>NC_056046.1:16810975-17437653 GCF_004379255.2 Salvia splendens
CTTCTTTCCCTGTCCCTACACAAAATGTAATCAGTCAGATCATGTTGTGGGGCTACACATTGATCATTAGAAACTGGAACTTGTTCCCTAATTGGAGGATTGGATTGTTGATATCTGCATCTTCAATAACAGGTTGAGGGTGATCTGGAGTAGGAACCAGCTCCTGGATCAGAGGCCTCTCCACCTCACTTGATGTCACCTCTACCTCACTTGAAGTTACCTCCACCTCACCAGTGGAGTCTGAAGCCTCAGAGGTAGCAGAATTAGAGAGACAAGGAAACTCAGACTCATTAAAGATAACATTTCTGCTAATAGCAACTCTGAACCCTGGCTCATCTCTAAGCCAAACCCTGTACCCTTTAACCCCTTCAGGGTACCCCAAGAAGACAATCCTGAAACACTAAGTAAAGGATTAGTAACTTCAAGACAATTATCAAAGCAATAAAGTAATCAAATAGAATCAAAGATAAACGGAGAAAACAAAGTTTTGATGTGGCTCAAGTTGCACCAGATACAACTACACAGATCTATATAAACGGCCCTCAACTATCCAGCCAACTCCGATTTGCACCAAGGGAGAACACAGATTGACCGCAGTCAATCAAGGCAAGTCACACCGGCCCTAGATCCACCACCGCATACCATATACTCAGCCAACCGCTTCACACCGGCTACAACAACAACACTCAACTCTCGGATGATCTCCTTCCAACCAGAAGCCAACAACTAGTCTAAGTGACAAGACCAGAAACCAAAGGTGTCCACACACAGCCTCACACTACCTCACACCTTGCACTCACGCCAGAGACAAAAGAAGAGGTAAGATCTCTCAAGCTTTCACAGAGAGAAGACAACCCAATCTCAGGGAAGAAACCCTAGATTGTAAGGAAGAAGAAGCAGTTACACCGAGAGAGTAGAGAGTGAGAATGAGAGTAAAAAGTGAGGCGGTTCAGAAGAGAGGGAGTATATATATATGAAAGAGAAACAACACCCAATCACACACTGACACGCAACTAGGGTTAGGAGCTGGGTCAGCATAGATGGGCAGTGAATATTGGGCCCGGGACTAACACAGTTGGGCCTCTTGCATATGAACCATAATTCTACATGCTCCTTTAGACCTCGAAAGCAATTGAAGAACCCAATCCGATCCCTTTTATCTAGATAGAGTCCAGGAATAATTTGATCCACAATGTGAGATTCGATGACATCTTCAGCCGCATAAACTGCAATAGAGATGCGCGTCTCCAACGGATCTGCTTCATCGCCGTCAGCATAAGGAGACTTGTAACCTTCGAGAAATTCCTGGAACAACGCAACTATTTTAGTGAGAGATTTCACTTGTTTTTTCCCATTGAAATTGGAAGGGAAGGATGATGCTCGATCTGATGGATAATCTTCATGAGAGAAACAAGAGCTGCATAAGATCCTTTTTTTAGAGAAATTGGATGGGAGTGATGGTGTTGGATGTTTTCTATAGTTGATTCTCGAACACGGTGTAATGCAAACATAGAAAGTTTCTATGAATGATGTTGGACATGAATTTGATGGGATCTCAATTTTGGTTCTACACAATGTCAACTCTTAACTCTATTAATAATTTAATATAACTAATAATGTGTCCAAAAGAAATTTAATCAATACTATGACCATTGCCATATTTGCTAATGAAAGTCTTGAATAAATGAAATAGATGAGTAGGTGAAAGATGTTGATTTTTGTGTATTAATACAGCAATCCACTAATAAACAATGATTAATGATGCTCAAGTTGATTGTTGTTGATAAGGTTGTCCGAAATTTCCATGTAGTTTTTTTTTAACCGTTGATATAGAAGACAGGTCTCGTATCAACTCCACACGGTTAAAATCCATCTTGACCACGACACAACAAAAGAGCATCGCGAACAGAAACTTTGTCCAATTATATTCTCCTTGTGTCTCCACAGAAGGGCACCGTGCCAGTGTAAACGTGGTCTCAATATGAGAGTCATTTGCATGAAACACCAGAGAGTTTAACATCGTCTTCCATTTCCATGACCTTGTATGTAGGTTTTTGCATATAATTGTATACGGAGTACTTTTAATTTTGCCAAATTACTAATAATTAAGGTTGAATGATAATATTTCTATTTTTTAACTAATTTTTGGATTCTGGTATACCCATAACCATTACCCACAACCAATCTACTCTATCCCCCACCTTTTATTGCTTAAGAGGTGGTGGAAGGCTGTGCACTCAAAATTCATCTACGACAATAGCATACATGATAGACATGCAAATGGTATAGAACTGACTACTTATCATAGATATACTATCGTCCAATTACATTACTCTTAGTTGTATTTTTACTTCTTATCAATATAATTAATCTAATGATTCAATTAATCAATATACTTTTTATTTTTTCAGACCATCCCTATAATTATAAAGAGTCATGGAAATAAATTTGTGGACAACCCATGCCATATATTTTACTATGATGTTATCATGTAATGTAAATAAATGTATCATAGAAAATCATACAGATTTTAAAACATGCTAACAGTTAATCCTTGCCACTTCCGCCACCTAACAGATAAAACATGCAATGTGGAGTAGTAGTATCTATATATATATATATATAAAAGACTGGTTTATATATAAGTTTTGCCCTCATTTTATAATATTTATAAGTTAGGGGATCAATTTGATTATTTATATGTAACTCTCATAAATATTTATTTGGATATTTTAATGAGCACTTTGACTAATTCTTAAAAGTACAACAATGAAAATCCGGCGGTTACAAATTTTTAAATGGGATAATGAGCATTTAACAAATTCTTTAGACCACTATACCATAATTCAAAATATGTCACATATAATTCATCTAATACTAAATGTTATACTCTATCAGTCCCTCAATATAAGTCATATTTGGTTTGGGCATGAGTTTTAATAAAATGTAAAGAAAAGTGAGTTAAATAAATTAGTGGAAAGTGAGTCCTACTTATATATATTAGTTTTATAATAATAAAATGTGAGTGGAATAAGTTGGTGAAATGTGAGGCCTAAATATCATTTATGATATAAGTTAAATATGACTCTTATTGTGAGACTGGGAGAGTAGTATATTTTGTGTTAAATTTATGAATAATTACATATAAATATAGTACTCTTTAATTGTTTAAGAAATTAATTATATAAATGTAATAATCTTACAATGGATATCTAAAGTTCTAAATATGTACATGTTATCTTAATTCCTTCCGATTATCATAATCGATTACTATTTATGCATATACATATAATAAAAGGGGAGTTTTGGAAAATGAAAATATTTTACATATTTATTTAGATATTTTAATAAGCAATTTGACTAATTCAAGCACTACAATAACTAATCGGCGGTTACAAATCTTTTAAATAAGATAATAAGCATTAAACAAAATTTGTAATCTCTATTGTCTTAATTTTATAATTTATGATGTTTTAATTCACGATCTCTCATGGAGTAATTTTGTGCCTATAAAAGGCATAAAGTTGTGGATGAATCATACACCAACAAAAGCATTCTTCATTCTCTCTCAAGCTCTCAACATTTTATTGTACATTTTAGGAACATTGTAATACTCAATTTTTGGAGCCCCATCAAGTTCATCGGTGCCTAGCAGGTTTAAGATGTTATATACGTTAGGAGGATTTCATTTTTGAGGATAATACGTCAATCCGAGAGCATTAACCGTAATGCAATTCGTCTTGCAGAAATAGGGGATTTCTCAACTAGACTTATATAGTTCAGTTTATTTTATAATTTTTATTGTAATTTCCATTTCATTTATTGTTGTTTTTTTTCTTTTGATTGCAATAGTTAGAGTACTGCGTCTGTATATGGTTCAAGACTTTTATCCCAATATTTCTTACAATTCTTAGAGAGGGAAGAATCATAACATTCTTAATTCGAGACTTGCATAATATTTATTTTCATCTTTACATAATTTATTATTTTTGTATATTTATATTGTCACTGCCTCTATTATTATATTAAGTGGTGTTAATAAAAATTGTATTTGATCACCTATACATGATGAATTAACAAATTCATGTATATTTTAACTAGACCATATATGTATATTTGCAATGAGATAATTAAACATAGGAAAATCGAGTCGATCAAACAATTAGTTGTTTAAACAAAATAAAATAGTCCGCTACCAAATTTTGATTTACTAAAAATACTATTGCTGAAATTAGGATTTAGCACATAATTATTACCTGATACAACTGATTTTATATGGAGAATCTAATTATCTTATCTATAGGTGATCATGCTGAATAAAATATATAAGTATATATTTTTACAAAAAGAGAATTTGCAGTATTGAGAATTGTAAATTAGCATAAAAAATTATCTAGATAATGTTCCAACAAGCCACGTTTAAAAATGCAATAAATAAAGATAAAAGCTCCAACATTCAAAAGGGATATCCTTATTCATTAATGTAATAATGCTAATTAAACCAATTAATGTAATATTATTTTTATGTAGTTTATCATTTGAATATTTTTATGGTCAAATAAATTTGACATTTTGAGTATTATGAGTTTTTGATTCATTACTTTGTTAAAATTGTTATTTACATTATTTTGATAGAGAGATATGAATAATTGTTTTAAACATATTTTTCAAAATTGTCAACACTTGATACTCTCTTCTTCGTTGTCCAAATAATTGTATTTGTCTTGGTTCCATTTAAATAGTAATTTTATTTCTTTTAAGTGTAAAATGAATGGAGGAGCGTATATTTAATAAATTGTTATTTATAGTATATTTTTCTATTTTCAATCTTACAATTTTCAATCTTACATAGTTATATTATTTCTTATTTTAATTAATTAATAACTTAAAACTGTATGATGAAAATATATTCCGTCGTGCATCGCACGTGGGTTAATACTAGTTTTATTAAAATACAAAGGTTGTTTTCTTTTCATTTAAAATAGGAATTCTTTGTACTTAATAATTTTCACCCTTTTATGTTGCACCACCTTGTCAACTTGAAGACAAAGGCTCTTCCCATAAATAAAAAGAGAAATTTCGGAATATGAGTCTCAATTCATTGTTTTTTCAAAATTTGAGATTAAATTCGCTCACCTTTCCGAATATATAGGGTTCATGCAAATTTTTCAAAATAAGGATTTTTTTTGTTTTTCTCGTATTTTCTTATTATTTCCCTCAAAAAAAATATGAATGGACCAAACTACCCCACATAAAAAACAGGAATATCCAGTTAAAATTAAACAAAATTTATAGGAAAAAAATTCTCAAGTTAGCGTATAATTCAGCTGCAATTCAAACAGCTACAAATTCAAATTAAAACAAAATTCTGTTTCCCATGCTTAAATTGAACACTACGCAATAAATACTCTACAATTCTAGAGAACTCGCGACAAAGAAGAGACAATCAAGGATATTCAGATGGAGAAGAAATATCACCGCAACAAAAATCAGCAGCAATTCGCATAGCAATTCCTCGCTTGCCAAAAAAATTTACATGGGAAGATGGTGTAAAGTGGTGCAGCTCTGAATTGAGATTTTGTAGGATAGTTTTGTCCATTTATATAATTTGGGCGAGAAATAATAAGAAAAAGAAGAGAGAAAAAAAAAGAAATAGCCAAAAAATCCTTATTCTAAAAAATTCGCATTTTTCAATCCATATTTTGAAAGGAATTTAATCCCAAATTTCGAAAGGCCAGCGAACTGGGACCCATATTCTGGAATAATTTCTCAACTAAAAATACAACCTTGAATATTTTCTGTATCCAACATAATTAAAGATGGAGAAATTTGCAATGTGATTTTGTTAAGATTGAAAAAGCTAATCAGCACCTCACACCCTTTACTCTGGTCTTACTCAGTTAAATATTCTGGTGCATGAGATGAAATAGATAAATAATAAAATATCAACTTTCCACCAAATCAGTGGTTTCCAAATGAACATATGTGGAGAGGGGGCATTCTCCTTATCCTCCTAATTCTCATCTCCACTCCTTAAAATCATTAAAAATTCATTCACACCCCTCTTAATCTAACCAAACTCACATCTTTAATAATGGTTTGTTGCAAGAAAAAAATAAAAACTGAAAAAAGAATAGTTAACTTTTCCCAACCAACCTTTTCCTCATCAAAAGAGCTTCATCTCACCTAGCATCCTTTTTTTACTAATTTTCACCTCTGCAGCAATGGAGGTTCTCTCTCTGAATTCCTCCATCTCCTATGCTGCCAAGTTCAACCACACGAGGCTTTCTACGCACGGTCGGAGAAGCATGGTCTGCTGCCAAACTGGTAGTCATGCCATCAAGTCTACCGGGATCTCTTCTGTTCTCACAGAGACGTCGTCGGCCGTGATCACCCAAGATCAAGGGATGGAAACCGGGAGCCTAGTCTTGAGCCCTAACAGCAACAAAGAGGGTATCGGCATTGTCAAATTTCTAAGAGGGAAGACCTTCCTCATCACTGGTGCAACTGGATTTCTTGGCAAAGGTATCGTTGTCTTTTCTTACCTCTTCAGATTCCTCAGAAACGTCGTTTAACTCCTCCAGCTGTCCCTTGCATGATTTTTCAGTCCTCATCGAGAAAATGCTGCGGACGGCTCCTGATGTTCATAAGATATTTGTTGTGATCAAGGCCAAGAACAAAGAAGCTGTAGAAGAGAGATTGAAAAACGAAGTATGGAGAGCGTTCCTTTCTTCTCGCTCTCTCTCTCTCTCATCAACTTCTTTTTTCTGTATAAGCTTCTGATACGTGTGTGTTGTAGATCATCAATGCCGAGCTGTTCAAGAATCTGAAACAAATTCACGGAAAATCATATCAACCTTTCATGTTGAGTAAGTTAATTCCTGTGGTTGGAAATGTCTGCGAAACTAATCTCGGATTAGATGAAGATGCAGCTGAGTTCATGACCAGAGGGGTTGATGTTATCATAAATTCTGCAGCAAATACCACTTTTGATTAAAGGTTATGAAATCCATACTAGTTGTTGATCTCATTCAGTTCTAAGGTTACTGATGATTTTTCAAGTACTTAAATGATTTTATGATCTCAGGTACGATACAGCCCTTGACATAAACACAGGCGGCCCTACTCGACTCGACTCATGAGCTTCGCCACACAATGCCTGAAACTGAAGCTCTTCGTGCAAGTATTAACAGGAAAGTAAAAAGTAGTTTAATCTCATTGTGCAAGTAATGATGTGTCCTAATATAGTAAACAACTTCTAACTTCCTTCCCAAACTCATTCTAGTCTGTTACATTTGCATATTATAGGTATATACCTAACAAGTTTCACACTTTCTTCGTCGGGGTTTAATTATGAAACCTCCATCATGCTTATTTCCATTTTATTTGTAACAGCTTATGTAAATGGACAACGGCAAGGCAGAATCATGGAAAAGCCTTTATGCATTGGTGAAACTATAGTAGGTGAGACTGTCAACGGAAACCATCAAGTCCCCCTCCCCAAATTGAGTGTCGAAGATGAAATAAAGATAGTTGTGGATGCAAAGAAAACACTTGGAGATGATCCGCTGCTTCAGGCAATGAAAGAATTAGGGATGCAGAGGTAAACTCAATTTATCATGAAAAGCAAAGGATATCAAACTCTCGTCTAGTCATCCTTTATTAGATAACGAAAACATGCGTGTGTTCATCCAGGGCTAAGAAATTTGGATGGCAAGATACGTGAATATTCACAAAGGCTATGGGAGAAATGATGATAGATAATTTAAGGGGCGATGTACCAGTAGTTGTGATTAGACCCAGTGTCATCGAGAGCACGCATAAAGAACCATACCCTGGATGGATGAAAGGAAACAGGTACGTCTGCTGAAGAATTCTGCAATATTTTAATTTAGTTTTTCAATGTCTACTAACCAAAATATATGACCACCAGAATGATGGATCCTATCATATTGCAATACGGAAAGGGGCAGCTCACAGGATTCCTTGTCGACCCCAATGGAGTTCTTGATGTAGTGAGTAACCTATATTGATTTCTAAGTAGTTTAAAGACATAAAAGTCTGGTACCTGTTTGGGACTTCATATCAGGTAACTGAAAGAATGACTTGCTTTAGGTTCCAGCTGATATGGTTGTTAACGCAACCTTAGCAGCCATGGCAAAGCACGGGACAGTTGGGAAACCAGAGTGTAGCATCTATCAGGTGGCATCATCTGTTGTCAACCCATTAGTTTTTAGGGACCTAGCCAAATTGCTCCATGAACACTTAAGTTCCTCTCCCGTCATGGATTCAACTGGTACTCCAGTTTGTGTTCCAAAAATGAAGCTGTTCAGCTCTACTGACGATTTCTCCAACCACCTGCGGAGGGACACAATCAATAGAACGGGATTAGGAGCTCTGGCCAACCTTGATGGGAAATTGTCTCAAAAGCTCGAATTCATCTGCAGAAAATCAGTGGAACAAGCAAATTATCTAGCAAGTATCTATGAATCATACACATTCTATGGCGGAAGGTAAAAATCAACTAAATCTCGATGTTATCCTGTGTTTCTTCGATGCTTGATATTAATAGTAAAAAGTCATGTAAAATGGCAGGTTCGACAACAGAAACACCCAGAGATTGATGGGATGCATGTCGAAGGAAGAGAGACAACAATTTGGATTTGATGTGGAGAACATCAACTGGAAAGACTACATCGTTAACGTGCACATTCCAGGGTTAAGGAGGCATGTCATGAAGGGAAGAGGCAAGAGTTAATGCAACTTCAGTCTCACAAAAGACTTATCATTAGTTTCTGTAGCCAACTGTAAAAGGGTGTTTTCTTTGTCTCTATTTCTATTCATGTTTTATGTACAATCCACTAAGAAGAGGCCAGCAATTTGCCAGTTCACAAAATATTTATAGAACAGTCACTCGTCCGTTTAGGATAAATTGTACTAATACATTCTCCAGTTTCTGATATCTGCCAAGGCAATGAAATAATCAATGTTTTAGAAGCTCAACATCATTTAAGACTTTTAGTAGCACGTATGTATAAGGCTTCATCAGTTCGATTAACAATGAATATGCATGAAGATGATATAACACCTAAATTTCTAGAAAAAATGCTTTGACTAGATAGGAATGGATCCTGCAAACAAACTGTTACCAAAATCGCAGTCCAACAAGAATACAGCAACTCTGATTGAGAGAAGATGCACAAGCCAATGTTAGGTATTCCAATTTCTAGTTGATGACAGGTTGAAATATCAGGACAATACAAGTGAAAAAGAAGAGAAAATGGAATATACCTTGGGCCCTCATTGATGGAGAACTCAGCATATCAACTTCTCTTGCATACGTACCATGGAGCTTCAGATGAAAAAGGATTATATTGGAAGAGTTTTCAGAATGCGAAATATAACAACAACTTCCACCTTAATGGATCATAATTTGCAATAAATTTTGAAGATGTCTCTATACAATAAGAATATAGCAATGCCAGTAGCTTTGGCAATACCCATACAGCCTATTTAATCATCAATCACCACCACCACCACCACCACCACCACTACCCTACCTGGGAAACGCAAAGACAAAACTAAGTAGAAAGATAATAAAGAAAAATGCAGCTGCTATTATACATCAGTATTATGGCGTTACAATCCTATGTGAAAGAACATTGAAGGTACAAGATCAACAACAGACCAGGCAAGACCAGCATACTGAAGGAGCCTGATGCCGGTATCGACATCAAATGACGTCTGCTTGGAGAACATTTTCTGGAGATAACCGGACTGCTTCAATATATCAGATTTCTTATCGGTTCCATTTAAGTTAGGTATATAGCTTGTTGATCTTACTGGGATTCCCAAAGTATTTGAAAAAATTGGAAGAATCCATTTGGCAAGAGCCTTGCTGCAGAACTTCACAAGAAGGATTGTCGGGATTCCTAGTAGTAGTCTACCCACAAAGGCAGGAAGTGCAAGCTGAGGGGAAAATACACGAGCGACATCCTCATGGTGAAACTGATTGAACGTCTGGTGGATTCCTATCACCTGGGTCATACAATTTCCTGTTAATGATACTTGCAAAGAGACTCAAGACTTGAGATAGAAAACAAAAAGCTGAAAGTGTAAAATGGCAATTTCATCAGGTTGTTTTGCTGATTACGCAAGTGTAAGAATCAATAGTTTGCTAGCGCAACAATGGGATGATCTAGCTCAGAGATCCTTTCATGCTACATAAATCCCATTATACCCAGACAATTCAAATAGATCTCAACAGATATAACACACTGATAGGGACTCCGAGCAAGGAAGGCCGACAACGTCCCTATCACCGGCTGATTGCATTAATCGATATCTTTTAGTTACCTTTTATTGTTATTAGTTAAGTTTTGGATTTGTTAGAAACACCTTATCTTACCCAAAAGGTAAGATATTATTAGATTAGTTTTTCTTATTATCCTCGGGTTTCTTCTTGATTCTTTCCCATGTAGAAAAGAGAGTTGAATCAAGGGTCAGAATCCTATAAATAATAGGACCATTAGAGGTCATAAATCATTGAGAAACAAAGATCAAACCCTTTTTCTCATTCTTTTATTTTCACTCTAATTTTCCGATCGTGTGCTCTAGTTTTCGTTTACGATAGATTAAGGGTCTATCACACACATTCACAAATTCACACTAGAAAAAGGAAAGCCACACTTACAATACCCAGGGAAACGCCATTGAAGGCTGTGTGATACTCAAAACTTGGTGTTGGAACTTCAGGAGTGGGGTATGCAAACAGTAACAAGAAGCATAAGGCGGCCCAGAAAGATACAACTGCACAGAGAGAGATGCAGTTCTTAAAATTTTGAAAGAACAGGGACAACTTAGGTCCATCATCCAAGCAGTAACATTACCACTGAATATTTACTAAAATCATCATTTCTCTATAAATTTTTGCCTTATCTCCAGTAACTGATGTTAACCTCTGCTCCATTTTTGCAAGGATTTATTTTCTTGCTTTTTTATGGTGCTTGCTAGTAATTTCCTCAAATTGATTGGTGCACGTGCATGCTCTGGAAAAGGGAACCATCACACTTACCATTTTGACCAGAAACTACAAAATTATCTATGTATTCTGACACAGAAAGCCAAATTGCCAAGATTCCTAGTCCCAAAGCCAGACCACCAATAATATCGATCAAGCTGTGCATCCCGAGGTATATCCTTCCTGGCAATGTAATAAAGGACGAAGGCATCAGGTCAAGCGTTTGAACTACGTGGCAGAATTGAAAAGGAGAGAAGAATGAAAAAGTGGTTTGGCCCCGTTCAAACATAAACTGCCCTAAGACTAATTGTTGCCTTGAATTCTCATTGTTTGATGTACAGCAAGCACCTATCTGTATAAACGTAAATAATTGATTGAAGGAAATCTCTCCAAATGATGGTGTGATCTTTTAATGGGAGTAATTGATGATTTTAAACTATATGAAAAAACATTACAAATTTCACACAATATTTAGAAACTTACCAAAACCAATGAGACCAACAACCAGACAAGCCAGAATGATTCCAGCCACTCTAATGGAGAGATCATTGCTTTCACTGTAGTCAAGAACGTAGTGTAAAAGGTACCTATATAAACACACAATGAGATTTAACCAGCAGCGGATAGCCAACCTACGAGGCGTTGGCATGTGAACATGTAAAATTGACTTTAAGATCAGACTCCAGAGAAAATAGTCAGCTACATATTTGAGAATCAGAACATATCCCTTTCTTCTTTTTCCTAAGTTAGCATCAGGGCAATTTAAATGACAAAATGCAATACTTAGGAAACAAATGCGAGAAAATCTCAATACCCCGACAAGCAGACAGTATTAAGAGTGTGCGACGATGGGAATCCGTATTCCATCGCATTATCTTCCTCGTCCTTGGTGGCTGTTATTCTTCTGACAGGTGGAGTTTGGGGTCTAGGTGCTGAAACCACATCCTATAAGCAAGCACATAGTCATGAATTGAATCAGAAACAGCACCACAAATTATAGAAGCACATCTAATTTTATGGATAACAAAATAAGTCACCTTTATGCAGTTTCCAGTATAATCACAGAAAGCTATCAAGAGTGTCATTTGCCTAGCCAATTTGCAATGCCCAGTCTATACATAACACAAAACCAATAGCATTAGCCCCCAGGAAAGGAACTTTTCACAAAACCAACAGCCAATTTTTTGTAATTCTCTCAAATCACTACATAAATACTCAAATCAGATACACACAACCTTGCATATAAAGGGGCATGAGAGAGCTTACCCAGAAAAGCAGGGGAAGAAAGGCAGTATAAAAAGGTACAGAAACAACACAAGATAACCCAGAAAAAAATGCATCCAAACATCTGTGCTGGTATTTCTGCAAAAGCCCAGAAAAAAATACAGTAAAAATACAATCTTTAGCCATATTTCTTCAAGAAAAACACACCTCAGATAACAAACCTGAATCCTAATAACAATGGGAGTTCCAGAAATCACACGTTGACAGATCCATGGCTGTGTACAAGATCTGAGCTTTTGAGTCACCTTCAACTTTGAAGAAATCACAATCCAAAGTGCTACCCCACATAATGAAATTACTTGCCACCCTGTTGTTATGCTTTCCATCTCTCTCCCCTTTCCCTCTCTCTCTCTTTCTCCTGAAAAAGCACTAGGTATGGAGAAATAACAATAAGAGGCGAAGAAATCAAGATTGTTGAAGAATTTTCAAATTGGCTCAGAAATTGTCAGCATTTGAGTTGTATGCGGTGGACTTTGGAGCATAATTTTCATTCGATTACAATACTTATTTAATTTTCGCAACTTGATAGTATGAAACAGTCTCATGGAACAACCGAACACGACTTTTGACCACTTACTATTCAGCAAAAATCTTCTTTCATTTGCACAAATTGACTCATTTGTAATCAATAATATAATTAAACCTTCAAGGTTATGTGATGATTTCATGTTATTCAATTATTAATTGATAAATGTCAAAAATAAGATACATCAAGACTTTGAAATTGAGTCTGATATGTTTCTTTTATTTCTCTGCAAGTCTTCAATTTGAATGCATGGAAAGTGAGACACAAACCTGATTATTGCAAGAATTTCCAATTCCAATTGTAATATGGGCTGCTCAATGCTACTAATCTTCCCCTAAAAGTTATCTAAATCTTAATTTGCCAAGCCTTTTCAAACCTAGGAATAACATATGTTCTTCTCGATAAGCTTTGCATTTTCTTATCCGTGATTTATTACTATAATCTATAATTTCAAGTTAATTGGGCCAGTTCAAATAGTAATATTATGACATCTAAAAAAAACTATTGAGAAGTTTTAGTTTCAATGTCCCACATGACTTCATAATAAATATTGAATCTATAATATTATAACAATGAAAATTATATTATTATCAGTCAAATTGTGTTAATTATGCCAAATATAGCAAGAATCACGAGATACCACAATTGATAATGTAGTAAGTAATGACATAATTATTCTTGACGGTTAGCACTGATGAAATTCGAATACCACATGACATCAATTCTATCCGTTCCATATTTTAGTCCTACTTCAGATGTATGAAAAAGTTGTTTACATTTGAATATGACAATACACATATATATATGAAAGTGAAAAAAACATATAATCATTTCTCACACCAAAACTAATATCAAACTAGAGCTCTTAAATCAGAGTGATTGATAGCTTAAATTGTGTCGCATGACATGTTTATGAGATTTATTTTTTTTGCATAAAAAGTAAATTAATGAATCAATTCTTTTTTAGTTATGGAATAATCAACGATGTTGACGAATTTAAATAATTTTATAGTGCGATGTTGATAAATAATTTGTTGTTGTAATGTTGTACATATTTCGAATCTTTACACTCGCATGCCACTTTCAATGACAATTAACAATACTCAAATATTTCAAAAAACCTCAAAAAAATAAAATTTTGCATAACTCTCGATTTAAGTTATATTATCACATACAATATAGTAGTATTAGATTAAAGGTAATTTTATAAGGATTTTAACTAAGTATCAATAGAATATATTCAGACGAATAAATTTGCAAAAAAAATATAATTTGTATATATCTATAACAATCTACGATATAATGTTCTTCATTGCTTTGGTTTAATGCCGTAGGTCAATGTAAGTAATAATTAAATTCAATTATATAATGCCCAATGAAGTGTGTTTTTGAATTTGCAATAATGAAAATGACAATTGTGATTTAATGGAATTTGTTGCAGTGGTTTAATGGCTCAATTACAATGTGGAATATAGTACATGTATATATAATACAATTGTCAGTCGAAACATTTTTGTATGCAATGCCCTATTTGTGTGTGGATAATGAACATGTAATAATTAAATTTCCACCATCTATTTTTTTAATGGGGTCACGTATAGTCAAATTACCATATACTAGTGTATATAGGGTTGAGTTAAAGTTAACGTAAATCCAAAATTTATATCAAAACTAAGCAAAATGTGGACCATTAGATAAAAATGGATGATGTAGATTTAGGTTTTCTATGTTCATTATATACCCGCGAATAGATCATTGATAGGTCAAATGGTCCGATTGACAATTGTATTACATGCACATAAACAATTAAAAATTATAGATATTTTTTCTATATCATTTACACCATTATATATATTGCACTTGTTCATCACACCACTGCACGGTCTGTATCATACACCTCATTAAACAATAACTATTTGCAAATTTGAAATTCACTTGAACATTATATATGAAGTGCATCACAATGTCGATCTAGTTATAAATGAATAATATTAGTATTTTTTTTACAAATTCATTCATCAAAAGCAATACAATTAAGATTTTTTTATTGAAATCCTCATTAAATTACATTTAATTTAATACTATTATGCATATGCATTCACACTCTACAAGGCACAAGTTATACAATTATTCAATCAAAAGTTTTCAATGTAAATTACAAAAGTATGCAATCAACCATATGATTCAAATCCTCATACGCATTGAAATTTGAAGTAGGAGGAGCGATTTTTCACTACAGTTTACCGGTGGAATTTGAAAGCAGAAGAAGCGGGTAAAAGTAAAAACCATGATGTGAGACCATCTCCAATAGCAATAGGCCACATCTCCAATAGCAATAGCTCAGCCATAGGCCAGACATAGCTTAGTCACAAACTCCTCCTGTCACATCATCAGCACTAAAAAATCATCTTGTCACATCATCAGGACAAACAACTGGACAAGCAATAGGCTAGCCACAATAAACAAAATTATAAAAAATAAATAATTAACACTCACACAAAATACGGAATTAAATTTACGACACAAATACGGGAAAATTCAATAATAATATTTAATTTAAAAAAAGTACATTAATTAAAAAAAATTACATAATTTAAAAAGGTAGATTAAAAAAACTACATAATTAAAAAAAAAATAACGTCGTACAGTCCTCCGCGCCCACAACTCTTCAATTAAATCCTTTGGAGTCGAATATGAGCATCCACTTAGCGCATGTCGGCATGTGCTTGGAGGCTGCCGGCTTCATCGTGAGGTACCCCGCTTCGTACGTTGGGGGCGGCCACGCCGTGGCTTGGACCGACTTCATTATCGTCGTTGACCCAACTAGTCAGTTATACACCTTCATCTTCGACAATCATGTTGTGCATGATAATACAGACGTACATTATATTAGCAATGCAGTCGACACGCCACAAACGCGTTGGACCCCTAATTGCCGCCCATCGAGACTGGAGCACACCAAATGCGCGTTCCACGTCCTTGCGCGCCGACTCCTGCCGTTCCGCAAAGTAGGCCTCATCTCATCTGATGCGCATCTGATCGTCTTCACAAAGACGGGTGTCACGACCCAATTCTCGTTAAGGATAACAAGATTGAGTAATTCGCGACTAATGGGGGATTAAAGAAGCGGGGATAGAAAAGGGGTAGAATCTGAAGAACTTGCCGAAGGCCAAAGGTGATATTACCAAAATAACAGTTAAGTATCTGATACGATCTCAGAATAGAATAATTTGACATGTCAACTGAATCAGAGTTCAATGATGAGACATTACTATTCTCATTCAACAAAACACAGCGGAATAGGTCCCTACTGAACGACTTCGTGTATGAAGACACGAATCGTCGAGAAGTCCACACGATTATTTAATAGCATTGACTCCGATCAAATCTTCTCCATCTTGACGTTCAACCTGCACATTTATAAATACATGTAGGGGTGAGTACAGGAGTACTCAGTGGACAAGTGCCGAAAACAAAACATACAATTATAAGTTGTCATCCATCAACAGTATCACACGGGGGTTTTCTTAAAAGGCCCGAGCATACTAAATTCTTCTGTGATCTTAAAAATCCGACTTCAATCTAAGTTCTCGATGTATTCCTCCATGTCTGAGAATCCAGTGTGCCGTGAAGGTGGCCGTCTTCAACAAGCACCCTCGCCGGCCAACCTCTCTCTAGGATGGCTCACAGCGCTCGTGCACGTAACTCCGAATAGGATTTGCGGTCCTATTGGAAACCGAATTAAATACCAAATTTTTGCCATCACCAAACTCCCGGCATATAGCCCTCACAGACAGGTCTCGAAAATAAACATTTTATGGCATGACAACAACCTTAAAATAAATCACATCACCATTTTTGAGAAAAATGGTATTTCATAACTTCAAAATATTTGCTTTATATCCACACTATAGTGCTGGATATTAAAAGAAAGTCCGCCTGGTATGCTTATCTCCAATTAAAATCCTCGTTTGGCCTCACTTGCCCTTGAAATAATTCTCCTTTAGAAATAAATAGCGTAACACGCTAATTAGTACTTGAACTATTTTTCTGTGAAAAGAATGCATGCACCTATAGGATAGCATCTATCTCTTAGTCTCGGCCTATAGGATTTTTCCTTAAATCCTAACTCGGCTATATCATGCGGCCGCATTTAATTATTCGCTTTACTTATCTTGGAGAAATTCTATTATCTCAAAAATATATGGATTCTTAAAATCCCTCCTTAAAATCCTTCTTCTTCGGATTTTTCTTAAGGCCGCCCATGGCGTCGCGGGGCAACGCCGGTCGACCCTTCGCGTCTCCAACTTCAACATTCTTCCATATTCGGAAACTTAGTAATTTAATCGGGAATTAATTAATTAAGCTCCAACTCAACCCTTAATTAAATTCCGTTCACATAAAATTAAATTCCAAGTCCACTAATTTCCTCCATTTAAATTCCAGGCCCAAATCCTCTTAATTAACTTGAAATCGGCCCAATCTCGAATTAATTTAGTGGCCCAACTTTGAATTTAATTTGTGGCCCAACAACAAGTGAGCCTACCTCTCTCTCTTAATTCTCGGCTCTAATCTCTCTCTCTTCCTTCAAGAATCAAAAATCCCCAAATCCCATTTATTCATCCCTCATTTCAACCGCAAATTCCCCTTCCATCTCCCTCATCTCGTCGCCACTCCGGCGAGAATTAGTCGCCGTCGTTCACGTCTTCCTCCGGCGTCTTCCCTCTCTTCACGGCGGGTTACCGACTCGGGGGAGGCGTCGCCTCTACCCTCTCTCGCTCCGACGAGATGCCGCCTCGACGGACGCCGGGCTCCGCCGAGCTCTCCGTTCCAGCGGCGATGCCTCACCGGGCAGTAGCCATCATTCCTCCGCCGAGCGCCATGCCGAGCCCAGACGGTCCAGCTGCCCAGCAGCTCCTCCGTCGCCATCCCCGTCAGCTCTCTGGGGCTCCGTCGCCTAAGCTAAGTCCCTTCCCCTCTTTCCCCGTTCGTTTTCTTGTTATCGGGTTACGGCAGTATTTGGTGATTAGGGACTTTGTCTAGTTGTGATCCAAATTGAATTTTTGCTCCTTGGTTGCTACTGTGAGTTGAGCAGTAGTTATGTGATATTGGGATTATTGGTGCATGAACTCGATTGATCTACTAAGGTTACAGTGTCTAATCGTTGGTGATATCTCTATGTTTTCTATGTTCTTGATACTCGAGTGGTTGCTCTATATGATGCGAAGAGGGGTCGTTGAGGGGATTACCTTGATCGATGAACTCTTTCGGCCTGCCCTTCTCACTGCCGCTGCTCCGCGCCGCCGCTCCTCACTCCGCTGCACTCCCTTGCCTTGCGAGAGAACTTGGCAGAATATGTGTGTGGAGTGGGGAGAAGGTGGCGGTATTTATAAGCCCTTCCTTTGGCTTCTTGTGGCAGCTCATGGGGCATTGGGCTCCTATTTTCGGTGTCAAGCTCAGCCCCCTTTTGAGCTTATTGATTAAGGGAATCTTACCTATTTGATGCAAGTCTTGGGCTGCCCTTTTGACTGTTTTCTTAGCTTTGGTGATGGCAAAGGGTTGTCTTCTTTGAGTTGCATAGTGAGCATGCCTCACCGTGTACATTTGTTGGCTTTCTCCTCTAGATGAAACCTTGGGAAGGAGCTGTTCTTAGCTCTAATTTGCAGCCTAATGGCTGACCTATATAGCTCTACTATTCATCATCTCTAATTGAGCTTGTGCCTCTTTTCCCTTTATTTGTGAGTCTATTTTCTAACCCCTTTCTTGGGTGTATTCCTTGCAGGTAAGTGGCTGCCTTCTTGGAGCTTGGTGGAGGGATTTTCGAGAGAGATGGAGGGGAGGAAGAGAAGAATCTACTACCTCACACACTTACTTTATTGCTAGCTTTAACAATTGGTTAGACATTAGGCTTTGTGTAGCTCTTGACTAAGCTCTAGTTTAGTCACTAAGTGATGTTGGCCTTCCACAAGGTGTAGTGTAGGATTAGTTGTTATTTTGTCTTCAAAGTGCAGAAAACGAGGCATGTAATATGTGCATTTGATTTCCTCTATCATTTCCAATATCATTTATTTCAATCTTGCTATTGAAATAAGAATCTTTGTTGCACTTAAATTTTTCCTTCTCAACAAAATACTTAATTCGATTCAACGTCGGAGATTACAATCGAATCACACGTCTACACGTTTGCTAAATGAAAATTACTCGAGCTAATAAATCCGACGTAATCAAAAATAAAAGGATTAAAATCCGGGGCGTCACAACGAGCCACCTAGGTTATATCCCATCCGCCAAGTAGTAGCCCATATCATGCTGGTTGTCGTTGGCGACAAAACTGATGGCCGGACCGACGCCCTGGCACTGCTCGTTGAAAAGGGGCGACGAGTTGAGGACGTTGAGGTCGTTGTTCGACCCGGCTACCCCATAATACGCATGCCAAATCCACAGCCGGTAATCAACTACGGCCTCGAGGATCATCGTGGGATTCTTTCCCTTGTAGCTGGTCGTGTAGAACCCCTTCCAGGCAGCGGGACAGTTCTTCCACTCCCAATGCATACAATCTATGCTGCCTAACATACCCGGGAACCCATGCTTCTCCCCGTGCATCTGCATCAGCTCCTGGCAGTCTTCGGGGGTAAGGCTTCGAAGGTACTGATCACGGAATATTTCAACCACGCCCTGACATAAATACTTCATACATTCAAGGGCAGTCGTCTCACCAATGTGGAGGTACTCGTCCCACATGTCTGTCGCGCCTCCGTAGGCCAACTGCCTGATTGCCGCAGTGCACTTTTGAATAGGTGTGTGGCCGGGTCTGCCAGCCGCATCGTGCCTGAAGCGGAAACACAGATATTGATGCTCCAAAGCGTCAGCATTACGCATAAACATGGCCATGCTCATCCTAAAACACCGCCTGAAAAGGTTGGCGTTAAACCGCGGCTCCTGTGCGAAGTAGTCTTCATATAGCCGCTGATGTGCAGCTACGTGATCCCGTTCAATCATTGCTCGGCGGTGGACAACGGGTCGAGGTCGAAGTACCGCCGACTGCAAGGCCCTTTGTATCAACCGGTTTATCTCACTGGACGTATAGGCCTCCAACTCTTCGTTCATTTGCCGTTCGTACTCCTCAGCATCCCCACCACTACTACCACCCGCATTACTCATTTCGCGTTGTTGATCTTGTACATAAATTAAGATAGAGAGAAAACTCGTTAAAACAAGTGATGCGAATGAAAATGACGTGCAAATCGCGTATATATAGTGTTTCGAAATTTTTTTAAAAAAATGGGCTGGCCGATCGGGAACCTGCAATGGCAGCCAGTCGACCGGCGAGCGGATCAGCCAGCGCCCGAAAATCGGCGTGCGCTCGCCGATTTTCTCGTCGAATTACCGCTCGCCGCCTGCAATGGTTCGGCGAGCAAACCGACCAGCGTCGGGAATCGGCTAGCCGGTCCGCTCGCCGCCATTATGGATGCTCTAATAAAACAATCCCCAAATCCTACTATTCTGCTATATTTTCTCCTCGATTTTCAATTTTATTACTGTTTGGTATCTAGGGTTTTCAATAATTCTGCTGTCACCGTCTCTCTTCCAAACTCAAATCTTTTGCTGATCTACCTCAGGTACTTCCTCCATTTACACGCACTTCGATGTCTACTGCGTTTTCTCTTCCGCATGCATTCATTTTGTTGCTTTGTGTCTCTGCATTCTGCATATTCAATCCGAGTTTTTGAGAATTCTTCTTCTTCTTCTTCTTCTTCTTCTCCTCCGGTATGTGTGTGAAGGGGGAAAAGAAAGTCGATTTTTTAAAATCTTTTTGCCCGTGCATTTTTTTCCAGCTGTATGAATCTTATTAACTTTTGTTTTGCTTACATTTTCGAAGTGGTGAGCTGTTTTCGTGCTTAATTTGACTCGGAGAGACGAGGAGAATTGAAATTGTTTTTTTCCTTATTTTTTGCTTTTATAATTTTCGATATGTGAGATCGATATGGTTCAAGTGGTGCATTTGGAAAAGAAAAGGAGCTTTTTGAGTGTTGGAATTTTTGTTTACTAACAGTCTCTGGGATCGCAGATTCTTTTTGCACTAGCTGGTGTTGGAAAAGTAGAAAGCTTCCATTTCCTTTCCACCTATCTTGGCCTGAGCTTCACAATCTTCCTGGGGTTCTTGCCCAAGAACTCAATCCAATTACTCTCCAATTACCAAACCCAGAATAAAGTTCTCACCTTTAGGCTAAAGCAAGCGGAGGAGCAGCTGAAGCAGCTCCACTCAAGGAGGAAAGACTCCAAGGCCAACGCCAGAGTCGTGGAGATTTTCGACAGCCACAGGCACGCTTGGCAGTAGGGGGAGAAGCGGCTGATGCAGCAGATCGACGATTGCAGCGGCGAATCTGCCACTACTCCGAAGAAGATCAGCAGTGGCGATCCTACCACCCTAAACCCTCTACCTCCTTCCAATCGACGTCTCGGAGTATTCAGTCAGCAGCTGGCGGCGCCGACGCTAGAACTCTCAGAGGGCAAAGGAGCGTCGGCGGCTAAACCTCCTCCGTCGACTCCTGCTATTTTGATAGCTGAATCTCCGGCTCCTGCTGCTCCGATTGCAGCTGCTTCGGCACCGAGGAAGGTGGTGGCGACGTCGTTTGCGAAGAAATTGGCGAAGCAGCATAAGGAGGATGTGGAGAAAGCTGCTGGAATCGTACCTGTACCGAAGGCGAGTGTAGCAGCTGCGGTGGCGCAGTCGCCGCCTGCGCCCGCAGCTTCGACAGCTTTGAGGAGGAAGAGCATCAACGGCGGCGGCGGCTTTGCGATGGGAAAGGGGGAAGAAGTGAAGGAGAATGAAGGGGAGGCGACTAGGATGGAGTGTCCGATTTTGGAGTTTTCTAAAAACAGTTTGCAAATAAGCCCCTCAAGTTTGAGAAAATCCCAAAATAAACCCCACCCAAAAAATCCCTACCAAAACCCCTCCAAGTCAATTCTGATATTACCAAATCCGCCCCAGTTGACCAAAAAATTGCAGAAAAAACCCCCTTGTGTCCGAATTTCCGAAAATACACCCCGAACTTTTGAGAAAAATGAAAATACACCCCAACATTTTGAATTTCAGCCTTCCATTACTTGTACAAACACATTCCAAGCTTTAGCGTACTCATCTTCCTCAAACATAGGTCCTAAAGACTACCATTGGATTTTTGACTGTGGGGCAACCGATACCATGTCCTTTGATGCATCGGACTTCCTCGATATTTCTCAATCCACAAAAAATTTTGTCCAAACAGCTAGTGGGGAGTTAGCACAAGTAGAGGGGGCGGGAACTGTCACTATCTCACCAACACTTCGCCTCTCGAACTGTCTTTATGTTCCTTCATTATCCCACAAACTTTTGTCTGTTAGTCATGTAACAAGAGATCTCAACTGCAAATTGCTAATGCAGCCTCATTTTTGTATGTTACAGGATATCAAGACGGGAACGATAGTTGGGCGTGGCACTGAGCGATATGGATTGTACTATGTGGATGAGATAGCCCAACAGAGTACTGCGATGCTAACTCACGGACTAACTGACAGACAGATTTGGCTCTTGCATCGCCGGTTAGGGCATCCATCCATAGGTTATCTTCGTCTACTCTTTCCTGAGTTAGTTTCTTCTACGCATGTTTTGAATTGTGAAACTTGTGTTTTAGCAAAGAGTCATAGACATTCCTTCAAATTAAACAAAACTAGAGAAAAATCCCCTTTTGCTTTGGTTCACTCTGATGTGTGGGGCCCTACTCCGGTTACTGGAGGACAAGGTTTTCGATATTTTTTGTTGTTTGTTGATGATTTTTCGCGTATGACTTAGATTTATTTTTTGAAAACAAAATCAGAAGTTTTTGAGAAATTTACTGAGTTCTATCGTCTTGTCCAAACCCAATATAACTCTAGAATTCAAATCCTTAGAACGGATAATGGGAGGGAATACGTGAACTCTAAGATGACATCTTTCTTCACTGAAAATTGCCTTTTCCACCAAACTTCATGTGCCTATACACCAGAACAAAATGGGGTAGCCGAGCGGAAAAATCGATATATCCTAGAAATCACCCGTGCCCTCCTCATTGAATCAAAACATGACCGGTGCCATCTCTTAAATCGTCTTCCCACAGGGATCCTTAACTTCAAAACTCCTCTAGAGGTCTTCTCTTCCCAAAACTCGGTACCATCGTCCTTCTATCTCGACCCCAAAATTTTTGGTTGTACCGTGTTTGTCCACATCCCCAAACATGACCGTGACAAATTCTCACCTTGTGCAGTCAAATGTGTCTTCTTGGGTTATGGAAAAAATCAAAAAGGGTATAGATGTTATGACCCGTCAACAGATCGAATGTATGTTACTATGAACTGTGACTTTGTTGAGAGTGAATACTTCTATAGCCAATCTAGCGGTCAGGGGGAGAGTGAGACGGAAAATCCAAACAGTGACGCACTAAATTGGCTACCTCTGTGGGGAGAAACCATTCAGGGGAAGGACAGTCAGGGGGAAAACAACCAAACTACCCTACCAGACCAAAATCCTGTTATAGAAATCGGTCCAACAGAGGAAGTTAGCAGTACCACCGGGCAGTCAAATCCACAGGAACAGAACATGCCGGTTCAGGACACTGCCAAGCTATCTGACCAGTCCTTGAATCCTGAGGTAAATGCTTCTGATCCCAATATTGGTACCCTACTTGAAACCACTGACAGTGACATGGAAAACAGAAGTGATACAAATGAGCCACCGACGGAACAAGAAACAGGGCACGACAGATTGCCCCAAAGAAGTACAAGGGGCATTCCTCCTCGGAGATATTCGCCAGACTGGAAAGGGCGGAAATCTAGATACTGTGTTGCAAATCTTACCCTGGGACACCTCACCGAAATGGCTAGGGCATTCGAAGCTGCACTTTATGAAGAAGAAGAGATTCCACAGTCCTTCGAAGAGGCAATGAAACACAAGCACTGGAGGGAAGCAATGAAGAAGGAGATTGATGCCTTGATAAAAAATGAAACGTGGGAGAAGTGTACTCTACCTCCGGGAAAGAAACCAGTAGGATGTCGTTGGATCTTCACCATAAAAAGACGTGCAGATGGTTCAATCGAGAGATACAAGGCAAGATTGGTTGCTAAGGGATATACTCAGGTGTATGGAGTAGACTACGAAGAAACTTTCTCCCCTGTGGCCAAACTAAATACAGTGAGAGCACTTCTATCTGTAGCTGCATGTAAGGAATGGCCATTATACCAGTTTGATGTTACAAATGCTTTTCTTCATGGAGAACTTGAGAAAGACAAGGAAGTCTACATGGAGGTCCCCCCAGGTTTTTGTGAAGAATTTGGAAAAGGACAGGTGTGCAGACTGAGAAAGACCCTTTATGGGTTAAAGCAATCCCCTAGAGTGTGGTTTGGAAGATTTTGCCAGGCAATGTTCAAACATGGCTTCAAACAGAGCCATTCAGATCACACACTATTCCTAAAGAAGAGGAACGGCAAAATGACATGTCTAATAATCTATGTTGACGACATGATCATAACAGGAGATGATGCCGAAGAGATCCAAAATCTAAAGGAGAATCTTTTCAGAGAGTTTGAAATGAAGGACTTGGGAGCTTTAAAGTACTTCCTAGGAATTGAAGTGTTGAGATCCAAGCACGGAATATTCCTAAGGAAAAAGAAGTATGTACTTGACATGCTAGCTGAAACGGGACTACTAGACTGCAAGCCTGCTGAAACTCCAATGATACCCAACCATGGATTGAAGATAGTGGATGGAGCTAAGCCTACAGACCGTGAAAGATATCAACGGTTAGTAGGTAAACTTATCTATCTTTCTCATACCAGGCCCGACATCACATATGCAGTTGGAGTCGTCAGTCAATTCATGCATCAGCCTCAGGAAGACCATATGGATGCTGTCATGAGAATTGTGAGATATTTAAAGGGAACAACCAGTTATGGGGTATTCTTAGAAAAGAAGAAAGATTTGGAAATTGATGGATACACCGATGCAGATTGGGCAAGCAATCCAGTTGATAGAAAATCAACTGGAGGATATTTTACCTTTGTTGGGGGTAATTTAGTCACTTGGAGGAGCAAGAAGCAGAAAGTGGTTGCCTTATCAAGTGCAGAAGCTGAATTTCGAGGGATCAGAAGCGGTCTAATGGAGATACTCTGGCTTCGAAGATTATTAACAGAAATTGGATTCCCACCGACACGGAGAAGTCAGCTTTTCTGTGACAATAAAGCTGCAATCAGCATTTCAGAAAATCCCGTACAGCATGACAGGACTAAACATGTTGAGGTCGATCGTCACTTTATCAAAGAGAAACTTGAAAGCGGGATTATCGAGTTCCCATTTATCCGATCCGAAGAACAACTGGCAGACATTCTCACCAAAGCGCTGAGTCCTACAAAATTCAAAGAATTCCTTGGCAAGTTAAGTATCGGGGATACCGTTACTCAACTTGAGGGGGAGTGTTGGAAAAGTAGACGACATTAATATGCCGCCCACATTCATTATGCCGCCCACATTCTTTATGGAGAGTTCCTAAGTTGTGTAGAGTACCAATTACATTTATTAGTGTACTAGAACTTTATCATTCACCCTATAAATTCTAGGGTGATGAACATTTGGAATACACAAGAAAATACAAACTTTTTCCTATCTACTCTTTACATAAATTATGTCTTACCAATCTTGATACACCTCTCTCGATTACCATCTTTAAGAGCTGGGAACATATTTTTGAAGAATTGCTGGGAAAAATGAGGTCTTCATGGGCAGATGCTGTTGAGAACTCGGTTGGTGGATCATCGGATAATGCTGGGACAAGTGGTGGGAATGAACGGCCATTGGTTGCCGCTAAGCCTGCTTATGTTCCCCCACACCTTAGGAACAGACTTCCGGCATCCGAGCCACATGCTGCATCAGTTGGTGGACCGCAGTCTTTTAACAATAGGCCTGGTTCTGGTGGACCCACTAGTGGGTCTCGGTGGGGTGGTGTTAGGTCTGATTATGGACGACAAGGGTATGGTGGTGGTGGGGGTTGGGGAGGGAGAGGTGGTTGGGGTGGCAGGGATAGGGAAGTCAATCCCTTTGCTAATGATGATGTGGACGCTGAAGCAGAGCCTGCTTTTAATGAGCAGGAGAATACTGGCATTAACTTTGATGCTTATGAGGATATCCCCGTTGAGACGAG
Source organism: Salvia splendens (assembly GCF_004379255.2). Classification (NCBI taxonomy): domain Eukaryota; kingdom Viridiplantae; phylum Streptophyta; class Magnoliopsida; order Lamiales; family Lamiaceae; genus Salvia; species Salvia splendens. The sequence goes on from NC_056046.1 coordinate 16,837,014, forward strand.
TGGGGGTAACGTGCCGCCACCTGTGAATACATATAACACTTCCCCTATAAGTGAGTCTATATTCTCACCCGTTGATCTTAACATTGTCTTAGAACCCGTATCGAAAATAAATGAGACTCCTATTTGCAAAAAGAAGGGTATATGCGAAGAGTGCAGGAAATTAGGACTCTTTAATATTTATTTATTTTTATTTTTGAGGTGACTTGTGAAATTATTAAGAATAAGTTACTTTTGAAGGTTGCTTAGGATTATATGATTCTTTATACATACATGTAGTAGTGAATATTTGATATAATGGATCATATCTCTATGACACTATTCATGAAGTTAACTTACAAACAAAAGTTATGTTGGCAATTGAAACATAAAAATGAATATAATAATATCTCACATAGTTGTACACAAAGAGCTTAATCCACTATATAAGTCTTATGGGCCTCTCCTCCTATCACCAATTGGTTTTATGATGGAACCCATAGATTTCTATCAAGTTAAACCTCAAAATATAACGACACAGTATTATTTTCTTTAAATGAATAACGTTTATTGGTAATATAATTTATATTTAATGACGTCAAATTACTACAATTAAATGAGTAAATGGCGTGGACATCATTTTTATTACTAATTTGGATTTTGAAAATGATGACCACATTCACGTTTATTTAGTACTCCTACGTTTTAACAATCAAAATGAAGTTCGAGTAAAAGTTTGTTTAGATTTCAAATTGTCATGTTCAAGTTTGAGCAGTAAAATTTTGAGTTGATTCCTTTTCTGTATTTCAAGATATCTTTCTTGTTCTTTTCTTTTTCTTTTTCTTTTTCTTTTTCTTTTACCAATTTCTCAACTATTGCTTTAAAGTTGTGTTTTCATTGCTTTAAATATTTAATACCACAAATGGGAGTATAGAGAATATTGATACATAAAAATCGATGATATTTTAATATTGTCTAAAAACAAAAGTAGCATATGACACAAATCAATTACTTGGATGATGCACGTAGAGATGTATTCTTGTGACCGCGCACTCACTATGAGCACAGTTGCGCAGGTACTAAACCGGAATCCGATCCAAAATCTTAAATAAAGCTAGACATTGTGTCTCTCCCTTCCTCTCTCGATTATATTGGATGGTGCAACGGCAAAGGCAGGACGTTAAAGTAGGGGGGCGACGGCGGCAGGCTATGGAGGCGGACGCGGTGAGGGACACGCCAGATGAGGCAGGGGACCGGAGAATATGAGCATTGTGCATATGCGCATTAGTTAGTGCCTATGCAAGTTTTAGTCATGTGGAGTATATAAAATAGAAAATGATAAATTAATAAAATAAAAATAAGAGTAGGAGTGATGAAGATGATGTAGCACAAAGTAAAAATGGGCATAACTGCATAAGTTCTTTTTGATTTAGGCATAACAGGGGTATAAAAATAGTTTAGTTGTAGAAAACAATTCCGTAAATTGGGCCTGCAAATTAATGTCCTTTAAATTTATTACTTATTTAAAGGGCATATCGGCCTCATTGTAACCGGGCCTTGATTTTCTTTCTTGGCCTTTTAATATTGATAATGCGGATTAATTGTCTTAAATAGTAGAACTATTACTATAAACTATCATATCAAGATTAGAAAGGAAAAACTTATGGCATGTGGAGCTAAAAACAAATAAATCAAGCAATGCCTCAACAAATATTTACCTTTTTTTTTATTATTATAGTACTATAAATAAAACTATTAATCTAGTCATATTTATCCACTTAGTTAAAAGCGGTGGAAATCAATACAATATTGTTTGGCTGATGAAAAACATGCATATTCCAATAATATTTTACCAAATTAATTTAATAAAATTTGAATAATTTTGTTTTTCCTTTGTGGGATATTTAGTGGCTATTAAGTTAAAGGTTTAAGTTGTTTGTAGCAGCCCAACTCCAACAACCCCAAACTCGTGACCCAACTATGATACTATCCCACCTAATGACCTAGTAACCACTCCTAGTGTTGGCCCAAAGGCTTACTTTCTCGATTTTTTTCGAATCTTTTATCCCTCACTCTTTGGTTCTCTCTTTTTTTTACTTGAAAATCATCTCGACCTAGATAAGAAACTTATTTTTTTGAGTCCTCTTGATCAAATCATCTCACTTATTTTTCGTTGTGAGTGTGTGAAATAGATTGTTCCATTAGAAGGCAATCAAGTTTCGAGGATTGCATGATTAGTTACTTGTGGAATTGAAGGTCTTCGAGGAACTAGGATTTCTGAGGGGCTATGAGAGGCTTATGCCTTATAACATGTCGGTGCGTGCGGACGTGTGTACTGTTTGTCAATGGGTTGGCGAGCAGAGTTAAGAGCATCCACAATGGCGCCCGTCCCGGCGGATGTCCGGCCGGCGTGCCAGAGTTCTGCGCGGGACGTCCTGTTGGAAACGTGTGACATTTGAAAGGTTTCAAACCTTTCACTTTCATGTCCTTTGGTGTTTCATGTTCTTGTGTTAATTTTGTGGTTTATGGTGGTTAATTCCATGACCTTCCATGTCCACATTTGATGCCTATAAAAGGCACGGAGTTGTAGAGAGATGAACACCAACAACAAACATCATCATCTTTTCTCTCTAAGGTCTCTACATCATAGTGTGCATCTTAGGAGCATTGTCTAGCTCGATTCTCGGAACTCCATCAAGTTCGCCGGTGCCTAGCGGGTTTGAGGTGCTTCTACACGCTAGGAGGAAGTCGTTTTATCTTTGGGGGCAATACGCCATTCCGTGAGCACTAGCCGGGGCTTAATTTGTCTTGCGGAAAGAGGGCTTTCCTCGACTCGACTTATAAATTTGGTTTGCTTTATTTCCGTTGTAATTTTCATTCCTCTTTTTGTTGCAAGTTTCCTTTTGATTGTAATAGTTAGAGTACCGCCTGTACACGGCTTGAGAATTTCTTCCCATTATTTCTAACAATCGCAAGACAAATTAGTGTACTCTTCTAAGACAGGATTATACCAATTGAAGTTGGAGGAAACATGAGCACCAAAGCTGGAATGAAGAAACGAACAGTACCAATGTTCATGAGCTACGAAATGGTTAATTCCTTGAGATCTATTCTCTTGAGAATTGTGTTTATCGTTTGTCAGTTGACAAGCAAGACCAATTTTGACTTGGTAGTAATAATTTGGATGCATGGGTTGTTGAATATACCAATGCACATATGGTTCAATATAATTGTGTACTTATTGTTGGAGACAATATTGTGCAAATTATTTGAACGTGTTATTATAAACAACAAAGATCACGAGGTGATCGCAAGGGTCTCCGATGTGAACCATGGTAACAATCCAAATGAATGGTTTGTTGATACAGGTGCCACATGTCATGTGTGCTCCGAAAGAAGCGTTTTTTCTACCTACAAATCTGTTGGAGGTAGAAAAGTACGTATGGGAAACCAAGCCTCTTCTAAGGTGGTTGGTGTGGGTAATGTGTTCCTAAAATTAGGATCTGGAAAAGTTCTTACCCTTAGGGATGTACTGCATGTCCCAGACATCCGAAATAATTTGGTGTCAGGCTCACTTCTAGTAAATCATGGATTTTCACTAGAATTTGAGTGTGAAAAGGTTATATTGACCAAGTATGAAAAGTTCATAGGTGAAGGTCACCTAGTGAATGGGCTTTTTGAGCTGAATGTTACGGTCATTCACCGTGGAAAAGGAATAAGCAATAAGGAAAATGACACATCCTCTTATTTGCTTGAAAGCTATGACTTATGGCACAATAGATTGGGACATGTAAATCTAAATGCTATAAAAAGATTAGTAAATCTTAATTTACTAAAAGTAGATAAGTTTAACTCACAAGAAAGATGTGAAGTGTGTGTTGAAGCCAAAATGGCTAAACTGCCGTTCCATTCGGTAGAGCGAAGCACAAAACCTCTTGAATTGATCCATACAGACGTATGTGATTTGAAATTTGTGCAAACAAGAGGTGGTAAAAAGTACTTCATCACATTTATAGATGATTGCACAAGGTATTGTTACCTTTACTTATTAAGAAGTAAAGATGAGGCAATTGAAGCGTTCAAAGACTTCAAAAATGAAGTTGAAAATCAACTTAATTGTCGAATTAAGTGTGTTCGAAGTGATAGAGGTGGTGAGTATGTAGCGCCGTTTGCAGAATTATGTCATGCAAGTGGTATAATTCACCAAACAACGGCTCCATATTCTCCCCAGTCAAATGGTGTTGCTGAACAAAAAAATCAAGCACTTAAAGAGATGATGAATGCTCTGTTGATGAATTCTGGTTTATCCCAGAACATGTGGGGGGAGGCTGTGTTAACAACGAATCATATCCTGAACAAAATTCCACTAAAAAATAGGGATGTAACTCCCTATGAGTTGTGGAAAGGCAAGAAACCTTCGTATTCATACCTCAAAGTGTGGGGGTGCTTAGCGAAGGTAGAAGTGCCTCCTCCGAAACAAGTTGCAATAGGCCCTAAAACAGTCGATTGCATCTTTATTGGCCATGCACTTAATCGTAGTGCATATCGTTTCCTAGTCCATAGGTCAGCTGCACCTGGCGTGGCTGAAGGAACAACAATTGAGTCAAGAAATGCTATATTTTTTGAGAATGTGTACCCTTGCAAGAAGCAGGAAGATCGTTCTAGTGAAAGAATGATGGATGAGTCAACTAGTTCTAATCCTCCAAAAAGAACGATGTCAAGTCCTGAGAATATAGAACCAAGACGTGGTAAAAGGGTTAAAGTTGCTAAGACATTTGGTCCCGACTTCATAACTTTTATGTTGGATGACGAACCAAAGTCAGTGGCGGAAGCTTTGTCTGGCCCAGACGCAGCGTGGTGGCAAGAAGCTATCAACAGTGAGATTGAATCCATCATGAGAAATAACACCTGGGTGTTAGTAGACTTGCCTGAAGGCTGTAAGACTTTAGGGTGCAAGTGGATTCTGAAAATGAAATATAAGCCCGATGGTACTATATATAAGTACAAAGCTCGCCTAGTTGTCCAAGGCTTTAAGCAGAAAGAAGAGCATGACTTTTTTGATACCTATTCACCTGTTACGAGAATAATTTCCATTCGGGTGCTTCTTGCGATTGCTGCTTTGCACAATCTTGAGATTCACCAAATGGATGTGAAAACTGCGTTTCTGAATGGTGATCTGGAAGAAGAAATATATATGGAACAACCCGAAGGGTTTGTTGTGCCTGGGCAAGAGCGTAAAGTATGCAAACTGGTAAAGTCATTATATGGGTTGAAGCAAGCACCATTACAATGACATTTAAAATTTGACAACGTGATGTTGGCAAATGGTTTCACTATCAATGAGTGCGATAAGTGTGTTTACATTAAGAACACAGATAACGGTTTCGTTATTGTGTGTCTTTATGTAGATGATATGTTGATTACGGGCAGCAATAGTGCCATTATCAATGAAACCAAAAACATGTTGAAGAGAAATTTCGACATGAAAGATATGGGTTTAGCTGATGTGATTCTCGGAATCAAAATTAAAAGGAATCATGAGGGAATTGCTCTGACACAATCTCATTATATTGAGAAAGTGCTAAAGAAATTTCACTCATTCGATTGTGAGCCAGCTAAGACTCCATTGAAACCCAACGTGCATTTGAGTAAGCACACGGGTGAGCCTGTAGCTCAAGAAGAATATGCAAGGATCATAGGGAGTTTGATGTTTATCACAAACTGCACCCGACCAGATCTTGCGTGTACGGTGAATAAGCTGAGCCGATTTACGAGCAACCCAAGCAAGGAACATTGGAAAGCTCTGCGTAGGGTTTTGAGATACTTGAAGTATACTCTTAACTTTGAGCTGCTGTACACAAGATATCCCCAAGTACTTGAAGGGTGTTGTGATGCAAATTGGATCTCTGATTCAAAAGACTTGTTCTCGACGAGTGGTTATGTAATCATTGTTGGGGGTGGTGCTGTTTCGTGGAAATCAACGAAACAGACGTGTATTGCTCGTTCCACCATGGAATCTGAGTTTATTGCATTGGATAAAGCAGGGGAAGAAGCCGAGTGGCTCAGAAATTTCCTAGAATGTATTCCATGTTGGAAGAAGCCAGTGCCGACAGTAGTGATATACTGTGATAGCCAAGCAGCTATAGGGAGAGCACATAGTGGCTTATACAACGGTAAGTCTCGACATATTCGTCGGCGACATAATACCATCAGGCAATTGATCACAAGTGGTGTTATCACAGTTGACTATGTAAGGTCAGTTGATAACTTAGCGGATCCGTTAACAAAAGGTTTAAACCGTGATCAAATGCATAAATTGCTAAAAGGAATGGGACTGAAAACCACATCTTAAAAGATGATTATAGTGGTAACCCAACCATACGATTGGAGATCCCATGGGCTTGGTTCAATGGGAAAACGAAGCTATATGAATCTAGTTGTAACACTCGGAAGATTTTTTATCTTCGCCCATTCTTTAGAAAGCATTGAGTGTTGTAACCTGCTTGTGGTAAGAGGCTAAGTTTTGACTTTTAATGATTCTTAGAAACCTCGAGGAGGTGAGTATTGCAGGATACCTAGAAAAGAATCACCTATGTAAGTGAAGAAGTGTGGGCCGCTTCAACATGTGAATCACTTATGAATCCAAAGTGGTGTTCCATGGCCAGTAAAGGACACAAACGTGAGAACTGATGAGTTTGTAAATAATATTGTATCAATATTATTGTCTCGATATACACCAAGGAGGAATGGTTCAAGGCATCACGTCCACCAGGCCGCCGGTATGCCCGATAGTGTTGACTATGGAAAGTTCAAAGCCCCAAGCTACTATTCCAAATGCAATATTGTTTCTCGAGAATTGAGCAAAGAGTCTGCATGCATGCATACACGTCTTGTGTTGGTTTGAGCTTGCAATGCTCTAACCAATGTGGGGGATTGTTGGAAACGTGTGACATTTGAAAGGTTTCAAACCTTTCACTTTCATGTCCTTTGGTGTTTCATGTTCTTGTGTTAATTTTGTGGTTTATGGTGGTTAATTCCATGACCTTCCATGTCCACATTTGATGCCTATAAAAGGCACGGAGTTGTAGAGAGACGAACACCAACAACAAACATCATCATCTTTTCTCTCTAAGGTCTCTACATCATAGTGTGCATCTTAGGAGCATTGTCTAGCTCGATTCTCGGAACTCTATCAAGTTCGCCGGTGCCTAGTGGGTTTGAGGTGCTTCTACACGCTAGGAGGAAGTCGTTTTATCTTTGGGGGCAATACGCCATTCCGTGAGCACTAGCCGGGGCGTAATTTGTCTTGCGGAAAGAGGGCTTTCCTCGACTCGACTTATAAATTTGGTTTGCTTTATTTCCGTTGTAATTTTCATTCCTCTTTTTGTTGCAAGTTTCCTTTTGATTGTAATAGTTAGAGTACCGCCTGTACACGGCTTGAGAATTTCTTCCCATTATTTCTAACACATCCGCCATTGCGCAGCTGTGACGCGGATACGGACATCCGCTGCGGACACCGGAGTTCCGCGGCGTTCCCAGGACGTCCGTCGCGATGTCCTTGCGGACGTCCGCGCGGAAGTCCCGATTATTTTATATTTTTTTTGAAAATTCTATAAATACGGCTTGTTGAACTTCATTTCATTCGCATCACTTGTATTAACGAGTATCTCTCTCTCTACGCTTCTTTTATATATCCAGAATGGCTGGTAGTGGCTTTGGTGCGAGCGGTAGCGGTGTGGGTGGTAGTGGTGGGGGATATGATGACATAATGAGGCGAATTCATGCATGTGTGCGGGAGGCAACAGAGAGAGAGATACATGCGGCCTTGGCGTCGGCGGTACCTCGACCCATCCATCGTCGATCTATAGTACCCCGGGACCACCTCGCTGCACACCGTCAGTTGTACGAGGATTACTTCGCTCCGGAGCCACGATTTGGGGAGAACATGTTCCGACGACGTTTTAGGATGCATTGTCCGCTCTTTCTGCATATCGTGGGCGCTTTAGAGCGTCGATACGAGTATTTCAGGGTGCGGGAGGATGCGGCTGGTAAACCCGGCCACACTCCGATTCAGAAGTGCACTGCCGCAATCAGGCAGCTGGCATACAGAGGCGCGGCTGACATGTTCGATGAGTACCTCCACATCAGCGAGACGAGTGCCCGCGATTGCCTAAAGTATTTTTTTCAAGACGTTAGGGAGAAATTTGGGGATAAGTATCTTTGGAAGCCTACCCCCGAAGATTGTCAGGCTCTGCTGGATATGCACGGGACTCAGCACGGGTTTCCGGGGATGCTAGGCAGCATAGATTGTATGCATTGGGGGTGGAAGAACTGCCCCGCTGCCTGGAAAGGGGTGTACACTACGGGTTTCAAGGGCAAGAATCCCACGATGATCCTTGAAGCGGTAGCTGACTGTCGACTGTGGATTTGGCATGCCTATTTTGGAGTAGCCGGGTCGAACAACGACATCAACGTCCTCCAGTCGTCGCCCCTTTTCAAGGACCAGTGCATGGGCGTCGGTCCGGCCGTCAATTTCGTCGCCAACGGCAACCAGCACAACATGAGCTATTATTTGGCTGATGGGATATACCCTATGTGGCTAGTCTTTGTGAAGACGATCAGATGCCCAACAGAAGAAAAGAAGGTATATTTTGCGGGTCGTCGGGAGGCAGCGTGCAAGAATGTGGAGCGGGCATTTGGTGTGCTCCAGGCTCGATGGGCGGCAGTGAAGGGTCCATCACGGCTGTGGTATGCTGACAGCATCGCCGATATGATGTACTCATGCATTATCATGCATAACATGATTGTCGAAGATGAAGGTCCAGCACTGACGGATTGGGCCAATGATGATGCTGATGCTGCGGGTCCAAGCCACGACATGGCCACCGGCAATGTACGTATGTGGATACCCCATGACGAGGTCGAGCGAGTCCGTGCATTTGCCGACATGCGCCAAAAACAAGCCCATATTCGACTTCATAATGATATAATTGAAGAAGTATGGCAGCGGAGGGGTCGCCGTTGATGGAAATTGTATTTATTGAAGTGTACTTTTCTTAGTTTTTTTTGTTGAAATGTACCTTTCTTTTTTTGTTTAATGAATTTTTTATTCCGTAATCGTGGCGGAATTTTAATTCAGTAAATTGTTTAATTTGGTGAATTTGTGAATTTTTATTATTGTGGGAAGTCCGTCGGGATGTCCTTGGGGATGTCCGCCACTGTGCAATGGGAAGTCCTTATGACGTGGCATTAGGTGTTTTGGGATGTCCGCCGAGACATCCGCACCACTGTGGATGCGATTAACTAGTTGTCTCACATGTTGAGATCCTTAGTAAAGGCCGAGACCTTTTCACATCTCTGTTGTGTGATATTAAGCCTTATATGTATTTATATTTATTATAACGCTTTATATATCTGATTCTTGTATATCTATACCTTGTATAATAGGTAGATATGGTGTAATAATTGTATATCTATTTGTGGATTCTTGTTTTCTTATTTGGACCTTTAATAATTAGTTAAGTCGTCTTTTCTTAGAATTCCAACGAGATACAATTCTCACTCTTCACAAATAAAATGGACACAAGTACACAGATATGAAATATATTTGGACATAAAACACAAAAAGACCCTAGACGAGAGACGTGGAACGACACACGGAAACAATATCGTATCAAGAAGAAGAATGATTAGGCTTAAAATAGGGAAAAGTGAGTAAAATAAGGGTTAGAAACTTAAAATAGGGAAAAAAGTGAGTCAAATACATTGTTCTTATACACACTTCAGCTCACATAATATTGCAAAGATCACCTCCAAAGGAAAAAATAACTGAGGAGACAACTTTAATTGTTTAAAAAAGAATATTACTCATTTTCATTCCTCTTTCTTTATGGTTTGAAGATGTCATTTTTGACCCAGTATGTTAGAAATCGAATAGTATTATTACTCAAACCATACTTTATCCTACTCATAAATATTCATTACAGTAAAAGTTTTAGTATGAATTCCTTTCTCTATTTAATAGCTCTGCTTTTGTGTCCTTTTTGTTTATTTCGTGGGAACGTATGACTAGTGACCTGCTCAGTCAATTATTGGAGTTTGTCGGTGGGATAAGTTGCAAAATTCCAACCCAACCTACTGCTTACGACTTACGAGGCTCACAGTATGCAAGAAAATAAATACTCCCTCCGTCCCCGATTAGGACCAATTAGGAGTCACTCTTTGAGCAGGAACGAGTTTTAAGGAAGTGTTTGAATGTGTGGTATAATAAATGGAGTTAGGTAGTGGAATGTGTGACCTTTTTTACTTTTAGGGTATTTTTGATGTCCTAAGTACTTTTTAGGGAAATTAATAATATCATGTTAATATTGAAATTAAATTTCCAACATAATTAATAACTTTATACCATAAAAGTTAAGTTTAATTAATTATATGCATTGTCTTAAGCCACGGCCCGATCGATATAGCTTACTTTGATACTCCTATCAACCCCACTTTAAATTTTAATCAACAGCTCAATCATGAACACATTTTTATGATAATGGGACAAGAACATGTACACTAAACAAACCTGCTCACAATATTAATTTATACAGCTCCGATAATAATTAAATGAATTAGAAAATATTCGGATCACTGACTGAAAATTCCTTATCATACATGTCTCTCACTCGCAGGATATCATAAAATATCAGAATTAAAAATTATTTGAAACACTGTATACCTTTAACCATATTGAGCAAGTATAACACGATTTATCCATTCCAAAAATAATTAAACACCCTAATTTAGTGCAATAAATTTCTAGTAATAATACAAAATTCAATTAAAAAATGAAAATAAAAAGAAAATAAGAAAAAGATGAACGGTACATTAAGTGCATCATTTATTTTTCCAGTGTAGCTCACCAGTCACCACTTTACTCGATCACATAACCATCTTTCCCCATTCATAATATGCTTCATCATTTTAATATAAATCCATAATACCAACGCAATACTATAGTATAAGCAGCACGATTTAAAAGATTATATCTTATGATTAAACATGTATGATGTTTGGTTCTGAAATTGAATCTCACAATTTAATCTTATAGATAAATAATTATATGATAATGAATGATAACAATCCTCTCCAACTAAAATAATCTTACAATTTAATCAATCATAGACTGATAATCATATAACCACTACTATACATGAGATGTTTGTAATTAAATCCACAACTTATAAATATGTATACACATTACCCATTACGATTGTATTTATTCACGTTAATTTTATCATATTCATTTGGTACTCCGGAAAATTAACATCCAACAATCTTATTAGTCCAACAAACAAGACAAGATTATTCGTTACAATTTTGGTATGACTCCAAAGTCCAAAGTCCAAAGTCCAAACACATGTAAGACTACTAAAGAAAATTAAAACAACAAAGGAAAAAAAGATGGTCAATAATGCAAAACATAGACATTATATTCCACAATAGCGTCCCCTGTTTTCATGTTAATGAAATGAGTCCTCGCCTGAGCATACCCTCTCGCAAACCGGAACACGCCGCTGCCTCCGACGATCGGCATCTCCCTCACGGCAGCCATCGCCGCGTTCCGGCCCAGCACGCTCAGCGTGCTGCCGTTGAATTTTCCCTCCAAAAACACGAAATTGAGCGCCATCAGAAGGCCGAACTCAGTCAAGTCGGCAGAGCCGTAGAGCCCCTGAGCCCGGCCCACGATCTTGGAGCTCACGTTGGGGCCGGTGGTGAGGGGGTCGTCTATCATCACCACCATGCCGAAGCCGGTGGCGGAGGAGTTGGTAGCGGCGGCCTCGGCCACAATAACGGCGGTGGGGTTGCGGCCGCTGACGATGTCGTGGAAGTAGAAGTGGAGGTGGCTTAGCTTCTCTCGCTTCGTTGATATCCCCATTTCTCGTTTGTTCAGTTTTCTTGAGAACTGATCCGAGTTTGTGGGAAGGAGAAGGGATGAAAGGGTGAGAATGGTGAATGCGAGGATGGTGGTCCCGGCTGCTCCGGCCATGGCGGATTTAAGAGAGTCAAGAAAAGAGAATTGTTTCTCTCTAGTAAAGTTGTGACGGAATGACTAAGGATTGAGATTGGCTTCTTCTTTATAGAAAAAAAAATGTCTCTTTCAATTTTTTATTTTCTAAAGTGGAAAATATAGGAGTACCCTCTACGTCCAACCAATGATGATTTGTGTTGAGAGAATAAAATAATAAAAAAATTATTCTTAATAACGATGGATCTTTATTTGTACAGACTAAATATGAAAATGGATCATCTTCAATTCTTTGATAGAACGATCGAGTATAACATAAAATAATAAAATACCCATGCTTTGTTTGCTCATACTCTTTTTTTATGATTGTTCTAGAAGGTAAAACATCTAAAATATTCTTTGAATTTTCAATAAAGTTCAAGAGTATTTTTCTAGACGTTTTTTGTTTGCTTTCCATTCTTGCTGCAATTCCTTTCATTTTCATTTATACTACTAGTCAACACTACTGACTAAACTTATTCTTTATTGGCAACCAAGCACGATCGCGTTACCATCAAAATCTTTAACCTCAATCTACCGACACTGGTGGAGTACTTAATTTTCTTAGTTAATCTTCAAAAGGAATTCAAGGTAGTCAAACAATATTGATTAAAAAAAATACAATTGACATGGTACAAAGATCAAACAAACATTAGAAAATTACTTTGTAAATTCAAAAAACAACTTTGGATTTACGACATACGATACATGCCTATCGTTGGCATCAGATCGCTGCTGGAAGTACATGTAACGCGCTGTCAACGCCGACACAATGTACACGAAAAGATCTAACTGCATTCTAAAACGCCGACGGAAAACCGCAGGTCCCCACTGCGGCTCCTCGACAAAGTAGCTAGCAACCAGCCGTTGGGCAGCCCTGATGTGGTCGCGGATCACTGTCCGTCGATGCTGGATTGGTCGAGGGACCGCAGCCTCCAACTCTACCTGCCTGCATCATTCCAGTTCGCGGTTTATCTCGGCACACAACTCATCCACAAGGCTTGCGAAATGAGCTTATCAATTCGATCATCATCACTACCGAAAGCCATCACTCTTTATGGCTTATGGGATCACTAAATATTTATACATACTATGTGGATGATCACGAGTATATGTGAAAATGCGATCACCATCATCCACCGTAATCTTAAACAAAGATGGATGCAGAAAATGTTTAACGTGGGGTCGGACGAATCAACAATAAATATAATATTTATATAATTATTTAAGTAGTACTATCTCCGTCCATAAAAAATAAACAAAATTATAAATGATAGTACAAGTTTTAATGTAGAATTGGTAAAGTAAGAGATAAAATGAAATATTAAGAGAGAGGGAAAATGTGTGGAATGAGTGTTAGTAGATTGTGGGGTCCATATTATAAATAATGTGTAGGATTATTATTTATTGAAAATTTTCCATATTTAGACTTAGTCTAATTTTCGTGGACGACCCAAAATTGTAAAACTAATTAATTTATTTGTGGAATTGAGGTAGTAGGAAGAAATAGTTGATTCTTAGAGCATCCACATCCGTGCTCTTGCTAGCGAGCACGGATATAGGCCCGACCCCACTTTTTCTGCCTGCTCTTAGGCAAGAGCACAACACTCACATCCGTGCTCTTCCGCAAGGACGAGCACAAAGGTTCCATCATTCTATTATTCAATTTAAATAAAAACATTTCCACAAAATTAAAATTCATTAAAAATACCCGGAATAATATTACAAATTACAATAAAACTAAAAATTACATAATTAAATTCCTAAAAAATAAAAATTACATAATTAAAATCCTAAAAACTAAAAATTACATAATTAAAATCCTAAAAAATGAAAATTACATAATTAAACTACTAAAAAATAAAAATTACACAATTTAAGCGTAAAAATTACATCCGGGGAAGACTAGTCATCATCCGGCAATACCCCCAACGTTCTTTGGAGACCCCGTATCATCGCCACATGCGATCGAAGTTGCTCGGGGGTCATATTTGACCTATCGGCCAAATTGAGTTAGGCCAAAACCCCCTACAACGAGTTGGTGGGGGGTTGAGGTGGCACATAGGGAACGGGAGCGGGTTCGGGATCGGGGGCGGATGGAGTCGCGGCGCGACGGCGGTTGGCCGCCGCCTTCTTCCTTCCTTGCGGTCGGCGTTGGGAACCACTCGGGCCGGCGTCGGAGCTACTCAAGTTAGCTCCTACAAGTTGGCTAGCCACGTCTTCAGAGCCGGCGTCAGATAGGGATACCGACCTTGACCGTTTGGAGGAGCCGCTAGAGGAGGATGTTACGCCTCCCCTATACTTCGGATGCGACCGCGTCTCCTGCCAAATGTTGAGGTACTTGAACGGCTTGTAGTTCATGGATTGGTAGGTCGACAAGGCAGAACTGATGATGTCGACCTCGCTCCGGCCGCTCTCCGCCGACCATTCTTCCTGGAGGTAATACCCCTGAAACTTTTGGATTTCTTCGTTGGCTCTGTATATGGAGTTGCGCACCATACTCTTGTTGCGCTGGATTGTTCCAGCCGACCGGTTTTCATTGTACCGGCGACAGATGCGCCACCAATAATGATCGCCGAATTGGTTCGTACCAACCTCCGGATCTTCGGAGATTGACAAGCACGCTTTGAACAATTGCTCCATCTCCACCGGAGTGTATGGTGTGCGGACACCGCGAGTAGGAGGAGTCGGAGTTTGGGAGGGGCCGCTCGACCTCGCTCTAGGCTCGGGTGTCCACCCGTATTGCCCTTCGGGGGCATCTTGGTCGTCGATCGGGTAAGGCCGGTAGCCACCCGGAACTTCCGAACCTTGGGTTTGAGGAGGGGCCGAATATTCCGTTTCCGGACTAGGAAACAGTTGTGAACCGAACCACTCGGGGTTCCAACCGTGGGAGCCGGGGAGTGATCGCCGTGGCCGGACACTGTTATATTGTAGGAGTGGAAGAAAGATTGAGAATTGAGAATGGAAATGAGAGAATGTAGATGAGAATTGTGTAGTGTGGTGTGCATTTTTGGGTGTGAAAGTGAGGGTATTTATAGATGAAAATGTGTATTTTTGGGGGAAAAAATTGAAAAATAAATTAAAGTGGGTAGAAAACGGATATAATTTTTTGGGAAGTGGGAAAATATTTTTTTTTTATTTTTAATCTGATTTTTTAATTAAAATCTGATTTTTTAAAAAAAATCAAATTGTCAACGACTATGCCATTGGCCAATCACCGCCTGCCACATATGCTGCTCGCTGGCACAGACGTGCTCGATGCATCGAGCAGCGTCGTGCCAGCGGCGGACAGCGGTGCCGCGCCGATGGCACGGACGGACGGGCTGCAGCTCACATCCTTGTTTCAAAAGCAAATTAAAAAAAGTCAATAAAAATTCAAGGCTTTTTCACAATAAACTTATCTATTAGCTTAAAAATTCACAATCACATGCATAAAAAATACTACTCCTATTAGATACCAAAATATTAATTTTTTTCATTAATTTCTTCACACAAGTTGCCAATATAAGTCACAAACTTCAAATAAAAACAAACAATATAAATCATACAACAAGACTCCACTTGAACGACACAATAATTAAATTCGTTAATTTCCATCACAAATCAAGAATCACAATTTTCGAACTCAACAATCAAAAATATAGAATTCAAATCAATTATCTATCACTCGATTCTCTCTCAAAACTCAAACAAAAGACTTCGGCAATGCAACATCGTCGGACATCAATTTGAAAGAGAAAGAAGGTAGGGAATTGTTGGCTTCTACAATTTTTATTAGGGCTAGGATAGGATCATTCATCTTTAGCCAATTCTTTTTGCCTTTTCAGTCCAAAGTCAGGGAGAAGCCAATATAGTTTTGGGGTCGATGCGATGGTATATCGAAAGTTCGATTGTAGTAGAGATTTTCGGTATTCGTGTTTAATACTACTGGAAATTCTTATACAAATGCACCACATGAAAATGACATACAAAAATCAAAATAAACACGTAGTAGTTCATTAAAGAGCTTGCATGCATTTAAGAAAAAAAATCAGAAAGTATATGACATTCCGGAGCCAAGAGAAGGAAGATAACATACCTAAGGCGCCATCTGATAACCTGTACTACTTGATATGCAACAATTTGATAACATTTTTTTTATAGATAATTTGATAACATTTTTTATACTGTATATTTTTTGTTTATCAAACCATAGTGGCATGTTTTTATTTCTAGAAAATTTTTTGAAGTAAATTTAACAAGCCACCCTTGTAAAAGTATTTAGTTTTAAGAAAAATTATGATAAAGCCGACAATGTAAAATAAAATATTTAAAATAACACCAAACGCAAGCATGGGTAGAGCTGTAGATGTATGCATCACCCAAATTGATGATGCATAGGCAATACCAACCAACAAATAATAGAACCACAAGGCGGGAGTCATGATTTTTACTATGCGAGGGCATTTTGATGATAATCCAGTTGCCAATGAGCAAATTGAAAACACTCCCCCAAATAATACCAAAAAATTAGCTGCAAAAATTGGAGGCAAAGGGACGATTCTGCATCTGTGCGTCGATAAGAACCAATTTTTGCAGCTATTTTTTTGCATTATTTGGGGGACTGTTTACAATTTGCTCATTGGCAACTGGATTGACATCAAAATACCCCCGCATACTAAGAATCATGACTCCCACCATCTGGTTTTATTATGTGTCAGTTGGTATCGTGTATGCATCATCAATTTGGGTGGATGCATATAACTACAGCTCCTGATCAAGCTCTAATCAGGCTTGCATTTAGAATTTTTTTAAATATTTTATTTTACATTGCCGGTTTTGTCATAACTTCGGATAATTAAGATAATTAAATTATAGTAACATTTCAAAAATACTCACAACAAAAAAAAGATTGTTTACCAAGCACCAATGGCGAGCACACTTAATTTGTGCTCAGAAAATAGCGAGTACTTTAAACTGTGCTCGGAACCATACCGACCACAATTGATGGTGGTCGGCAATATCATTAGCTGAGGCGTTAACTTGCGAGTAATACGAGCACGGTCAATGTGCTCGGCGTAGCAATTAAAGTTGGCTCAAGTTGTGCTCGAAACATTCCGACCACTCCAAATGTGCTCGGGAAAAAATATTCAATACATGCCATGCTTTTGGATAAATATTTTTCAGAAATAGCGAGTACCTTTTAGGTGCTCGGCTTATCCCGACCACCCCACCAGTGCTCGGCATTGCGAAAAAAAGAATATGGTTGAAACAACTTTCTCATAGGAAATGGATTCGTTTTTTTATAGATATTGCGAGCAATATATGTGTGTTAGGAATAAGCCGACCACCTCAAATGTGGTCGGGAAAAGAAGACTTGTATAAATATTCAATATATGTCATGCTAGTTCGGATAAATATTTTTTAGAAATAGCGAGTACCTATTAGGTGCTCGGCATTCAAAAAAAATATATATTTGCATTTTTCCAACAATTATATATCATAAAATAGTATATGCATTGTAGGCGATTTACTTTTATAGATGTAGCGAGCACTATGTACGTGCTTGGAATATTCCGACCACGGGACTTATGCTCGACATTCCCAAAAAAAAAATATTTTCATAAATACTTCAACAATTTTGTATCATAAAATATACCATAAAATATATATGCAGTGTTTTTCGATTTATTTTCGAATTCCCAAAAAAAATATATTCATGAAACATTCCAACAATTTTCGGATAGTCTTAAATCTATAGCATCAATATATTTCATTTTATTTTTATTGATATAAGCGAGCACTATTTATGTGCTTGGCATATTGATAAGTCGTATTCTAGGCCTTGGAAACTGGTCATATAATGTGCATAATTGGAATATATCTGCAAAACAGTTGCTAAAGTGTGCAGGGAAAGGGTTCTAGTCAGAAGGAAAGGTATCGAATAACTCAGGTGAAAAGGGCATCAGAATGTTGCTATACTGACCAGTATGCATGCCAAAAAGGCTCGAGATGGAGAAGAATGATTGCTGGGAAGATCAGCCACAAGTAAGGGCAAAAGGGTAATTTTGCGAAGAGAGTCTACTCTAAATATCAAGGGCAGGCCTCCCTATAAAAGGAAGCCACTTGGAGAGAAGAAAAAAAAAAGAAATCGATCATAGGGAATCAACTTTAGGAGCTCTACACTTAGTAGAATTCTCTCTCGGTAGATCAATTCCTTCAGCTTTGTCCTACATCTTCTCATTCCTCGCCTCAGCCATGGTCACCTGAAGTTCACCAGTTCGTCGGAGTTCCGCATTATCTCGTTCCAGCCAGCGTGTTTCGTAGTGTTAGCAGTTTCATCGCCCGGAGTGGCAAAATAATCTTTATTTGCTTTCTTAGTTAATCTTTAAGTGTTTCCTTACGTTGGACCTGTTGCACTTTTAATTTCCGTTTGCTTTTGAAGTATTTCGTTTAGATCCAAACACCTTTTATGTAATGAAGTTGTCTTTGTGCATCATTTTCTGTTTGATTCAATTTCTTTCTACCTAGATAGCTTAGATCTAGTTGTTACTGTAATTTCTAAGTGTTGCGAGCATGTTTTCATTTCCGCATTGATAAATCTGAGTTCTGAATTTAGATAGCTGTTAGATTTTAGATCTGAAATGGTAAGTTTGAAAGCCTAATCTACGTGATTTCTGCCACCTTGCATGTTACCCAATAAGCGTAATTTCAGTTTTGTTAGTTTAATCTTTTGATTTGGAGTTTAGATTGTAGATCTGTTCTTGTGAAGTTGTTAATCTTCATTTCTCGTCCATGAATCTGGGTTTGTTATTCTGAGTTTATTCATGTTGAAGAAGAAGACATCCACATCCAAGTTTGGGACCACTTTTGTTTTTTAGTTACTTTTTGCTTTTGTCATTTACTTTTCTCTACTTTTTCTGCTGGTACTCTACAGATTTGTCAGCCTAGACACCTAACTACCACTTATTCTCTGATATTCCGTTTAGCCTTTTATAGTAATGCCGTACCTTCCACATATTTCCTGAAACATAATGTTCTCCCACTCTCACATACACAGCTGCTTATCAATCATCTCTCACACCTCCTAGTCAGTAGAGTACCACCTTAATTTCCAGTCTAGTTAGAATCTCAACCCAAAGCGTGGTAGCTAACCAACCTTTCCAGAATATCACCACAATTACCAAAGCGCATTCATCTCTGTGGGATTCGACCCTTACATCCACTATACTAGTCAGTAGAAGTGGGTTGAGGAATTATTGATACCAGGTTCAGGCTTAGCTGGGACGTCCATCATGATCAGTAGGACACATCATTTGCTTGACGCGACATCTGCACAAACCTGCTCTATCAAATGGCGCCGTTGACGGGGAATAAATGGCGTTATTTACTGTTCTTGTGTGTGATACTTTGGCGTACATATTGTGTATAACTTTTCTCTTTTCTTTTTTTTTAGTTTATGAGAAGCAGTTCGGCTCCTGACCATTGGAGACCGAAGATACTTCAACGAGGGACTATACTCGTGACCACTCGTTCTGGCCTGTCGACAGCCCTTTCTGACCTAGGCACGAGTAGTGACGAAGAGCAAGACACCATAGAAGGAGGAATACCAGAACATGTGCTACAGTTGGAGGGTAACCCAAGGATAATGGCTGCCCATATAGATGAAGACCGGAGATAGGGACGCTGAACGCGCATACCGAAGGAGAACCGCCGCAAGCTATAGTTGTCACCCCAGGACAGACGACTTGTGATGTGAAGCCCCATGTTATTGCAATCCTGCCCATGTACTGTGGGAAAAGCTATGAAGGCCCTTAGGAATTCCTTCATGAGTTCTGTAAAATTTGTAGGGCACAGAGAAGGCCAGCTGGGGCAACCGAGGATGACTACAGATTGAAAGCTTTGCCGTTCGTCCTGAAAGGGGAGGCCAACACATGGTTCATACGCCTGCCACCCGACTCCATTAAGAGTTGGGCCGATTTCAAGTCAGCCTTCTTAGGCGAATTTTTTCCGTCATCTAAGATGAGTGCGCTGAAGAGAGAGATAACCAGTGTGAAGCAAGGTTACGATGAACCCTTGAGTGATTATTGGGCGAAGTATATGAGTCTTTTGGATGCATGTCCGAACCATCGTATGGCCGATATAAAGATACATCATATCTTTTATGAGGGGATGAACAATGTAACAAATGACTTGGCAAACTCGTCGTCAGGAGGAAGCTTCACACAATTGAGGGTCAGTGAAGTGAAAAAGATCCTAGGGAAGCTTTTGAGCGCAAAGAAGGAGTACGACAATTCAAGGGATGGCTACAGCAGAGAAAGAATTGCGAGTGCTTCGTCTACTGACCAGGAGCAGAAGATAGAGCAGAAGATGGATTTGAAAATGGAAGAGAAGAAAAAGGCACTCCTGAGCGCGATCGAGAAGAACGCACCACCACCTTCCCCAACTGGGAGCTACAAGGATGCAAAGCAGGGAAGTCAAAGGCCAACTTACGATCAGCCGAATGACTTCATCAACATGGAGCAAGTCAATGTTGCATGGTACTATAACTCTAGTGGGAATTGGATCCAGGAAGACAGTGGGACGCACCATGGAATGACTATCCAAATTTTTAATGGGGTGATGGGAACCAAAATCAGAACCAAGGTTAAGGTCAGAACCCTTACAACCCCCACCTGAACAAATATTCCAACCGTGGCCCAGCATTTCCCGACCACCAATTCAACTGGTCAGGAAGAAACCAACAAACCCACAATCAACAACACCACAACCAAAACCCACAGAACCAGAACTCGAACCCTATTTATGTACCACCCCACCAGAGGAAATTCCAAAATTACCAGAATCAGCATAATCAAGGTTCCCAACATCAGCAGAACCAGAACCAGTTCCAAAGCCAGAACCAGTTCCAAAGCCAGAACCAGAATCAATATCACCAAGACCAGTACAACCCTCCTGGCCAGTATAACCACTACCCACCTAACCAGAACCAGCAAAACTTCCAAAATTACCAACCCAACCAAAACCCCCAGTATAACAATCACCAAGGGCCAAATCAGTCCCAATATCCTACCAGGTCGAGGAGATCTATGGAGGACATAATGGGAGAATTGCTCGCTTCGCAGCAAAGTATCAAGGGTGAGTTGCAGTCCAATAATGAAGTAGTGCAGGGGATGCAGAATGCCCAGAAGGAGCATAAGGAGAACATGGATATGATGAATAGACAGTTAGCTCAGCTGGCGAGTTCGATGGGTGAATTGAAAGACAACTCAGAGAAACTCCCGTCTACAGTCCATGTGCCTGAGAAGGCAAACGTGAGCAAGGTCACCTTGCGGTCCGGTACCACTTATAATGGACCCCAACCGAAGAAAACCAGTGGAGAGCCTAGTGGGACCAAGTTGCTGAAAGACGTCGACTTGGAAAAAGAGCTAAACCGACCCCTACCTCAGATACAAGATCCGTTCTTTTCGGATAAAACGCCATTGGAAAAAGATGAAACCAAAGGCGTACTACCCAGGAGAGACTCTCTTAAGGAAACGGAACCCACGAAGGAGGCTCCAACCCCGAATGTGCTCCAGAGAGACACTGGAAAGGCTGTTGAAAAACCGGTTGAAGAGGAGAAAGGAAAAAAACCATTCCCTTACCGTTTCGTGACCAAGAGGAAGATGGAAAACCTAGTGGATTACATGTCGATTTTTGGGAGGCTAGATGTCACCATACCATTTCTCCAAGCCGTGAAGCTACCCCCACTTGGAAAATTTGTCAAGGAGTTCATAGCCGGGAAGGTCAGGAAGGATGGAAAGATCATGGTGGAAGGGATAGCGTCAGCAATTGTGCAGGAAAAGCTACCGCCCAAGAGAGCCGATCCCGGTATGTTCACTTTGCCTATAACTATAGGAGATGTAAAAATCGAGCATGCAATGTGTGATCTGGGAGCTTCTATAAATGTTATGTCATTGTCAGTTTATAATCGACTGAAGGGAGTAACGTTATCGAGCACTATGGTATTAATCCAACTGGCTGATAGGTGAAGAGGTTACGAGGTGCGTAGGTGTCGTTCAAGTGAGGATATATCCTACTGGTAGGATAAAGATCCTAACTAAGCCTAGACCTCGTCTTCAAAGATTCCTCAACCCACTTCTACTGATCAGTATAGTGGAGGTAAGGGTCGAATCCCACAGAGATGGTGCGTTTAAACTACTGCGGTGATGTTTTGGAGGGTTGGTTAGCTACCACGCTCGGGTTGAGTTTCTACCTAGGCGAGTAATTAAAGGGTGGCGTCCTACTGACTAGGATGGGGGAGCAGATCATGGAATGCAACTGTGTACGTGGAAATGAGGGGACATGGTGTAACAGAAATTGTTTGGAAAGGACGGTATTTCTATTTTTGGCTAAACAGAATATTCAGAGTGTAGTGGAGGTAGTGGTGACTAGGCTGACAGATCTGCAGGTACAACCAGAGGTGAAGGACAAAAGAAAGCAAAAGTAAATAAAAGTAAGGTGGTCCCCAATCTGGATGTAGACATCGTCTTCTCCAACAACACAACTTAAACTCAGATAACAATTCCAGATCCAACCCGGCAAACGCAGATTAACAACTCGCGAACACAGATCTAAAACTAAGAAATCAAATCTGAAATCAAACGCTGAAACTGGACTTCTGCATGCTGGTCAACATGAAAGATCGATTCAGAAAATAAAACGAAGCCTTGCATGCAACGATCTACTTCCAGATCAAATAGTACATGTTTACCTATCCTAAAGAAATTTGTTACGTAACAGAATTTAGAGATTTAGCACTTAAAACACCGAGAAATCTTAGATCTAAGCTAACTAGACAAGGAAAGAAAAGAACACTACAATGAACGAAACGGAAATCAACTTCATAGCATTAACACGTTCGGATATCCAAAGCAAGCATTTCAAAACAACAAAATCCCAAAATGTAACAGAAATCCAACGTAAAGACGGAGAACTAATTAAACTACGAAAGCAATTTAAAGATTGTTTGCCACTCCGGGCGATAAAATCTCTGACTGGAACTACGATCTAGCTAACTGGAACGGACGATGACTGGAACTCGGGAACATTCTGAACGTCAGGTGATCATGGCTCGGCGAGGCAAGAAGTGGACACGGCTGAAAGACTGAAATTACCGAGAGAACTCTCTACCTAAGGATGATGGTGAATTGAAGTCTATCCCCCCCCGGCTGCTCCTTCTCTCTCCAACTTGGCTACCTTTTATAGGGAGGCTACCCTTGATTTTTAGGGTAAATCCTCGCTGCAATTTGACTTCTTTGCCCTTAATTGTGGGTAATCCGTCCCAGCTATCCGTCTTCTTCATCTCAAGCCGTTTTAGCACGTATACGGATCAGTATGAGACCATGCTGGCGCTTTTTCTACCCGAACACTCCGGAACTTCCCTACTGGCCAGAACACTTATCCTGCACACTTTGAGCAACTGCTTTGCAAATATAATCATTTAAACCTGTCATACTGACCAGTAACCGAGGCCTAGAATACGACTTATCAAACTGCTCACACTTACCACATGCTTGCCCTCAAGCGTGAAGAACAAACAAAAAGCAATAAGTCGCATTCTAGCCTGGTTACTTCCCTGCCCGACTCTACCTAAAACTGGACTCTAGACTACAACGACGAAGAAGAAAGAAAACACAAACACAAACACAGAAATACGTAAAACACTAACAGATTGGGCTACATTTTCAACCATCCCTCCCCTCGGGATCAGGTGCAATCCGGCCTTAGACAGCCTTGAACTTCTGCCGCCCCCCTCTTTCTCTCCCAGTCAGTACATCTGCTTGTCAAGATCGCCCACACTCTCGGTCAACCACTAGATTCACTCAGTCACTCGCACCTCACCAGGAATGTTAGGACTGAATTCTCTCATCATGCTCAACCACAATTGCTTTGGACTTAGATCTCACGTGCAGCTACTGAAGGACTTTAAGGCTTGTAACGGGGCTGTTGGGTTGTAGTGTTTTGGGTAGATGTTCCTAAGGCTCTAAGGTTCAAAAACTTCTATTTAATTTATGAAGGGGGATTGTGTGCATCAGGCTTCTGATCAGTTGCTTTTCTTAGCTGGTGCTTCTGGCTTGAGTTTCCAACTGGTTAGTAGGCTTCTTGTGGCTTCGCCACCCTTATTCCTTCATTTTTTTTGTGTGGTCAAATCTCTGACCATTTTCTTCTTTTCTTTCTTTCTTCCTCTCTCTTTTTTTTTTTTTTTTTCGTGGCTTTGCCACCCTTATCCCTTCCTTTTTTTGGACCTGGAATGTTTCCCTGGTCGATTTTCTTCTAACTTTCCTGCCCAGCTGGTTTCTGCTTTTTTTCACACTTCTTCCTAGCCAGTAAGCTCCATTTGTTTCATGCCTTACACACAGTCCCAGGGGCTAGGGGTGTTTATCTGGGTATAAAAGGTTAAGAAAAAAGGGTTCTAAAGGTGGTGGTTTTTTTTTTTTTTTTTTTTTTTTTTGGGGGGGGGGGTTCCTACTGCCTTCAGTATTTGCTACCCGTGATCACTTCACCCTAGGCAAATTGTGGCAGCCTCCCTTTTCTTTAAGTGTATGTGGAAAGTGGTTCCACTTTAAGGCTTATAACTCACATTTTAGAGGGCTTTCGTGTTTGGCTCTAAGTGTGGGCTTTTCTCTCATACTCACATCATCCATACTGGTCAGGAGGTACTAAGGAGAGTGGTTTCGGTTTTCCAGCTTGTCTTATCTCCCTCAATTCCCTTCACCTCCAGCTCAGGACGGTTGAGTTTTAAGCCCAAATCAGCACACAACATAAAAAAAACTAGACCTAAAAAACACAAAACGAGCACAAACACAGAACACACATATATACATCATACTGGCCATTACGTCCCCCCTCCTACTTCACAAGTGTCTGCCCCAGATAAGGCTGTGAAGTGGAAAAAAAAGTACTGGCCAGTATGGTAGACACACAGACAACAAATTAACAAACAAAAATAACAACTCAAACAGAAACTTCTCACACTTAGGCTATGGAATAGGCTAAGTGGGAGAGGTTTGAACACCGGACAAAATCCACTAAACAAAGAAACACGTATATACAAAAGAAACACAGAAAACATGCTACCAAGAAACAAACCCTAACTTCTCACACTTAGACTATGGAATAGGCTAAGTGTTATGAAGTGGGGTTTGCTCGCAAACACAGATTATACTACCTAACCGAATACCACAACATAACAAAAATACGAAAAGTTAAACAAAGCTTAAAAAAAACTAACTTGGTCAGTAGGGGGGGTCTATCGAAGTCGCCTGCTCCTTCGTGGGGCAGGTGGTGCAGGTTGTTCCTTCGGGTTGTCCTCTTCCGTTCCAGTTTCATTTTCCTTCGCCGGCACCTCGGCGTGCTGTCTCTTGCTCATCTTCTACTCCGGTCTCTTGGATATGTGGTTCATCAGTCCGGCCACCATGGCCACTCGGTCCTGCAGCTTGCTCCTTCCTCAGGTAGGTCATTTCTTCTAAGATGTTATCCATACTGGTTAACATTTTGTTCATTGCTTTTTGCATCTTGGAGTTTTCCTCCCCGAGATCTGATACGATAGCTTCCATGGCCGCCTGCCTCTGATGCATCATATCCTGCTCTGCAGAGCCCTTCAACATCCTTTCCACAACTCCTGCCAGCTTGATCACCTCTGCCTTCAATTGCTGATTCTCCTCTGCCATTTCAGTGACTGTCCTTTCTAGAGCGGCTTGCTTCTGAGTCAGTATTCTCTGCTCCGCAGACTCCTTCAATACCTGTTCCATTTCTGACGCTAAACGAATCATCTCTTCCCTCATCTGTCTATTTTCCTCAGCCATCTTTTCCACAGATTGTTCAATTCTGTCTCGCCTCTGGTCATGTCCTGGTGCTTCCTGAGCTGTTGTTATCCGAGCAGTGGGTATTGCCTCTTCTCCCATCGCATAAAAGTAGGGCACGCCCTGCCTCATGTACACCGTGTTCGTTCGGACGAACAGAGGGATGTCGAACAATCCTGGGGCGCTCACCATCGTTAGTGGGGTTAGGTCTTCGTCCTCCGAAACGGTGATGTTGTTCCTCATGAAGATTCCCAATATATGGCAGAGGGAAATATTCCGTGCTGGGTGAGTTGCGACGAGGTGACATGTGTATGCAGTCCAGAACCCTAAGTGCAGCTTCTTGCCCTTTTTTTGCACACCATATAAGGTACAACTCCGTCATTGATGTCCGGACTGCCGAATTAGACTGCCCCAAAAGATTGTAGTCTAAAAAAAGTTGAACCAGGCGTAAAACGGGGTCGCTAAGGTGGATCGATCGGGAGATCGTGGATTGGAACTGCCCTGCTCCGGGGTGAGTAAGTTCCTCCCAAGCCGACTGGGGCTCAAATTCCACATGCCGGCGGGGAATCCCCCCGCTCCCTGTTTCTCCATTCAAGTCCTATTGCCTCCTCCAAACTGCATATACCCAACCTCACAGTCCACTCAATCAGATTCATCCTAATTTCTCCTCCAAATACCCTGAAGCTAACACACTCTATATCCAAATCAGTTGTGACTTCGAATCGAAAAGTTGCGAAAAACTCCTTGGCCAAATCGACCGGGACACTTAACTTCTCATTCCTCAACAACCATTCAAAACCCAACTCATGCAAAAGGGCTAGAAACGATTCACTAATTTGCATCTCATCTAAGGATGGGAGATGAATTACCTTTCCACACTTAACCTTCTTGCCTTTTGCGTTCTTTGTGCGGTAAACTGACTGGAGCTTCTTGTCGTCAAACAACTTCATCTCTTCCACAACGTCATCCGTGAGTTCCACCGTCCAACGCTTATACCGGAGTGGTTCGGCAGGTGGATGCAACAGTTCTCGATGATCGTTGGGGAGTTCCCGCTCCTTGTATTCCTCCTCTTCCATGGTTGTGTCGCTATCTGATTCAGATTCTTCACTGGCCTCGTACTCACTATCGCTCTGTGTCTGCCGGTTTGATGGGGTCCTCCGGGCAGTCTCAGTGATCACTATGCCTGTGTTCGGGGTACGCATTCTTTTGGTTTTTGATTTTTTCTCCACAACGGTCTTGCCCTTTCTTTTCCTTTCTACTTGGTATCTAGCTTCCTCTTCCGCCTCGGTTGGTGGCGTCTCCTGGGATCTACACTCTTTCTTGGCATCTTCCTTCTCCAATTGTTCGGGGCTCACTGACTCGGGTGCGAGGTCCAGTCCCTCAGCCACCCGCTCGGCTTCCACACCCTGATCCTCTTGCGCCGGACAGGGTTCGTCGTCACTCACGATCTCTAGGGGATCCTCCGCCGTGTTCGGTTCCGCCCTGTTGGGTGCCCACTTACCCAAACAACGTTGCGATTTCCTCTGCGGTTTGGGTGGCTCTGCCTTGGAGCCTGTCTTCACTACCAGTTTCCTTCTGACGGGGATCGGTTTAACTACCGGAGGTGCCCCTGGGGTGGATGCCTCTACCTCTGGTTCTGTTGTCTCTGTTCCTGCTTCCTTGGCTTCACTCTGCTTTTCCCTCTCCTCTTCTCCTTCTGACTGGGATGTCTTATCCTTCGGTATGGGTTCTCTAAAAGCTTGTTCATTCTCTCCTACTGATCTTGGTGCGAGGTCCAGACCCTCAGCCACCAAGTCAGTTGTCTCCTCTCTTCGGTTTACCCTGTTCATTATCGAGTCAAACTCCTCGTCCGTCATGAGGCCCTGTTTCCTGGCTGATTCGTTCAGATCTATCTCTGGCCGTCTTACTTCTTGAAATACTAGTCATTTTTGCTCCGCCACTCTCTCCCTGGGTTTCCCTTACTTGGCTGGACCTTTTCTTTCGCTCCTCAGAGTCGGAGCTGTAAAACGCGGCGATAGCTTCCAGGTCTGCCGAATCTGGTACCGAGGGTTCCGATGCCGCGGCGGCTGAGGGAGATCCTTCCTCCGACTGTAGTTCTGCGTGTCTGACCTGTGCATGAGGAATTTCACTGGGTGCGGTTCCTATGCCCCCCGTGTGGCCGAAATTGGTCAATGCCGCCGTCCAGTCCCTAGTCGGGTCTTGTTGGCGAAGGAAAACCATTACGGCATCCAAAGAAATAGTGGCCGGCGGTTGAGCAGTCGGTGCGGGTGGTTGGTTCGACTGTGGTTGGGCCTCCGGGGTATCTTCTCGCAGCGGCTGCGTATCTTGGGTGTTCGCACGACGGGGCTTGATTTTCCTCGCGATAGCTTTCTTACCCATGACTGTAATTTGTGATTTGACGGTAGAAATTAGGGTTTGGTTTGAGAACGATGGTTCTGTGAGAGGGATAGAGGAGAATTTCTTGAAAGGTATTTTGGAAATGAGGGTTTTTTGAGGGAGAAAGGGAGGGTCGGTTGGTTTAGTTCGGATTAGAAATGGCAGTTGCAGGTGGTTTCAACCGGCTATCAGTGGTTACCGGTCATGCCGCTTCATGTGAAAAGTGGTTGGGCGACAGGTGTTGGTTCCTGATTGGCTAGCGTGTGTACTCTCTCTGCTCCACACCATTCCAGCACTGCCACCCTGCAAAAGCTGCACACGCTTTATTCAAATTTACGTCCTATCCACAATTTCCCTCTATGCTTACCTATTACGGAAAATAATTCAAAATGGCACTTAAATACAAATTGGAGTGACACTAAATAGGTAATCTCTTGGTCAAAGTGTACCCCAACCTAAATTTAAGGCCCGAAAATATATTTTTGGATTTTTAGAAAATTTTCAAGCATGCAAAAATTAATTACGTATATACAGTATTTACATTCTCCTTAGGTAATTTGGAATCCTACCTGGCCAGTATATGCAGAATATTATCAAAATGAAACTAGCCACGTGGAATTCCAAATTCCTATCTTACTAATCAGTATGTGACCTTAGTATGTGGTAGTAGTGGAATTTCATCCACTACCCCCACCTCACTATTATCCCTAAAGATTTTCAACCTATGTCCATTCACAACAAAAGGCTCAGAGTTAGAAAGACTCCCTGAAATCTCCACCGCTCCATTAGCTCGGAGGGCTGTTACGATGTACGGTCCTGTCCACTTAGATTTGAGTTTCCCGGGCATTAACTTCAATCTCGACTGGAAGAGTAGTACTTTCTGGCCAACATGGAGCTCCTTGGTTCTCAGATTTCTATCATGCCATAATTTCGTTCGCTCCTTGTACCACATGGCCGAGTCGAAAGATTCCAATCTAAGTTCTTCAAGCTCCTGTAATTGCAGCTTCCTTTCCTCCTCACAGGCTGTAGCATCCATATTCACTTTCTGTACTGCCCAGTATGCTCGGTGCTCGATCCCTACAGGTAAGTGGCACATTTTTCCAAAAACTATTCGGTAAGGGGACATACCAATGGGGGTCTTGTAGGCTGTTCGATATGCCCAGAGAGCATCCTCTAATCTCACGCTCCAATCCTTCCGAGAAGGATTTACAGTTTTCTCCAAAATCTTCTTTATCTCTCGATTAGAGATCTCGGCTTGGCCGTTAGCTTGCGGGTGGTAGGGGCTTGAAAGTCTATGGTGCACACCGTACTTTTTCATTAAAGCTTCAATTGTACGATTACAAAAGTGTGTACCTTGATCAGAGATGATCGCCCTTGGGACTCCGAAACGGCTGAAAATGTGACTCTTTAAGAATTTGGCCACCTCCTTTGCTTCACACGTACTTGTGGCCGTCGCTTCTACCCATTTGGAGACGTAATCCACCGCGACTAGGATATACAGATTGCCATAGGACGAGGGAAAAGGCCCATGAAATCCATTCCCCATATGTCGAATAATTCACAAACAATAATCGGTACTTGCGGCATCTCATCTTGGGCAGATATTCCACCGGTCAGTTGGCAACGCTCACAGCTCCGGCAGAACTCGTATGCATCTTTGTTGAGAGTTGGCCAGTAAAAGCCGCTATCCAGAATCTTCCTTGCCGTCTTCTTGGATCCGAAGTGCCCTCCACATGCTAACGAATGGCAGTGGGTCAACACATCCCGCTGTTCCCAGTCAGGAATGCACCTTCTTATCACTTGATCGGATCCTACCCTCCATAGGTAAGGGTCGTCCCAAAAATAATATTTTGCCTCACTCTTGATCTTCATTCGTTGGGCTTTGGTAACACTTGGTACCTCTGGAAGTTCTCCAGTTACTAGGTAGTTGGCCAGGTCCGCATACCATGGCTCCTGCCCTACCTTCTCTTTTCCTTTTGCTGCATCATTCTGACCAGTAAGTTTGTACACTTCTTCCCAATCAATTTTTCTGGGTGCAAAAATCACCTCACATAAGTGTTCCTCTGGAAACTGGTCGTGCACCTCCTCGCTGTTTCCTTCTTGCACTATTCTGCTCAAATGGTCTGCCACCTTGTTTTCGACTCCTCTCTTATCTTCCACCTCCCAATCAAATTCTTGCAACAAGAGTACCCATCGGATCAAGCGTGGTTTTGATTCTCTCTTGGTAACTAGATACTTAAGGGCTGCATGGTCAGTGTATACTACGACCTTAGATCCCAGCAAATATGGCCGGAACTTCTCGA
Organism: Salvia splendens; assembly: GCF_004379255.2. NCBI lineage: Eukaryota > Viridiplantae > Streptophyta > Magnoliopsida > Lamiales > Lamiaceae > Salvia > Salvia splendens. Next base: position 16,867,544 of record NC_056046.1, read on the forward strand.
AAGAAAACACCACTGCCAGCATCTCCTTTTCGGTGGTATCGTAATTCCGCTGGGCTTGATTTAGAGTCTTGGACGCATAAAAAATTACGTGCCTCCTCCCATCGATCTTCTGACCCAGCACGGCCCCTACCGCAAAGTCGCTGGCGTCGCACATTACTTCGAAAGGATGGTTCCAATCAGGAGCTCGTATGATAGGTGCGGATACTAATTTTTCTTTGAGAAGATCGAAAGCTGCCTTGCATTGCTCATCAAAAACGAACTCCACATCATTTTGAAGCAGTCTGGTAAGGGGTTGGGCGATTTTGGAGAAATCCTTTATAAATCTTCGATAAAATCCAGCATGTCCCAGGAAACCCCTTATTCCCTTCTGATCAGTAGGGAATGGTAATTTGGATATGACATCCACCTTGGCTCGATCCACCTGGATACCTCTTTCTGAGACTACGTGTCCTAGGACTATCCCTTCGGTGACCATAAAATGGCACTTCTCGAAGTTCAAAACCAGACTCTTTGCTTGACACCTTTCCAAAACTATGTCCAAATGATGAAGGCAAGAGTCGAACGAGTCTCCGTAAACCGTGAAGTCATCCATAAATATTTCTATGCACTCCTCAATCAAATCGGAAAATATGCTCATCATGCATCGTTGAAACGTACCTGGAGCGTTGCATAAACCGAAAGGCATGCGACGGTATGCATAGGTTCCAAACGGGCAAGTAAAAGTGGTTTTGTCCTGGTCCTCAGGATCCACGTGAATTTGGAAGTACCCGCTGTACCCATCTAGGAAGCAGAAAAATTTTTTTCCAGCTAATCTCTCTAATATCTGGTCGATGAAAGGCAAAGGAAAATGGTCCTTCCTTGTTGCGTTGTTCAGCTTCCGGTAGTCGATGCACATTCGCCAACCCGTGACCAGCCTTGTTGGAATCAGCTCGTTCCTCTCATTCTTGACAACTTGGATCCCGGATTTCTTTGGAACCATGTGGATCGGGCTGACCCACTCACTGTCCGGCACTGAATAGATAATCCCTAGCGACAACAACTTCAAGATTTCCTTTAAAATTTCCTCTCGCATGTTAGGGTTTACCTTCCTTTGAGCATCTCGATGAGCCTTCGCTCCCTCTTCTAGCCTGATGTGGTGCATGCAAACGTCGGGGCTTATCCCTACTAGATCTGTAAGGCTCCATCCGATTGCCTTCTTATTCCTATTCAACACAGTCAGTAGCCGCGCTTCTTGTTCTTTTGTGAGACTGCTGTTGATGATTACGGGATATGAGTTCTCCTCCCCGAGGTAGGCATACTTCAAGTTCGATGGTAACTTTTTTAGCTCGACTTGGGGTGGAAGTGTGTCTTCGGGTAGAGGGTTTTTCTGGGCCTCCCCGTCTTTCTTTAAGTCTTCCCCTGAAGGTTCTTCCGTACTGACTGGAAGCCTGGCCCCTGCGGCTCCAATGAACGCCGACTTTTGACAGAATTCCTTGATCGCTCCTTCTATTTCTTCGTCGGTCAACCCCTGGCTACTGATCAACTCACACCACGCAGCAGCTTCTTCGTCGGCCTGATCACAAGCATCTAAAGCCTGGAGTTTTTCCTGTAATAGTTCGGTCTCAAGAAAATCTTGGACTAGAGGGTCAATCACATCAACAAAGCATAGATTTTCAGAATCAATGGGTTTCTTCATGGCATCATTTATATCAAAAGTAAACTTCTCACCATTAAAATCAATGCAAATAGTCCCCTCGGCCATATCCACTATTGTCTTAGCCGTTCTCAAAAAAGGTCTCCCTAACAAGACTCCACTAGACTCTCTCGCTTCATGCTCACTCATTTTGATCACATAAAAATCAGCAGGGTATGTGAACTCCTGTACTCTAACCAACACGTTCTCTAAAACTCCCTCAGGGCTTATGCACGACCTATCAGCCAGCTGGATCAACACCCTAGTGTTTGACAGCCTCACTCCTTTCAGTCGGTTATAGATTGATAATGGCATGACATTAATGGAAGCTCCAAGATCACACATCGCATGTTCAACCTTCACATCCCCTATAGTTATGGGTAAAGTGAACATACCTGGATCGACCCTTTTGGGCGGCAGTTTCTCTTGCACAATTGCGGATGCGATCCCTTCCACCATGATTTGTCCATCTTTTTGAGCTTTCCCGGCTATGAAATCCTTAATGAATTTTCCGAGCGGGGGTAGTTTCACGGCTTGGAGGAATGGTATGGTGACGTCCAACCTTCCAAAAATCGACAAGTAGTCGACCGGGTTCTCTTTCTTCCTCTTTGTAACAAATCGGAATGGGAATGGTTTCTCCCCTTTTTTCTCTTCTACGGATTCCTCAGCAACTTTCCTTGGTAGCTCTTGGGTCCGAGCCTCCATTCTGGGATTTTTCTCTTGAGGAGGTTCCTTCCTGGTCAGTAAGGCATCGGGTTCACCTCTTATACTTGGTGTATCATCCAGGAAGAATGGATCCTGCATTCGAGGCATGAAATTCCCTATTTCCTCAGCTGAAATCGTCTCGCCTCCTATCTTCGTTCCATTCGATTCTTCACTCGGCTGTTTCGGTTGAGGTGCATCATAAGTAGTTCCTGACCTCAACGTGACCTTACTCACATTTGCCTTCTCGGGCATTTGGACTGTAGATGGGAGTTTTCCTGCATTTCCCTTCAAATCACCCATCGAACTGGCCAGTTGAGCTAACTGCCTATTCATCATATCCATGTTCGCCTTATGTTCTTTCTGGGTATTTTGCATCCCCTGCACGACCTCATTATGGGCTTGCAATTCTCCTTTGATGTTCTGTTGTGATGCTAGCATTTCACTCATCATGTCCTCAACGGATCTCCTCGGCCTGTTCGAGTTTTGGAAATGACCCGGCCCTTGGTGTTGATAGTTCTGGGAGGTTTGCGGTCCTTGATTAGGCGGGTATTGGTTATATTGGGCAGGAGGAGTGTACTGATCTTGAGGATATTGATTCTGGTGCTGGGCTTGGAATTGATTCTGGTTCTGATGGTGTTGGGATGCTTGGTTTGGTTGATTTTGGTAGTTTTGGAAATTTCTCTGATGGGGTGGCACGTAAACAGGGTTCGAGTTTGAGCTTTGTGGGTTATAGTTTTGGGCTTGTTGGTTTCTTCCTGACCAGTTGGGCTGGAAGTCTGGGTTTGCTGGTCCACGGTTAGGGTTTTGGTTCGGGTAAGGGTTATATTGGTTCTGGCCTTGACCTTGGTTCTGGTTTTGGTTCCCTTCTCCCCATCGAAAATTCGGGTGGTCCCTCCATGGTGCGTCCCGTTGTCTCCCCTGGATCCAATTCCCATTCTGGTTAAAATACCCAGCAGCATTAGCTTGCTCCGTACTGATCAAGTCATTCGGATGCTCGTATTGGGCCCCTTGATTCCCCTGCTCTGCACCCTTGTAGTTCCCAGTTGGGAGAGGTGGTGGAGTGCTCTTCTCGATGGCACTCAAAAGTGACTTCTTCAGTTCATCCATCTTCAAGTCCATTTTCTGCTCCAGCTTGTTCTCCTGATCAGTAGTCGATGCAACCGCAGCCCGCTCTCGGTTGTATCCTTCCCTTGAATGGTCATACTCTTTCTTTGCATTCAGTAGCTTCCTTAGGACTCTCTTTGCTTCGCTGACCCGTAATTGCGTGAAGCTTCCTCCCGAAGATGAATTGGCCAGGTCTTTGGTTACCGCGTTCATGCCCTCGTAGAAAGTATGATGTACTTCAATGTCCGCCATGCGATGGTTGGGACACGATTCCAAAAGACCCATGTATCTTGCCCAATAGTCGCTCAAGGGCTCGTCATATCCTTGCTTCACATTCGTTATTTCTCTCTTCAGTGCGCTTGTCTTAGATGATGGAAAAAACTCGCCCAGGAATGCTGACTTGAAGTCGGCCCAAGTCTCAATAGAGTCAGGGGGCAAGCGCATGAACCAGGTGTTCGCTTCCCCCTTGAGCACAAATGGCAGAGCTTTCAGCCTATAATCATCTTCAGTCGCTCCTGCTGGTCTTCTCTGCGCTCTACAAATCTTACAAAATTCGTGAAGGAACTCATACGGCCCTTCATAGCTTTTCCCGCAGTATGTAGGTAGAATCGCTATGACATGAGGCTTCACGTCACAAGCAGTCTGTCCCGGGGTGACCACGATAGCTTGCGGTGGTTCTCCTTCGGTATGCGCATTCAGCGTACCGATCTCTGGATCTTCGTCCATGTTGGCAGCCATTCCTGGATTGCCTTCCAACAGTGGTAACTCCACGGGAATTGGTCCTTCTATGGTGTCCTGTTCTTCGTCGCTACTCGTGTCTAGGTCAGACAGAGTTGTTGACAGGCCAGAACGAGTGGTCACAAGTATGGATCCTCGCTGAAGTATCTTCGGTTTCCACGGATTAGGATCCGAACTGCTTCTCATAAACTGAAACAAAAGAAAAAGAGAAAAAATTATACACAATATTTACGCCAAAGTATCACACACAATAGTATATAAAACGCCATCCATCCCCGGCAACGGCGCCATTTGAAGAGGTTACGAGGTGCGTAGGTGTCGTTCAAGTGAGGATATATCCTACTGGCAGGATAAAGATCCTAACTAAGCCTAGACCTCGTCTTCAAAGATTCCTCAACCCACTTCTACTGATCAGTATAGTGGAGGTAAGGGTCGAATCCCACAGAGATGGTGCGTTTAAACTACTGCGGTGATGTTTTGGAGGGTTGGTTAGCTACCACGCTCGGGTTGAGTTTCTACCTAGGCGAGTAATTAAAGGGTGGCGTCCTACTGACTAGGATGGGGGAGCAGATCATGGAATGCAACTGTGTACGTGGAAATGAGGGGACATGGTGTAACAGAAATTGTTTGGAAAGGACGGTATTTCTATTTTTGGCTAAACAGAATATTCAGAGTGTAGTGGAGGTAGTGGTGACTAGGCTGACAGATCTGCAGGTACAACCAGAGGTGAAGGACAAAAGAAAGCAAAAGTAAATAAAAGTAAGGTGGTCCCCAATCTGGATGTAGACATCGTCTTCTCCAACAACACAACTTAAACTCAGATAACAATTCCAGATCCAACCCGGCAAACGCAGATTAACAACTCGCGAACACAGATCTAAAACTAAGAAATCAAATCTGAAATCAAACGCTGAAACTGGACTTCTGCATGCTGGTCAACATGAAAGATCGATTCAGAAAATAAAACGAAGCCTTGCATGCAACGATCTACTTCCAGATCAAATAGTACATGTTTACCTATCCTAAAGAAATTTGTTACGTAACAGAATTTAGAGATTTAGCACTTAAAACACCGAGAAATCTTAGATCTAAGCTAACTAGACAAGGAAAGAAAAGAACACTACAATGAACGAAACGGAAATCAACTTCATAGCATTAACACGTTCGGATATCCAAAGCAAGCATTTCAAAACAACAAAATCCCAAAATGTAACAGAAATCCAACGTAAAGACGGAGAACTAATTAAACTACGAAAGCAATTTAAAGATTGTTTGCCACTCCGGGCGATAAAATCTCTGACTGGAACTACGATCTAGCTAACTGGAACGGACGATGACTGGAACTCGGGAACATTCTGAACGTCAGGTGATCATGGCTCGGCGAGGCAAGAAGTGGACACGGCTGAAAGACTGAAATTACCGAGAGAACTCTCTACCTAAGGATGATGGTGAATTGAAGTCTATCCCCCCCCGGCTGCTCCTTCTCTCTCCAACTTGGCTACCTTTTATAGGGAGGCTACCCTTGATTTTTAGGGTAAATCCTCGCTGCAATTTGACTTCTTTGCCCTTAATTGTGGGTAATCCGTCCCAGCTATCCGTCTTCTTCATCTCAAGCCGTTTTAGCACGTATACGGATCAGTATGAGACCATGCTGGCGCTTTTTCTACCCGAACACTCCGGAACTTCCCTACTGGCCAGAACACTTATCCTGCACACTTTGAGCAACTGCTTTGCAAATATAATCATTTAAACCTGTCATACTGACCAGTAACCGAGGCCTAGAATACGACTTATCAATAGGTCATGCATAAATCCTGAAGGTGTGTTAGAAAATGTGTTGGTGAGAGTACATGATTTTACTTATCCTGCTGACTTTTATGTGATCAAGATGAGTGAGTCTGAGGTTAGGGAGTCTAGTGGTATTTTGCTAGGGAGACCGTTTTTTAGAACAGCTAAGACAATCGTGGACATGGCTGAGGGGACAATTTGCATTGATTTTCATGGAGAGAAATTCACATTTGATATCAATGAGGCCATGAAAAAGCCTATCGATTCTGAAAATCTATGTTATGTTGATGTAATTGACCCCCTACTCCAAGATTTTCTTGAGACCAAATTATTGCAGGAAAAACTCCAAGCTTTGGATGTGTATGGACAGGCTGATGTAGAAGCAGCTGCATGGTGCGATCTGATCAGTAGCCAAGGGTTGACTGATGAAGAGATAGGAGGAGCAATTATGGACTTTTGTCAGAAATCGAAATTTATTGGAGCCGCAGGGGCTCAGCTACCAGCCAGTACAGAGGAACTTTCAGATGAAGAGTTAGAGAATGAGGGGGATGCTGCAAGGAGCATTCTACCAGCTGACACACTTCCTCCACAAGTTGAATTGAAGAAACTGCCAGCAACACTGAAGTATGCTTTCTTAGGAGAGGAAAACTCGTACCCGGTGATCATTAGCAGCAGCCTTACGAAAGAACAAGAGACAAGGCTACTGACCGTTCTAGGCAAGAACAAAAAAGCAATTGGATGGAGCCTTACAGATCTGGTAGGGATAAGCCCTGATGTCTGTATGCATCATATCAGGCTAGAAGAAGGAGTGAAAGCACATCGAGATTCGCAGAGGAAGGTGAACCCCAACATGCGGGAGGAAATATTGAAAGAAATCTTGAAGTTACTGTCATTGAGAATTATCTATTCGGTACCCGATAGCGAGTGGATCAGCCCTGTCCACATGGTCCCCAAGAAGTCAGGGATTCAAGTGGTTCAAAATGAGAGATATGAGCTGATACCAACAAGGCTAGTTACTGGTTGGCGGATGTGCATAGACTACCGCAAACTGAACGCCGCAACCAGGAAAGACCACTTCCCCCTACCGTTCATCGACCAGATGTTGGAGCGACTAGCTGGGAAGAAGTACTTTTGTTTTTTTAGATGGGTACATGAAGGGGTGGTGTGTGAGTAGTCTTATGAGTTATGCGCTTGCAAAATTCGATCTAAGCAATTGCTAGGTCGAGACACCACGCTTCTCCGAATTAACTGAATCACAGGGTTCAGTAACTCGAGGGATCGAATGGCGCTCCGGTCGTTGGGCACTCACGACTCTCCTTCAACAATTAAATTTCCTCAACCCGAATACTATGGATTAGTATAGGGAAGTGGAGTCGATCCCACAGAGATGGATTCGTAGGCTAGTATTGAGAGAATTTGGACAAAATGGCTGCTGCCACGCAAAAGGGGTTGAGATTTTAACTACTACTAGACCTAGGCACAAAACGTAAATACTAGACCGAAGAACAAAGGACTCTTAAACCAAGTAACAGGCAGAAAAGTTTAAACAATTCCTAGACCGAGTACATAACTACCGATAACCACTAGACAAAGGAAATAAAAAGTGGGGACCATGAAATCCAAGCATGACAACGTACGGTAAAGCTGCAGCTAACAATCTTCATGCACTTTTCTAACTAATTCAGATTCGCAAATGGAGAAAACAGAGGAAATGCCCAGATTCAAACATAATAAACAGATTTGGTCGACGGAAACTTACAATAACTCGAAGATACGACAGATCTACGTAAACTAGGCGAAATGAAATGTAAATACGTAAACTAGGCATGGAAATCAAGTACTCCTTCTCAGATTACGTCGGACGCTTAATCCACTCCGGATCCAAGCCATCCGAACCCAACAAACAGCAAAACCAACGCCATAACTCCGATTTTCACAGATCTACTCCAATCTCAATCAATCATGAACAATCTGCAAACAAATCACAAACTCCAGCAAAACCCAACCTCCGATTCATCCAAAAAGCAGAACCATTCTTCAGATCCAAACAACAAGTATCGGCAATAAATCAGAACCAACTGCAAAAATAACTAACTCCGACAATCCTAACTCGAAATCAATCGAACTCAACCAGCAAACCAGAAATGAACACAATAGACATAAGCGAAAGTAAAATCTGGAATAAAACCGGAAATATTGGTTGTCAAAAGAAAACCGAGCTTCGAACAGCGAAGCTCGGCGGAATCAGTGTAAATAGCAACAGAAATGTAAATTGTTTCTTCGCCCTTGAACTAGGACAGTGTTACAACCCTCAAACTATTGTCGGAAAGCTAAACGTGAACCACCAGTCAAGTGCTAACTGGAATCTCTCGCAAATTCAGAGTCAAGTGTGTGGAAAGGTGAATCGAGCAAGGAGCTGTTAGTGCGGCCTCCAGCCGAGAAGGTCCCTCCAGCCTGCATGCTTCTCCCTTTTATAGATGCGGACATAGGGTTCTAGAGTTTTCGTAGAAATCCCTATTCTACCCTTCAACTCCGAGGCTTCCTCCGTCTAGCAATTTTCTTCCAATTGTTCACCCTTTCGCCAGTTTCCTAGGACCATGCAAGCGTCCTCTTCTTTTCCTGGATCTGGCGAAAAACTTCACATACCTGACTTAATTCAATGCGTTAGACCCAGCAATTTCATGAAATGAACCCCTAGACCGATGCATGAAATTAGCCTTATCAAACTGCTCACACTTAAACCATGCTTGTCCTCAAGTATGAAAGACAAGAAAATAGGAATAAGGCGAATTTCAATGCATGGTTACCAAGTAAAACCCTAAAAATGAAAACAAAACAAACTCCTAGACCTAAGCAACTACGGACTAAGAAAAGAAAAGAACAAAGAACAGAAACACAACAAAACAAACAAGCATGAACTAGTTTCGAATTTTTAAGCTACTATCCCCACAAGCTCAAGTTCAATCTGATCGATTACAGTCTTCAAATCTTCCCCCTTCCTTCGTCTGCCTAAACGGTCTGTCAGTTAGTCAAGATAGCCTATTGATTTCCCATCTGTTAGGTTCGCTTGATCACTCATTCCTCACCAAGGATGTTAGGATCAAAACGCTCCAAAGTTAGAGTTATACCACTGATGCGTCGGGTTATGAGAGTTTTCTCCCTATTCTTCCTCCTTTCCTATGAATTTCCCTGGGTCAGGCTACGATTTTTTCTGCCCTTGAGGATTATATATATTTTTTTTTCTTCCTCATTTTCCTGTATTATAACCCCTTTCCCCTGGACTTCGTCCAGCTTATTCCTCCTAGAAATATATTTTTTTTTTACCTCCCCTGGACTTTGTCCAGCTTATACCTCCGGTTTCTGGACTTCGTCCAGCTTATTCCTCCTTAACCCATTTTTTTCTCCTTCATACTCTACTCCCTAAGCATCAAGTGATAGCCCATTTTTTCATGTTAGCTCTAAAAGTGTTTAGGCTTATAACTCACTTTATAGTAGGGCTGTACAGCTAGGTTATCTAAGGCATTTTCCATCGTCCTAACTTCATTCAGATCGCATTCGGCTTATTAAGGAAGAAAGTGTCAAAGTTGATCTGCTTTCTCTCTTCAATCACTCTTACTAAGGGGATCTCGCCTTATTATCTAGCTAGCTCATGCGAAGCACACATCCTAAAACACAAAAACGATACTTACTCCCCCCCTCCCGCTTCACTCAAGCTTGTCCCCAAGCCATCGTAGTGAAGGGGGGAAAAGGGAAGTACTAACAGCAGACTGATAAAGCAAACAACAACACAAATACAGAGCAAAACTTCTCACACTTAGACCGAGCATCGGGCTAAGTGGGAGAAGGCGCAACAAACAAACCAAGGCATGCAAAAAAAAAAACAAAACACCCCCTTCTCACACTTAGACCAAAAGTTGGGCTAAGTGTAAGAAAGGCAACACATATGTACAATTACAGAGCATGCTGGCATATAAGAACACAAACCAAACGGAAAATAAAAAAAAGAAAATAAGGGTTACTTGGCTCCGTGGGGGGTTCAATTCGGGGTCTGGCCCCCGCGAGGGCCAGACTTTGGTGGCGTTGTCTGGTGGGTCACCTTAGCTTTCTTTCTGGCTGGCAACTCCGGCTTCTCATGTCGTTCTTCTGTCGGGCGGGGTACGGTTGTCTTCAATATCACGGGCCGAGAGGGAGATGGAGTAGTCTGAGGCCTTGGGGCATGCGGTGGCTTCTGCGCAGTCAGACTTCCTTGACCTGGCGTTGTAGAATCGCCGCTAGGCTTCGGAAGTTCCTTCGGTGTCTCTGGGAACCTTGCTCTAAGCCACTTTGTCATCGCCATCATCAACTCAACTCCTTCCGTCATCTTCCCAGTACATCTGGTCGATGTCGCCACGAGATCAGACATGCGCCCCTTGAGGGCCACCATTTCCTCCCTAACCTTTCGAACTTCCGTCCTTATTTCTTCCAGTTCCGTTCGTACTCCAGCGACATCTTTCCTGACACTCTCAGTACTATTCTTACTTTTTCCCCGCAGGGACACAATTTCCTCCCGAACCATCTTCATTTCTGACCTCATCCAACCAACCTCCTTTCGCACTTCCTCTACCTCTATCCTGGCTCCTGCTTCTACGTCAGCAGTATCCTTCACTTCCACCACATCGGGGTCCTGTTTCACCTGAGCCTCTGACTGCCCAACCTCGTAAAAGCATACTTCCCTTCCGCGTGCGATCAGCAACCCTTTATTGAAAAAATATCCATGTTAAAAACCTCAGGGGGCGAACATGTCTTTACCTCTCGGCAAGCCTTATGGATCTTCATGATTACATTCCTCTGCAGATAGGCTCCGAGCAGGTGGCACGTGTATAGGTGCCGGGAAGGATTTGCAGTCACTTGATGGCAGGCTTGGGCTATCCAATAGCCCAAGTGAACTCTTACCCCCGTAGCCATGCACCATGTGAAGTATAGATCGGCGGTAGTCAGAGCGTTGTTGGCTGTTCCCATTAAATTGTAACTAATAAAAGTCTGGGCAAATCGCAGGACCCTATTTTCGATGTGGTGTGCCTTCGAAAAGCTCGTTTTAAACTGACCCTCGGGTGAGTCAAGAACTCCCAAGCGCTTTGCGCTTTGAATCCCGGCGTCATTTTTAGTGGACCAATCATCCTCTCGTTCCACATGCCCTCATCGTCCTCCGTTCGCGTCTGCAAACCCATCCGCAAGGTCCATTCCCGGATGCTCATCGTATGTTCCTCACTGAAAAGTCTGAAATTAATGGATTCGGCATTCAAATCGGTAGTGGACTTAAATCGGAAGGTGGAAAAGAATTCTCAGGCCAGGTCAATCGGGACCTCGGTAGTACTGTGCTTGAGCAACCAATCGAAGTCTATTGCGTCGATATAAGTCCGGAATTCATCGTTGCAAGCAATCGTTTTGAGCTCCGATGAGCTATACATCTTTCCTGACTTAGCGACCTTCCCCTCAGTACTCTTCTCCTTATAAATGGCCGTGCGCTTTGGGTCGTCAAACGTCCTCATTTTATCTAGCAAGCTGTTTGTTATCCACACTTCGGTTGGCTCAAAGTTGAATTCCTCTTCCTGTTCTTCTTCCGAGTCGCTGGACTCAGAAGGGCTCTCGGTTTCTGCGACATATGGTACCTTAGCTGCCGGCGGAAGTGTGGATTCAGTAGAGTTCCCTCTCGCCTTCTTGGTCGAGGAAGGAGCAATTTGTTTCCCCTTCCTTTTCTTCTCAGCCGCTTGGCGACGCTTCTCCTCATCACTCTCCCCCCTGCCAGGTCTGGGAGAGTTCACCTGTTCAGATGCTGCGGTCTCTGGACCCAGCGATTCTTCCTCCGTCGGCTCCACTGTTTCATCAATCTCATCAATGAGGCTCCGGCGAGCCCGCCTCCTAGCATCTCTGGGGTTGACCGGCGAGTCGGTATCCTCTGGGATCTCGGTTAGATCCACAATCAACTTCACCCCGGCGTCAGTGGGTTCCTGGCTAATTTCAGAATCGAGGGCTTCTCCCTCCTTGGACAACAATGGGGTTGCCCCCGAGATGTAAACAGGGGTCTCTACCCCCTCAAATCTTTCCCCGACGTGGGCCTCAATACCCAAAGGTTTCTCAGGGGTATCCCCCTCCACATTTTGTTCAGAAATTAGGGCCTCGTCGCCCCTATCTTCACCAACTATAGGGGCCTCCCCCCCCACAGATTTTTCCAAAACAGGGGTTTCCCCCTCAGAAATACTAACATCAGCAACAAAATCTTTGACTTCCCCAGATGGTTCCAGAACATCTCTCTCAACATATTCCTCACTAGCAAGTACGGGCTTCACCCCCTCAGTTGCAGAGTCTACCCTTGGTTCGCACATAGCCAACAATTCCAACCCTGTGACCAAATCTGAGTCGTCTTCACGATTCCCTGCGGTGGTTGGTTCTGGGCTAGTGGTCGTGGATTCTTGAATGTCCTCTGGTTGTGTGGTGGTCTCCGGAACAACTGTCTCCTCTGGTACGGCAGTGGGTTCCGGAATGGCGATGGCTTCTTGAACGGTTTCAGGTTCGGCGACGGGTTCTGAGACGGCCTCCGGTTGTGGTACACTAGAAAACGGAGCAGCCTGTACGGATTTACCCATTGCGGTTGCAAACATGGCGAATGCCTCCATCGCCTTCTCCGCACCCCCAAATTTCTGGAATAGCTCGGCCATAAACGCCGCCGCCCCAGAGTCGGCGGACCCTGAGGTGCTTCCGGTTCCTTGTTTGTTTTACATGGATGTTCTGTGGAATTTTTGTAAAGAATTTGGGGTGGAATTTGCAGATTAGGGTTAGAGAGAGAGAAAAATGGGAGAGGAAATTGGGGATTTTTTGTGTTTGTGAATATTGGAGAGAGAATAGGTAATGAAAATAAGAAGGCAAAACCGATTATAGTGTAGGCATGAGAGAGGACATTTTTGGTAGGCGGTTGCAGGTGATGACGCTTGCGACCGTACGCCTCCCCATAAAGTTCCTTTTGAAATCCGAACCGGTGCCAACTCCCTCCAAAATTTTACTCCACAACTCCTTGCCCTTGTGAATTCCTTCTGCAAAATCACACTTAAAGAAAAACATTAAACTAAAAATTGAAACGCCAGACTCCCCGGGTCTAGGGTATGACAGTATCAAAAAAATTCCTTAAGGAGTCTGGTATTTTGAAAATATTTTTGGAAGATTATTTTTTTCTGATTTGTTTGGGTTTTTCTTGATTTAAAGAAAGCGATTGAATATTTACAATTTATGTTCAAGTGTTCTCAAGATTCCCTAGGTCAGGTCATGCTAAAACTTCTTGGATGCTGGACCTAGGAAATCTCTAAGAACACTCACTTCCCAGATCTATTAGGCGATATCGTGGAGGGCGCGTAGTGGCATTTCGTCCACTACACACATCTCCGAGCTATCCCTAAATACCTTTACCCTATGACCGTTAACAAGAAAAGGAGTAGAGTTTGAAGAACTTCCCTGGATTTCTACAGCTCCATTTGCACGCAAACTCACAACAGTGTATGGCCCAATCCATTTGGACTTTAACTTACCAGGCATTAGCTTGAGCCGGGATTGGAATAGGAGAACCTTCTGCCCGACTTGGAATTCCTTGACCCGGAGGTTCTTGTCATGCCAGAGTCTTGTTTTCTCTTTGTACCACATCGCCGATTCATATGACTCCAGCCTTAGCTCCTCCAACTCCTGCAGCTGCAATTTCCTCTCTTCCTCGCAGGATTCGGGTCTCATGTTTATTTCCTTGACCGCCCAATATGCTCGGTGTTCTACTCCCACGGGCAAGTGACACATTTTGCCGAATACAAGCCTATATGGTGACATCCCAATAGGCGTCTTGTATGCCGTCCGGTAAGCCCATAGTGCGTCTCCAAGCCTCTTACTCCAGTCTTTCCTGGACGGATTAACCGTCTTTTCCAGTATCGCCTTTATTTCTCTGTTGGATATTTCCGCCTGGCCGTTGGATTGAGGATGATAAGGTGTAGACAGTCTTTGATGGACGCCATATTTTCTCATCAGAGCTTCAATAGTCCGGTTGCGGAAGTGTGCCCCATTGTCAGATATTATAGCTCTGGGCACTCCGTACCTGTTGAAAATGTTAGCTCTAAGAAACTTTGCTACCTCCTTAGCTTCACACAAGGTGGTTGCTTTTGCCTCTATCCATTTTGACACATAATCCACTGCCACAAGTATGTAGGTGTTCCCGTATGAAGACGGAAATGGACCCATGAAGTCCATCCCCCAAACATCGAAGATCTCACACACAATCACTGGGACTTGCGGCATCTCATCCCTCCTGGATAATCCCCCGGTCTGTTGACACCTCTCACAATTCTGACAAAACTCGAACGCATCCTTATGCAACGTAGGCCAGTAAAAACCACTATCTAACACCTTCCTTGCTGTCTTCCTAGGTCCAAAGTGACCTCCACAAGCTAGGGCATGGCAATGATTCAGCACATCCCTCTGTTCCCACTCCGGGATACACCTCCGGATTACTTGGTCGGCTCCCATTCGCCACAAATACGGGTCATCCCAGAAATAGTACTTGGCCTCGCTCTTCAATTTCATCTTCTGGGCCCGGGAGATTACTTGCGAACTGGGCACTTCTCCAGTGACTAAGTAATTTGCCAGATCTGCGAACCATGGCTCAGCGTTTTGATGGCATTTCCCTTTTTCGTCATCCCCTGGACCTGTTAACTCCATAACCTCCTCCCAGCTGGTAGGTCGAGGAAATTTTTTCACGTAGTACAAATGTTCCTCAGGGAATGCGTCCGGTATTGCTTCCTCGATCTCCCCTTGAAATATCCTGCTCAGATGATCGGCTACTTTATTTTCAGTTCCCTTTTTATCTCTAACTTCCCAATCGAATTCTTGCAAAAGCAACACCCAACGGATTAATCTCGGCTTGGATTCTTTCTTCGCCAGCAAGTACTTTATCGCAGCGTGATCAGTGAAGACTATCACCCTTGACCCAAGCAAATATGGTCGGAATTTTTCAAAAGAGTACACGACTGCCAACATTTCCTTCTCCGTGGTGTCATAGTTTTTCTGGGCCTGGTTGAGCGTTTTTGACGCATAGAAAATTACGTAACTTTTTCCGTCAACTCTTTGACCTAGCACCGCCCCTACTGCATAGTCACTCGCATCGCACATTATTTCAAATGGCAAACTCCAATCGGGCGCTCGGATAATGGGAGCCGATACTAGTCTATCTTTCAGTAGTTGAAAAGCCTTTATGCACTCCTCATTGAAAACAAACTCAACATCATTGCGCAGCAAATGAGTGAGTGGCTGAGCAATCTTCGCAAAATCCTTAATGAATCTTCTATAAAATCCTGCTTGCCCTAGGAATCCTCTTACCTCCTTCTGGTTCGTCGGGTAAGGCAGTTTTGATATCACCTCAATCTTTGCCTGGTCTACCTGTATACCCTTTTCCGAGACTACGTGCCCTAGGACAATTCCCTTAGGGACCATAAAGTGGCATTTCTCGAAGTTCAAAACCAAATGTTTTTCCTGGCATCTTCTCAATACTTTATCCAGACTAGCCAAACATGAGTCAAATGAATTCCCGTACACAGTGAAGTCGTCCATAAAAATCTCGATGCAGTCCTCCAAAAGATCCGAGAAGATACTCATCATACACCGCTGAAAAGTGCCTGGCGCATTGCACAGGCCAAACGGCATCCTCCTGTAAGCATACGTGCCGAAAGGACACATGAAAGTTGTCTTCTCCTGGTCCTCGGGATCCACATAGATTTGAAAATACCCACTATACCCGTCTAGGAAACAGAAGTATTGCTTGCCCGCTAGCCTCTCCAGTATCTGGTCAATGAAAGGTAGAGGGAAATGATCTTTCTTGGTCGCTTCATTTAACTTCCTATAATCGATGCACATCCTCCACCCAGTGACTAGTCTGGTGGGCACCAATTCATTCTTGTCGTTCTTGACCACTTGTATTCCTGACTTCTTGGGTACCATATGGACTGGACTCACCCATTCACTGTCTGGTATGGAATAAATGATTCCTAGGGAGAGTAGTTTCAATACTTCCTTCAGCACTTCCTCCCTCATGTTAGGATTCAATTTGCATTGAGGGTCTCTGCAGGCTTTTGCTCCTTCCTCCAAGCGGATGTGATGCATGCACAAATCTGGACTAATTCCTACCAGGTCAGAGAGTGTCCACCCAATAGCCTTCTTGTTTCTTCGGATTACCTTCAGCAGTTCCTCTTCTTGTCCCTCGGTCAAGCTGCTGTTGATAATAATAGGGAAAGTTTCGTTCTCCTCTAGATAAGCATACTGTAGGCCTGGTGGAAGTGTTTTCAGCTCTTTCTTGGGAACATCTTTTTCCTGGGGCAAGGGATTTTTCTCTGTTACTTCCGTAGTCATTCCCTTCCTTGACCCAGCAGAACCTTCCACACTCGCCATATAAGGTGTATTCCTTGACCTGGCTAGCTCCGGATTTGCACAGAAATCCAGAATTGCTTCAGCTAACTCCTCATCAGATAACTCACTTGTGTTCATTGCTTGACACCAACTGGCTACCTCTCTATCAATGTCAAGACTCATCTCGGAGTTCTCAATCTGTTCCTGCATTAATTCCGTCTCAAGATATTCCTGGACCAAAGGGTTAATAACATCTATAGCATGCAAATTTTCAACGTCAAGAGGTTTCTTCATTGCCTCATCAATGCTGAATGTATATTTCTCCCCATTGTAATCAAGGCAAATTGTTCCATCAAAAACATCAATGATAGTCTTAGCGGTTCGTAGGAAGGGTCTCCCTAAAAGTACTCCGCCCGACTCAGCAGACTCATTATCACTCATCTTAATCACATGGAAATCAGCAGGGTACAAGAAGTCATGTACCCTGACTATCACATTCTCAAGCACCCCTTCAGGACAGATGCATGACCTATCCGCCAATTGAATCACAACTTTCGTATCTACCATGCCTACCCCAACTAACTTCTTGTATATGGAAAGTGGTAACACGTTTATCGACGCACCTAAATCACACATAGCATGCTCGATTTTCACATTACCAATAGAGATGGGTAAGGTGAACATACCTGGGTCATTGCATTTTGAAGGCATCTTCCTTTTCTGAATTACTGCGGAGACATTCTCGCCTATCAGAATTTTCCCACTGGGCCTAGCCTTCCCAGCTATAAATTCCTTGATGAACTTGCTAAAGACTGGCATCTTCAGGGCCTGTAAAAATGGCAGATTGATTTCCAACTTCCCAAAAATGTCCATGAAGTCTACCGGTTCTTCCTCTGTTTCTTGGCTTCCCCCCGACTCGGAAAGGGTTTCAGTCACTTCCCTGCTCCGGTAGAACTTTCAGCTGATAACTCTCCAGTTTCTTTTCCCACTGCCTCATCTTCCAACTCCGGCTCTGGATCGAGGAAGAATGGTTCGGTCGGTCTAGGCAATTGTTTCTCCAAATCTTTCTCCTCAAGGTCATCCTTGACCAAGGGACTTCCTCCCTCCAAGTGTCTGGGTCTGGGAGTTGTATCCTCTTTCTTCTTGCCTTCCTTAGGATCTGTCCCCTCCTTTGTTCTCACCACCGGTCCCTCATATCCTTTCCCGGGCCTCAAGGTAATCTGACTTATATTAGCTCTATCAGGTGGCCTTACTGAGGCCGGAATTTTTCCTTCGTTTCCCCGCATGTCACTCAAAGAAGTGGCTATTTGGGACAATTGCTTAGCCAACATATCCATGGCTGCTTTCTGCTCCTGTTGAGCATCTTGCAGCTTGTGCACTACGTCATTGTTCGATTGCAGGTTGTTTTGCATATGTTGCTGAGAGCTGACGAGGTCTTGCACCATATCATCGATATTCTTTGTTAACTTAGGTGGTTGACTGGGTCCCGGCCCTATACTCAGAGTCGGTCCACTTGCTTGATTCTGACGAGCGTTTCCTTGACCGCCTGAAGAGTTATTGTATTGATTTCCTTGGCCCTGGTAATTGTTTTGGAAATTCCTTTGGTGCGGTGGTACATAAGGGTTCCCTTGATTATTCTGATTCCTGTTTCCCCAGCTCGAGTGGTCTCCTTGGTTCCGATTAATCCAGTTGCCCTGCCCCTCTTGATTCCTTCCTGACCAGTTACCTTGTCTTTCGGGCTGAGGTGCAAACTGCTGACTTTGTTGTGGTGCCGGCTGATTTTGTTCGTTGTCAGTCCATCTGAAATTCAGATGGTTTCTCCAAGGTGCATCTCTCTGTCTCCCTGGATTCCAGCTCCCATCGGGATTCCAACTTCCCATTGCATTGACCTGGGCCTGATAATCTCCTTCCTGGGTCCCGTAATATTGTTGCATTTGATTATCTCCTGGACCAGGAGATTTCTCCTTCCCTTGTGAAGCCAGTGGAATCGTCTTTTCAATCGCGTTCAAAAGAGCCTTCTCGAGCCTATCAATTCTCGCTTCGACTTTGTTATCTTCTTGTTCTCTCCCAGCATGCACCGATCCTCTTTTCACTGCATTCCTAGGGTTATCGTACGCCTTCTTAGCGTCAATCAACTTCCCTAGGATCTCTCTTGCCTCACTTCCCCTTTTTCTTGTGAAATTTCCCCCACTCGAGGAGTTCATTAAGTCCTTTGACTCGGGAGTGGCTCCTTCGTAAAACAGAGAGTAGGTCTCTGCCTCTATCATCCGGTGATTCGGGCATGCATCCAACAACCCCTTAAATCTCGACCAGTACTGACTCAACGATTCATCGTAATCTTGCTTACACTCTAGTATTTCTTTCTTAAGTGCATTCGTCTTGTTGGATGGGAAGAAATAATCTAAGAATTCCAACTTGAAGTCCCTCCACGTGCGGATAGAATCCGGAGGCAACCTCAATAGCCACGTATTAGCTTCCCCCTTCAAGGTAAACGGAATCGCTCGTAAGCGATAATCCTCCTCTGTTGCATCATTCGGCCTCTTCTGAATACCACATAACTTACTGAATTCATTTAAGAACTCATACGGACACTCATTTCTACGCCCAGAGAACGTCGGCAAGATGCCGAGTACGTTTGTCTTGATCTCGATAGTCCTCTGGCGTGAATTCATTACTATAGCTTGAGCTGGTTCTCCATCTAAATGGGCAGTGAGAGAGCCGATTTCTGGATCTGGGTCTACCACATGCGCCATGACTAATTCCTGTGCTTCCCCTGTTTCTGACTCTGTTTCTGATTCGGGTGGTGATTCTGGATCTTCGCGTCCTGACGACGTCCAAGATTCATCGCTAGTAAATTCACTCGGAAACGGGCCTCCCGTGGTGAACCCTGATCTGGTGGTCACAGTAGAGACTGTATCCTTAACCCGCCAACCAAACTGGCCGTGTGTCCACCCAGATGAGTTGCTCCAGTAGGTAGACCTTGAGCCTCTGCTCATAAACTGCAAACAAAAAGAGAAAGAAAACAAATCAAAACTATTTACACCACAGACTCTGAACACTAGCACTAAGCACGCCATCCATCCCCGGCAACGGCGCCATTTGAAGGGGTGGTGTGTGAGTAGTCTTATGAGTTATGCGCTTGCAAAATTCGATCTAAGAAAATTCTAGGTCGAGACACCACGCTTCTCCGAATTAACTGAATCACAGGGTCCAGTAACTCGAGGGATCGAATGGCGCTCCGGTCGTTGGGCACTCACGACTCTCCTTCAACAATTAAATTTCCTCAACCCGAATACTATGGATTAGTATAGGGAAGTGGAGTCGATCCCACAGAGATGGATTCGTAGGCTAGTATTGAGAGAATTTGGACAAAATGGCTGCTGCCACGCAAAAGGGGTTGAGATTTTAACTACTACTAGACCTAGGCACAAAACGTAAATACTAGACCGAAGAACAAAGGACTCTTAAACCAAGTAACAGGCAGAAAAGTTTAAACAATTCCTAGACCGAGTACATAACTACCGATAACCACTAGACAAAGGAAATAAAAAGTGGGGACCATGAAATCCAAGCCTGACAACGTACGGTAAAGCTGCAGCTAACAATCTTCATGCACTTTTCTAACTAATTCAGATTCGCAAATGGAGAAAACAGAGGAAATGCCCAGATTCAAACATAATAAACAGATTTGGTCGACGGAAACTTACAATAACTCGAAGATACGACAGATCTACGTAAACTAGGCGAAATGAAATGTAAATACGTAAACTAGGCATGGAAATCAAGTACTCCTTCTCAGATTACGTCGGACGCTTAATCCACTCCGGATCCAAGCCATCCGAACCCAACAAACAGCAAAACCAACGCCATAACTCCGATTTTCACAGATCTACTCCAATCTCAATCAATCATGAACAATCTGCAAACAAATCACAAACTCCAGCAAAACCCAACCTCCGATTCATCCAAAAAGCAGAACCATTCTTCAGATCCAAACAACAAGTATCGGCAATAAATCAGAACCAACTGCAAAAATAACTAACTCCGACAATCCTAACTCGAAATCAATCGAACTCAACCAGCAAACCAGAAATGAACACAATAGACATAAGCGAAAGTAAAATCTGGAATAAAACCGGAAATATTGGTTGTCAAAAGAAAACCGAGCTTCGAACAGCGAAGCTCGGCAGAATCAGTGTAAATAGCAACAGAAATGTAAATTGTTTCTTCGCCCTTGAACTAGGACGGTGTTACAACCCTCGAACTATTGTCGGAAAGCTAAACGTGAACCACCAGTCAAGTGCTAACTGGAATCTCTCGCAAATTCAGAGTCAAGTGTGTGGAAAGGTGAATCGAGCAAGGAGCTGTTAGTGAGGCCTCCAGCCGAGAAGGTCCCTCCAGCCTGCATGCTTCTCCCTTTTATAGATGCGGACATAGCCTTCTAGAGTTTTTGTAGAAATCCCTATTCTACCCTTCAACTCCGAGGCTTCCTCCGTCTAGCAATTTTCTTCCAATTGTTCACCCTTTCGCCAGTTTCCTAGGACCATGCAAGCGTCCTCTTCTTTTCCTGGATCTGGCGAAAAACTTCACATACCTGACTTAATTCAATGCGTTAGACCCAACAATTTCATGAAATGAACCCCTAGACCGATGCATGAAATTAGCCTTATCAGTACAGCGGGTATTTTCAAATCTACGTGGACCCTGAAGACCAGGACAAAACCACCTTTACCTGCCCATTTGGAACTTACGCGTACAGACGAATGCCATTCGGTCTCTGCAACGCTCCAGGAACATTCCAACGATGCATGATGAGCATATTTTCCGATCTGATCGAGGAGTGCATAGAGATATTCATGGATGACTTTACAGTCTACGGGGACTCTTTCGACTCATGCCTTCATCACTTGGATATAGTTTTGGGGAGGTGTCAAGCAAAGAGCCTGGTTTTGAATTTTTAGAAATGCCATTTCATGGTCACATAAGGGATCGTCCTAGGACACGTGGTGTCAGAGAGAGGTATACAGGTGGATCAAGCCAAAGTGGACGTCATTTCCAAACTGCCATTCCCTACTGACCAGAAGGGAATAAGGGGTTTTTTGGGGCATGCAAGATTTTATCGACGATTTATTAAGGACTTCGCCAAAATAGCCTAACCCCTTACCCGACTTCTTCAAAATGAGGTGGAATTCAATTTTGATGAACAATGCGAGGCTACTTTCAATCTCCTCAAAGAAAAGCTGGTATCTGCACCAATTTTCGGGCTCCTGACTGGGATCATCCTTTCGAAGTGATGTGTGATGCCAGCGATTACGCAGTGGGAGCTGTTCTGGGTTAGAAGATCGAAGGGAAAAGGTATGTGATCTTCTATGCATCTAAGACATTGAATCAAGCTCAAAGAAATTACGACACCACTGAGAAGGAGATGCTAGCTGTGGTGTACTCATTCGAGAAGTTTCGACAGTACTTGTTGGGATCCAAGGTCATCGTCTATACTGACCATGCAGCCATTAAGTACCTGATTACCAAGAAAGAATCCAAACCACGCTTGATCCGGTGGGTACTTCTGTTACAAGAGTTCGATTGGGAGGTGGAAGACAAGAAAGGGGTCGAGAATAAAGTCGCAGATCATTTGAGCAGGATAGTGCACGATGGGAGCAGCGAGGAGGTACATGACCGATTTCCGGAAAAACACTTATGTGAAGTGATTTTTTCCGTTAGAAAAATTAATTGGGAGGAAGTGATGAAGCTTACTGGCCAGAATGAAACAGTAAAAAAGAAAGAAAAAGTAGGGCAGGAGCCATGGTATGCGGACCTAGCCAACTACCTAGTTTCGGGAGAGCTTCCAGAAGTGCCAAACATCACCAAAGCTCAAAGAATGAAGATCAAGAGTGAAGCAAAATACTAATTTTGGGACAACCCATATCTTTGGAAAGTAGGAGCAGATCAAGTGATAAGAAGATGCGTTCCTGACTGGGAGCAAAGGGACGTACTAATACATTGCCACACCTTGGCCTGTGGAGGACACTTCGGTCCCAAGAAAACGACAAGGAATATCTTGGATAGCGGATTTTATTGGCCAACCCTCAACAAAGATGCCTATGAATTCTGTGGATGTTGTGAGCGTTGTCAACTGACCGGTGGGATTTCTGCACGAGATGAAATGCCACAAGTCCCGATCATTGTTTGTGAGCTGTTCGACATATGAGGGATGGACTTCATAGGTCCTTTTCCTTCGTCTTATGGGAACTTGTATATCTTAGTCGCAGTTGACTACGTCTCTAAATGGGTAGCGAGCCAGGGAACACAAGCTCAAGCGCAGAGGCAAGAGAGATTGGAGAGAACAGTGGCAGAGCTAGCGGAGGAAAATAGGCAGGCCAGAGCGGAGTTGACCCGCTTGACCAATGTAATGGAAAAAATTCTGAGGGAGTTAGCGCAAGGGAAAACAATCCGAGGAGCTGGACCGAGTGGCCACGGAGGCCAGACTGATGAACCGGAAGTAACCGAGACAGAAGCGGAAGCGACAGAGGAAAAAGGTATCGAGGAACCGACAGAATCTGAGGGAAGTGAATCCAAATCCGAGAGAGAGGAGTCCGAAGAACCACCTGCACCAACCCCTACCCCACGGAGGAGTAGGAGAAATATATGACCACCCCACTGACCAGTATGTTTTTCTTTTCTTTTAATTTCAGTTTTTTTATTTGTTAATTTTGTTGTTTTTAGGTAGAGTAAATTTTTGTAGCATGTGAGTGTAAACCCTTTTCATAACACTTAGACGCATTTGTTTGCGTTTATGTTGTTTTCTTTCTGTGTGCATGTTAACTCACACTTGCGTACTGCGTAACCTAAGTGTGAGGAGTTTATGTATATATGGGTTTGTTTTTGTTGAGCGCTGTTTAGGTTTAAAACTCTCCCACTTAGCCTATTGCATAGTCTAAGTGTGAGAAGTTTTTAGTATCAGCATGTGTCGTTTTTGTTTTGGTATGTCTGTGTGTCAGCCATACTAGCCATTACCTTTTCCACTTCACAGCTTTATCTGAGGGCAGACACTTGTGAAGTGGGAGGGGGGATGCAATGACCAGTATGACATATGTTTATATGTGTATATGTGTAGTCTGTGTTTAGTGTTTGTATAGTGTTTTTCTAGGTCTAGTTTTTTTTTCTTATACGTGTTGATTGGGCTTAAAACTCAACTGTCTCGAGCTGACGGTGAGGGGTATTGAGGGAGATAGGACATGCTGGACAATGGAAACCACCCCCCTTAGTATCTCCTAGTCGGTACAGATGATGCAAGTATGAGAGAAAAGCCCATCCTAAGAGCCAAACACAAAAGCCCTCTTAAAATGTGAATTAAAAGCCTAAAGTGGAACCACTTTCCACCAAACTAGAAAACAGTGGCTGCCACATGATGCCTAGGGTGAGGTGACCGCGTGTAGCAAGACCTGAAGGCAGTAGGAAACCCCCCCCCCAAAAAAAAACCACATTTAGAACCTTTTTTCTAGCCGTATCTACACCTATATATAACCCCCTAGCCGCTGGGACTGTGTGTGCGAGGCATAAGGTAAGAAGGCAACTGGCCAGAAGGACATACAATAAAGAAACCAACTGGAAAAGGAAATCGAGAAGCAAGGAGAAAACAGACCAGGAAGAAATTCCAGGCCCAAAAAGATAAGAAGGAATAAGGGTGGCGAAGCCACATAAAGAATGTTGAAGAAAATGGTCGAAAACACTTGACCACAAAAAAGAAAGAGAAAAAGAAGGAATAAGGGTGGCGAAGCCACAAGACACTACTGACCAGTTGGAGACCAATATCAGAAAATGTCTAACCGAGAGAAGTAGCAGCCGAAAGCCTTAATGCACACAGTTTCCCCACATCAAAATAAGTAGTAGTTTTGAGCCTTAGAGACTTAGGAACAACCACCCTAAACGCTACAAACCAATATCCCCGTTACCAGCCTTAAAGACCTTCAGGATCTGCACATGAGATCTGAGTCCGAAGCATCCGTGGTTCAGCATTATGAGAGAAAACAGTCCTAACATCCCTGGTGAGGAATGAGTGACTGAGCGAATCTAATGTTTGGCCGCGAGGATGGGTGATCTTGACGCGCGGATATACTGACTGGGAAGGAAAGGGGGGCGGCAGAAATTCAAGGCTGTCTAAGGCCGGATTGCACCTGATCCCAAGGGGAAGGATGGTTGAAAATATAGCCCGATTAATGTGTTTAAGTGTTTTTTGTGTCGGTTTATGTGTGTTTGTGTTGTTTTTGTGTTTTTTGCATCATGATTTAGAGTCTAGTTTAGGATATGGTCGGTCAGGGGAGTAACCAGGCTAGAATTTGACTTATTTCTTTTTTGTTTATTCTTCACGCTTGAGGACAAGCATGTGGTAAGTGTGAGCAGTTTGATAAGTCGTATTCTAGGCCTTGGTTACTGGTCAGTATAACGTGCATAATTGGAATATATCTACAAAACAGTTGCTAAAGTGTGCATGGAAAGGGTTCCAGTCAGAAGGAAAGGTATCGGATAACTCGGGTGAAAAGGGCATCTGATAAGGCTAATTTCATGCATGGGTCTAGGGACTTAATTCGTAATTTTATTGGGGCTAACGCACGTTTTAAGCCAGGTGTGTGAAGGAATTCGCCAGATCCAGGAAAGAAGACCAAAAAATCACAGGGTCGAGGAAATGGCGATTTAGTGAACGATTATGAAGAGAATTGCTCGACGGAGGAAGCTCTAGAGTTGAAGGGTAGAATAGGGATTTCTACGAAGACTCGAGGGCTATGTCCGCATCTATAAAAGGCAGAAGCATGCAAGCTGGAGGGATCTTCTCGGTGGAGACCTCACCACAGCCTGTTGCTTAGTTCATTTTTCCATACACACACTTGGTACTAATTTGCGGAGATTTCAGTTCACACGTCTGGGGTTTCATCTTAGCTTTCGATAGTGTGTAACACCGCTCTTATTTGGGGCGAAGAAACAATTTCTCTTTCGCTTTCCGGATTTTACTTACTCTGCCGAGCTTCGTTGTTCGAAGCTCGGTTCGCTGTTTTTACCGAAGAATCTCTGGTTTTAATGCAAGTTTGATTTTCTGTTATGGCAATTGTGTTGATTTCTAGTTTGATTGTTTCGTTGTTGAGATTTTGGTGTTTTAAATTGTCTGAGTTGGATGCGTTTCGCAGCTGTTTTTGAGTCATTGCAGGTTAATGGTCAGATCTGGGAGATTGGAGTTGGATTGTAGAGGAATCCGTGTTTGATCTGCTGAATTTGTTTGTTGTTGAGTTCGGATGTCTTGGATCCGGAGTGGATCAAGTATTCTGGCGTGAATCTGAAGTAGTTTCGATCTGATTTTTATGCCTAGTTTACGTGTTTTTCTTTCATTCCGTCTAGTGTACGCAGATCTGATGTGTTTCCATTTTGTGGCAAGTTTCCGACGAGCAAATTTCTATATTCTGTTCGAATCTCGCTTTGTGTTCTGTTTTGTTCATCTGCAAGTTTAATCCAGCTGAGAGGATGCATTGTGCTGCAAGCTAGCGTCAAAGTTTGTTGTCTGCAGTCCTTTTTGTACTTGCCACTTTTTGAATGATGGTCCCCACTTTCAGTTATATTATGTTTAGCTAGATTAGGTAGTTGTTTACACTGTCCAGGAAGTGGTTATGTTTCTTGCTGTCGAAGTCTGAATTTACAAGTTAACATGTCCTAGGTCTAGCATTTACATTTCCTGCCTAGGTCTAGAGTTAGTTTAAAATTCTCAACCCTTTTGCGTGGCAGCAGCCATTTGTTTGTCCAAAGCCTCTGAGCACTACTTTGCGAGTCCATCTCTGTGGGATCGACCCCACTTCCCTATACTAATTCATAGTATTCGGGTTGAGGGATTTATATTATTTTTTGAAAGGGGAGTTGAGAGTGTCCAACGACTAAAGCACTGTATGTTCTCTTGAGTTCCTGGACCCTGTGCTCCAGTGGACTTAAGAAGCATGGTGTCTTGACCGAGCGCTTGCATTGATCAATTTCTGTGCATACGTACGAAAGAGCGTCTCTCTGAATCTCTCCCCCTTCCAAATGGCGCCGTTGCCGGGGATGGATGGCGTACTTTGTGTTAGTGCCTAGAGTAGTTGGTACGAATAATTTTAATTTACTGTTTTTTTCGTTTTCTATGTAGTGCATGAGCAGGAGCTTCTACCGGAGTAACTCGTCTGGTTGGAAACACGGTCAGTCCGTTTGGAAGATCAAGGATACAGCCTCCACCGTAACTACCAGATCAGGGTTCACGACGGGAGATCCGTTCCCGACTGAGTTTTTGAGTGACGAATCCTGGGAATCTTCAGGACGAAAGGATCCGGAGTCCCCACCAGAATCAGAAACAGAGTCGGAAACAGGGGAGGAAGAGGAAGTTGAGATGGCGCACGTAGCAGAC
Source organism: Salvia splendens (assembly GCF_004379255.2). Taxonomy (NCBI): domain Eukaryota; kingdom Viridiplantae; phylum Streptophyta; class Magnoliopsida; order Lamiales; family Lamiaceae; genus Salvia; species Salvia splendens. The sequence goes on from NC_056046.1 coordinate 16,894,369, forward strand.
CCAGATCCAGAAATAGGGTCACTAACGGCTCATCTCGATGGAGAGCCAGCGCATGCAATAGTGATGAACCCACGTCAGAAATCTATTGAGATCAAAACGAATGTGTTAGGCGTCTTGCCAACATTTTCTGGGCGAAGGAGTGAATGCCCGTACGAGTTTTTGAACGAGTTTAGCAAGTTGTGTGGCATTCAAAAGAGGCCTAATGATGCGACAGAGGAGGACTATCGCTTGCGCGCGATTCCTTTCACTCTAAAGGGGGAGGCAAATACATGGTTGTTGAGATTACCCCCTGATTCTATCCGCACCTGGAGGGACTTTAAATTGGAGTTCCTAGATTACTTCTTTCCATCCAACAAGACGAACGCTCTGAAGAAGGAGATAGTGGAATGCAAGCAGGATTACGATGAGTCATTGAGCCAATACTGGTCAAGGTTCAAGGGATTGTTGGACGCGTGCCCGAATCATCGGATGATAGAGGCGGAGACATACTCTCTGTTTTATGAAGGGGCAACTCCCGAGTCTAAGGATTTGATGAACTCCTCGAGCGGGGGGAATTTTACAAGGAAGAGAGGAAGCGAGGCAAGAGAGATTTTGGGAAGATTAATCGACGCCAAGAAGGCGTATGACAGCACGAGGAATGCTGTGAGAAGAGGCTCTGCGAATGCATTGAGGGAGCTGGAGGATGACAAAGTTGAAGCAAGGATTGATAGGCTGGAGAAAGCCTTGCTGAATGCTATCGAAAGGACTAATACAGCCGCACTAAAGGAAACGGCTAAGATGTTAGGTCCAGGAGATAATCAACTCCAGCAATATTACGGACCTCAGGAAGGTGATTACCTGGCCCAGGCGAACGCGATGGGAAGTTGGAATCCTGATGGAAGTTGGAACCAAGGAAGACAAAGAGATGCACCCTGGAGAAATCACCCGAACTTTAGATGGTCTGAAAATGAGCAAAGCCAGCCAGCACCCCAATTGAGTATACAGTCCGCACCGCAGCCCGAGAGGCAGGGTAACTGGAGAAATCATGAGGGGCAAGGAAATTGGAATAACCGTAACCAAGGAGATCACTCGACCTGGGGAGACAAGAATCAGAATTATCAAGGGAACTCTTATGTACAACCACATCAAAGGAATGCCAAAGCACCTTACCCAGGTCAAGGAAGTAATTTCAACAACAATCCAGGAGGTCAAGGGCACATTCGCCCAGGCCAAGGAAGTGGAACAATCCAGAATATAGGGCCAGGTCCCAGTCAGCCAAGCTCTAGACCAAGGAACCTTGATGAGATGGTTCACGACCTCGTCAGTTCCCAGCAGCACATTCAGAACAATTTACAGTCGAACAATGATGTGGTTCACAAGCTTCAGGATGCGCAGCAAGAACAGAAGGCGGCAATGGATATGTTGGCCAAACAGTTGTCTCAAATAGCTACTTCCTTGAGTGATATGCGGGGAAACGAGGGCAAGATTCCTGCATCGGTAAGACCACCTGACAGAGCCAATATTAGCCAGATCACACTAAGATCTGGGAAGGAGTACGAAGGGCCGGTCATGAGGTACGGAGAGGTCACGACCCCCATTAAGGATAAGGGAATAGAGGATACAACCACTGAATCAAGGGACTCGGTTGAGAGCAACCCTGCGGTTAGAGATGAACTTCGGGCAGGAGATTTAGAGAAACAGTTGCCCAGGACAATCGAACCCTTTTTCCTAGATCCAGAGCCGGAATTGGTAGAGAACAGAGGAGTTGATAAATCTTCAGCAGGTGAATGTTCCGGAACCGGGAAACGACCAAAACCTTTCCCGAACCGAGGAGAGGCAAAGAAAAAGAAGGATGAGCCAGTGGATCTTATGGATATTTTCGGGAAACTGGAGATAAATCTACCCTTCTTACAGGCTTTGAAAATGCCAGTTTTCAGCAAGTTCATCAAGGAGTTTATAGCTGGGAAGGCTCGACCTAGTGGAAAAATCTTGATAGGCGAGAATGTGTCCGCGGTGATTCAGAAGCGGAGGATGCCCTCGAAATGCAATGACCCAGGTATGTTCACTTTGCCCATTTCTATCGGCGATGTAAAAATTGAGCATGCTATGTGTGACTTGGGAGCATCCATAAATGTGTTACCCCTGTCCATATACAAGAGGTTAGTGGGAGTAGGTATGGTGGATACGAAGGTTGTGATCCAATTGGCGGACAGGTCATGCATCTGCCCTGAAGGAGTGCTCGAGAACGTAATAGTCAAGGTACACGACTTCCTGTACCCGGCTGACTTCCATGTGATTAAGATGAGCGATAATGAGTCTGTAGAGTCTGGCGGAGTATTATTGGGGAGACCTTTCTTGCGAACCGCTAAGACTATCATTGATGTCTTTGATGGTACTATCTGTCTCGATTACAATGGGGATAAATATACATTCAGCATAGATGAGGCAATGAAGAAGCCACTTGATGTTGAAAATTTGCATTCTGTAGATGTCATTAACCCCTTGGTCCAGGAATACCTCGAGACCGAATTAATGCAGGGACAGATTGAGAACTCAGAGATGAGTCATGCTGTTGATAGGGAAGTGGCCAGTTGGTGCCAAGCAATGAATACGAGCAAGTTGTCAGATGAAGAGCTAGCAGAAGCAATTCTGGAGTTTTGCACCAAGCCCGAGCTAACCAGATCGAGGGAGACACTTTATGGGGCAAGCAAGGAAGATCTTCCTGGATCGACTAAGGGGACGACGACTGGAACAGTAGAAAAGAACCCCTTGCCTCAGGAAAAAGATGTTCCCAAGAAGGAGTTGAAAACACTTCCGCCAGGCCTAAAGTATGCTTACCTTGAGGCGAATGAGACTTTTCCGGTGATTATCAACAGCAACTTGATCAAGGAACAGGAAGAGGAGCTGCTGAAAGTCATCCGAAGGAACAAGAACGCTATTGGTTGGACACTTTCTGACTTGGTGGGGATTAGCCCTGATCTGTGCATGCATCACATTCGACTAAATGAAGGAGCGAAACCCTGCAGAGACCCTCAACGCAAATTGAATCCCAATATGAGGGAAGAGGTATTGAAGGAGGTATTGAAGCTGCTATCCCTATGAATCATTTATTCCATACCAGACAGTGAATGGGTTAGCCCAGTACATATGGTACCCAAAAAGTCGGGAATCCAGGTTGTTAGGAACGACAAGAATGAGTTGGTACCGACCAGGCTAGTCACCGGTTGGAGGATGTGCATTGACTACAGAAAATTGAACGAGGCAACCAAGAAAGACCATTTTCCCCTTCCGTTCATCGACCAGATGCTGGAGAGATTAGCAGGCAAGCAATATTTCTGTTTCTTGGACGGATACAGTGGGTATTTCCAAATTTACGTGGACCCCGAGGACCAGGAGAAGACAACTTTCACGTGTCCATTCGGAACGTATGCATATCGGAGAATGCCGTTTGGCCTTTGCAATGCACCAGGCACTTTTCAACGGTGTATGATGAGTATTTTCTCAGACCTGCTGGAAGATTGCATTGAGATCTTTATGGATGACTTCACTGTATACGGGGATTCATTTGATTCATGTCTGGCGAGCTTGGATGTAGTACTGAAAAGATGTCAAGAGAAGCACTTGGTCTTGAATTTCGAGAAATGCCACTTCATGGTCCCTGAAGGAATTGTCCTGGGGCATGTAGTATCGGAAAAGGGCATACAGGTGGACCAAACAAAAGTGGACGTGATATCAAAACTGCCCCACCCGACAAATCAAAAGGAGGTAAGGGGATTCCTAGGTCACGCAGGATTCTATAGGAGATTCATAAAGGATTTTGCCAAAATTGCTCAGCCACTCACTCATCTGTTGCACAACGATGTTGAGTTTGTTTTTAATGAGGAGTGCATTAAGGCTTTTCAGCTGCTGAAGGACAGATTAGTATCTGCCCCCATCATCAGAGCACCTGATTGGGGTTTGCCGTTTGAAATCATGTGCGATGCGAGTGACTATGCAGTAGGGGCGGTGCTAGGTCAAAGAGTTGACGGAAAAAGTTACGTGATTTTCTATGCGTCAAAAACGCTAAATCAAGCCCAGAAAAATTACGACACCACGGAGAAGGAAATGTTGGCAGTCGTGTACTCTTTTGAAAAATTCCGACCATATCTGCTCGGGTCGAGGGTGATAGTCTTCACAGATCACGCTGCGATAAAATACTTACTGGCAAAAAAGGAGTCTAAGCCAAGGTTGATCCGTTGGGTGTTACTGTTACAGGAGTTTAACTGGGAAGTCAGAGACAAGAAGGGAACGGAGAACAAGGTGGCTGATCACTTGAGCCGCATTTACCAAGGTGAGACAGATGAAGCAATACCTGATGCGTTCCCGGAAGAACATCTTTATTATCTTAACGATTCTCCTAGACCTATCGATTTTGAAGAAGTAATGGCAGCGACAGGTCCAGGAGGTGCTGAAAAAGGGAAATGCCAGACGAATGCAGAACCATGGTTCGCTGACCTAGCAAATTACTTGGTCACTAAAGAAGTGCCCAGCTCCGACGAAATTTCCCGGGCCCAGAAGATGAAATTAAAAAGTGAAGCCAAATACTACTTTTGGGACGATCCGTATTTGTGGAAAATGGGAGCTGACCAGGTAATTAGGAGATGCATTCCGGAGTGGGAGCAAAGGGATGTGCTGAATCATTGCCATGCTCTAGCTTGTGGGGGTCACTTTGGACCTAGGAAGACTGCAAGGAAGGTTTTAGACAGTGGTTTCTACTGGCCGACATTACACAAGGATGCATTCGAATTCTGCCAGAATTGCGAAAGGTGTCAGCAGACCGGAGGAATTTCTAGAAGGGACGAAATGCCACAAGTTCCGGTGATTGTTTGTGAGATTTTCGATGTTTGGGGTATGGACTTTATGGGTCCATTTCCATCTTCATATGGGAATACATACATACTTGTGGCGGTGGACTACGTTTCGAAATGGATAGAGGCAAAAGCTACGACCTCCTGCGAAGCTGTAGAAGTAGCCAAATTTCTGCGATCTAACATTTTCAACAGGTACGGAATCCCTAGGGCTGTCATCTCAGACCAAGGAACCCATTTTAAGAACCGTACAATAGAGGCTCTCATGAAGAAATACGGAGTCCACCATAGGTTGTCTACACCTTATCATCCTCAGTCCAACGGCCAGGCAGAAATATCAAATAGGGAGATAAAGGCCATTCTCGAAAAAACGGTGAACCCGTCTAGGAAGGATTGGAGTAAGAGACTGGATGATGCATTATGGGCTTATAGGACAGCTTATAAGACACCTATTGGTATGTCACCATATAGGTTGGTATTCGGAAAAATGTGCCACTTACCCGTGGGAATCGAACACAGAGCATACTGGGCGGTCAAAGAGATCAACATGAACCCGCAGGCTTGTGAAGAAGAGAGGAAGATGCAGCTCCAGGAACTGGAAGAGTTACGGCTTGAGTCTTATGAATCTGCCATGTGGTATAAGGAAAAAACTAAGCTTTGGCATGATAAAAATCTCCGGGGCAAGGAACTCAGGGTAGGACAGAAAGTCCTTTTGTTTCAATCCAAGCTCAAGTTGATGCCTGGAAAGTTAAAGTCTAAATGGATTGGGCCTTACATCATCGTGGGACTTCGAGCAAACGGAGCAGTTGAAATCCAGGGAAGTGCACCAAATTCCATACCCTTTCTTGTCAATGGACATAGGATAAAGGTCTTTAGGGATAGCTCGGAGTTGTGTGTAGTGGACGAAGTGCCACTACGTGCACTCTTTGATATCACCTAACCAGTCTAGGAAGGAAGTGTTCTTAGAATATCTCCTGGGTCTAGCACTTAAAAGTTTGACCATACCCTGATCCAGGAAATTTTGAGAACACTTAAAAACAAATTTTGTAAATATTTAATTGCTTTCTTTTAAAAAAAAAAAAAAAAATTCCAAAAATATTTTCGAAACACCAGACCCATCGGGAATGATTTTGATGCTGTCATATCCTAGGCCCGGGGGGTTTGGCGTTTCATTCTTTTTAGTTTGATGTTTCTTTTAGTTTTTCAGAAGGAATTTACTTGCGCAAGGAATTGTGGGAAAAAGAATTTTGGAGGGAGTCGACACCGGTTCGGTTTTCAAAAGGCACTTTATGGGGAGGCGTACGGTCGCTAGCGTCACCACCTGCACCCGCCTGCAAAAGAAAAATGTCCTCTCCCATGCCTACACTATGATCGGTTTTGGCATTCTTATTTTCTCTTTACTCATTCTCTCTCCAAATATTCTCTCTCAAATCAAAACCCCAAATTTCTCTCTCTCTCTCTAACCCTAATCTGCAAAATTTCGCCCAAGATCTTTACAAATTTCTGCAGAATACCATGGATAACAAACAAGGAACCAGCAGCGCCTCTGGATCCGCCGAGAAGAGTGCGGCGGAGTTCATGAATGAACTATTTCAGAAGTTCGGAGGGGCCGACAAAGCGATGCAGGCGTTCGCGATGTTCGCAATGGGACAAACCATGCCAGCCGGTCCCACAACCACCGTGACACAACCGGAGGCTGTCGAGACACCACCCACTGCTGTACCCGAGCTCGTACCGGAGGCTGCTACCATAATTCCAGAAGAAACCACCTCTGCACAGGACACAGTCCCAGTCATCACCACCAAGCCGGAGGACGATGCAGTACCCGCTGTTCCAGTACCAACCCTTGCGGAGATTCGGGAAGTAGAGACAGATCTGGCCGCGGGACTGAATTTATTGGCCGTAAGCGAACCCAGGTTAGATTCTGATTCTACGAGGGAAACCCCTGTTTTAAAGGATGGAGGTAATAGTGTTTCAGAGGGAGTGAACCCCGATATTTCTGCTGGGGACTTAGTGGAGAGTGTTGTTGAGGGGGAAACCCCTGTTCTGAAGGCGTCTGTTGAGAGGGATGCCGTTGTTGATGGTGACGATGTTCAAGTGGGCGAAGCCGCCCTAATTTCTGAGAAGGATGTGGAAGGGGAAACCCTAGAAGTAGTTGGGGGCGATGAAGCCCAAATTGCTGAGGAAGATGTTGTTGCGGGAAGGACTCCCGACAAGTCTGTGGGCACTGATGCCCAACCTGAAGGAAATCTTAAGGGGTTAGAAACCCCTGTTTATATCGCGGGGGCAACCCCATTATTAGCAGAGGAAGGTGGAGCACTCGATTCTGAGGATGCTCAAGAAACTGTTGATGCAGGACTCAACATGATAGTGGATCTAACTGAGGTCCCTGAGGAGGCCGATTCGCAGCTAAATCTAAGGGGAACAAGGAGACGGACACGTCGAAGTATTCTTGATGACATTGACGAATCCGCACAACAAAAGGATAAGGAAACGCTGGACCTAGCGACAGCCGTGTCTGAGCAGGGAGACTCCCCCAGACCGAGTGGAAGGGAGAGTGAAGAAGAGGGGCGCCGCGCGATGGCTAAGAAAAGGAAAGGAAAACAAATTGCTTCCTCCTCGACCGAGAAGGCGAGGGGGATATCTACTGATTCCCCACTTCCTCCACCTGCCAAGGTACCATACGCCGCAGAGCCCGAGAGTCCTGCCAGGTCCAGCGATTCAGAGGAAGACCAAGAGGCAGATGTACTGAACTTTGAGCCGACGGAAATTTGGATTACAAAGGAACTGCTGGACGATATGAGAAAATTTGACGATCCGAAACGTGCGGCCATATACAAGGAGAAGAGTGCTGAGGGAAAGGTTGCGAAGTCTGGAAAGATGTACCACCCGGCGGAACTCAAACATATTAGCTCTAACGATGAGTTCAGGGGGTATATAGATGCAATCGGTTTTGATTGGTTACTGAAGCACTGCACTTTCGAAGTTCCAGTTGACGCGGCCCGTGAATTCTTCTCCACATTCCGGTTCAAATCCACTGCCGACTTGGATACGGAATCCATAACTTTCAGGCTTTTTAATGAAGAACATAGGATGAGTATCCGGGAGTGGACCTTGCGGATGGGCTTGCTAACGGGGACAGAAGATGATGAGGGCCTGTGGAACGAAAGAATGGTTGGTCCGCCGAAGTTGACGCTAGGATTTAAAGCGCAAAGTGCGTGGGAGTTCTTGACTCACCCAAGAGTGGGTCAATTTAAAACAAGTTTTTCAAAGGCACACCATATAGAGAATCGGGTCCTGCGATTCGCCCAAACTTTTGTCAGCTACAGCTTGATGGGCACTGCCAACAACGCCCTGACGACCGCCGACCTATATTTTACGTGGTGCATGGCCACAGGAGTACGAGTTCATTTGGGTTATTGGTTAGCCCAAGCCTGCCATCAGGTCACCTCCAACCCGTCCAGGCATCTGTACACGTGCCATCTTCTCGGGGCCTATTTGAAGCGCAACGTGGTGATTAAAATCAGCAAGGCCTGCCGTGAAGTAAAGATGTGCTCAGCCCCGGAAGTCTTCAATTTCGACTTTTTTTTCAACAAGGGGTTACTGATCGCCCGAGGGAAGGAGGTGTGTTTTTATGAGGTCGGTAAGTCAGAGGCACAAGTCAAGCAGGAACCCGATGTGGTGGAGGTAACGGATCAAGCCACTGTGGACGAAGTCAGGCTGATGGTTATGGAAGTTAAGAAAGAAGTTGAGGAGGTACGGAAGGGAATAGACGGGGTCCGCAAAGAAATGACCGAGATCCGAAGGGAATTCGGAAAAAGCAGGGAAGAGGCCGCAATCCTGAAGGGCCGCATCACCGATTTGGTGGCTTCGTCAAATCAGCAAACCAACGGGATGGCGGAAAGTGTTGCTTTAATGACGACCATGCTAAAATGGCTGCGCAGGAAATTCCCAGACGCTTCGGGAACTCTTCCTGGGTCTAGCGGCGACATTACAACGCCGGGTCCAGGAAGTGTATCTGCGCAAAAGCCATCACAAGGCCCGAGGCCTCACACCACCCCCTCTTCCGCTAGACCCGTGATCCTAAGGACAGCCATACCCCGACCTACTGATGACAGACCAGAAAAGCCGGAGATGCCGGCCAGGAAGAAAGCAAAGGTGACCCAGCCGACGGTGCCACCAAAGTTTGGCTCCCACGGGGGCCAGACCCCGAATTAAATTTCCCCGCCAACCCAAGTAACTTCTTCTTTTCTGTTTTTCATTTTTTTTTAAATTCTTTCGTTTTTTTTTATTTTTACCTGCCAACATGCTACGTTCTGTATATATGTGTTGAACCCTTCCACACTTAGCCCAATCTTTGGTCTAAGTGTGAGAAGGGGGTTGTTATGTCATAGCATGTTTTGTGTTGTATGTTGTTTCTTCTCCCGCTTAGCACGATGTTCGGTCTAAGTAAGAAGTTTGTTTTGTTTTGTCTGTGTGTTTGTTTGTTTGTTTTTGTTGTCTGATGTTCTTACTTCTTTTCCCCCCTTCACTAGGAAAGCTTGGGGACAAGCTCGAGTGAAGTGGGAGGGGGGGAGTAAGTATAGCTTCTGTTTTTGTGTCTTAGAGTCTTTAGGTTGCGTGTTTCGCATGAATTAGTAAGATAATAAGGCAAGTTTCCCTTAGTAAGAGCGATTGAAGAGAGAATATATGTCAACTTTGATGCCCCTTTTTCCTAATAAATTCAGAATGGTTTGGATGAAGTTGGGACGATGGAAAAAGCCTCAGATAACCTAGTTGTGAAGCCCCACATTAAGAGTGAGTTATAAGCCTAAACACTGTGAGCTAACTTATAAAAATGGGCTACCACTTGATGCTTAGGGAGTAGAGAATAAAGGAGAAAAAAATGGGGAAAGGAGGTATAAGCTGGACGAAGTCCAGGGAAAAGGAGGTATAAGCTGGACGAAGTCCAGAGGAAAGGAGGTATAAGCTGGACGAAGTCCAGGGGAAAGGAGGTATAAGCTGGACGAAGTCCAGGGAAAAGGAGGTATAAGCTGGACGAAGTCCAGGGATTAAAAAAAAAAAGAGAGAGAGAGAAAATTCGATATAAGTTATCCTTAAAAGGCAGGAAGCAATCGTCACCTGACCCAGGAATTCAAAGTAAAAGGAGGATTGTAGCAAGAAGGGAGAACTCTCATAACCCAACGCATCAGTGGTATAATTTTAACTGAGGAGCGTTTTGATCCTAACATCCCTGGTGAGGAATGAGTGATCGAGCGAACCTAGCCGCTGGGAAATCAAAGGGGGTTTCTTGACGAACCGACAAACCGTTTTGAAGTGGACGAGAAAAGGGGGAAGATTTGGAGAATGTAGACGATCGGATAGGACTCAAGCTTGTGGGGACGGTCGCCTAAAAGTTGAACTAGTTCATGCTTGTCTGTTATGTTTGTTCTCATTTTTTTTTAGTTTGTAGTTGTCTAGGTCTAGGAGTCTGTTTTGTTTGTGGAATCGTACTTGGGGGGGGCCGTGCATTGAAATTTGCCTTATTTCTTTTTCTTGTCTTTCATACTAGAGGACAAGCATGGTTTAAGTGTGAGCAGTTTGATAAGGCTAATTTCATGCATGGGTCTAGGGACTTAATTCGTAATTTTATTGGGGCTAACGCACGTTTTAAGCCAGGTGTGTGAAGGAATTCGCCAGATCCAGGAAAGAAGACCAAAAAATCACAGGGTCGAGGAAATGGCGATTTAGTGAACGATTATGAAGAGAATTGCTCGACGGAGGAAGCTCTAGAGTTGAAGGGTAGAATAGGGATTTCTACGAAGACTCGAGGGCTATGTCCGCATCTATAAAAGGCAGAAGCATGCAAGCTGGAGGGATCTTCTCGGTGGAGACCTCACCACAGCCTGTTGCTTAGTTCATTTTTCCATACACACACTTGGTACTAATTTGCGGAGATTTCAGTTCACACGTCCGGGGTTTCATCTTAGCTTTCGATAGTGTGTAACACCGCTCTTATTTGGGGCGAAGAAACAATTTCTCTTTCGCTTTCCGGATTTTACTTACTCTGCCGAGCTTCGTTGTTCGAAGCTCGGTTCGCTGTTTTTACCGAAGAATCTCTGGTTTTAATGCAAGTTTGATTTTCTGTTATGGCAATTGTGTTGATTTCTAGTTTGATTGTTTCGTTGTTGAGATTTTGGTGTTTTAAATTGTCTGAGTTGGATGCGTTTCGCAGCTGTTTTTGAGTCATTGCAGGTTAATGGTCAGATCTGGGAGATTGGAGTTGGATTGTAGAGGAATCCGTGTTTGATCTGCTGAATTTGTTTGTTGTTGAGTTCGGATGTCTTGGATCCGGAGTGGATCAAGTATTTTGGCGTGAATCTGAAGTAGTTTCGATCTGATTTTTATGCCTAGTTTACGTGTTTTTCTTTCATTCCGTCTAGTGTACGCAGATCTGATGTGTTTCCATTTTGTGGCAAGTTTCCGACGAGCAAATTTCTATATTCTGTTCGAATCTCGCTTTGTGTTCTGTTTTGTTCATCTGCAAGTTTAATCCAGCTGAGAGGATGCATTGTGCTGCAAGCTAGCGTCAAAGTTTGTTGTCTGCAGTCCTTTTTGTACTTGCCACTTTTTGAATGATGGTCCCCACTTTCAGTTATATTCTGTTTAGCTAGATTAGGTAGTTGTTTACACTGTCCAGGAAGTGGTTATGTTTCTTGCTGTCGAAGTCTGAATTTACAAGTTAACATGTCCTAGGTCTAGCATTTACATTTCCTGCCTAGGTCTAGAGTTAGTTTAAAATTCTCAACCCTTTTGCGTGGCAGCAGCCATTTGTTTGTCCAAAGCCTCTGAGCACTACTTTGCGAGTCCATCTCTGTGGGATCGACCCCACTTCCCTATACTAATTCATAGTATTCGGGTTGAGGGATTTATATTATTTTTTGAAAGGGGAGTTGAGAGTGTCCAACGACTAAAGCACTGTATGTTCTCTTGAGTTCCTGGACCCTGTGCTCCAGTGGACTTAAGAAGCATGGTGTCTTGACCGAGCGCTTGCATTGATCAATTTCTGTGCATACGTACGAAAGAGCGTCTCTCTGAATCTCTCCCCCCCTTCCAGCATCAGAATGTTGCTATACTGACCAGTATGCATCCCAAAAAGGCTCGAGATGGAGAAGAAGGATTGCTGGGAAGATCAGCCACAAGTAAGGGCAAAAGAGTCATTTCGCGAAGAGAGTCTACCCTAAAAATCAAGGGTAGGCCTCCCTATAAAAGGAAGCCACTTGGAGAGAAGAAAAAAAAAAAGAAATCGATCATAGGGAATCAACTTTAGGAGCTCTACACTTTGTAGAATTCTCTCTCGGTAGATCAGTTCCTTTAGCTTTGTCCTACATCTTTTCATTCCTCGCCTCAGCCATGGTCACCTGAAGTTCACCAGTTCATTGGAGTTCCGCATTATCTCGTTCCAGCCAGCGTGTTTCGTAGTGTTAGCAGTTTCATCGCCCGGAGTGGCAAAACAATCTTTATTTGCTTTCTTAGTTAATCTTTACGTGTTTCCTTACGTTGGACCTGTTGCACTTTCAATTTCCGTTTGCTTTTTGAAGTATTTCGTTTAGATCCAAACACCTTTTATGTAATGAAGTTGTCTTTGTGCATCGTTTTCTGTTTGATTCAATTTCTTTCTGCCTAGATAGCTTAGATCTAGTTGTTACTGTAATTTCCAAGTGTTGCGAGCATGTTTTCATTTTCGCACTGATAAATCTGAGTTCTGAATTTAGATAGCTGTTAGATTTTAGATCTGAAATGGTAAGTTTGAAAGCATAGTCTACGTGATTTCTGTCACCTTGCATGTTACCCAATAAGCGTAATTTCAGTTTTGTTAGTTTAATCTTTTGATTTGGAGTTTAGATTGTAGATCAGTTCTTGTGAAGTTGTTAATCTGCATTTCTCGTCCATGAATCTGGGTTTGTTGATCTGAGTTTATTCATGTTGAAGAAGAAGACATCCACATCCAAGTTTGGGACCACTTTTGTTTTTTAGTTACTTTTTGCTTTTGTCATTTACTTTTCTCTACTTTTTCTGCTGGTACTCTACAGATCTGACAGCCTAGACACGTAACTACCACTTATTCTCTGATATTTTGTTTTGCCTTTTATAGTAACCCCGTACCTTCCACATATTTCCTGAAACATAATTTTCCCCCACTCTCACGTACACAGTTGCTTATCAATCATCTCTCACACCTCCTAGTCAGTAGAGTACCACCTTAATTTCCAGTCTAGTTAGAATCTCAACCCAAAGCGTGGTAGCTAACCAACCTTTCCAGATTATCACCACAATTATCAAAGCGCATTCATCTCTGTGGGATTCGACCCTTACATCCACTATACTAGTCAGTAGAAGTGGGTTGAGGAATGATTGATACCAGGTTCAGGCTTAGCTGGGACGTCCATCCTGATCAGTAGGACACATCCTTTGCTTGACGCGACACCTGCACTAACCTGCTCTATCACATATTCCGAGCATCACTCCTCCTGTGCTCAGCAATCCAAAAAAATAAGTAAAACTCCAACACTTTTTGAATAGTCTTAAATCTAAAACGGGATGCTTGTCCACGCGTTCAAGAATGCCCAAACATGACATCTTATTGCGTGGAGGAATCCACCGTGCATCGTTGTTGAACGATGACAATTGATGATCAAAACTTGTGGCATTAGCGGCATGTAAATCCACATAGATATAAGAAATGTCATTCTTTACTTCATCACCAGATGTGTTCGCTTCGGTTTGCCCCTCCTTGATAGGAAGCTCGTTCGGCTGGGACTGGGGTTCAACTGCTTGCCTCACATCTCCCTTGCAATTCTGTTCCGAGAGTTCTACCACTATTGGAAGCATATCATAGTCTCTCTCACAGTTTGTTAGGTCACCACTTTCTTCCGCTTGTTTGGCCAGAGATTCTTCAAGTGACTTACATAGCTCTTCGACTTTTTCCTGAGAGCTGAGGTTGCGTTCAGGACACCAACAACTGGAGGCGGAGGCGCTGGTGCGGAGCAGTTGTGCGAGCAGGAGGGCTGTTGCGGCTGTGGGGGCTGCTGCGGGTATTTTGGTCACGGCAGTGGTGGCTGGGACGTAAAATTTGTGGGTTGGTAGTTATACTGCCACGAATGATATCTGGCGTAGGAATTTTGCAGCGGCGCGTATGAATCCGAGTAGGTGTAGGGCTCCTGCGGGACAGCGGCTGGAACTGGCCAACAAGGTTGTTGGTCGTAGGAATACACTTGACGCGGCGGGACATAGGGTGGTGGTGGATTTAGTGGTTTGGCGTACAAATGTTGTAGCAGCGTGTATGAATCCGCGTAGGTGTATGGAGGCGGCAGCTGGTCGGCGTTTGGAGGCTGCGACGGCTAGTAGAAGGTGAACTGGAATTGCGACTGTGCAGCTGCGTACAGTGGGCTTCCGTCGGGTGCGTCAGGTTCTGGGCGCAACGGAGGGAGCATGGCTGCTGCCCTACACACATGCTCAATCAATCGGGTCTTGAGTCGGGCATGCCAAGCGAGGATATATTCCAACGTTGCAGCTATTGAATTCAGTTGCAAGTCTTCGGATGCTTGCGATATCTCCGGCCATGAACGAAGATTGACTTCGGCCATAAGTTTGAAGATGAAAGCACCAATTTGATAAGGGTATTTCCTAATCACGATGCCGGAGACAATAAACGAGAAGTCCCGGGAGGCAGAATCCCGTCGACAACTCAAGATTTAAACCAAGTACTAAAATAAAACAAAAAGAGACGTAAATTCATATATTCATTCATTGATGGGAAATATATAACAATGTCACCTATTTATAATGCTAGTAACTTAACGAACAAGAAAATAGATATCCTAAAGATACGATAAATCAAAATTAACTAATTAATAAAGATATGAGGATAGATATCAGACAGAGGGGGTACAAAACTTTTGGGCACGGAAATTAAAAAATTGCGTTGAAAAGTAGGAGAGATGAATAAAGTAAGAAAGATAAAGAGGGAGTAAAGTAGGTGATGGAAAAAAGTAAGAGTGATTGGATGTTTTATTTTTAGTCATAAAATGAAATGACACAACTTAATTGGGACATTCCAAAAAGGAATACGACTCAACTTAGTTGGGACAGAGGGAATATAACAAAAAGGAGCGATGTCTCGCTGTCGTGCATACAATGTCCCCTACGGCACCTATAGGGAAAAAGAGAGTAAACAAATTAATCCCTCCTTCCATTATTTGTCACTAATTTTCTTTTTGGCCCGTCCATCAATAGTTGTCATAGTTACCTTCTATTACTTTTGGTAATAGACCACACATTCCACTAATGCATTCTCACTCACATTTTATTATAAAACTAATATATAAAAATATGACACACATTCCACCAACCTTTTCAACTTACTTTCGACTACATTTCTTAAAACCCGTGTCGGATCAAAGTGTGTCCACTAATGGCGGACGGAGTGAGTACCTTATAGCATTAACTACAACTTCACCAAGATATTGCGAAGATCCAATTTTTATTTCCAAAAGACTATTACTCCTTTTCTTTTATTTTCTTTATCTTTAGTAAATTTTGAAAATCAAATAATATAACACAAGCATACAAATTACCTGATCAGTCAAGTTATTCTGTTATTGTAAATTTGTAACGAGGCTCACATGCAAGAAAAACCAAAAACAATAAATATTTATACTTGTTTGGGAAATTAATGAGTAAATATTCATGTAAGCTATTCTTGAAATTAGATTTGCCTTACGCTATCCTTGAAATTAGATATGCCTAGTTTTATTATTACCATAAAAATTAATACTATTCTTTAATTAGTCTTTAATTATCTTAAACCATCGCCCAATCGACATTTTTATTACACTTGAATAACTTGATCATTTTTATTAAAATCTATGCAGCACCTTCGAACAACCACTATTTAAAGTCCCATGTGTTTTTTTTCATTTTAGGTAAGTGGTCCCCACCATTCAATTAAATCACTATATCCACACACTTATTATAAAATCAATATATAAAAGTGGAGTCCACACTCCACTAACTCATTTCTCCATTTTTCTTTACAAAGTTAAACAATTTTTTAAAAATCGCGCCGAGTCAAAATGAGACTATAAATGACGAATGGAGGGAGTATTCGTTCAATTCATATTTGTCTCTTCACAAAAACTAGTTCATACTACTATTACTTACGGTGAACATGTCTTTCTAATCAAGTAAATCTCATCATCTAGTAATAATATTTCAACCATTTTTCTCTCGATCTCTTTTAAATAAAAGGATCATCCTTATTTGTTATATCCACTAGGGTTTACAACAAACACATGCAATACTGAAAAATCGATCACAAGAGCCTATTAATAATGCAAAACGTAGACATCATATTGAACAACAGCATTCAACGTTTTGAGGTCAAAGAAATGAGTCCTCGCGTGCACATACCCTCTCGCGAACCGGAAGACGCCGCTGCCCCCGACGATCGGCATCTCCCTCACGGCCGAGAACACCGCGTTCCGGCCCAGCACGCTGAGCGTGCTTCCGTTGAATTTTCCCTCCAAAAAATGCGAAATTGAGCGCCATCAGGAGCCCCGTCCGGCTCAAGTCGGCGGAGGCGTAGAGCCCCTGCGCTCTCCCCACGATCTTGGAGCCCGCGTCGGGGCTGGCGGTGAGGGGGTCGTCGATCATCATCACGATGCCGAAGCCAGTGGCGGAGGAGTTGGTGGCGGCGGCCTCGGCCACGGGGACAGCTAGCGGTGGGGCTGCGCCCGCTGACGATGTCGTGGAAGTAGAAGTGGAGGTGACTTAGCTTCTCTCGCTTCGTTGATATCCCCATTTCTCGTTTGTTCAGTTTTGTTGAGAACGAGTTTGTGGAAAGGGATAGGGATGAGAGGGTGAGAATGGTGAATGCGAGGAAGATAACCGCAGCTCTGGCCATGGCGGATTTTGAGAGAGAAAGAGTAAAGAAAGAGAGAATTGTTTCTCGCAAATACAGTTACAAGGGCATGACAAAGGATTGAGATCGGTGTCCCTTTATTTTGGGGGAGATGAAATGGTTATAGGAAAATGTCTTTTTTAACTTTTACTTGAATAAAGAGGAATCATAGTATGTCCCAAAATAATACTACTACTACTTCATTTGTATGATTTTTTAGTCAAATTTAAAAGGTTAAATTCAAGGGAAATAAATCAAAAGTTGCATTTCTATATCTATATCTAGAGTGGTAGTTAGTGTGATTATTTACAGGAATGCTATTTGGGTGGAAACATAACTATTGGCTGCATTGATAGTCCAATAAAATGATAGCTTCTCAAGTAAGTTTTGAAACAACTTATAAAGCGCCATTTAATTCAGTCTGCTATGAAACCTGGAGAGACAGAAAGGTGTGAAGAAGAAAAGGAGAGGAATGAGGAAGAGAGAGAAGGCCAACATTAAAACCCATGTGGCATCCGAAACACTCCAAATACTTTATCAATTGCACAATAAAATTCGTGTCATACATAATTAGATCTATTTTTGGTGGACGGAGGTAGTATATTTTAGATCCATGAAATGAATATCAGTACATGTCTTTGAAAAATCATAAATCACATTTTAGATTATTCTCAACCTTTCTTTCCTATTTTGTTCCTAAACCTCTTGAAGACATAATTGGCCAAAATTTATTACTAGTATTTTCTGAACAGTGAACCACATTTTTGGTTCTTCAACTTTGACATAAAAAAATATCTCTACATGTTTCTAACTTTTATTGCTAGAAGAATTTTTGAAAATTTAAAATATTTGTACTTTTTCTCACTTTTTTTCTCGATAACAATTTTATACTTTTTCTCACTTTTTTTCTCGATAACAATTTTATACTTTTGTAATACTGTTCTCTATTTTACCTTATGTACCAGCACAAGTAAATGATATATTCTCACTCCTCTTTGGGAATTCTACGGCGGAAAAATATAACATGGGTTTGTTTGCTAAGTAAGTTTGAAAATAAAATTCCACAAACATATAAAGACCCAATTAGCAAGCCCAATAGCCCAATTGCCCAATTACACGCATCGAGAAGGCCCATCCCCCTCCGAATAGCGTAAAACCCTAATTTTATCCCCATTATATATACCATTCATCTTCCCCAATCGCTAACCTAACACTCAGATTCAGCTCAATCCATCAGAACAATGCCGGCTGGCCACGGATTGAGGTCGCGCACCAGAGATTCCTTCTCTCGGGCCTTCAGGAAGAAGGGTCCGACCCACCTCTCCACCTACCTCCGCACCTACAAAACCGGAGACTATGTTGATGTTAAGGTTAACGGCTCCATCCACAAAGGCATGCCCCACAAATTCTACCACGGCCGAACTGGTCGCGTCTGGAACGTCACCAAGCGTGCCGTCGGCGTTGAAGTCAACAAGCAGGTATCCCTCGCCCCCTTAATGCCGGATATGTTTCGTTTCTGTATTTTTGCTTCTCGTATTCAAATTGTATGTTTTTTATTCTATTTGGGATCAATTGAGAGCTTTTGATGCGTATATTCTTCCTTGAATGAGTGAGATCCCCATTTTCTTGTTTTTAATGTATATTTTTTATTTGTCGTTGTGTTGCCTAATTTGTGGATGCTCGGTTTTAGAAATTTGTAAAGAAAAATACCTTAAATACGTTTTGTTAGAGTACCTTTCTGTGCTTCTGATTATTGAATTGTTGCATTTGATAGAGCCATTGTGATTTTGGGATTACATTTGGTGTCTGTGATGATAAAATCTAAGGCTGTTTCTCGAAACATTCGCAGTGGCCGCCCAAGAGCTTTCGCCTTCGCCAGGCTTGAGAGCTTATGCTGCTTTATCCTTCCTAGGATGTCTGAGACACTACAATTTTCTTAATATACTATGCTCATAAATAAAAGATATATGTGATGTTTTTGAAAATCCCAATTTTCTTGTAGTGTGTTACCTAAATTGTGGATGCTCAGTTTTTTGCGAGTGATAAAGAATGCTACCTTGAATTTGCTTTCGAAGAGTATTTTTGTGTGTTTGCTTAAAATTCTGATTACTCTAATTTTAGCATGAATCGTAGGTATAGAGACATGATATTTTGAATGTTTTTACCAAGATGTTCTTTAAATGAAATGTTGTATTTGGTGTCTGTGATATAAACTCTAAGGCTGTTTCTCAAAACATTCGCAGTGTCCGTCTAAGAGTTTTCACCTTCGCCAGGCTTGAGAGCTTATGCTGCTTTCTCCCTCCTTGGATGTCTGAGACACCACTTCTTATTTGCTTAATATGCTATGTTCATAATAAGAATTATATTATGTTTTGGGTTATTACATAAATCATGTACTTTTGGTATCTCATCCTTATTGACCATTGTCTGTTGTGTTATACTTGATTCCAGGTTGGTAACAGAATTATAAAGAAAAGAATTCATGTCCGCATTGAACACGTTCAGCAGTCACGTTGCCATGAAGAAGTGATGGTGAGGATAAAGAAGAACGACCAGCTGAAGGCAGAGGCAAAGGCACAGGGTAAAATCATCAGCACGAAGAGGCAGCCAGAAGGTCCAAAGCCTGGATTCATGGTGGGAGGGGCAACATTAGAGACTGTAACTCCAATCCCCTATGATGTGGTTAATGATCTCAAAGGTGGTTACTGAGGATTCCTTTGATATTTTTGTGATGAACAATTAGTTGGAAATTGATAATACAGACCCGTTTTGTGTATCACTTTTACCTGTTCAATTCTAGCAATTACATATCGAGCTTTATTTATTTTGCCGTAGATTGTTTCAATTTCAGCTTTGTTTTCTTTGTGACCTTTTAGTATCATATTCTTCTTTTGTCCTTGATTTTAAAAATAATTTTACTATTTTGTGATGTTCATGATTTAAAGAACTTTTTTCTTTTTTCAATCACAATCGATTATAAAACAAAAGCATTTGCACCGGCGGGCGTCCTAGCGGATGTTGGACTGGTGTGTCGGACGTCTGCGTGGTACTTCTGCCATTAGGTGTAAACTTGTGGATGCGGATGTCGCTTGCGGACATTGGAGTTTCTTGGCTTTCCGACGACGTCCGTTATGACGTCCGCCATTGCGGTGCCACGACGGACGTCTCGACGAACATCCCGATTTTTTTTTTATAAAAAAACTCTATATATACGTCTCGTTTAACTTCATTTTATTCGAACCATTTGTTGTAACGAGTTTCTCTCTCTCTACATTTCTTTTATATAAAATATTGCTAGTGGTAGTGGTAGTGGTGCGGGTGGTAGTGGTGGGGGTGCTGATGACTTACGCCGGTGAATTAAAGAAGAGGTGCGGGCCGTTATGTCCAGGGAGATAAATCGTTTGATACAAGCGGCCTTGCAGCAGCAGCCGGCTCTACCCATCCATCGTCGAGCTATAGTACCCCAGGACCATGTCGCTGCACACTGTCTTTTGTATGAGGACTACTTCGCTCCAGAGCCACGGTTTGGGGAGAACATGTTCCGGCGAGTTTTAGGATGCGTCGTCCGCTATTTCTGCGTATCGTGGGCGCTTTAGAGCGTCGATGCGAGTATTTCAGGATGAGGGAGGATGCGGTTGATAAACGCAGTCACACGCCCATACAGAAGTGCACTGCCGCAATCAGGCAATTGACATACGGAGGTGCGGCCAATATGTTCGATGAGTACCTCCACATCGGCGAGACGACTGCCCGCGAATGTCTACAGTATTTTTGTGAGGGCGTTAGGGAGATATTCGGGGATAGGTATATTCGGAAGCCTAACCCCGAAGATTGCCAGACTCTGATGGATATGCACGGGAGTCAGCACGGGTTTCCGAGAATGTTGGGCAGCATAGATTGTATGCATTGGGAGTGGAAGAACTGCCTCGCCGCTTGGAAAGGGCCGTACACTACCGGTTTCAAGGGCAAGAATCCCACGATGATCCTTGAAGAGGTAGCTGACTACCGGCTGTGGATTTGGCATACGTATTTTGGAGTAGCCGGGTCGAACAACGACATCAACGTCCTCCAGCCGTCGCCCATTTTCAACGAGCAGTGCATGGGCGTTGGTCCGGCCGTCAGTTTCGTCGCCAACGGCAACCAATACAATATGAGCTATTATTTGGCGGATAGGATATACTCTATGTGGCCCGTCTTTATGAAGACGATCAGATGCGCAACAGAAGAAAAGATCTATTTTGCGGGTCGTCAGGAGGCAGCGCACAAGAATGTGGAGCGGGCATTTGGTGTGCTCCAAGCTCGATGGGCGGCAGTGAAGGATCCATCACGGATGTGGTATATTA
Source organism: Salvia splendens (assembly GCF_004379255.2). Lineage (NCBI taxonomy): Eukaryota > Viridiplantae > Streptophyta > Magnoliopsida > Lamiales > Lamiaceae > Salvia > Salvia splendens. The sequence goes on from NC_056046.1 coordinate 16,915,479, forward strand.
ACAGCATCGCTGATGTCATGTACGCATGTATTATCATGCACAACATGATTGTCGAAGATGAAGGTCCAGCACTGACTAATTGGGCCAATGATGATGTTGATGCTGCAGGTTCAAGCCATGGCGTGGCCACCGCCATTGTACGTATGGGGATACCCCATGAAGAGGCCGATCGGGTCCATGCATTTGCCGACATGCGCCAACGACAGACCCATATTCGACTCCAGAACGATATAGTTGAAGAGCTATGGACGCGGAGGGGTCGTCATTGATATTTATAATGTAATTTGTTTAGTATTTTTTTTTGTTGAAATGTACTTTTTTATTTTTTTTATTTAATGAAATTATCATTGCACTTTCTCCGTCCGTATTCGCGTCGAAATTTTAATTTCGTAAATTATTTAATTTGGTGAATTTGTGAATTTTTATTATTGTGGATGTCCGTCGGGATGTCCTTAGGTATGTCCGCTATTGTGCAGTGGGATGTCCTTATGACGTAACAATGCAATGGGAGATCCTTATGACCTAACAGGAGGTGTTTTTGAAAGGTCCGTCGAGATGTCCACCTAGACATCCGTCCCACTGCGGATGCTCTAAGGTTTATTTGGTTCTTATTTTTTACTAAACATCCATATTCCTTCTTAATGAATATCCTTGTTTTCTTTCTTGGCATTGTATTTAACGATCGAGTTGACTTCAAATCTAAACTCTAAATTTTGCAACGTAATTCTATATCCAATGCAACCTTTCTAGGGAAAATGTCAAAGAATTACATCCAAAACTTTCCGAACATGGAATGGCATTAGTTAAATTTCAAAGACAGTCTGCACCCAAATCATCTTTCTCCATTTCAGCTATGGACTTTAAAGCATACCAACTTGGGAAACAACTGCAGCAATTCATCACGGCTTCGCCTCTGAAACATTATGAACACACTATAAATATTGATAGAATTATTACAAGGGAGTGGATCCTCTGCTGTGGTGGGAACACAGCAGAGGCTGCTGTGCCTAAAACGACGCCGTATCACCTCAATTTACACTTTCCCATTTCCACAAAAACGACGTCGTTTAAAAGAAGAGGGACACTTTTTCCTTAATCATTCTCTTATTTTTTTTCACTACGGGAATACAAGATATAGAATCATTTCTTCATCTTTCAACAGTCCAGTTGTAATGCGAAGAATATTGCAAAGAGATATGGAGTACATGTTTTTTCAAGTTTTCGACAATGGGGGTTTTCTTCATCCCGTAAATTATCGTGTCCTTCGTAATTTTGGTTCTAATAAAACTTACTTCCACACTTTTTTTTTCTTTTTTGTCTAACACAACCCAATTATCTTCGTGAGTAATCGCGAGAAATCTAATCCAAACATATTTTGCTCAAAAACACAAAAATAATCCAAATATACTTCCTCAAATATGATTTAGACCCAAGATTTAAGTTTCCTTGAATTCTAGCAAGATCGATTATATTGAGAAGAAATATATAGAGAAAAAAAGGAAAAAGTTGAAATGTTTAGAAATAAAGAAGCAGAAGAAGAAAAAAGGGATGATGAGATATGTAATTCTGTATGTATATACCGCCAGCATAGAGATACAAAAATGCAAGATATATGAAACGTGTCCCCCTTCTCTTAAACGGCGTCGTTTTTGTGGAAATGGGAAAGTGTAAATTGAGGTGATACGGCGTCGTTTTAGGCACAGCAGCCTCTGCTGTGTTCCCACCACAGCAGAGGATCCACTCCCTTATTACAAGTAGGTATATTGTATCTATGATGCAGGAAATCAGGGTACCTTTATGCCGATACAACCGTTTACATCGAGCGTTGTAAGCGTAGCTGAACAGCAGCCTGACAGAGCCTCCAAGCTCTTGTCTGTAACTCCCACTATTCCAAAAAGGCTGCACTAGTAAATCACATCAGAGTCTCAACAGACTAAATATGTCAACTAATTCAAGAATCATATCGTAGTCGCAATATTTTAGGCATAAAAAACATCAGAAACTCATATTAATATATATTAATGTTCTAAATACTCACCTCAGAAACTCTAGAGACTTGCAGCCTTCTGCAAGAGAGACAACTCCTTGATCAGTGATGCGCACGCACCTGTTCATATAAAGGACACAAGCACTTGGGGGTATGAATATGCTATTTTAGTTTCATCAAATGACAAACGGGACAGCCACTGACATTCCACGTACCATGTCAAATTTAGCGAAGTTAGGTTCTTGCACTTAGCTATACAAGAAAGGCCATCATCAGACAGATTCTGAAAAGTAACCCGGAGTCATTTTTATTGTGCTAAAGTGAATTCTTTAACCAAAAATTTGTTTCTTGAATGGATTATTATATATACCTGAGCACCACAGAGATCTAAAAATCGAAGGTGAGTCAAGAGCGATATCCTCTTGTAGGCGGCATCTGTGAAACTGTATGGACGTAGATATATATATTAGAATAATCGTTCTTAATATTCTCAGTGCTTTATATTCTGAGAAATATTTTATTAACTTTACCTGGAAAGGGCGTAAAGATTCAAGCTATGAAGTGAGGAGCACTTGACCAGTATCATATCCAAACCCTTGTCCGTTATCTTGACACATCTAAAGTAGCAAAGCTTGTCAGGACTCATGAGATAGGATAAGGTATTACTTTCGAAACAAAGAGATAACTTGGTGCATTATCACTGATCGGTATTTTAGATGGGATGGCTCATTTATCAGAATATATTGTTCGGTATTTCAGATGGGATGGCTCATTTATATGATCCAATTGAATCATCAAAACTTAAAATAATAGTCATCAGAGGTCACTAAGGCCATAATACCTTGTTATGTTCAACAACTGCAATCCTTGATAATTTTCGGCAATCAATTTTAAGCTTTCATCAGTGACATTCTGTAGTCTCAGATAAAACCACCCAATGTCAGATGATCATTCTAAATAAAAGAAAAGTGTATAGCAGCTCAGACAAAAAAATATATTGAGCATACCTTACAACCACTCAGGTTCAAATCAATCACTAGTTTGCAGTTATCAACCAAGTTCCTAATGCCAAGATCTGACACCCTGCAACAAATTGTTTTAAGTTACTGTCGAGTTCGGACGTTTATTGCTGATTTACTCGTGCCAGTTTAAAATGAGCCTATACTAATACACCCAAGTGCATAGAACAGGTATCAGTTACCTAACATTCCAGTAGATCGAGAACACCTTCAATCTTGAGCAATTGCTGGTTACAAATCCAATTCCTATATCAGATATCTTTTGGCAGCCATTCAAATTAAGAGTCTCGACATTCATAACAGAATTTCCACACTGCAGAGAAAAATACAGTCACTACTAAATATACATATATTAGAAAAGAGGATGAACACAAAAACAACGTTCTGATTTTCAGAAACAAAATCATTCATCCTAATACTTTGCATTTTGCAAGAACCTTAGATATATTTCTATAGTTTTTCTAGTTCATCAATTTGAAAGTTAACAAGTTAGTACTTAGATATATTACATGATAGTGCCAATGTACCACGCTAAAAAATAAAAGAGAAACTTATCACCCAAAATGATCAGCGAGTCGAAGAGATATAGAAGGACCAGATAACAGCTTCCAGTCACCACCTTGTTTTTGAGATTTTCAAGATGTTTGTCTTCAATATCACGGGCGAACTCAAGGTTTATATGCTTCACATTCTGGTATCTCGGCTGCAAAACAATAACACACAGATTCTTCAAACGCAACTCCAGTAATAATGTTCTCCCTTCAATAAAAGCATAACATAATTCGAATATTGCGCAGGCCAATGCTGCTAATAGAAGGACATTCTTGATTGGATTCCTCTACACAAATCAATATAACTCTTTATTAACATACTGGTTTCCTTGATAGGTACTCATTTACAAGATCAACTTATTCAAATATGTCCAATGCTAAGACTAGTAGTAGTACTATCTTTCTTCAGCATATGCTTCCAAATATTTCTGAATCAGCAAAAGTATTTACAACAGCTGAAATAAATGGCACTAAAGCAGAAAAGGGGAGAGATAGAAGAAGATATTAACCAGTGAGAGAGCTGCCACAAGGCGATTCCCTGCATCACTCATCTCATGAAAATCAAGAACCTGAAAAAAAAACCCCAAAAAAAAGTTATGTTGAAAAAGAAGAAGCTCTCTCTAACTAAAAACATTCAAAGGAGGAATATTTAATAATCGTACAACGAACCCAACTTTCCCAATAACAAGAAACGAGTTAAAATCAACAAAACCCAAAGTTCCAATGAATTGATTGAGAAAAAACCCTATCTATCACCCAGTTAATCAAAGTTCACAACTTTGAGAGGAAATAGACTGTGAAGAAGCACAAATTACCAGCCACAGTGAAGGGTGAGAAACCAAATTACGATTAATCCAAGGGCTGACGAGCAAAAGATTAATTAGGTCTCTTAGAGGGAGCCTCACACTGACAATCTTCATCACTTTCGGTAACGTTTCTCGGCACCATAATTCCACTGCTTCCGCCTTTTCTACTTCCATTTTCGCTTCTGGTTCTCTCTCTTTGCAATTTTGCTTACGGCTCAACTAAAAAACTGGCGATCGAATTGTTGTTTTTTTGCATTTCCCCTCCTCAGCTTTATGTTTATTACTTTAATGCCCTGCAGCTTTTTTTCTTTTTCTATTTTACTAAAAAATGTGGGAATTATTTAACTAAATTAGGTGCATTTTCCCATTTAAATAAGTCAAATTTACTAAAACTGAATACAGTTCATAATACTATAATACATATCACAACTGATATTATGTAGAATTATCTTATTAAAATGTAGTGATATGTTTATATGTGGTTTGATCACAAAATAATGAATAGAAAATATAAAATTGAATTATAGGAGTAGATCCTAACATGGGCAACAACATGTTTGATAATTTACTATCATGTTTAGAAGATCTCTAAGTTACATCAACTTGAGGCAAAAGGCTAACAATGAAGACACAAAATTTAGTTAGATTTTTGGATTTGATGATCTTCATGGAATATCGTTACATAGAAACTATTTCAAATTGTAGTTTATGCATTGGAATCTCCGGTAGGTCCAGCTGATTTTGCATTGAGAAGTGGTTGCAATGCCTTAACCACGATAGTCATATTTGGGCGAAAATCGGCCTCGTATTGCACACACAATGCCGCCACCGCGGCCATCTGTCAAGCCGGAAAACACTCAAACCATATCCTCTATTTATAAAAAATTAAGTGTTTTTTTTTCTTGTTGAGTACCTTGGCCATGGCCTTAGGGGGATAGTCCTCTTTGAGCTTTGGATCAATGCATTGTTTCACTTTATCTTCACTCAATCTTGGTGTTGCCTGTATACAATTTCAACATCCATAATAAATTTGTATCATTTGTGTTTTTCAGCAAAATCTACTATATATACTTACCCATGTGACTAAACTTTGTTGCCCTTTGGGCATAGTGTGGTCCACTGGCTTCCTCCCGGTCAAGAGTTCTAAAAGCACGACTCCGAAGCTATACACATCACTCTTCTGAGTTATTTGTCCTGTCATTGCATACCTAATTAAAACATGCATTATTAAACTATCCATATATAGTTATGACATACTCCATCCACTCCTTATAAATAAGAACTTTTGAACAAGTACGAGTTTGGTAAAGAAAAATTGGGTGAAAAACTCACTCAGGAGCATGGTAACCGAAGGTGCCAAGAACACGAGTAGAGTGCAGGCGAGCCACCGTGTCGGAGGACTGATTCGTCAAGCTATAATCAGCAATCTTAGCAAGAAAATCATCAAACAAAAGCACATTGCTTGATCTAATATCACGATGCACAACAGAAGGCTGACATTTCTCATGCAAAAACTCAAGGCCCCTGGCCGCGCCATAGGCAATCTTAACCCTCTGATTCCACGTCAGCAGCGGGCCTGGCTCGGCGCCCTGCACCCCTTTTCGGCCGTGCAAAACATCATGCAATGAACCCATTGCCGCATATTCATACACTAAAATTTTATTATTTCCTTCAAAGCAATATCCCAACAGTGACACAAAATACTCATTTTTTAGCCTCGACACGATGGAGAGCTGCTCGGTGATGTCGGTGATGTCGGTTTCGGGCTCGGATGAGTCGAGCTTCTTGATGGCCGCGGGCCGGCCGTCGCTTAGGGTGGCGAAGTATACTCGGCCATAGGAGCCCTCGCCGATGAAGGATTTTTGGCCGAAATGATCGGTTAACCGGTTTAGGTCGATCAACGCCAATGCCGGAAGCTCAATTGGCAACGCTTTTTTCGGCGCTCCGCCTCTTCCGCCACCCCGAGGGTCTCCTCGATCACCTATTTATTTAGTAAATTAGACACCATTTTGAAAAAAACTTGAACTTAAAAAATTAAAAAAAAAAACATAATCTTCTCTGTATCGTTCCAATTTTATTGGATGTTCCCGAAGGGATATATAATGTATACGTTTAAAAAAACATTAAATGTGTTTTTTATACGTGTGAAGAATAGAAACATAGTACTATTTTAATGAGATAGAGGGAGTATGTAGTGTTAAGCAACGATATACCTCCTCCAGCGGTGCCGGCATAGGCGTTGCGGGGCTTAAGCGGGGTGGTGTGCTGCTTGGGTGGAGGCGCGGCGGCTTCTTCCTCCCCACCTCCACAGCAGAACATTTCTCACCTTTTAACCCTACCAACAATTACAAATCTGCAATGCTTGCACACACAATTCATTAAAAACAGGGAATAAAATACATTTTTGCAATGTAAAAAATTATTAATATAATGAAAAGCACTTCTTCAATTCAAACATGAAAATAAATTAAAGCAACCTGTAAAGAGACAGAAAGATGGGAAGCAAATCGATGAAATCTTCCTGTCTAGTTTTTCTTCTGCGGTTAGAGGCAAATTCAAAAGGGAAATTTCCCCACAGTTTGTTGTGTTTTAACGGGAATGTCGTATGCAACACTTTGAGCCACACACCACATTCTCTATTTCAACACCATCACTATGGAATAAACATCAAACCATATATATTGTCCTCCTTAAACATAAATAAATATATTTATATGCCGGAGATAGTTATAAAATGCAAACTCTATAGACAGTATTATACAAACTTCAAACTATAATTTGAACTGTTATATTATACAAACTTCCAACTATGATCTGGACTGTTAGAAAATGTGAAGAGATGATAAAATAATAGCAACAAAAAATATCAACACAACATCAACCGTTGATATTGAGTTGACATTTTTTGTTGCTGTTATTTTATTGTTGATATTTTATAACGATCCATATCATAATTTAGAGTTTGTATATGTGCATGTGAATATATAAGTTTATTTCTATCAACAAAGCCTTCGTAACATTGATTCAAAACAGTTGAACTAAAAACACCATATAAACTTTTTTAAACAGCCAAGTGATACCATTAAACGTTATAACCGTCACAAAAAAATAATAATCCATAGGTTTATTACAAGTTTTAGGAGATATTTTGGCAATATATACATAGGTCAACTTTGCTCTCTAGATATTAATTAAGTATTACTATTATTATTAACCAAAATGATTGGCGTGGTAGTTCAACACCTCGTTCCTTAAGCATGAGGCCAGACTTTCTATCCCTACCCAAATGAAAGGAGCTCCATTTGGCCAGTCCCCTGCCGCTTAGTGCACTGACCGTTGGGACGAGAGTTAGTCCTCTAGCCGTCGGCAGTCAGCAAAAGATGTTTATAGAAGTGTATATACTCTTTTCATAAACAATATCTATTCTCTAATATCTTTCTCAGCTTAGTCGATTGCCTTTAGCAAGCCAAATTTATAGAAGTATGATAGATGGTTAACATTCTTCTAGGGACTTTTTTAGTCCAATTTTATTTATTATAAATAGACATATTGATCTTTCGAATTATGGTTACATTTAGAGATGCCCACGGTTCCGGAACCGACAGTTACTGTTCCGGAACCGGTGGTTACGGTTAGGAACCGCCGGTTCCGGTTTCGGAAATTGTCGAACCGTAACCGAACCGTGAGGGTGTTTCACGGTTCCGGTTTCGGTTCGGAACTGCCGGTTTTCCGGTGATTTTTTACGGTTTTTCACGGTTCCGAACCGCCCGTTTCCGGCGATTTTTCGCGGTTCCGACTAGATTTCACGGTTTTCTGACGGTTTTCACGGTTCCTGTTTGGAACCGTCCGAAACGGTGGTTCCGACACGGTTTCGGTTCGTAAAATTTGAAACCGGAACCGGCTCGCGGTTCAAAAAATGGTGGTTCCGGTTCAAGAAAAAGTGCTGGTTCCGTTTCGGAACTGGAACCAGAACCGGCGGTTACGGTTCCGCGGTTAACCGCCGGAACCGAAAACCTTGGGCATCTCTAATTACATTAATAAATTGATTTAATATAGACGTTTTGACCTTTCAAATATTGATCACGTTAACGAAAAAGAATGGTTTTAAGTAATAAAAACTTTTCTATTTAAAATAACATTCTAGTAAATATTATCAAAATTTTCCTTTATATATGTATTTATAGGGGAGCGTTATTCTCCTTTTCACATCTTAGATCCTTTTTCCTTCTTAATATTACGCGTTAGATCTAAGGCATCAACGGATCAGATTGATTCTATAAAACTGGTTCCGTGTTGCATTATAGAAGGTGGTTGTATGCATTACAGGGTTATTATTGTCATTTGACGGAAAAGTAACTGCCACATTTTGGTATCTGCGAATAATGCACCACATGGTCACGAGTAATGCATATAATTGACTATATAATGCACAATATGTGAACTGCAATGCATACGAATAAGATGTACCATGTTATGATGTTTGGACACACGTTTCTTGTTTCCCCTAAGGGTTTAATAAGCTTAGGGGCTAGGGTATAGTACGTAGACACGTATGTAATCTTCACATGGTAACGAGTAATGGATATAATTGACTATATAATGCACAATTTGTAAACTGCAATGCATACGAACAAGATGTGCTGTGTTATGATGTTTGACACACGTTTCTTGTTTCCCCTAAAGGTTTAATAAGCTTAGGGGCTAGGGTATAGTACGTACGCATTAATAACAAATTATAAAACGATACGAATAATTCACCAAATTGTCACCAGTAATGGATGTTATTAACTATATAATGCACAATATGTGAACTGCAATGCATACGAATAAGATGTACCATGTTATGATGTTTGACATACGTTTCTTGTTTCCCCTAAAGGTTTAATAAGCTTAGGGGATAGGGTATAGTACGTAGACATTACTAACAAATTGTTGTTATTGGAATATACGTATGTGCATTATTTTGTTTAGGTAGTGCATTATGTAGCTGTTAATTGTCATTATCTCAGTATATTATGCATTATTAGAGGTATTCTGTATATGGGTTAATCAACGGATTGAAGATTACATACGTGCATTTAGTAATGTCTACGTACTATACCCTAGCCCCTAAGCTTATTAAACCCTTAGGGGAAACAAGAAACGTGTGTCAAACATCATAACATGGTACATCTTATTCGTATGCATTGCAGTTCACATATTGTGCATTATATAGTTAATAACATCCATTACTCGTGACAATTTGGTGAATTATTCGTATCGTTTTATAATTTGTTATTAATGCGTACGTACTATACCATAGCCCCTAAGCTTATTAAACCCTTAGGGGAAACAAGAAACGTGTGTCAAACATCATAACACAGCACATCTTGTTCGTATGCATTGCAGTTTACAAATTGTGCATTATATAGTCAATTATATCCATTACTCGTTACCATGTGAAGATTACATACGTGTCTACGTACTATACCCTAGCCCCTAAGCTTATTAAACCCTTAGGGGAAACAAGAAACGTGTGTCCAAACATCATAACATGGTACATCTTATTCGTATGCATTGCAATTCACATATTGTGCATTATATAGTCAATTATATGCATTACTCGTGACCATGTGGTGCATTATTCGTAGCGGTTTCCAGCCATTATTAGATTACTATTGTACCCTCATAATGCACAAAATAGGACAAATAATGCAACACGGGTTTAATTACCCAATGTTGATCTTGACCGTTCATTTCTCTAATCTAATGGCTGATATTAAGAAAGAAAAAGGAGGAAATATAGGAAAAAGAAATGAATACATCCCTGTATTTATACATGTATAGATAGATTGATAATAATGAGTAGATCAACGAATAAATAATGAGTCTTGGTATTATTTCTATCCATCCAATTGACTTCAGTAAAGAAGAACGTAGAAATTAAAACTCTAAATTCCACGAATATTGACATATCTTCTCGAAAAATTAATTTCTCTGGGACCCTCTCAACAAATGTTGCGTTGTCCAACTAATTATATCGACCAAGAAAGGCACATCACAGCAGTACTTAAATAAAACCGTTCATTTTATTGTCATTTATTTTATAATTTAAAACCTCAATAATATGAGAGTTAATTACACCCACCAATTTCGTTATAATTGAACTTAATTGCTGGTATTCTTTGTCGAATAATACTTGCTAGGCAGTTACTGTGTCGGCAACAATTTTTTCATAATACTAAGATTACAACGTATTTTATGATAATTTCTTATTTAAACCACTATGTATTTAAATAGTAGTAATAAAGAGATTTAGTACTACTCAGTATTTGATAGTTGCAAATAAACTGTGATTGCTCTTAAATTCATAAATAAATACAAGTAACGACACATGTAATTAAGTAAAGATTTAAAAAATGCCCGCACGGGCTTAACTCAGTTGGTTCCTGAGTGGTAGATTGTCCCTAAGCAGACAGGATCGAATGCTGGCAGCCACAGTGTGGGAGTTTCACCACTTAAGTAAAGATTTAAAAAGTGTTTAAAGTTACATACCTTCAAAATACTTATTGCGCCAATAATTCCAAATGTCTTTCCTTTTTGTAACCGACAAGTTAAATTCCTTTTATTTAAAAAATTGTTATGAAGTGAGAGTCCACTAAATTTAGTTTAGATTTGCATTTACTGCTATTGCCTGACACAAACTGAGGCTTAATGACGGTGCTCTGTTTTTTAATCACATTTTTTCAACCCAATTTTACTTTTAAATCGGAATACTCGTTTGTAGCTATGCCTAAATAAATTTTGCCGATATAAATTAATCTTTTTGATGCGTGAACTTTGTAAATCAATAAACCATATCACATCATTAACGGTATTTCTTCAAGAATCATTTCACACAATACACTCATTGCAGAGAATATACATATATCACTTGTATCTATCTCTCCTCTCTCTGCAAGTACATTTGGGGAACTGCAATTCCTGCTTCGTCCATGGCGGATATAGCGAAGTACGCCCCTCTCAACGGCGGAACTCTCCTCTCCTACTTCAAAACCAATCTCTCACTCTCCAAAACCACTAAAACCGCCTCCATCGCATACGCCCTAGTTTTCTTCTCCATCGCCTTCACCATCTTCCTCGCCTTCACCCCTGACGTCATCAACTCCTCAGCTCCGTCCCACGGCGCTCACACATCGAATTTATCCTCAATCGTCTTCTTCCTCTTCCCCAATTCATCGTCTAATCCTAATTCAACTACCAATGCGGAGGTTTCTAATCAACCGATCAGTAATCGGACTCGATTGGAGCGCAATCAGACTCTAACCGAGTCTCTGAAGAGGAACCACAGCACAATTGCGAATTCGGCTTCTTTGGTGAAGAATGTTGTCGATTATTCGAGGGTGATTGATGAGTTGGCCGAGTGTGATCTGTTTGATGGAAATTGGGTGAGAGATGAGTCTTATCCGTTGTACTCGCCTGGCTCTTGTTCATTGATTGATGAACAGTTCAACTGTTTCCTCAATGGCAGGCCTGATAATTCCTACCTTAAGCTTAAATGGAAGCCTAAATCCTGCAATTTGCCCAGGTTTGTGTGAATTGATTGGAGTATTAAACAATTTTACAGTAATCGAGTTTCCTTTTGTGTAGAGTAGATGTTTAGATAGAGTGACATCTTACCTAATTGCATTGATTGATTCATATTCATCTGCGTTGTGTTAAATGTTGGAAATATTCAGGTTGAATGGAAGCCATATGTTGGAAATTCTGAGAGGGAAACGGCTGGTTTTTGTTGGTGATTCTCTAAATAGGAATATGTGGGAATCACTCATTTGCATTCTGAAAAACTCTGTGAAAGATGAGAAAAAAGTGTATGAGGTTTCAGGGAGGCAATTTTTTCGAAGCGAAGCTTCTTATTCGTTTCGATTTGAAGTAAGCGAATGATCCCTTTTTCGACGAAATTTTGATTTGATCCTTGTGTTTGAGTTGCTGTAACTTGGTTTTATCGATCCGTTTAGGACTTCAACTGCACGGTGGAGTTGTTCGTGTCTCCTTTCTTGGTTCAAGAATGGGAATTCACAGAGAAGAACGGAACGAAGAAGGAGACGCTTCGACTTGATCTAGTCAGCAGCTTTGCTGATAAATACAAAGATGCAGATGTGCTCTTGTTCAACACTGGTCACTGGTGGACTCATGACAAGACCTCAAAAGGGTATAAAATTTTAGAAACAAATCAACTTTAAGTTTGTGTTGTTGCTAAAGAATCATGTTACATTTTCTCAGGCAGGACTACTATCAAGAAGGTAGCCATGTGTATAGCGAGTTGAATGTTCTTGAGGCCTTTCGCAGAGCTATAACGACGTGGGGCAGATGGATTGATGCCAATGTCGATCCAAGAAAGTCCCTCGTGTTCTTCAGAGGCTACTCAGCCTCGCATTTCAGGTGAATCCCTTCACATTCTTGGATTGATTTTGTTCCAATCTTGGTTTGATAAGGCAATGCGCATAAAATTTTCAGTGGAGGGCAGTGGAATTCTGGGGGGGCGTGTGACAATGAAACAGAGCCAATCAAGAATGATGCTTTTCTTTCGCCTTATCTGGACAAGATGCGTGTTCTTGAGCGCGTTTTTGGAGGGATGAAAACCTCGGTAGGTTACATGAACATAACGAAATTGACAGATTATCGGAAGGATGGGCATCCCTCGATTTATAGGAAGCTGAATTACACGGAGGAGGAGAGGCGGTCGCCACTGATCTTCCAAGACTGCAGCCATTGGTGCCTCCCGGGAGTGCCCGATGCATGGAACGAGATCCTCTACGCGGAGCTGCTGGTGAGGCTGAACCAGAAGCAGCAATCGCACAAGAGAGCTTAGGTGAAGTAAAGACTATACATTGCACATTTAAGGTGTGTGCATTCACACGGGATCCTCTATCGCGAATGGTGTTTCGTCGTCTGTTCTATGCTACTGTGTGTTATGTTAGTTGTGTTGTTACACAAGATGAAACACTTGGGACTTGGGTGAGGATCCAATTGTTGTTTATTAGTATACCTTTTCTTCTTTTTACTTGAAGAATATAGGTTGATACAATGGAAGAAGAACATTGGTGATGATCCAATTGTATGAAACAGAGAAATGTGTAATCTGTTGCTGCAGGAGTTTTATGTAGCTCTGCACATGGGCTGGAAAAATGTGTGAATTGTTAATGATTTTGTTTGTTTGTGGATAAAAAAATTAGTTATGGTTGACTAAGATTAATTCCAGGTATAATTAATTATTAATGGAGTAATAGTTAGTGTTCGTTAGTACTTTAATCACTTACACAAATACCCTTTTATTTTCCACTTATGAAAGAACGAGATCGAATGTCTTATTTAGAAATTAAGTTTTGAACTAAAACTCTCCACATTAACTACATATTTGTATTTCAATACATTGAATATGAAATCTAATAGACCAATCTTCATCAAAGTAGTTGTACTTCATTATTATTAGTACTATTTCAATGTAATAATAAATAAAAACTAACGGATTATAAATATGGGAAATATAAAGCAGACACTAATACACGAAAGCCTGAAAATTTTCATTAAGATAGGCAAAATTAATGTCTAGTTCATTCAACAAAAAGAAGGCAAATTTTTTTTTACTTAAATTAAGGGAAATGATTTTTTGACATAACTGCAATGCGTTAAAATAGTCATTTTGGATTGTTTTATATTTTTACATAAAAGTGCAAAATTTGATACTATAACAATCTAAAAATAGGTACAACTTTGAAGTTAAATATTTTTTTGATGCAAAAGAAACATATACTCAAGGGCATAATAGTCCAACATTCTTATGCTTAAATTTTTTATTATATATTTATATAGATCAATTGCTAACTAATTAGCAATCATAAATTAAGATCAAATCTTAGTCATTAGATTAGGAGATCTAGTGGTTAAAATAATGCCACAATAATTATATTTTAAATTAAAAAATTATTAAATAAACTTAAAGAATATTAATGTCAATTTTTTCCTCATCAAAATCATCTCTAAACTTTAAATTTACGTAACTCTCTCGATTTAAATTAGTTTTTCGCAAAAAATATATCAAATTAAAGATAATTTTATAAGGATTCCAACAAGATCTCAATTGCATATGTTCCGACGATGTTCGGGTGATGAAATTTGACAAATTATATTTCAATTTTCGTACATATTGATAAGCAGATTTTATCAACAAATACAAAAAAAATCTCAATATAGTGTATGCAAAATCTCATTATAATGTAGGTAAAATATCAATAAAACTGTATTGATATTTTCTTATACTTGTGTTGATATTCTAATGTCATATTGGTGATATTTGTAATACACTACGTTGATATAAGAAAACACCCATGAAAATTATCATATGATAACATAATGACTATATTACCCTTTTGTTGATATTTTGTCTACTATTTATTGAAATTTGTGAGCTTTAATTTCATCCACTTATTTCAAAATCCAAGGGTGTAGATTTAGTTTTAGTTTTTGATTATAGTGTTAAAAGCATGTACCCTATCCAAGTTGAATCAATCTAGTCATAATATGACCAAATTCATTAAAAAATGTTAATAGAGGGCCTAATTCTTAACCATATAATAATCCCTACATTTATAGCTTTGTTGGATCCTGTGGTTTAATTTATTAAGATGGGGTTAATTGAAACATGATTACGTGTTTATTTACGTTCGAGGCTATTTCGTCGATTTCGTTTTCTTTCTCATAGTAGTACTATTTATTGTAATCTAGCTTGCTATAGAATATATATGACTTAATGACACTATTTAATGCTTTACGTATAAAATTACAATACAATTCAACCAATAAGGCAATAAGCAATTATTAATCGATCAGTTAATATGGACTCAAATTTGACCTTTATCCTTTAAAAAGTTAGGACATGATTGATAGCCCATACAAGCCCACAAAACACGTAAAAGCCCAAAAAATGGGAGTTATCTCATCTTCTCCACCGCTTAGTAGAGGTCGAATTATTCAGACGACCCGACACAAAATCCCCGGATCTCGCGGAAATTGACAATAGAATCAGCGATTCTTGCAGTTCACTATCCCAGAAATTTTGTGGTATTAATTTTTCTCCGCTTCTCCGACCTCTTGTTTTGGAGTTTTATGCCCAAATTGCCTTATTAGTTTTCGATCTCTACAAACACAGAGGCAGCACCAGACACTCCTTGGCGGCGGTAAATCGAGGTCTCTGACAACCACATGTATGCCGTTATTGGTGTGGCTTATTTGAACAACTCAAGTTTAAAGTTTGAGGCTTACATGGTGCTCTAACATGCTGACGATGAACACATCCACTAAAATTGAATTATTAAAATACTGGAAAAAGCCATTATCTAGGAACTTATTAAAACACTAGCAATGCTACCAATCGCACCCTTGTAGTAAAATATGTGTAAGTAGTAAAGTAACTATATAAGCAATGCTATCAATCGCACCCTTGTAGTAAAAATATGTGTAAGTAGTAAAGTTACATAAAGGTCGAGAGGAATAATATCTTAGATTTGGTTCAACTTGATAGATCCTCTTCTATTTTCATAAAAATATATTGACAAAAAAAGTAAAGAAACGCACTAACATCGGCGAAAATGGAAATGGGCAAGGCATGCCTAAATACTGACAAAATAATAGTGGTGGTGATGCCTTGGACATGAAGCAACACTTGCCACTTTCTCATGATGTTCCCTTTCCCTAACATTTTGAGCATCATTCTATCTATGTTAATCATTCTATGCCCCATAACCAACAAAGAGAGATAGAAATTATGTACTTTGATGTTCTTTTCAGATAAAAAAAATCTCTATAAATCTATATAACATACTTCCTCTGTCCACGATTAAGTGTATCAAGGTTCTTTTTTTCCTCCATCAACAATTAAGTGTCTCAGATGCTATTTACTAGTACTTTAGATTCTACATTCCACTAACACATCTCATTTTTATAAAAACTACAATATAAAAGTAGGACACACTTCACTAACTTTTTCTTCCCACTTTCTATTACATTTTTTAAAATCTGAATCGAGTCAATTTGTGTCACTTGATCGTGGACGGCGAGAGCATTATTTTCCATAAAATTTCTGAGTATGATTGTCATTATTTTAAGGTGGGGTGTATCTAAATAGCATATTCGATATAAATAATCTTATTACTAAAAATGTGGAATTTGTAGGGAAGGATCAGAAACCAATCTAATCCATGCATCTTGAACCATGGATTGTTAAGATTGTGTATTTCAAACAGAACAATAATTTTTTCAGTGTACATGAACAATTTGTTCCTATGATTTGTTGTCTATAACTTCTTGAATACAATATCTTGATTTGAAAAGCACCTAGAATTTATTGATTTGGAAACATGTCAAGTAGTATAGCATGGGTTGAAATTTACACATTAAATCATTACAAGGTCACATGTTTGAAAAATCTGACCAAATGTGCTTCTTTTCATCATAAATTTGACAAGCTACATATATGATTTGATTGAACAAACATTAAACTACAAACAAGGAAAAATCTTAAACTAGGGAACAAAACTTGAGACATGATTGATTATATAGTTACTAGTTTTTCTAGGTAAAAACCTTCACGGTAAACACTTGAAAAACACAAAGTGAATGTTAAAAGCATATCTAAATCCCTCTGGTTATATACCACCTCAGTTGAGCCTCCTCCGCCGTGGGGCGCGCGAATCTCCACTGTCAACGTCAGAGATTCTCGAAGCATCATTCCTCCTCCTCGAAGACAAAGTTGAGAGCGCCACAGTGGAATCGATTTCTATGGCATTGTCCACAGTTTGGCTCTCAGAGTGTATCACAGCAGCAATGCTGGACACAGAATCCCTATCATCCACCACTGGAAGGGGAAGCTCCGGGTTCCTCTCCACCGCATTGCTCTGGAAATACGACTCAATGGCAGCAAGAGACTCCGCTGAGTTGACTGCAGATGTGAGGTTAGACAATGAAGCAGTTCGATGGGAGCTTGATCTGCGAAGCAACAGTGATGTGAGACGACGGCTATCCCTCTCCCTTTCCCTCTCTCTCATCTCGTAGTTAGGAGGGCTGCTCTCTGTTAGGTCAATCACATCATCAAGTGGGAGCGTCGGAGTTCTTTCCCTGCGCATTCCTCTAGAAGTCAAGAACCGGTTGAGCAAAGCCGTGCTTCTCTCTGGGGAGTCGCGGAGGCCATCAGGATGCCGGGAATGTATCTGAGCTAGCTCCCGGTTTACGTCAAAGGCGCTCCCGAGGCGCCTGATCATCTCCTCCACGGGGATAGTGAGGGCTGTTGCAGTCCTCTGTATAGTTTGCCTCCAGCTCTCGATCCGGCGGGCATGGGGCCTGACAGGGATCTTGAGGCTAGAATCAAGATCTTGGTCGCGGACAATGTTGCCACGGCCATATATAGGCGTCACGTTCTTAGTGGAGACCTCTCCCTTGCAAACGGGACACTCCTTGGCATCAGAATGATGATACAACCAACGGTATAGACATGGCCAGCAAAACAAGTGGCCGCAGCAAGTGACAACAGGATCCTTGGCTAAATCTAAGCATATATTGCAATCAAAGAAACTACCTTCCTCACCATTGCTCTTAGCACATTCTTTCTTCTTACCGAGATCCTCATCCTCGACAGAACCAGCCACGGTCTCACATATCTTAGCTACCTCAATAGGCCTATCCTCGGACGCCACACTACCCTCACCAATCTGCGGTGCACTCCCATCAGCCAATTCCAAAGCAAGATTCCTTGTTTCTGAGGGGATTGGGAGCTGCCTCCAAAACGATCGCCACCTATGATTTCTCTGCCTAACGACCTCCCTAACACGATGAACTGGACTGTCTAACCAATCCTCTAAGTTCATTGCAGGGTCCACGTAAGTACCCGACCGAGGCTCACCACCGCCATCACTAGAATTATCAACTGGCCCCAAATTGAGATCGAGGTTCATTGTATTACCATTCTCTTCCGCCATTACAAAATTTTACCGAGCACAGCTACGATTCTCAACAGATAACACCAAATTGAAGCACCCAATTTCTATAAAATGAAAGGCACGAATTGCGCTAAATTACAGAAACCCTAATTTCAGAGATGAACACACAAATACATCGTGCCTAGCTATCCGATACCCAGCAATCAAACTGGTCAATTGGAGAGTTAAATCAAAACCCTAACTTCAATTTTTAAAAAATTGAGCTGATGAATGGGGGAAAAATTATCCTAGCATATCCAGGTCAACCAAATTGCAAAACACAGTGAAAAGGGGGCCGGAAGAAAACAAACTACAGAGATTGTAACCGACGGAAATTCACCTGAAAACAAAAGATTTAATAGTAGAAACGGGCATAAAAAACCTGGAAACAAATTACGGCTTCCATTTCTAAGAACAGAGGAATTAAGAATTTTAGGGATCTGGGTTGGGGCGAGGATGAGATGAATTGTGTGAAATGGAGCTGAGAACGAAGCTGGATAGAGAGGAGAGAAGATATTCTGTAGTAATTGTGGTGTAGCTGTGCAGCAGTGCGTGTGGGACCCCCAAAGTACCACGTCAGCGCTCCAGAAAGTGGGCCTGTTATGGGCTTGTATTGGGCAATCTGGTTTAGCACTACAAAACTGAATGGACTAGTAAAGCCCAAATCAGCTAATTGATTGATTATTAAACAACAATAGATAGTACTCCTCTACTATACTTATAGCTAAACTGGACATTCAATATTGTTTTCATGTAGCATAATATATGTTATATTTGGGTGCTCTTCCATCTGAATGATGGTGTGTTTTCTGCAAATGCTCAAGGTGACTCGATTCTCCGATGGTTATTATCTATCTTTGTTTTAGTTATCCGTTTCATGGCTGACAGATGATCATACCAACGAAAGCATGAACTCGCTTGTTAGAGATTGTTTTATGGGACGGGGAAACTCATACACGACGATATCACAGCCATCATGAGATGATAGAGAGAGGAAAGAGGCAGGCCCGGAGTTGTCGTTGCGAGGATACACCGATACTGCCAGGCCATCGAATCTTGATTTCTAACAAGAGTCGAATTATATCAAGATTTGCCACTCCAAACATGTATAGTGTCTTTTAGTTCGCTGTGTGTGTCTTTTAGTCATTACCAAATCTGATGAGATTGTGTCCAAATGCTTTGTTTTGCATCAATGAGTGTTTGCAAGAAATGTTTTTACTTTAATTCGTTAATTCATCTGCAATGAATGCTGAGATGGCTGCAAAGGCAAGAAAGGAAGTGGTGTTGGCTTTTTGGATGATGACATAATGTTTAAAATCCGCAACCACAATTCAAATGCAACCATATTTTATGGTTATAGTTGGTGGTTTTTATGTCCACTTATCTCGCAATTTAATCATAAAATTTATTTAGAAAACATTAGTTAAATTGTTTTTATATTTAAGCAACTAATCAAACCAAACAATGCTACTTGCACTTTTGTGGATGTGTGTTTGTGTGTGTGAGAGAGAGTGTGTGTAAAGTATGAGCTATCTATAACGTGTAAGCAAAGAACTGAGAAGAAGAAGCATGGTAAATGTAATGATGAAATGTAGGATTTCAACCAAAACTCAGAACATTATAATAAATACACAAATTCTTCTACAAATTAACATAAATGGAAAAAATGAATTCATTGCCATGTCCAAGGCTTCAAATCTTATAATTTTAAAAGGCTCATAGCAGAGGGGAAAAAACACGAAGAAACTAACAAGCAAAAGCAAATAGCAGCATCCCAAATCTCATCACCAGCAATGATCATCTCTTTAGAAGCACTTTCTGTGGACGATCGATGGCCCAGATTCATCGTACTCTGCCTTGGCAATCCACATCTGCAAATGTTAACAACCAAATCAATAGTCAGCACTACTTGATTAAGGCTAAAAGTGGTTGAGCAATCTGCATATTGCGTTACCTGTTGGAATGTGCTGAGAGAAGCTAAGATGGAACCTCCGATCCAGACACTGTACTTCCTCTCGGGAGGAGCCACCACCTTGATCTTCATGCTGCTAGGTGCTAGAGCGGTGATCTCCTTACTCATCCTGTCAGCAATACCCGGGAACATGGTCGATCCACCACTGAGGACAATGTTTCCATATAGGTCCTTCCTGATATCGACATCACACTTCATGATTGAGTTGTAAGTGGTCTCATGAATCCCAGCGGCTTCCATTCCAATCATCGATGGCTGGAACAGAACCTCAGGGCACCGGAATCTTTCAGCGCCAATGGTGATGACCTGTCCATCGGGAAGCTCATAGTTCTTCTCCACAGCAGAGCTGGTCTTGGACGTCTCGATCTCTTGCTCATAGTCCAAAGCAATATATGCCAACTTCTCTTTGATGTCCCTTACAATTTCTCGCTCTGCTGTGGTGGTGAAAGAGTAGCCTCTCTCCGTCAATATCTTCATGAGGTGGTCGGTCAGATCACGCCCAGCCAGGTCAAGACGGAGGATCGCATGAGGGAGTGCATAACCTTCATAGATGGGGACTGTATGGCTGACACCGTCACCAGAGTCGAGAACAATACCTACAACCAACCCATCAATGACATGAGATTTCTCCTCTAATTTATTGTGTTAAGAACTTTGATCTTACACAACAGATGCTTGAAGAAAACTTCATAGAACTCAATCAAGTGTACAACTTCCACCATATACCATAGTCTAACTTGATTGAACACTACCAATAATAATGCAATAAAATTATTTTACCTATGATAATTTGAGTGTAATAATTTAAGGGGTTGATAGTTTCTAGTACAATGGTATGATTCTTAAACATAAAGGAATTATAAAATCATGACCAGGGGAAAATAAAATGGTTTAGCATTTGCTTACCAGTTGTACGACCACTGGCGTACAGGGAAAGAACTGCCTGAATAGCAACGTACATGGCAGGGGCGTTAAATGTCTCAAACATGATCTGAGTCATCTTTTCACGATTGGCCTTGGGGTTAAGAGGGGCCTCTGTCAAGAGAATCGGATGCTCTTCTGGGGCCACACGAAGCTCATTGTAGAATGTGTGATGCCATATTTTCTCCATATCATCCCAGTTGCTGACAATCCCGTGCTCAATTGGATACTTCAATGTCAAAATACCTCTCTTGGACTGAGCCTCGTCACCAACATAAGCATCCTTTTGGCCCATGCCAACCATCACACCAGTGTGACGAGGGCGCCCAACAATGCTAGGGAACACAGCCCTTGGGGCATCATCTCCCGCAAATCCAGCCTGACAGTATTCACATCGACTTAAATTTAAGCATTTTACACATTAACTAGATGTTGGATCAAATGAAAACACCGAAAAAGATGAGTTTCCGTTTGTTCAAATCAGAAGTGTTACCTTGACCATTCCGGTTCCATTATCGCAGACAAGGGGCTGAATATCCTCGGCTTCGGCCATTTCTTAATGTGCTCTGGAGAAACAATATAACAACGACTATTATTCATTAACATAGAGAATTGACAGTAATACAACACAATGTGACATCATCTTAAGTCGATCTGACCAATATCAGCATAATTACAAAAATCGTCAAATTTAAATCGATCATAAGCAGTTAGTATCATATATTTTCTACAAAGATTACTTCCTGACAATACTTACAATGCTGCCACCAAATCATACTATTGATCAAATTTTAGGGGAAAACACTACGACACATGTAAAAACAGTAATCAACGGGCAAGTCAAAATCAGTAAATATTTTCAACAAATTCAGCGTAGCAGTCAAATTTATTCGATCAGAAACTCAAACAAGTCATCAAATTCCAATCCCTCAACTCTCAAAACCCCCATTTCCAGATCCACATATCCCGATTCACAAAAAAAGTGCACAAACCCGTAGATCTCATTACCAAGACCATTTACCCTCACAGATCAAGCAAATCACAAAGGAAACACAACACCAACGAAACAACCCAATCATTTCACAATCCATTGCCGGATTAAACCCACCCAATAATCGGATAAAACTACTAAAGCCGTACCTTTGAAATCTCGCTGAAAATGAATCACCCCTTTCTCGCCCTAGCTTCGAGATTCTCTCTCTATCAGTAGAGAAAAAACCTCTGCTTTCCCCTTGTCCGAAGCAGTGCCGCCACTCTGGTTCAAAAGGAAAATGGAAATGGACTCTGCAGTGTTGAAGAAATTCACCTTATAAAGAACCCCAGATCCACGCCCCAATTCATCTAGGCCGTTGATTTTCTTCGATGTGCGTCCGTGATCGTGAGGGCCCCACAGCAACACATTCCTTCAAGATTTAGCTGGCCGAGCTTTTTCAATTATGACGGATGTACCCCTGCATTTTAGACCAGTTCCTCCGTTTTCTTCGCGGTCGCTCGAGGTCAATTTCGGACAGTCGCATTTTTGGATTCAAATATTGAGTCAATTGAATTCAAGTGTTTTTAATTCTCTGAATAAAATTGTATACCACGAGGGCACCCGCAACGCTGTGCCGTTGCGGTTCCTATGTCGTTCCGGCAGAACGGTTCCTCGGCGACACGCGTTGCAGGCTCCGTTCCGTCGCCATTCCGTGCCCATGCCGTTCCTATGCCGTGTCGCGTTCCGTTCTGGAGGAACGCGGAACGAAACGTTCCGCCACGCGCCGAGGCGACGTGGCGGCCTCCCATTCGACGCGTGAAGCCCACTCGCTGCCCCGCGAGTGGGCTTCGTCCCGGTGACGTAATAATTCAATTTTTTTTAAAAAAATTTGAATTTAATAAAAAAATTGCAACGGTAATGTGACCTTTTTTTATATCCGTTTTGTATTTTTTTTTATTTATTTATTTACTCAATAAATACTCCTATTTCATACTCATTTCAATCACAAATACACATCTATTCCTCTCTATTTTTTATTTCCTTCTCCGAAGTGGCCTACCTTCGTGAAGACGTGCAGTGGGTTTGCAAACCCAAAGCAGGCTCTTTTTTGCGCAGAAGCAGGAGGCTGCTCGCAAGGATGTGGAGAGGGCGTTCGGGGTTCTCCAAGCGCGCTTCAACATCATCAAAGCCCCAGCTCGTACGTGGTTCATGGAAAACATGGTCGACATCATGTATACGTGCATAATCTTGCACAACATGATTGTCCAAGACGAAGGACCCGAGGCGGGAAATTGGTTCGACGACGAATCCCCCGGAAGCTCAACCGCAAGTAGTCCGCCTCGAAGTGGAGCGCATCCGTCTATACAAGAACGGTTATCTATTCGTGCAAGGACACGCGACTCTAGTGCCCACACCCAACTCCAACAGGATCTGATTGAGCACATTTGGGCAAATTTTGGCGGATGAAATTATTAAAATTGTGTACTTTTATTTTTTTAGGATTTTAATTGTGTGCTTTTTATTTTTTTTAAGTTTAAGTTGTAATTTTTTTTAATGTTGTGTGTTTTTTAATCAAGTGTGTTTGTATTTTAATAAAGTGTGTTTGTTTTTTAATAAAGTGTGTTTTTTTAATTGAATTTAGTTGGAAATAAAAAAAATGAAATTGAATGAATAGTAATTTAAGGAACGGTTAAGGAACGGAGGGTTGCAGGTTCCGTTCCTTAGTTAAGGAATGGAGTAAAAAAGTACAGTGGAGCCCTCAAATAGTGGTTTAAGGAACGGTATAGGAACAGTGTTGTGGATGGTCTGACAACATCTTTCTTCACCACATCCCTTTTATTGTCCACATAAAATTATGACAATTAATAAGTTCATTTGTGTGTTTGTTTTCTATATATTTTATTTATCAGTTTTGGATCATATTCAAAATCTGTGAACCACATTATTGTGAATCAAAGATTTTGATAGTTTTGTATCCATTTAATTAGTTAGAGTATAATTTTATTCACTAACGCAACACTTCTTCAAAATCATTTGTTTATATGTGATATGATATGTACATTTAATTATAAAATACTCCATCCATCCCAAAAAAATAGACTAGTTTTACCATTTTAGGTTATCTCCAAAATTAGACAAAATCTAAATATGAAATTTATTTTAACCAATCACACATCATTAATAATGTATATTCCACAATCCAATAACACTACTTTCACTACATTTTTCCTCTCTCTTTTTTACTCCCTTCATCTCATAATAGATGTCACGCTTTCTTTTTTAATTTATCTTACAAAAGATACATTTCCTTTTTAATTTATCTTACAAAAGATGTCACTTTTTCTTTTTAGGAAAAAAAGTTTTCTTTCACATTAATATAAATATATTATTTTCGCTCTCCACGTAACACAAAAAATAACATCTCCTAAAATCATGTGTCATTCCTCAAGTATGCCATCTACTACTCCACTGAGGGAGTACTTTTTTCCCATATTTATCTTACTTTCGTAATTATACATTAAAACTCGTGTCATATACAAGTTTATCTATTTTTAAGGACGGAGGGAGTACTACTTTTTTTTATTTAAACACTCAATAGTGTACTATAAAATTCGATTGCGAAACTTAAAAATTCTTGTAATTCTAACAATGATTTGATCTTTTATTTTATATTGTACTTTTTGAAACATATTATCTGTTGTAAATATTTTTATTCTGTTTCTTAAACACAATTTATTCATTTAACACTAATAGTTAGTATTTTATTATAGTAATGATTTTCAATTGAATAAAATAGTAGTAACTAATTAAATGGTTACTTCTTCTCAAAGCTCGGTGATGATAAAAAAAAATACTATACTACATGGAGTATCATTTAGTATTAAAAAGTAGGGAAAAAGTTTGAAGCAGCGTTTTATAGTATTTTGATGCGTTTTGATGCACCGTAGGGCCTAACACAGGGGATCCCTTCCCATATATGTGTGAGTTAGTATAGTGGTAAATGATAATGTTTGAGGTCAAAGAGTATAGTCTTTCATATTTCCATGTAGTCCAATTATTAAATTTGTAGTACAAATTTCCTTAATTTGTGATTAAATTTGAATATTTGAACCATTTACTTTCAGAATGATGATTTACTCTCATAAAAAGGAGTATAAATTTCCTTAATTTTGTAATCAAAAGAATGGTTTATACTCTCATATCCAGTTCAATCATATTACATATTGGATCATCCCATTATAATTGAGTTTTTCTTATCAAAAAAATATTTATATTTAATCTTTTCATTTTATTATACCCCATATCTCTTACTTTAAACTTTTTTTATCTCTTTAATTTATTCTTTAGTCTATTTTCTCTACTTAATTCACTTAAAATAGTTTTCTTAAATCTGTGCCAAAAAGAGATTTGATTGTTTACGAATATTTTTAATTCCTAACGAGTCCTCTAACGCCAAATAAATATATTGAAATTAATTTCTGCAAATCTTCTTTTTATGTTTAATGAATTATAAATTGTATATGGCTCGTGAGAATTAGTGGGTAAGTGGATGAGCAATGATACTAACTTCGTGGGTCGACGGCAAAGTGGGGTATGCCTACTCTCCATCTTCATGCCTACAATTATTTTTAATTAAGATAAACTATTCAAGTATTTAGTATAGCTAAAAACATACCAAAATTTGAAGAATTAATAAAATAAATTATAGTACTAGTCTTAGGCCCTTCTAGAAAACAGTCCGATGGGATAATATTAATGATTCTAAACCTCTTGTAAAAATAAATAATGAAAAAGAAATTGCAAGAAAAGACCACTTGTAGCCTCTTTTATTTATTTTTTTGTCTCGACTATTAGCGTTAAAACAGATTTAAGAATAAAGTCATACTCAAATTTATCATTTTTATCTTTGTTTCTCGATTGTTTTTGTTTTATTTTATATTTGCCTTCCTTAGTTTCTCTTTTGCCTGGTAAAATGTTGGTTCTAGTTTTTTTTTTTAATTTTAGTTTTAAATTTATTAGTACTTCTTAGGCGATTGACTATCATAACCAAATTTAGTTGAATTAAGTAAAAATTAATATTTTCTTTAGTTTCGTTATCATGTCAAACATCAATATTAAATGAATGTATCTATCAAAATTATTATCGTTTATGAACTTTCAAAGTTAATGTACGATTTTAGGTAATTAAAAAAGGTTCATCACTTTTAGTCATCTAGCATTATATATTGAGGTTTTCTATTTAATTCACATTTATTTTCATAGGATGAAGGTGTCAGCATGAAATGATAATATTTTATTGGAAGTTTAAATGATAATAACTTATACTATTGTTTTAATTCCTTAAGATTATAAGTCATACACTACAAAATTCCTATCTATTGATTGAAAGGAAAATATTTCACCAATTGAATTGTGTTTTGTTTTCGAATTACTAATAATTAAGGTTAGACAAATTTTAACTCTATATTAGTATTTGTACATAAGCAATATAGTACTTATAAGTTATTAGCTTGAAATACCAAATGTCCACTTACTTTGATAACCAACTTTGATGTCTCATAAAGAAGTGATAAAACCACTTTTAAAAAGAGCTTTTGGATCCAACTTAAGATAAAGAGGTAGTATAAAACGAACGAAAATAACCAACGGGTTGCAGCGCAATTGGCAGCACAGAGCTGTGGTGATCTTAAAGTCACGGGTTTAAACCCCACCATCCGCTGGAAGACTTTCGGCCTTAATCCGCAAACCCGGTTGAGCAGGATTAGTCGGATTCCGCCAAAGGCGGGTTTGGTACACCTGTGGTCCAAATATATATATACATATGAGTGCATTATAATGATAACCCCAATTTCCGTAATAACCCTATAACTAAATCTGGACCACACATTTTTAAAATCAAGTGGTCTAGATTCAAACTTAGTTTTCATTCATAAAAAAGGCGCAGAGGGTAAATATGTCATTTCGCTTATTTAATTTCTGAATTTCGCTCATGATAAAATTTACGTATCCAAAATTCGCTCATTTAAATACGTAAAATCTTATTTCCCATGATATACAGATGTATGAGGTTCAGTTACACGTATTTATGAGGTTCAGTTATACGTAAAAGCTTATTTCCCATGATATACAAATTTCGCTCATTTAAATACGTAAAATCTTATTTAAGTATCATTTTAACAGTCAAAAGTATCATTTTATCAACTCATAGTATCATTCTATCCGGCAAAACTATCATTCTATGCAATAAACCTAACATATATCATTTTATCATTTTATCAGTCAGTCAAAAGTATCATTTTATCAACTCAGAGTATCATTCTATCCTGCAAAACAATCATTCTATACAATAAACCTAACATATATCATTTTATCATTTTATCAGTCAGTCAAAAGTATCATTTTATCAACTCAGAGTATCATTCTATTCAGCAAAACTATCATTCTATGCAATAAACCTAACA
The DNA here is from genome assembly GCF_004379255.2 of Salvia splendens. Taxonomy (NCBI): domain Eukaryota; kingdom Viridiplantae; phylum Streptophyta; class Magnoliopsida; order Lamiales; family Lamiaceae; genus Salvia; species Salvia splendens. Next base: position 16,943,179 of record NC_056046.1, read on the forward strand.
TATATCATTTTATCATTTTATCAGTCAGTCAAAAGTATCATTTTATCAACCCAGAGTATCATTCTATCCAATAAAACTATCATTCTATGCAATAAACCTAACATATATCATTTTATCATTTTATCAGTCAGTCAAAAGTATCATTTTATCAACTCAAAGTATCATTCTATCCGGCAAAACTATCATTCTATACAATAAACCTAACATATATCATTTTATCAGTCAGTCAAAAGTATCATTTTATCAACTCAGAGTATCATTCTATCCGGAAAAACTATCATTCTATGCAATAAACCTAACATATATCATTTTATCATTTTATCAATCAGTCAAAAGTATCATTTTATCAACTCATAGTATCATTCTATCCGGCAAAACTATCATTCTATGCAATAAACCTAACATATATCATTTTATCAGTCAGTCAAAAGTATCATTTTATCAACTCAGAGTATCATTCTATCCGGCAAAACTATCATTCTATGCAATAAACCTAACATATATCATTTTATCAGTCAGTCAAAAGTATCATTTTATCAACTCAGAGTATCATTCTATCCGGCAAAACTATCATTCTATGCAATAAACCTAACATATATCATTTTATCATTTATCAGTCAGTCAAAAGTATCATTTTATCAACTCAGAGTATCATTCTATCCGGCAAAACTATCATTCTATGCAATAAACCTAACATACATCATTTTATCAGTCAGTCAAAAGTATCATTTTATCAGTCAGTCAATCATTCTATCCGGCAAAACTATCATTCTATGCAATAAACCTAACATATATCATTTTATAAGTCAGTCAAAATTATCATTTTGTCAACTTAGAGTATCATTCTATCCGGCAAAACTATCATTCTATGCAATAAACCTAACATATATCATTTTATCATTTTATCAATCAGTCAAAAGCATCATTTTATCAACTCAGAGTATCATTCTATCCGGCAAAACTATCATTCTATGCAATAAACCTAACATATATCATTTTATCAGTCAGTCAAAAGTATCATTTTATCAACTCAGAGTATCATTCTATCCGGCAAAACTATCATTCTATGCAATAAACCTAACATATATCATTTTATCATTTTATCAGTCAAAAGTATCATTTTATCAACTCAGAGTATCATTCTATCCGGCAAAACTATCATTCTATGCAATAAACCTTACATATATCATTTTATCATTTTATCATTTTATCAGTCAGTCAAAAGTATCATTTTATCAACTCAGAGTATCATTCTATCCGGCAAAACTATCATTCTATGCAATAAAACTAACATATATCATTTTATCATTTTATCAGTCAAAAGTATCATTTTATCAACTCATAGTATCATTCTATCCGGCAAAACTATCATTCTATGCAATAAACCTAACATATATCATTTTATCAGTCAGTCAAAAGTATCATTTTATCAACTCAGAGTATCATTCTATCCGGCAAAACTATCATTCTATGCAATAAACCTAACATATATCATTTTATCAGTCAGTCAAAAAGTATCATTTTATCAACTCAGAGTATCATTCTATCCGGCAAAACTATCATTCTATGCAATAAACCTTACATATATCATTTTATCATTTATCAGTCAGTCAAAAGTATCATTTTATCAACTCAGAGTATCATTCTATCCGGCAAAAACTATCATTCTATGCAATAAAACTAACATATATCATTTTATCATTTTATCAGTCAAAAGTATCATTTTATCAACTCAGAGTATCATTCTATCCGGAAAAACTATCATTCTATGCAATAAACCTAACATATATCATTTTATCAGTCAGTCAAAAGTATCATTTTATCAACTCAGAGTATCATTCTATCCGGAAAAAACTATCATTCTATGCAATAAACCTAACATATATCATTTTATCATTTTATCAATCAGTCAAAAGTATCATTTTATCAACTCATAGTATCATTCTATCCGGCAAAACTATCATTCTATGGAATAAACCTAACATATATCATTTTATCAATCAGTCAAAAGTATCATTTTATCAATCAGTCAAAAGTATCATTTTATCAACTCAGAGTATCATTCTATCCGACAAAACTATCATTCTATACAATAAACCTAACATATATCATTTTATCATTTTATCAGTCAAAAGTATCATTTTATCAACTCAGAGTATCATTCTATCCGGCAAAACTATCATTCTATGCAACAAACCTTACATATATCATTTTATCATTTTATCATTTTATCAGTCAGTCAAAAGTATCATTTTATCAACTCAGAGTATCATTCTATCCGGCAAAAACTATCATTCTATGCAATAAAACTAACATATATCATTTTATCATTTTATCAGTCAAAAGTATCATTTTATCAACTCAGAGTATCATTCTATCCGGCAAAACTATCATTCTATGCAATAAACCTAACATATATCATTTTATCATTTTATCAGCCAGTCAAAAGTATCATTTTATCAACTCAGAGTATCATTCTATCTGGCAAAACTATCATTCTATGCAATAAACCTAACATATATCATTTTATCAGTCAGTCAAAAGTATCATTTTATCAACTCAGAGTATCATTCCATCCGTCAAAACTATCATTATATGCAATAAACCTAACATATATCATTTTATCATTTTATCAGTTAGTCAAAAGTATCATTTTATCAACTTAGAGTATCATTCAATTCGTCAAAACTATCATTCTATGCAATAAACCTAACATATATCATTTTATCAGTTAGTCAAAAGTATCATTTTATCAACTCAGAGTATCATTCTATCCGGCAAAACTATCATTCTATGCAATAAACCTAACATATATCATTTTATCAGTTAGTCAAAAAGTATCATTTTATCAACTCAGAGTATCATTCTATCCGGCAAAACTATCATTCTATGCAATAAACCTAACATATATCATTTTACGTGATATTTGGCGAAATTCAGAAATTAAATGAGGGAAATGACATATTATCATTTTATCAACTCAGAGAATCATTCTATCCGGCAAAACTATCATTCTATGCAATAAACCTAACATATATCATTTTATCAGTCAGTCAAAAGTATCATTTTATCAACTCAGAGTATCATTCTATCCGGCAAAACTATCATTCTATGCAATAAACCTAACATATATCATTTTATCAGTCAGTCAAAAAGTATCATTTTATCAACTCAGAGTATCATTCTATCCGGCAAAACTATCATTCTATGCAATAAACCTTACATATATCATTTTATCATTTATCAGTCAGTCAAAAGTATCATTTTATCAACTCAGAGTATCATTCTATCCGGCAAAAACTATCATTCTATGCAATAAAACTAACATATATCATTTTATCATTTTATCAGTCAAAAGTATCATTTTATCAACTCAGAGTATCATTCTATCCGGAAAAACTATCATTCTATGCAATAAACCTAACATATATCATTTTATCAGTCAGTCAAAAGTATCATTTTATCAACTCAGAGTATCATTCTATCCGGAAAAACTATCATTCTATGCAATAAACCTAACATATATCATTTTATCATTTTATCAATCAGTCAAAAGTATCATTTTATCAACTCATAGTATCATTCTATCCGGCAAAACTATCATTCTATGCAATAAACCTAACATATATCATTTTATCAATCAGTCAAAAGTATCATTTTATCAACTCAGAGTATCATTCTATCCGACAAAACTATCATTCTATACAATAAACCTAACATATATCATTTTATCATTTTATCAGTCAAAAGTATCATTTTATCAACTCAGAGTATCATTCTATCCGGCAAAACTATCATTCTATGCAATAAACCTTACATTTATCATTTTATCATTTTATCATTTTATCAGTCAGTCAAAAGTATCATTTTATCAACTCAGAGTATCATTCTATCCGGCAAAAACTATCATTCTATGCAATAAAACTAACATATATCATTTTATCATTTTATCAGTCAAAAGTATCATTTTATCAACTCATAGTATCATTCTATCCGGCAAAACTATCATTCTATGCAATAAACCTAACATATATCATTTTATCAGTCAGTCAAAAGTATCATTTTATCAACTCAGAGTATCATTCTATCCGGCAAAACTATCATTCTATGCAATAAACCTAACATATATCATTTTATCAGTCAGTCAAAAAGTATCATTTTATCAACTCAGAGTATCATTCTATCCGGCAAAACTATCATTCTATGCAATAAACCTTACATATATCATTTTATCATTTATCAGTCAGTCAAAAGTATCATTTTATCAACTCAGAGTATCATTCTATCCGGCAAAAACTATCATTCTATGCAATAAAACTAACATATATCATTTTATCATTTTATCAGTCAAAAGTATCATTTTATCAACTCAGAGTATCATTCTATCCGGAAAAACTATCATTCTATGCAATAAACCTAACATATATCATTTTATCAGTCAGTCAAAAGTATCATTTTATCAACTCAGAGTATCATTCTATCCGGAAAAACTATCATTCTATGCAATAAACCTAACATATATCATTTTATCATTTTATCAATCAGTCAAAAGTATCATTTTATCAACTCATAGTATCATTCTATCCGGCAAAACTATCATTCTATGGAATAAACCTAACATATATCATTTTATCAATCAGTCAAAAGTATCATTTTATCAATCAGTCAAAAGTATCATTTTATCAACTCAGAGTATCATTCTATCTGACAAAACTATCATTCTATACAATAAACCTAACATATATCATTTTATCATTTTATCAGTCAAAAGTATCATTTTATCAACTCAGAGTATCATTCTATCCGGCAAAACTATCATTCTATGCAATAAACCTTACATATATCATTTTATCATTTTATCAGTCAGTCAAAAGTATCATTTTATCAACTCAGAGTATCATTCTATCCGGCAAAAACTATCATTCTATGCAATAAAACTAACATATATCATTTTATCATTTTATCAGTCAAAAGTATCATTTTATCAACTCAGAGTATCATTCTATCCGGCAAAACTATCATTCTATGCAATAAACCTAACATATATCATTTTATCATTTTATCAGCCAGTCAAAAGTATCATTTTATCAACTCAGAGTATCATTCTATCTAGCAAAACTATCATTCTATGCAATAAACCTAACATATATCATTTTATCAGTCAGTCAAAAGTATCATTTTATCAACTCAGAGTATCATTCCATCCGTCAAAACTATCATTATATGCAATAAACCTAACATATATCATTTTATCATTTTATCAGTTAGTCAAAAGTATCATTTTATCAACTTAGAGTATCATTCTATTCGTCAAAACTATCATTCTATGCAATAAACCTAACATATATCATTTTATCAGTTAGTCAAAAGTATCATTTTATCAACTCAGAGTATCATTCTATCCGGCAAAACTATCATTCTATGCAATAAACCTAACATATATCATTTTATCAGTTAGTCAAAAAGTATCATTTTATCAACTCAGAGTATCATTCTATCCGGCAAAACTATCATTCTATGCAATAAACCTAACATATATCATTTTACGTGATATTTGGCGAAATTCAGAAATTAAATGAGGGAAATGACATATTATCATTTTATCAACTCAGAGAATCATTCTATCCGGCAAAACTATCATTCTATGCAATAAACCTAACATATATCATTTTATCATTTTACGTGATATTTGGTGAAATTCAGAAATTAAATGAGGGAAATGACATATTTACCCCCGCATTATTTTTATGAAGTAAATCTAAGTTTGAATCTCAACCACAAGATTAGAAAATATGTGTGGTTCAGATTTGGTTATAGGGTTATTACGTGATTTAGGGGTTATCATATGATCACAACTCTCTCTCTCTCTCTATATATATATATATATATATATATATATAGGGATGTATTCATTTCCTTTTCCTATATTTCCTCATTTTTCCTTCTTAATATCAGCCATTAGATTAGAGAAATGGACTGTCAAGATCAACATTGGGTAATTAATCCCGTGTTGCATTATTTGTCCTATTTTGTGCATTATGAGGGTACAATAGTAATCTAATAATGGCTGGAAACCGCTACGAATAATGCACCACATGGTCACGAGTAATGCATATAATTGCCTATATAATGCACAATATGTGAACTGCAATGCATACGAACAAGATGTGCTGTGTTATGATGTTTGACACACGTTTCTTGTTTCCCCTAAGGGTTTAATAAGCTTAGGGGCTAGGGTATAGTACGTAGACACGTATGTAATCTTCACATGGTAACGAGTAATGGATATAATTGACTATATAATGCACAATTTGTGAACTGCAATGCATACGAACAAGATGTGCTGTGTTATGATGTTTGACACACGTTTCTTGTTTCCCCTAAGGGTTTAATAAGCTAAGGGGCTAGGGTATAGTACGTACGCATTAATAACAAATTATAAAACGATACGAATAATTCACCAAATTGTCACGAGTAATGGATGTTATTAACTATATAATGCACAATATGTGAACTGCAATGCATACGAATAAGATGTACCATGTTATGATGTTTGACACACGTTTCTTGTTTCCCCTAAGGGTTTAATAACTTAGGGGCTAGGGTATAGCACGTAGACATTACTAAATGCACGTATGTAATCTTCAATCCGTTGATTAACCATATACACAATACCTCTAATAATGCATAAATATACTGAGATAATGACAATTAACAGCTACATAATGCACTACCTAAACCAAATAATGCACATACGTATATTCCAATAACAACAATTTGTTAGTAATGTCTACGTACTATACCCTAGCCCCTAAGCTTATTAAACCCTTAGGGGAAACAAGAAACGTGTGTCAAACATCATAACATGGTACATCTTATTCGTATGCATTGCAGTTCACATATTGTGCATTATATAGTTAATAACATCCATTACTCGTGACAATTTGGTGAATTATTCGTATCGTTTTATAATTTGTTATTAATGCGTACGTACTATACCCTAGCCCCTAAGCTTATTAAACCCTTAGGGGAACAAGAAACGTGTGTCAAACATCATAACACAACACATCTTGTTCGTATGCATTGCAGTTCACAAATTGTGCATTATATAGTCAATTATATCCATTACTCGTTACCATGTGAAGATTACATACGTGTCTACGTACTATACCCTAGCCCCTAAGCTTATTAAACCCTTAGGAGAAACAAGAAACGTGTGTCCAAACATCATAACATGGTACATCTTATTCGTATGCATTGCAGTTCACATATTGTGCATTATATAGTCAATTATATGCATTACTCGTGACCATGTGGTGCATTATTCGCAGATACCCAAATGTGGCAGTTACTTTTCCGTCAAATGTCAATAATAACCCTGTAATGCATACAAACACCTTCTATAATGCAACACGGAACCAGTTTTATAGAATCAATCTGATCCGTTGATGCCTTAGATCTAACGCGTAATATTAAGAAGGAAAAAGGATCTAAGATGTGAAAAGGAGAATAACGCTCCCCTATATATATGTATATATATATAACTTTCGGCCTTAATCCGCAAACCTGGTCGAGTAGGATTAGTCGGATTCACACACACACACTCATATATATATATATATAGTTGTGATCAATGTCGAACCAATTTTAAAGACCGAACTAGAGACCAAATCTGGGCCATTAGATCTATTTTTTTGATGAGATGTGCTGTTGTGTAAATTTTTCGGTCTTCATTACAAGCCCATTTTACTTCATTGTATAGGTTTATTACTTCATTCTGTACGTAATACCTTGAAACTACAACATGTTTTACTTTCTTCGAGTATGTTTGAAATGATTCAACATATGTTTCATTTGAATTCATTGATCTGAGTTTTTACTTTATTTACATTAAAAAATACAATTTATTCAAGTGCGTTTATTACTTCATTCAGAAACGTTATTACTTCATTGGATAATGTTTTTACTTCATTCCAGTAGGACTTCAAATGCTTCTACACATACTTCATTCCAATAATTTATTACATCATTCCATGTGTTTATTACACCATATCAGCGTTGTGGCGGTGGTGATAGATATTGTAGAGAGAAAGAACGGCACGCGACGGCGAAACCGCATTTACGTACTGGAATGAAGTAATAATCATACTGGAATGAAGTAAAAACCTACTGGAATGAAGTTAAATCTTCGTAACATGTTAGTATGACTTATTTACCTTCGGATGAATTAAAATAGGCTCGTGATGAAGGCGAAAATAATTGATAAATTTGCGTCTCTCATCCATAAAAAACTAGATCTAAAAACCCTAATTTGGTATGGTTCGGTCTTTAAGAGTGGATTTGTGAATAATGAGACTCTATATATATATATATATGGGCCGTTATTCTCCTAGCTGTGGTGAACGTTATTCTCATATTCATCCCTTAGATCCTTTATTCTTCTTAATATGGGCCGTTAGATCCCATTCATCAACGGTCCAGATGATATGCATTATTACACTATGATGGTGCATTATTAGTCGGTGTGGATTATTCAATTGAAAATCTGCATTATTACACTATAATGGTGCATTATTAGTCGCTGTGCATTATTCAACTGAAAATCTGCATTATTAAATGACACGTGGCACCAATCTAACCGTCGGATGACAAAATCGTGGGGCTGAGATTAAAAAGAACAAATAACAAAAGATACAAAAAGGAAATGAATACATCTTTCTCTCTCTCTCTATATATATATATATATGTGTGTGTGTGTGTGTGTGTGTGTGTGTGTATCAACGCCTAATACAAATTCTATCACTGGGGGGAATGTCAACAATGTCAACGCCTAAAGTTTGCATAGTTTGTATTATAGAGGGTTTGTAGATTATCATGTTGTATTATATACCAAACTAGTTTAAAACACTAAACGTCAAACACATCATTATATAATAACGCGTAGTTCATTACAATTTTATTTGTAGTTCACTATAGGGAATTTTGAGATTTAAAAACAATGGCATCATTATGCATAGTTTAGAAATCTGAAGTTCATTATAAGTTTGTTATTAGTTCATTATAATGAACTCTAGATTATCATATAATGATGTTGTTCGGCGTTTAAGGTTTAGGAGTGGTTTAGTATTGATCAAAGTTATATATATATATATATATATATATATATATATATATATATATATAGAGTTTATTACTTCATTCCGTACGTAATACCTTCAAACTACAACATGTTTTTACTTTCTTCCAGTAGGTTTTGAAATGATTCAACATATGTTTCATTTGAATTCATTGACCTGAGTTTTTACTTTATTTACATTAAAAAATGTAATTTATTCAAGTGCGTTTATTACTTCATTCAGAAACGTTATTACTTCATTGAATAAGGTTTTTACTTCATTCCAGTAGGACTTCAAATGCTTCTACACATATTTCATTCCAATAATTTATTACATCATTCCATGTGTTTATTACACCACATCAGCGTTGTGGCGGTGGTGATAGATATTGTAGAGAGAAAGAACGACACGCGACGGCGAAACCGCATTTACGTACTGGAATGAAGTAATAATCCTACTGGAATTAAGTAAAAACCTACTGGAATGAAGTTAAATCTTCGTAACATGTTAGTATGACTTATTTACCTTCGGATGAATTAAAATAGGCTCGTGATGAAGACGAAAATAATTGATAAATTTGTGTCTCATCCATAAAAAACTAGATCTAAAACCCTAATTTGGTATGGTTCGGTGGTTCGGTTTTTAAGAGTGGATTTGTGAATAATGAGACTCTATATATATATATATATATATATATATATATATATATATATTGCTTTGATGTAAAACATGTGAGAAGGTGTAATGTGTCTATCATGCATGCCATATACATATGTTCACATCTTTATCTAGAAACCATGTTCATCTGCTTCAAAAGTTGTGTGTATACATATGTTCACATCTTTATCTAGAAACCATGTTCATCTGCTTCAAAAGTTATGTGTTTCTATTATATTATTCTAGAGTGCAATAGTGCTAAATGATTGAAACTTGAATCTTAATTCAGTTTGCTAAAATCACAAACACTCATTTTGCCACTTTGCAATATTCATTTTTACTCTCATTTTTAATTGGATACACTTACACTTTCTTTATTCATAATTATCACTCAACTCGATCTCAATAAACTTTTCAATAATATATCCATTTATTATCATCCATATACATCACTCAACTTGGCGGAGCCACATGGGAGCAAAGAGGTATGATGCGAAGCATATTTCTTATATTTTTCCCCCTAAACTACACACTTTCCATGTACTTGTCACTCATCAAAGTGTATTTGTAGGGAAGTTTAGGAGAGTGAAAGCTGGAAGTTCGCAGGTGAAATGGGCAAAGCATGAGAACGCCCGGTCGGGCGATTCTGAGCTTCAAAACGCCCGGTCGGGCGTTACGCATAAGGATTCCAGAAAGTTCGCCCGGTCGGGCGGTTAGTGACGACACAAAACGCCCGGTCGGGCGTTTCACCGCGATACCCCTAGAAGCCTTTCGCCCGGTCGGGCGTTTCGTTCGTTAAATTCGCCCGGTCGGGCGTATTTGCCGAGTAACTTCTAAATGGCAGTTATTTCAGAAAAGGAGGGGATAAGTTAGAGGAAAGAAGAGGATAATTTGATAGTGGATTAGGTAAGCTCGTATAGTAGATGATGTTAGATTCCCGCGCTTCCGCAGGAGTTGAATGCCTTCGAAAATTAATTCATGGAACAAGTGTTCAGCTGACTGTGAATTATACGTCGCAAACATGTTCAGTGCAAGCGATTAGGTTGATAAGTTAATCCCAATTTTGTGTGTGATAAATGTGTAGAATGATTCGAGTCTAAGGAGCAACTTGGAGTGACCTGTTTTTCTCGTGTTTAAAATCCTTGCGTAGTTAGTTTGTTAACTTAGTGTCATTAATCATCAAAACCAAAAATCGAACCTTTTATGCTTTGTTTAGTGTTAAGTTTTAATAATCATTCCCTTCCCTGTGGATCGACACCTAAAATACTACACACGAAGCTGTATTCTTGCAGTTAGTGATAATATTTGGGTAATTAATTTGAACTTGCGTGCGAAATTGATCTGTTTTACAAACCAGTATTATCCACATCAAGTTTTGGCGCCGTTGCCGGGGAAGGCAATCGATTATTTAGCTTATAGTTTTTGTTTGTTTTTATTTTGTTTGATTTTTCTTTTTGAGTTTTATAGGTACATTGTTCGTGTTCTACGGTGTGATAGCCATCTACCACGTCCGGACTTGAAGACGAAGGAGTGTATTATTTTAGGTAATTTTTAGCTAACTCTTAGTTTAGTTTTAGGTAGTTTTGTTTGCACTCTAGCACACACTTTTTATAGTACTTACCCCGAAGTTGTCGAGAGGTCTCGCTTTCGGTAATAGGAAATATTTTGTGCTTGTGCTTGGTGTATTTTCTGTTGTGTAGGTTTTTAAAAAAAAAAAAAAAGAAAGAAAAGTGAATGCACACACGATCACAGGGTACACCACCGTTTGGATTACTCTGTTATCAAAGAAGAAGGGTTAGAGGTACTTCAGTTGAGATCTTTCCGGACTATCCGAGTCCAATCAGAAATAACCGGCTTTTTGGTGAAGAAAGGGAGGATAGACAAGAGTCAGACGGTGAATCAATGGCTGAGAACAATGAGATTCCACCACCTGTGGTGAGGTTTGGCGACACTCTGAGATCGGGAATTGAGTACCCAGGGGAGTGTGCCTACGCAAATGACAACGTCAACATTCCACCTCACTACATCAGTTTGGTGAATGGAGGAAATCTTTTTCATGGACGGGATGATGAAGATCCGGTGAGCCATTTGAATGCCTTCTACGAGCTGACAAACTCTCATAGACCTCCAAATGTGGAGCATCATCGAATTAAGAGGGCCCTATTTCCGTTCTCATTGAGGGAGAAAGCAAGAGGGTGGTATGACTCATTACCGGGTTACAACATAGCAACATTCCAAGAGCTGAAGACATTGTTTCTTTTGGAATATAACTCCCCAATGAAGATCGAGAAGTTGAGAGAGGAGATCACATCTTTCCGACAGAAATATGACGAGTCTTTTGCAGAAGCTTGGAAGAGATTCACGGAAATGATAAGGAAATGCCCAAGTCATGGACTAGCTCCGGGGCATGACCTTTTGAAATTCTACAAGGGACTCAACAGTGAAGGCACGGGACTAGTCACTGCAGGTTCAAATGGGAACCTAGATGATTTAACTCACGATGAGGTTAGAGCCTTGTTTCAAAGGTTGGCCAATAATCAAAGGAATTGGCATAATCCAAGAAGAGCAGCTGAGAAGGTAGGAGATACATTTGGTGCTACCAAAGATGCAGAAAGAGTGACAGCCATTGAGGCTCAATTGGCGGACATAAGCACTCAAATGTCATCAATGACAAAGGCAGTTAAGTCTCTTCAATTGACTCCTCAACCCCAAGCTGTGACTGTGATGAGATGTGGATTGTGTCAAGGAGGGCATCATACTGATCAGTGCCCAAGTCTTCAAGGACCTCCCGTGGAGGATGTGAACTATATTGGCAACAATCGCCAAGGGTTCAATCAAGGCAACCAATACAACAATCAGCAAAATTGGAGGCCTCAACAAGCAAGTTGGAATCAAGCCGGTCCTAGCAACAACTCGGGTAACCAATGGAGGAACAATACTCAACCCCCGGGTTATGAGAAGAAGCCATCAGTCGAAGATCAGTTGGGGCAGATTCTCTCTTTCATGACTAAGAGTCAAAAGGAGAACGAAAATTTCAAGGAAAGGACGGTGGAAAAGTTTGGGCAGATGGATGCGACAATGAGGAATCTTGAGACGCAGATAGGGCAGCTTGCCACGGCATCACACACGAGGATTCCTAACACCATCCCGAGCAATACCGTACCTAATCCTAGAGGCAATGAACAGTGTAAGGCAGTGGTCTTGAGAAGTGGTCGTGAGTTGGATTCGACACCATCAATGGACGGCCAAGGTACTTCCGGCATCTCACACGCAGGGGCGGATGAGATGTTAGGCTTGCATTCCTCGCACGCAGGGGCGGACGAGGCATGTAAGGGAAGTCCCGCGTTGGTACAGGGTGCCCAACATGGTCAAGAACAGGCTGCATCCGGCAGCAAGGAAAATGGTGTAGAAGCCGAGTTAAGTGAGAAGTTTTTGGCAGAAAAGAAGGGAAAGCAGAAAGTAGAGATGGGATCAAATGGACAGCTGATGACAAGTCCGGCATTAGACCCGAAAAGCAAGTTCAACTTCCCTGATCACATTCCTCCTCCACCATATCCACCGAAGAGGAAGAAGAGAGCTCCAAAGGAGAAAAGCTTCGAGTGGATGATGAACGTGATTCGAAAAGTGAATGTGGATGTATCGTTGGTGGACCTCTTCACTAATTTCCCCAAGTTCTCCAAGTTCTTTAAGGACATGATGGCAAATAAGGAGAAACTTCAAGATGAGGGGATAGTGGCATTGAGCATGAATTGCTCACAATTGATTTCGGGAATGATGCCAATGAAGAAGAGGGATCCCGGAAGTTGTGTGATTCCTTGTGAGATCGGGAATACAATCTTCACAAAATGCCTATTAGATCAAGGATCGGGGATCTCACTTATGGCTTTGAAAACTGCTAGAGCCATTGGATTAGAGAAGAGGATGGAACCCATCGACATTGCTCTACAATTGGCTGATCACTCCATTGTGAAGCCCACTGGAATAGTAGAGGATGTCTTGGTCAAGGTAGACAAATTCATCATCCCTGTTGATTTCATAGTCTTGGACATGCCCGAGGACAAAGAGGTACCAATTTTGTTTGGTAGACCGTTTCTTGCCACGGGAGATGTGTTGCTAGGAGCAAAGGACAACTCAGTCACGTTTAGAATTAATGGTGAGCAAGTGACCATTAATGTGGAGAAAGCGATGAAGCATCCTAGTGATGCAAAAGCGTGCTTTAGAGTTGATGTCCTCGACAAGTGTATCTTTGACAAGATGCGTTGCTCGGCAAGTATAGAAGGAAGCGTTTATGATAAGGGGAGCTTGGAAAGAGACTTTGGTTCGACAATTAAAGTTGATTTTGATTTTGATGAAAGTGAGGATGCTCAAATTGATCAACCAAGTCTCGAGAATGAATGTGTGGTGGATAGTTTCGTGGCGGATGTACAGCCTTCAATTGAAGTACCACCAAAGCTAGAATTGAAGCCACTCCCGACAAATCTGAAATACGCATTCCTTGGTGAGGATGAATCTTTACCGGTTGTGATATCGGCGATGTTGAATGATGAAGAAGAATTAAAGTTGATAGAGCTACTGAAGTCACACAAGAAAGCTCTAGGTTGGTCCATAGCCGATATCAAAGGGATTAGCCCCGCAATATGCATGCATAAAATCTTGATGGAAGATGGAGCTAAGCCGGTAAGGGAGAGACAAAGAAGGTTGAACCCACTCATGCAAGAAGTGGTGGAAAAAGAGGTGAAAAAATTGTTGAAATTTGGGATGATCTATCCCATTTCCGATAGTGAGTGGGTCAGCCCGGTGCAATGTGTACCGAAGAAAGGAGGAATAACCGTGACCGTCAATGAAAAGAATGAAGTCTTAGCAACTCGATTGGTAAACTCATGGAGAGTTTGCATGGACTATAGAAGATTGAACAAGGCGACAAGAAAAGATCACTTTCCGTTGCCATTTCTCGATCAGTTGCTAGATAGAATTGCGGGTTATTCTCATTATTGCTTCTTGGATGGATACTCGGGGTATAATCAGATTGCAATTGCCCCGGAAGATCAAGAAAAGACGACATTCACATGTCCTATTGGTACGTATGCCTTCCGCCGGATGCCTTTTGGGTTGTGCAATGCACCGGCTACATTCCAACGTTGCATGATGGCAATTTTTTCCGATATGAATGAAGACATTATGGAGATCTTCATGGATGATTTCTCCGTCTTTGGATCCTCATTTGATCTTTGCTTAGAAAATTTGAGACGGGTCTTACAAAGATGTGAAGAATCGAATCTCGTGCTCAATTGGGAAAAATGTCAATTCATGGTCAAAGAAGGCATAGTGTTGGGACACAAGGTGTCGGAGTTGGGATTGGAGATGGATAAGGCTAAGATTGATGTGATTTCGAAGTTACCTCCCCCAACAAATGTAAAGGGCATCCGTAGTTTCCTTGGTCATGCAGGATTCTACCGAAGATTTATAAAAGATTTTTCAAAGATTGCAAAGCCACTTTGCAACTTACTTGAGAAGGATGCCAAGTTCGTCTTTGATGATAAATGCCTTGAGGCATTTGAACAGTTGAAGAAAAAGCTAGTCGAAGCCCCTATTATTATCACACCGGATTGGTCGAAGCCATTTGAATTGATGTGTGATGCTTCGGACTATGCTGTGGGGGCCGTTTTAGGCCAAAGGAGAGATAAGGTCCTACATGCCGTCTACTATGCTAGTAAAGTACTCAATGAAGCTCAATTGAATTACACCACGACGGAGAAGGAAATGCTAGCAGTAGTGTATGCCTTTGAGAAGTTTCGTGCATACTTACTTGGCACGAAGGTGGTAGTGTTCACGGACCATTCAGCTATCAAATATTTGATGAATAAGAAAGATGCAAAGCCTCGGTTGGTGAGATGGATCCTCTTATTACAAGAGTTTGATGTAGAAATTAAAGACAAAAAGGGGACCGAGAATTTGGTAGCTGATCATTTGTCTAGACTAGAGGGATTGGAAGAGACGGAAGATGAGAGAAAGAAAAGGATAAATGAGAAATTTCCCGACGAGCAAGT
Organism: Salvia splendens; assembly: GCF_004379255.2. NCBI lineage: Eukaryota > Viridiplantae > Streptophyta > Magnoliopsida > Lamiales > Lamiaceae > Salvia > Salvia splendens. The sequence goes on from NC_056046.1 coordinate 16,958,999, forward strand.
GTTGCAAGTGGAGGCTCGGGAAACATATGTGCCGTGGTTTGCCAATTTGGCAAACTACCTTGTCACGGGCATTATACCAGAAGGGTTGTCATCTAACCAAAAGAAGAAGTTTTTGAGTGACACCCGCACATATGTTTGGGAAGATCCGTTTCTCTTCCGGATTTGTAGTGATGGAGTGATTCGAAGGTGCGTTGGAGAGCATGAGCACCTTCAGATTTTGTCTGCATGCCATGATTCGTTGTATGGCGGCCACTTTGGAGCACGACGAACTGCTTTTAAAGTGCTTCAGTCCGGATTCTTTTGGCCATCGATCTTCAAGGATGCAAAAGCCTATGTCGAGAGATGTGACAGTTGCCAAAGAACCGGCAATATCTCGTGGAGAAATGAAATGCCGATGAATAACATTCACGAGGTAGAACTCTTTGATGTTTGGGGAATAGACTTCATGGGACCGTTTCCCAAGTCTAATGGGCAACAGTACATTCTTGTAGCTGTTGATTATGTGTCCAAATGGGTAGAGGCAGTGGCCTCGGCAACCAATGATGCCAAAGTGGTATTGAAATTTATCAAAAATTACATCTTTAACCGCTTTGGGACACCGCGAGCTATAATCAGTGATGGAGGAACTCATTTTTGCAATAAGTTATTTGATAACCTCCTAGGAAAGTATGGTGTCCAACACAAGGTTGCTACCCCTTATCATCCCCAAACAAGTGGTCAAGTTGAAGTCTCCAATCGTGAGATTAAGCGGGTGCTAGAGAAAGTGGTAAGGCCATCTCGGAAGGATTGGGCTCAAAAGCTAGATGATGCTTTGTGGGCCTATCGAACGGCGTATAAGACCCCGATTGGAACTTCACCATACAAATTGGTATTTGGGAAGGCTTGCCATTTGCCGGTAGAGCTTGAGCATAAAGCTTTTTGGGCTTTGCAAAAGCTTAATTTGGATTATGATGCTGCAGCCGAGAAGAGGATGTGCGATATGAATGAGATGGATGAGTTTAGGCTTCATGCATATGAGAGCGTTGATCTCTACAAAGAGCGTGCTAAGAGGGTACATGATGCAGCCATTAAGCCTCGTCAATTCCATGAGGGACAACTGGTCCTTTTGTACAACTCTCGGCTTAGACTGTTTCCCCGGCAACGGCGCCAAAACTTGATGTGGATAATACTGGTTTGTAAAACAGATCAATTTCGCACGCAAGTTCAAATTAATTACCCAAATATTATCACTAACTGCAAGAATACAGCTTCGTGTGTAGTATTTTAGGTGTCGATCCACAGGGAAGGGAATGATTATTAAAACTTAACACTAAACAAAGCATAAAAAGGTTCGATTTTTGGTTTTGATGATTAATGACACTAAGTTAACAAACTAACTACGCAAGGATTTTAAACACGAGAAAAACAGGTCACTCAAATGTGTAGCCTTTGAGCTCACTATCCATACTTATCCTACCTCGTCCCTAGCCCCATTACAACCTTGAAATAAGACCTTGGACCTTATCGTTGATGCTTGTGGATGTTGTGTAAAGAACTTGGTAGAGTTAAAGAGGTTCGATTTGAAATCTGTGAGTCTATGTGGTTAGTAGTGCTTGATGAGTCGATGATGACGGTTTGAGTTGTTTGATCGTATGCTCGGACTTACTTTGAAGTGCACCTTAACTTGACGTTCTAGGGGGATGAGTGATTGTTCTTGAGAGTGGGAAATCTTGATTGGAAATGTTGGGGGTTTAGATTTTGTCACTCACGTCCCTACATGATTCTTTGTGATGAAAATCTTTGCGGGTTAGATTTGGTTGAGTCTTGGTGCTGAAAATGTATCTTGCTCGGGGCGAGCAAGAGCTTAAGTTTGGGGGTATTTGATGCGAAGCATATTTCTTATATTTTTCCCCCTAAACTACACACTTTCCATGTACTTGTCACTCATCAAAGTGTATTTGTAGGGAAGTTTAGGAGAGTGAAAGCTGGAAGTTCGCAGGTGAAATGGGCAAAGCATGAGAACGCCCGGTCGGGCGATTCTGAGCTTCAAAACGCCCGGTCGGGCGTTACGCATAAGGATTCCAGAAAGTTCGCCCGGTCGGGCGGTTAGTGACGACACAAAACGCCCGGTCGGGCGTTTCACCGCGATACCCCTAGAAGCCTTTCGCCCGGTCGGGCGTTTCGTTCGTTAAATTCGCCCGGTCGGGCGTATTTGCCGAGTAACTTCTAAATGGCAGTTATTTCAGAAAAGGAGGGGATAAGTTAGAGGAAAGAAGAGGATAATTTGATAGTGGATTAGGTAAGCTCGTATAGTAGATGATGTTAGATTCCCGCGCTTCCGCAGGAGTTGAATGCCTTCGAAAATTAATTCATGGAACAAGTGTTCAGCTGACTGTGAATTATACGTCGCAAACATGTTCAGTGCAAGCGATTAGGTTGATAAGTTAATCCCAATTTTGTGTGTGATAAATGTGTAGAATGATTCGAGTCTAAGGAGCAACTTGGAGTGACCTGTTTTTCTCGTGTTTAAAATCCTTGCGTAGTTAGTTTGTTAACTTAGTGTCATTAATCATCAAAACCAAAAATCGAACCTTTTTATGCTTTGTTTAGTGTTAAGTTTTAATAATCATTCCCTTCCCTGTGGATCGACACCTAAAATACTACACACGAAGCTGTATTCTTGCAGTTAGTGATAATATTTGGGTAATTAATTTGAACTTGCGTGCGAAATTGATCTGTTTTACAAACCAGTATTATCCACATCAAGGTACGACTGTACCCCCAAATTATGTTGTCTTAATACATAATTGTAGTAAGATTAAACAATAGCATTAGTGGTCCAATGGTTGAGCGCTCCACTCGCCTTCCTTCGAGCTCGTGTTCGATTTTTCCTGCCCCCACTTTCTTTCCAGTTAGCTATTACCACCTCCTTTTTCAATCTTAATTGTTTATATGGCATTTTATAGCATTTTTCTTTCTGTTGAATTATATTCTTATGTGATAGTAGTTTGCAATTTATTTTTTATTATAATAATATTCTTAATGGTTTAGTATGATTGTTTTAAAATAATTCCAGACTGTGTGTACATTTTTGTAGTACTTTATTTTTATTATTTTGTTTTGTGGATATAGTAGTCATTTTTTCAAATGAAGCTTGTTAATTTGGTTACGCTACTACTCTCTCCGTCCCAACTTAATTAAAGCGTTTTTTAGGCATGAAAATTAAAAATTTTTGTTATACAAAATAAATTAAGATAAAATAAAATAAAAAAGAGAATAGAGTAAGAGAGTTAAGAGAGATTATAAAATGATACAAAATAAAGTAAGAGTGACTAGATGTTTTATTTTTTTACTAAAAAATGACTTTACTAAGTCGAGACATCTAAAAAAGGAACACGACTCAATTAAATTGGGTGGGCGAATTTTTTTATAGTGAGTATTATTTTATTTTTAATAGGTGATGTGATTATTTGCCGTACAATTTTGTACCCCCAAAGTAAAATTTCTGTATCCGCCACTAAACTTAATCCCAATCGACTTTTCAATAAAATATTCATTTCACTAACATCCATATACATCACTTGTTTCGATCTCAATCAACTTTTCAATAAAAAGTTAACTACAAAAATGGTCTTTGGACTATGGGTTTATCTCGCCTATAGTCTCTGAACTTTAAAAATATCGCCAGTAGTTCCTGGACTAAGGGTTTATTTAGAAATTGGTCCTTTTGACTACTTTTGATCCGAAAATGCCCTTCTGAGCATTTGAGCAATTTCGTCTATTCACACTTTAACTGTTTCAATACGATATTATTTCAATGATGTACTAAATCTGATATTATTTCAAAATAATATTATTCTTCCCTTTGTCATCCTTCACTTTGTTTTTTGCTTCAATATTAGATTTAATTTTATAAAATTAAATTTAGATATTTAAATATCAATAAATTATTTAAATTAAAATTATTAATTTATGAAACTCAAAAATTGACTCACATTTTGCATATGGAGCATGAAATTTATAAAAAATGAAAAATATAGTACTTATTTTTCTTTACCTCTTCATTTATCATTTTTATTGGAGCATAAAATTTTATGAAGAGATAAATTATGTACCTTTTTATTTAACATTTCCTTGGAGATGATCTGATGCGACCAACTAATTGACCTATCAAACAGTTAATTAACGTGAACATAAAATCCTAAAAATGACTGCAATATTTTGCTTCAGTTCGTTTTTAAACGATTAACTGCCATATTAAAGAAAAATGTTTTAGAGACATAATGACATTGCCATAAGGGGGTTAAAATGGTAATTTTATTTTATATTTAGTTTTTAATTAAATTTAGATTTTGTATATGTACTTTGTTGCCCCTGCATTTATTATATATGGAAGTAGTATTAATTAAGATCTTGATAAGGTTAATTTGATTATGAAAGTAATTGGGATCCACAACTTTTGGCATTGACCATGCGTTTAAGTTCTATTTTTTTTGTCATATTCCTTAAAAAAGTTTTATATCTTGCTGAAACTAAAGAATGAAAAGGATAAGAAAATGTTTATGAATTTTACCTCTTTTTTTTGTTAAAAATGAAAAATATGATAGTAAAACAGACAGATAATTCTAAAATATTAGAAGTTCCAATGCTTTAATAATTTTATAAAAATATAAAATTTAATACTTTCATTTTTGTAACATTTATTTTGGTCCTTCTACTAAAAAAATAATCACACATATTTAACTCATATGTTTAATATTATAAGGCTATAAAGTTAATATTTTTTCTGTTTTTTCCTAAAATATTAGAGTTCTTAGCTCACTTTACTATGGCATGCAAAAAAATAAAATTTGATATATGCTATATTAATACTAATTGAGTTTATGATTTTAATTTAAAGAAATTTATCTTATTCAAAAAATTCTTCATTTACAAAATTTAATTCGTTCAATTCGTAATTTGTGGATAGTTACAATCAAACCTAAGATAAAAAAAACATGTTCCTAACTTATCTATTTAATATTTTAAAACTATATATATAATATTTTCTTTATAAAATATTAGAATCCTTAGCATTATTCACTATACCATGAAACAAATTAAACATGATATACGATATACAAATGATAATTGAGTTTAAGGCATTGATTTTAAGAATTTCATTGTTTGAGTTATAAGAGCATCCGCAGCGGTGGCGGTTGGCGCCACCGCCGTCCGTGCCAGCGGCAAGGCGAAGGACCGCCACCGCTGCAACCGCGCCGCTGGCACGGCGCTGCTCGATGTATCGAGCACGTCCGTGCCAGCGGACGCACACGTGGCGGTCTCCCATTCGCCAACGGCATAGCCGTTGGTTTCAAACATTTTTTTATTTTTTTTTAAAAAATCGGATTTTTATTAAAAAAATCGATAAAAAATAAAAAAAAAAAAATTCACTTCCCCAAAAATTATATCCGTTTATAACCGTTTTTCCCCACTTTTTAATTTTTTTTTATTTTTTTTACCCCAAAAATACACCCTTTCATCTATAAATACCCCCAATTTCACTCCAAAAAATTCACACTTTCACTACACAATTCTCATCATCAATCTCTCATATCCATTTTCATCTTCCTCTCACACCCTACAACACCACTATGTCCGGTAACGACGACAACCCAAGCGGCTCTCACGGTTGGAACCCCGAATGGTTCGGTTCGCAACCGTTTCATAGTCCGGAAACGGAATATTCGGCCCCTCCTCTCACCCAAGATTCGGGCGTTCCGAGTGGCTACCGGCCATACCCAATCGACGATCAAGGTGCCTCCGATGGGCGCTACGGGTGGACACCGGAGCCTAGGCCTCGCGCCCCTTCCCAAATGCCGAATCCTCCATCTCGCGCCGGTGTCCGCACACCGTACTCACCGGCGGAGATGGAAAGATTGTTCAAGGCGTACTTGGAAATCTCCGAAGATGCGGTGGTTGGAACGAACCAATCCGGCGATCACTTTTGGTGGCGCGTCTCTAGCCGGTACAATGCACACCGGCCGCCGGGAACGATCGAGCGCAACGAGAGTATGGTGCGCAACTGCATCGGCCGAGCCAACGAAGAAATTGGCAAGTTCAACGGCTATTTCATCCAGGAGTCCCGGAATGCCGGGAGCGGCCGAAGCGAGGTCGACATCATCACCGCCTCGCTGAGCACCTACCAATCCATGAACGGTAAGTCGTTCAAATATCTTAACGTTTGGCAGGAGACGCGGACGCACCCGAAGTATAAGGGAGGCATAACATCCTCCTCTAGCGGCTCCTCCAAACGCTCACGGTCGGCATCCCTATCCGACGCCGGCGAAGAAGTGGCTAGCCAACTCGCCGAAGCTAACTTGGGTAGCCCCGATGCCCAACCAAGCGGTTCCCGACGCCGACCGCAAGGTAGGAAGAAGGCGGCGGCCGAACGACGTCGCGCCGCGACTCCATCTGCCCCTGCTCCCGAACCCGCACCCTATGTTCCACCTCCACCCCCGAACAACTCGTTGTGGGCCCTTTTGGCCCAACTCAATATGGCCGATAGGTCAACTATGACCCCCACGCAACTTCAAACGCACGAGTCCATGATATTGGGTCTCCAAAAACAATTGGGGTTGGTGCCGCCGGATGCGTAGTCTTCCTCGGGTTATATTAGCCAATAATTATGTAATTTTTAATTTTTAGGAGTTTAATTATGTAATTTTTAATTTTTAGTATTTTAATTATGTAATTTTTAATTTTTAGGATTTTAATTATGTCTTTTTATTTTATTTGTAATTTGTTATTTTTATTGTGGTTTTTTTAATGAATTTTAGTATTATGAAAATGTTTTTGTGTAATTGAATTTTATATTAATTGTGCTCGTCCTTGCGGAAGAGCACAGTTGTGGGTGTTGTGCTCTTGCCAGAGAGCAGGCATGAATAGTACCGCCCGGGCCCACAACCGTGCCGCTGGCAAGAGCACGGTTGTGGATGCTCTAATTCTTTATTTTTAAAAATTTTATTTTTTCGAACATTATAGTTGCATCCATAAAAGAACAATCACATATATGTTTCTAATTTATCCATTTAATACTATGTATTATAAAGCTATACATTAAAAAAAATCTTTTATCTATTAAAATATTAGACTGCGTAGCTCAATTCACCGTATCACAAAACAAATTAAAATTTGATATATTAATACTGATTAAGTTTACGATTTTGATTTAAGAATTTCACATTTTATTTTAACTCTTTACTTTCAAATTTTTAATTTTTTAAATTCTTAATTTTGGAACGTTATTGTCTAACTTAGATATATAAAAAAATTATTTGTTCCTAACTTATCTATTAGTAATATTTTAAAGATATATATTTAATAGTTTTTGTTTTACTTTGTAAAATACAGAGTTCTTAACTAAATTTACTGTATCAAGAAAAATTAAATTATATTTCAAAATATAAATATCTTTAAATTATTTTTTTACATCATTGTTAATGTTAGTATTGACCATAATAAATATTTACTTTTCTTTATTAAATATTGATATTTTACTATATCATGTAGTAACAAATTTGGAGTACGCAATTTTGATTTTACAATTATTTGAGAAGCAATTTTGATTTTAATATTAATTGAGTATGTAATTTTGATTTTAAATTTTTTATAAATTTAATATTAATTCTTTACATTGCATTTTTACTATTATTTCTGGAATTACAACTCAATAAAAATAATAATCACATGTTCTTAACTAATACTCCTATATTTAACATTTTAAAGCTATATATTTAAAATCTTCTCATTTTCTTATATTAAAAATACTAACTAAAAAAATATATTATTAATGGAGCTTACGATTCTTCATTTTTTTTAATTCTTAATATAATTAGTTGATGTACGATATATTAAATAATCTAAAATGAGAAAAGTTGATTCTTCCAATTATTTTCGTATTAAAAAATACAATAATTTTTTATTTTGAAACATTATAAAGTTAATTTTCTAAGCATAAGTTTATAGAGTCCAAGTCTAACTAGTAGTTGTCAATCAAAATATAAAAAAAAAATATTACATGTGGTAAAAGCTAAGAAAATTAATACAAAAATACAAAAGATAACGCAAACAAATGATTCATCATAATAACTACTACTATTATTTAATCATACAATTCAAATTTGAATAAGAAATTTAACAAAAAAAATAATAAAACCGGCTGTGAAAGTATAACATAAAAAAAATTACTCATAATTAAATTATCAACTGATTAGATAAAAAATTGTTTGTAAAAATAATGATATATGAAGTTATCAAATTATTTTATTATTAAATAGTTATAATTTAGTATGTATTTTGATAATTAATACTATAGTAACTAATTTATAATCTAAATTCATGATTTTTAAATAAATAATATAGTATAAAATTAACATGAAAAAAATGATATGTAAACATATAAAAAGTTTCGAGCATGATTGTAGTTTATCTCTAATCATATCAATAAATATGCATTTAGATAAATATATTTAATTTGATTTGTATCCATTTAATATGATATTGGGTAAACTAGTCATAATAAAAAAATATATTTATGTCAAAATGCCATAAGGGTATTATGGCATTATGTCTCTAAATCACTACCCAACTTGAATAATGCTCAAAACTATACAAATTCTTGGTTCCCCATCACCTTCTTCATCCGTCTGTTTTTCCAGATTAAAGAAACCTTATTCAAATTTCCATTTAATTTCAAGAAACCCCATTTTAGCCAAATCCCCCCAAATCACATATTGGCGCTTCCCGATTTCGCTTTTTCCGAGCCTTGGAATGAATTTATTGGGATGTTTATGAGAAATGCTGATGGTTACAACAATAATAGTTCAACCGAAGTTACAGTAAATGTGGAACATTTAGCTATTGCATATTGATCATTAAGTGTTTGGTGAGCCGTGGCTCTTGGTTTTAGGCCGTCTCTTTTGCTCAATTCGTTTGGCAGATGATATGCTGCGGGCTAATGACTTCGATTGAGGGACGAGGAGGGTGGGTGGATTTAAGCTAATATTGGTTCTGATGTCAGCAGGGCTTTACGAGGAAGATCAATTTCTGTCAATTGTGCGGTGGCCGGTGCCTGATGGGGAGGAAAAGCCGAGAGCTATCTGCACGCCGTGTAGGAATATTGCTTATGAGAATCCCAAAATGGTATCAAGAGACGAAGGTTTACAAGCGTGGATGATAGTAACTTTTATGGAACTCTTCGTGTATTGCCATTATACATTACACGAATCAAAATATGTTAATTTTCTAGTGAAATTTCAGATTGCTCCAGCTCTAGTTTATCTTCTTCCAAGCTAAAGTTTCTTTTTTTGGTGCTTAGGATGATCACTTTTTCTTGCATGTCTTGATCACACTAGTAATTTTTTTCGGGTTAATGCTAGGTTGTGGGTTGCCTCATTGAGCACGATAACAAGATACTGCTATGTAAACGGAATATCCAACCTTCTCATGGCCTCTGGTATGCATTTTCACGTGGACTTTCGTTTCAAAAGAGATTCGTATTATCATGGATTATGTTAAGATGCTATTCTTTTCTGCATATTAAGGACTCTTCCTGCTGGTTACATGGAGATTGGGGAGTCGGCCGCTGAACAGGCCCGGCCCTGGGGGGGTCGAGCAGTGCCCCCGCCCCGGGCCCCCAAAACGTTGGGGCCTCCAAAATCCAAATACATACATGAGTATATACATGCTACTGGGCCAGGTCCAAGCAAGAAACAAGAGCCCACTGTTAAACTATTAGTTTATAGTATTATTATGGGGCCCCTCTTTTAGTTCCGTCCCGGGCCAATAAAAACTCAGGACCGGGCCTGCCGCTGAAGGGGCGATCAGGGAAACGTGGGAGGAGGCGAATGCACAAGTCGAGATCCTGTCACCATTCGCTCAGCTGGATATCCCCCTTATTGGCCAAGTAAGAAGTATTCTTCATATGGATTTGTCATTTGCTCTCCGTGTTTATGGTCCAGAATGGTGTCGGGCATCCCCTGTTTGGGCGCGTGCTATGCTACTTATCTGCATTGTTCGCTTTTATGGTAATGATTGGTTCCATGTGTAGAAATCATGGTATTAAATATGCCCGGTCAATGGATTTTGACCAAATAATAAATGTGACGAGACATTTAATTTTGTGAAATTAAATGACATAGCGTCGATCTACATTTTACGTAGATAAATGTAGTATATTCACTTTCTCAAATCCGATTTCCGGTGAGTGAGAAATAGTGGATTAAAGTTGGGCATAATTAGCTTTTAATTAAAGCTTGGAGTTGGAGCTTAGGGAATAATTAACTAGTGTTAATTATCCCACATTGGAGGATTAACACATCTTGTAATGTGTATAAATTAAGTGACTTTATGTTACTTAAGAATTATAGTGGACCAAGATGGGTGAAAGAGCCCACACGCGCGCACACGCGCGCGCCGCCGCCGCCGCCCGCCCGAGCCCGTGCTCGCGCTCGCGGTAGCGGGCCTCGGGCCCGGGCCCGATCCCGATCCCAATCCCGATCTCGGACTTGGATCTTGACAATTGGTCTTTGGGCTTGGGGCTTGGCCCAAACTATTCTTTTTGGACCACCGCCGAGTCAGCAATCCAAGTGGCTTGACACGTCGTCAAGCGAGGCACAGTCACGGCTGCCACGTGAGAAATCCACACGCTCCACATGCGAAAGGCACACGCCTGCCACACGCTCGTAACCGACGTCGGTTACGAATCTGCCATGATGAGCCTTCATGGCTCGGTTGACCCTGCATGGTGGCTTGGCCTATAAATAGGCTAGCCATACCACTGCATTAGGACACACAATTCCAAGCATTCTCTGCATCATAAGCTCTCTCCCTCTCTGCATTGTCTTTCTGTCGAAGCTCTGCCCTCTCCTCCATCCAGTTCGCCGGAGCTCTACTGATTGCGGTGCTGCATCAAAAGAGACGTAGTCGTTTTACCTTTGGGGACGAAACGCCAAACCGAAGAGCACTACCGGGGCGTATCTCGTCTTGCGGGAAGAGGCCTCCTCGACTCGGCTAAACATTCACGGGTCCTTTAATGGATCGAGTGCCGGGGCCTTCGGGTCTCACACGGGTGTTGGGGCCTTTGGGTCTCACACGAATGCTGGGGCCTTCGGGTCTCATGCGGGTGCTAGTCCCTTCGGGGCTGGTACGACCATGAAGGGCTCTATGCCTAACGTGAATGGTGGGGGCTCTATGCCCAACCACGTTGTTGGCTCCTTCGGGGGCAACGGAATTGGTTCCTTCCAAGGACCAACTGCGGCACCTTTGGCACCAAGAATGATGCCACCTGCCGAGAAGCCACCAAAGTTTGGAGGATCTGACTTCAAGCGGTGGTATCAAAAGATGTTGTTCTACTTGACAACATTGGGCGTCGCCAACTTCCTCACGGAGAACGAGCCGCCCGCGCCAAGCGACCAAGAGACTAGGCTCGAAGTCATGGCGGACTATGAAGCTTGGAGAAAAGGGGATTATCTATGTAAAAATTTTATTTTAAGTGCATTAGATGATAACCTCTATAATGTATACTCCAATGTAACCACATCTAAACAAATGTGGGAAAACCTAGAAAAGAAGTATAGCATAGATAATGCTGCAGGGACGGAACAAGTTGTAGCATCCAAGTTTATGGACTACAAAATGGTCGACTCTCGACCCGTCATGGAGCAAGTCCAAGAGCTCCAAATGATCATCCACTCATTAGTGGCTGAAGGGATGACCTTGCCCGATAAATTCCTAAGGTGCACGATCATTGACAAGCTCCCTCCAAGTTGGAAGGACTTCAAGAGTTATCTCAAGCACAAGCGAAAGCAGATGACCCTTGAAGACTTGATCGTGAAGTTGCGCATCGAGGCCGACGTGCGCAAAAGTGATCAAAAGGCTAAGGGATTCGCCCCAAATGAAGCCAAGGCCAATCTGTTGGAGCGGGGCGGACCCTCCAACAAACGCCCTCGCCCAAACCGTCCAAATGACAAAGGGAAGGGAAAGCAGCCTTCAAAGAAGTTTGAAGGCGACTGCTACAAGTGTGGCAAACCAGACCACTTTGCTAAAGACTGCCGGCTGCCCACGTCGTTGAGAAGGAGTTCAAGGACTGGGATGAGAACGACCTCATTGTTGTGGTCACTGAAGAGGTCAACCTTGTTAACAACAACAAGGGTGGTTGGTATATTGATACCGGCGCTACTGCACATGTTTGCGCAGATAGGAGTATGTTCTCCACCTACAACAACGTTGAAGGGAGAAAGATAAACATGGGGAATCAAGCCTCGTCTGAAATCCTCGGAGTTGGTGATGTAATCCTCAAGATGACGTCTGGCGTCTCAATCACCTTGAAGGATGCGCTGCACGTTCCGGACATCCGGAATAACCTAGTTTCAGGATCAATACTAGTGAATAAGGGTTTTAAACTTGTATTTGAATCCGATAGGTTTGCATTGTATAAGTTTGGGAAGTCCCTCGGAAAAGGTTATGTAACCGACGGACTTTTCAAGCTTAGTGTAGCAACACTGCGTGTTCCAAAGCCACTGGCTAATAAGAATAAAGCATCTACTTCCTCTTATTTGATTGAGTCTTCAAATTTATGGCATTGTAGATTGGGACATGTGAATTCAAAAGCTATTAAAAGATTAGTGAATTTAAATTTACTAAAGGCTAATGAATTGGATACCCAAGATAAATGTGAAATTTGTCTTGAAGCAAAAATGACTAAGTTGCCGTTTCACTCGGTTGAACGAAGCACAAAACCCCTTGAATTAATTCACACGGACGTATGTGATTTAAAGATGGTGCAAACAAGAGGTGGTAAAAAGTACTTTATCACTTTCATAGATGATTGCACAAGGTATTGCTACATTTATCTTTTAAGAAGTAAAGATGAAGCAATAGAAGCGTTCAAAAATTATAAGAACGAAGTTGAGAATCAACTTGGTTGTAAAATCAAAATGATTCGAAGCGATAGAGGAGGCGAATATGTAGCCCCGTTTGAGGAGTTATGCAACGCAAGTGGTATAATTCATCAAACAACTGCTCCATATTCACCACAATCTAATGGTGTTGCAGAACGCAAAAATCGAACTCTAAAAGAGATGATGAATGCACTGCTTCTAACTTCAGGATTACCACATAACATGTGGGGGGAAGCTGTTTTGACAGCCAACTATATCTTGAATAAGATCCCTCTCAAAGGAAAAGATGTCACTCCTTATGAGTTGTGGAAGGGAAGGAAGCCATCCTACAAATACCTCAAAGTGTGGGGGTGTTTGGCAAAGGTGATGGTTCCTCCGCCCAAAGAAGTTACAATCGGACCTAAGACGGTTGATTGCATCTTCATTGGATATGCACTTAACAGTAGTGCATATCGATTTGTTGTTCACAAGTCTGAAATATCGACTATCACAGTAGGAACAACAATTGAGTCGAGGAATGCTGTATTTCTCGAAAATACATTTCCTTGCAAAGACAAGGAAAAAGTCTCAACCAATTCTGAGACAAGAATTGAAGAAGCCACTAGTTCTAAACAAGTGGAAGAAGAAGCCACTAGTTCTAAATCAGCAGATGCGGAACCTGAATCGCGCAAGCGTGCAAGGCCCGATCCAAAAGATACAGTACTAAGACGTGGTAATAGAGTCAGAACACCAAAAACTTTTGGTCCTGACTACATTGCTTTCATGTTGGATGAAGAACCAACATCGATAAAAGTAGCCTTTGCTGGCCCAGACGGGCTGCATTGGAGAGAAGCTGTTCAAAGCGAAATTGATTCAATTTTGCTAAACCACACATGGGTGTTGGTTGATTTGCCCGAAGGTGCTAAACCTTTAGGATGCAAATGGGTTCTTAAAAGAAAGTTTAAGGCCGATGGAACAGTTGATAAGTATAAAGCCCGATTAGTAGTAAAGGGTTTTAAACAAAAGGAAGGACATGACTTCTTCGATACCTATTCACCTGTAACAAGGATTACATCTATACGAGTGCTTCTCGCTATTGCTGCATTGCACAATCTTGATATTCATCAAATGGATGTAAAGACCGCGTTTCTAAATGGTGAACTAGAAGATGAAATCTATATGGAACAACCCGAAGGGTTTGTAGTACCTGGACAAGAGAAAAAGGTATGTAAGCTCGTAAAGTCCCTATATGGATTGAAACAAGCGCCATTGCAATGGCACTTGAAGTTTGATAATGTGATGTTATCAAATGGGTTTAAAATCAACGAGTGCGACAAATGTGTCTACATCAAGAGCACTAATAACGGTCATGTTATAGTGTGTCTCTACGTTGATGATATGTTAATCTTGGGTAGTAACACTCAAGTAATTAACGATACAAAGGCCATGTTAAAGAGAAACTTTGACATGAAAGACATGGGTCTAGCCGATGTAATTCTTGGAATGAAGATTCTAAGAACGAATGATGGAATCATCTTAACACAATCACATTATGTTGAGAAGATATTGAATAAATTCAAAGCCTATGATGGCACGCCGGTTAAGACTCCAATTGAACTCGACGTTCACTTGAGCAAAAACAAAGGCGAGCCCGTTGCACAAGAAGAGTATGCACGGGTCATCGGGTGCATTATGTACTTGACTAATTGCACTCGACCTGACATTGCTTGTGCCGTGAACAAGTTAAGTCGTTACACGAGCAATCCAAGCAAAGAGCATTGGAGAGCTCTTGTGAGGGTTTTGATATATTTAAAACACACTCAAAATCTTGGGCTACACTTCTTGAGATACCCCCCGATACTTGAAGGGTACTGTGATGCCAATTGGATATCCGATAATAGAGACTCACTTTCAACAAGTGGATATGTCTTTACTATTGGGGGTGGTGCTGTATCGTGGAAATCCACAAAACAGACCTGTATAGCCCGATCAACAATGGAATCGGAGTTCATTGCCTTGGATAAGGCTGGTGAGGAAGCCGAGTGGCTTAAGAACTTTCTTGAAGACATTCCATGTTGGTCTAAGCCAGTGCCACTAGTGCTGATCCACTGCGATAGCCAAGCAGCTATTGGAAGGGCAAACAATGGCTTCTATAACGGTAAGTCTCGACATATACGTCGACGACATAACACCGTGAGACATTTGATCACAACAGGGGTGATTACAATTGACTATGTGAAGTCAATAGATAATCTAGCGGATCCGCTAACCAAAGGGTTAAACCGTGATCAAATGAATAAGTTGCTAGAGGGTATGGGTTTGAAATCCACAAACTAAAAGAACTATCACAGTGGTAACCCAACCATGATGACTGGAGATCCCAAGAACTTGGTTCAAAGGGACAACTAAGCTATGAGAGTTCATGAGAAACACTCAACTATATCTATTCCCTAGAGAGCAATAGAGTGTTGGAGAGCTTGCCTAGTGGTAAAGGCTAAGTCTATGACTTTTAATGGTTCTTAAGGATCTCAAAGAGATGGAATTCTCAAAGAGACCAAGTATGGCAAGGTACTTGACTAAGAATCACCTATGTAAGTGCGAAGTGTGGTCGCTTCATAAAAAAAATGCACTTATGAATCCAAAGTGGTGTCCAAGACCGCAATGGAAACAAAACGTGAGAACGGATGAGGTTGAGGTGTTTAAGCGTTAACACCATTGTCTCGGTGCACGCCGTGGGGGATTAGTTCAAAGCATCGCGCTACTAAGCCGCCTGTGTATCCGATGGTGTCGACTATGGAGGGTTCAAAGTCAACAACTACCTATCCTTATGCTTATATACCTCTCGAGGGTTGAGCTTGTGTTTGCATGCATATGCATTCGGCTATTTCCACTCATGTGGGGGATTGTAGAAATCATGGTATTAAATATGCCAGGTCAATGGATTTTGACCAAATAATAAATGTGACGAGACATTTAATTTTGTGAAATTAAATGACATAACGTCGATCTACATTTTACGTAGATAAATGTAGTATATTCACTTTCTCAAATCCGATTTCCAGTGAGTGAGAAATAGTGGATTAAAGTTGGGCATAATTAGCTTTTAATTAAAGTTTGGAGTTGGAGCTTAGGGAATAATTAACTAGTGTTAATTATCCCACATTGGAGGATTAACACATCTTTTAATGTGTATAAATTAAGTGACTTTATGTTACTTAATAATTATAGTGGACCAAGATGGGTGAAAGAGCCAACACGCGCGCACACGCGCGCGCCGCCGCCGCCGCCCGCCCGCCCGCCTGAGCCCGAGCTCGTGCACGTGCTCGTGCTCGCGGGCCGCGGGCCCCGGGCCCGATCCCGATCCAGATCGAGCGTGCTCGTGCTCGTGCTCGCGCTCGCGCTCGCGCTCGCGGGCAGCGGGCCTCGGGCCCGGGCCCGGGCCCGATCCCGATCCCGATCTCGATCTTGGATTTGGACTTGGACTTGGACTTGGGCTTGGATCTTGGCAATTGGTCTTTGGGCTTGGGGCTTGGCCCAAACTATTCTTTTTGGACCACCGCCGAGTCAGCAATCCAAGTGGCTTGACACGTCGTCAAGCGAGGCACAGTCACGGCTGCCACGTGAGAAATCCACACGCTCCACATGCGAAAGGCACACGCCTGCCACACGCTCGTAACCGACGTCGGTTACGAATCTGCCATGATGAGCCTTCATGGCTCGGTTGACCCTGCATGGTGGCTTGGCCTATAAATAGGCTAGCCATACCACTGCATTATGACACACAATTCCAAGCATTCTCTGCATCATAAGCTCTCTCCCTCTCTGCATTGTCTTTCTGTCGAAGCTCTGCCCTCTCCTCCATCCAGTTCGCCGGAGCTCTACTGATTGCGGTGCTGCATCAAAAGAGACGTAGTCGTTTTACCTTTGGGGACGAAACGCCAAACCGAAGAGCACTACCGGGGCGTATCTCGTCTTGCGGGAAGAGGCCTCCTCGACTCGGCTAAACATTCACGGTTTATTTGTTTCATTGTAATTCAGTTCAGTTTCGTTTCTTGTATTCCTTCTTTTGGGTTGTATTACGCCCGGCTTTTATCTCTTGTAATCCTTAGAATCAACACCATGTTTATGAATGATGCTGACAGACTTATGTTATATTCCTGGCGAAGTTGAAGAGACCTCACTTTGCACCGGGTCCAGAGTCATCGGAATGCATGCTTTTCGCGCTTGAGGATATTCCATTCGATTCTCTGGCATTTTCCTCGATGCTGGTCACCTTAAACTTGGTGCGTACATCTACTGATTATCTCAAAGAATCATAATCCCTTCTAATTTACCTACTATATGATGGTTTTTACAGTATAAGGAAGATAAGAAAACGGGCAGACCAAAGTTTCACTACGGCATCATAAACAAACGGTAATTTCCTCAAATCTACTAGCATTAAAATTTCTTTATACTCGGAAGTCTGTCCATTGACGTCTGATGGTTGTTGACAGCCCCGGGACGAGCCCGTCTGAGATCCGTGAGTACACTCTGGACAGCCATATGAGATGTTGAAAACGGCCCACGGTGGAATGTAGAGTTGATTGTAGGTACATAGTTCATTCATGTATATCTAGTGCACAAAACAAACGATCTTCACAAACAATGCAGTGCAAATTAAGATTGCAGAACGATCGATATAAGAAAATACAGAAATTTACGTGGAATAACATGAAATTTAAGAAATCGATTTTTAGAGCAGACTAAAGTCGCTGAAGCATAATACGACTTTAAAGGCGTATGTTTGTTACTACTGAAATAGAAGGATGCATTAACACAACAAAACAAACATAAGCCGAGATATTAATCCTCACAATGCTGTTTCAACCACTACCAATTACCAAAGAGCTGTTACATAATCAAATCTACTTTTGCACAGCTAGTTGAACCCAAAAAGTTTCACAAAATCACACCACGCCGCGACACAACAAGGATCCTCAGCCTGTTTTTCGCAGCTCGGCCTCACCGTGTGCGAAATGGCACCTCTCCCCAAACGTGCACGACCCTTTTGTGAAGTTCTCACAGAGCTTCGTCTTGAAGTTGCTTCCAGTGGAAGCCGGTCCCCCACCTCCTCCAAAGCCCTTGCCAAGCCCACTCCCTGGCCCAATGCTGACGATCAGCTCCCTCACCATCGCACTCGCTTGCTGGATTTGTTCGAATGTGCCTTCGAGCTCGATGTTTCTGAGATTTGGATCAGTCTCATGGTCTCTGATCGATAGCTTGGCCCCCGTTTGCCGGCATATCTGCTTCGAGTTCACTCCTCCTTTCCCGATGACAGCACCAGCAAGGGAAGCATCCACACTGATCTTGGCAGTGGCTGATGCGCCGAAGCTGGCTGCAGGTGGTGGTTCCATTCGGCCGCCGCCAAACCTACCGGGCATGGGTCCACCACCACCACCACGATGATCCTCATGAGATGGTGCAATGGGTTTACCGAGCTCCCATTCCCCATGTGCGAAGTGGCATTTGTCTCCAAATTTGCAGCCTCCTTCAGTTTTGAATTTGTTGCATACTTTGGTTTTGACGGCACCGGGAGCAGAGCCATTCTGGCCATGCATGGGACCTCCTGCCGTTCTGGGGGTTGGAGCGGGGGCCAAGTTCATCATCTGAGCAACAGCATTGTAGCCACCAGGAACATAGTGGAGGAAGTGGCAATTCTCACCAAAGGGACAACCAGAAACGCTGCAGAAACAATGAAAACTAATTAGCAATTACATTACACGACTGCTGCAGAAAGGTCTTAGTCGCTCAGCAGGAAAACACATGAATCCCTTATCATTTTTCCGCAGAAAGCTCTCATACAAATATACTAATACTAGACATTTTTGCAACAAATCATATAATTGACTTCAGCATTTTCAAAATAGAATGTGCATACATAAGATAACTATTAGCTTCATGCCTACTTAGCATTAGTCCCTTTGCAAGTGTCTTTTTTTCCCTTTTAGAGGAATTATCACAAATAAATCACCAGTAACATGGAAGGATAAGGACAATCAATGATTAGAGTATTGAAGACTAAATAAATGTTTCACATATCCTCCGAAAATTTCTTCTTCCAATATGAAGGATAACTTTGTGCAATTAGAGCCTTAGAGGTGAACCCAGCAACAAAGATATTCAAGAGTAGATACCAAAAGTCCCTTTCTTTGATCAAATTTGCTATTAAGTACAGATTCTACAAACTACAGATTGTCAAATGTTGATTAATCATATAATATGATCGTTGATGACACAGACTTGACATTAACTTTCTATCCATCCACATCACATACAGAGAGAAAACCCAGATTAAGGCCAAAACATCAAAATCCAACCAAGCAATTCCATTGTAGAAACAGAAACATGATCATAAAAACATACAACACTCTTAATCAATACAGTGGATGAATTGAGAGATTATGATAAATGCTAAAGATCCTAGATGTGCCATAAAGTAAGAACAAGCTACTAGGTCACAGAGTTGTTAGGGTCGCGGGGCGCCCCAGGGCGATGAGGGGGGACCCCGGGTCGCGGGGCGACGGGGCGAGAGACCCATGAATCGGGGCGCCAGAATAGCCGAATGATAATTATATTTGTCTCTTTTATAAGTTGTTGCTTGAATGTTTATCACATCAAATAAATCTACATACATCATTACTACATATTAAAAAAAGAAGATTAGAAGAAAAAATATAAATTTTTAAACAACATAACTAAATAACTAAATTTTATTATCAAAAATCATCAAAGTTCCAAAAAAATTGCAAAACATAAAATAATTAACTAAATAATATGTGTAGGATTTTATGATCTTATCATTCAAGATAATTTGGATTTAAATTTTTTTATTTTTTGGTTGATGTATTAGATCAGGGCAATTTTTATAAAGAGAATATAATTTGCGTGTCAAGTTATATCTATGATGAGCCTCAAATTAACTATAGTATTAAAATATTTAGTTATCTTTTATTTGATCATTTCATTTTAATAGAATTAAAAAATTGAAGAGAAAAGTAACCTATGACTTATTTCATTTTAATAGAATTAAAAAATTGATAAGGCCACGTGCAATAGCTCACTACTATTCAACTAAGTGGCGAATTTATTTTATGATAAGGCCACGTGCAATAGCTCACTTCCCAAAGCATACCTACCCCTCTTCTCCCCTTCCATTAACACAAATTCTGCAATTCCCAATTTAAACCTAAAAATGGAGCACCCATTTTCTCGACGACCACCACGAATCGGGGCGACCCAGACGACCCAGGCGCGCCCCACCGTCGCTCCACGGATCTTGCACGACCCCGCCGCATCGGGGCAATGTCGGTCTCGACCCTTGCGACCCGCGACCCAAGAGCGCTCGGGGCGCGATTTTAACAACACTGCTAGGTCATATTAGATGAGCAAATATTCCAGAATCTAATTTGAAGAAAAATGACTGAGTAGAGTATCGTATTCATACTCCCTCCGTCCCATAAAAATAGGTGCAATGGGTATGTCACGGGAATTAAGACAAAGTTGGTAAAGTAAGAGAGAAGGAGAAAAATGGTATGGTAATGTAAGAGAGAGGAGGAGAATGGTAGTTAAAGTAGTGTTAGTGGATAGTGAGACCTACATTATTAAATCGATATAAATTTCCAAAGATGGAATGTACATATTTTTGTGGGACGACCGAAAATGAAAAGTGCACATATTTTTATACGACAGATGGAGTATTAAGTAAGCCATAGACACTTCATGCACATCATATCTGGATAATGAATCAATGATGCTAATAGTGTGAATTGGTGAAGAAATCTACTACATATCAAGCAAAAAAATGGTTATTGAACTTCTTCATGACAACACAACTCATGCTGCGTGACTATAACCAGATTTGCTAGAGAAAACACTACAAACTTTTATTGAAACTAACGTTAGTGCCTGCCTGTTGAGTATTAAAGTAGTATTAAAACTTTGAATATTATGATTAGGTAGGTTGAGATTTGAACCTGAAAAACTTCGTGCATGGCTTCGATTTGCTTCCTATACCACTTGATAAGGAGTCCATTTCTGTTGCAAAACATTAATTCCTTCTTCTCAGTTACAGTTGTATTCATTCTTACCATTGCTCATATGATACTTAATAATACCAATGACACTAACTTTGCACCCAAAATTTTAGAAAAAACTCTTGAAAAATTAACAATATTTACTGCTACTTACTGTGGATAAGTAATAAAATCCACAATAACTGTACCGAGATCATCACATTGCGTAGGTTTCACATTAAAAAACACAAAAAAAACTTAAATCCAAATAAACTATCCAGTAAAAAAGAATAAAGTTCTTATTTTTAAATTAGCAGTTACTAGTATATCAAATCTAACTAATAGTACTACTTCTTTGCATAATTTCCCGCCACAGCCACAAGAAAAACAATAAATTCTCAGCTTCGCTGAAAAAATCAAACAAGTAAATAACCATAGCTAGCTGAAGCAATTCAATTTAGAACTCCAAATAAATGACCGATAAACACCTCTACTTAAGCTTTACAATGGGAAAAAAAATAAGACAACAGGCTAATCGTGGTTAACGTTGAGCTAATCATGGGGAGAATTGAGGAACGCCCAAAGTTGAAGCGCGAATTGAAACCTAACTGGCAGCAATACATACCTGGCTTAGATTTCTTGAAACCGCCTCCATTAGAAAATTCAGGTCTGCCTCTTTTGCGAGTATCCATAGCTCACAGATCCAAAAACAGTGCTCTTCCTAATACAAATAAAACAATTGGGGAAAAATCTACAAACTCGCGAGTAAAAGGTAATTTAAGAGGCTAAGTAAGAAAAGAGAGTAAAACAACCAATTAATTGGTCGAACCCTAATCCTACTCTGAAACTAGGGTTTCTGTCAAAGCTAGAGAGATGGGAGAGAAAGGGAGAGGGATAGCGGCTACTCTGCCAGTATTTACTCGAAAAAAGGGGGTTGCAACATTAATATCGATAAGGGTTGAGGACTTTATTAATAATTTACCATTAGTTATGGTGTCTGCTTGAAATAAAAAATTGTGTGACGAAACGATAGTTCAAATCTGAGATTTTGAGATATCACGTGCTCTACCGCAGTCACGTGCTGATTTAAATGGGCAAATCTTTTAAAAATAGGCTATACTCAACTCGATTAACCCAATATAGCTCCATCATACGTTACCTCTTTCTGATCATAGATCATAATAGTTGGAGTAACAACTTTATTTTCATTTTTAGTAGTAATAGTATAATTATTTTTCTTTGTTTTTTCTATTTATCCACATTTAATTAATAATATTATTTCTTTTTTATTTTATTCATTTCATATTAAGAAATCTATCAATTATAGTGGTATGGATGGAATATTAAAATTATTGACAACCAACTTATTTTTATAGAAGAGGATAAGCAGACAATTTTTAAATTAAAATAATGATGTATGAAAAAAAATACCATGTCAAACACTGGAATTGTGTTAGTCCGAAATCATAAAAATGCAAGGAGCCGAAAATTGCTCAACAGTAGTAATACGGATTATTTCCATTCAAAAGTAGTGATATAAATGTACATAAGTGACAAATTTTATGGCTGACTGAGCCTGATGATGAACAAGATCTTTCAACTACTGAATAATCCTTTACAGTGGTGGACCTACCAAGGGCATGGGGACCCTTGGAACCCCACCCATTTTATTATTCAGTATGTATCTATTATTCATTCAATATTTTCGTATGTTATTCCATAGCTTAGTTGGTTGCCTAGTTTGCCCCGCATTTAAGCCATCTGCAACACAGTATGTTATCAGTTCCTTAATCGTCTCTTAAATTACTATTCTTGATCCCACTATATTTTTTTACTCCATCTCTTAACTAAGAGACAAAACCTGCAACCCTCCATATCTTATCCGTCTCTTAACCATCTCTTAAATTACTATTCATTCAATTTCATTTTTTATTTTTATTTCCAACAAATTCAATTAATAAAAACACACTTCATTAAATAAAATAAAATTACAACATAAAATAAAAATACAACTTAAAATTCAAAAAAATAAAAAAACACATAATTAAAATCATAAAAAAATAAAAATTACATAATTTAAAATATAATTTTATAGAAAAAAAAAAAAAAAACTACTCCGCCGGCGAATTATCCCCCGAAAGCGGTGGAGGTGCACTGAAGCCACCTGGAGGCGGAATACCAAGTTGTCTTGCCATAAACTCAATTCAATAGGCTTGGTATTGGGGAGGCGTCATGCGGGAAGTGTCTGTCATTGTGGCGGTCATGTACATGGACATTAGGGAGTTCGAGGGTGCCCCCGAGCCCGTCTGGCTTGATTCGGCTCGGCCCCTCCTCCCTCTAGCCGCCTTCACCGCATTTCTCCATTGCGGCCGACGGCGCCCACGGGAGGACCCCCCGGCATCGTCTGTCGTGCCCTCAACCTCCTGCGAGGCAAACTCTTGTGCGGCGTTGTCCGAACCGTCTTCACTAGACGAGTATTGGCCACCCGCCGTGTGCTTCGTGCGCTTCGAGGTTGAGCCCGAGCTGGACCGGACACCGCCGGCCCACCTTTCCTCGTCTTTGACGACCTACCAAACATCGACATGTTTGAATTATTTGCCGGTGTCGTCGAAGTAGACTCGCAAAGCCAACCTCAGAATGTCAGCTCCCGTGGCTCCGCTTTGGTAATGAGTCGCTTCACTCTTGTAGATGGCGCAGAATTGTTTGACCTCTCTGTCGACTCGGTCAAAGTGAGCGCGAAGTATCTTAAATGTGCAGCGGCGAGACCCCTTCGGCTTAATATCGTGGTAGGCCTCGGTGACCTTTTCTCAGAAGCACTTTCGGGAGTGTTGATTCCCGACACGCTGATCCAGGCTTGTACACAACCAGCGTTTCCTTGGGGCTGTACGGATGCCGACCTAGATCCTCCTCCTCCTCGTCCGCCTCCGCCCTGGAGCTTCCACCGCCTCGGCCTCCTTCCGGAGTGGGTTCAATCGAATAATCCTCCCGAATCTGGGATAATCCCTGCGAATACCTCAGGGCGGAGGGACGGGCGTATGCATCCACATCAAAATGGGGTGGTTGGTACCCCCGGCGTCGACCCCGGCATCGACGAACCGGAACCACCACCCAGGACATTGTACATGCCCCCAGTCGCCGAACGCATTGATGTCAAACCCGCCGGAGCCGCCACTGCCAGAGTTCCCGTCGCCGGACATTTTGTGATAAGAGGTTAGATGAAAATTGAAGAGGAAATGGAGATGATTTGGGAAGAATAGATGTGTACTTGTGTGTGAAATGAGGATAATTAGGAGTATTTATAGAGTAAAAAAATAGAAAAATAATAAAAATGGTAATATTACCGTTTTTCGATTTTTTTAAAATTCGAATTTAAAAAATACTCCCTCCGTCCCAAGCTACTCGCACTTATTTCCTTTTTGGGCGTCCCAAGTTACTTGCACTCTTTCCATTTTTAGTAAAAATTTTCACCTACAACCGTCATTTTTGAATTTCCTATACACTCATTCCTTAATCTCCGTGCCGAAAAGGAAAGGAGCGAGTAGCCAGGGACAGAGGGAGTATGATTTATTGCGTCAGCGTAACGATGCCCACTCGCGCGGGCGCGTGGCGAGACGGCTCGCCATCCGTCTCGAGGAGGCCTCTTTCCGCAAGACGAGATACGCTCCGGTAGTGCTCTCGGTTTGGCGTGTCGTCCCCAAAGATAAAACGGCTACGTCTCTGGTGAAGCAGCACCGCAATCAACAGAGCTCCGGCGAACTGGAAGAGGAGAGGGCAGAGCTTCGGGAAGAAAGACAATGCAGAGAGAGTATGATGCTTGTGAGTATGTTCGTATGTTGTTCAGTATACTAATGCAAGGAATGACTAGCCTATTTATAGGCTTGGTCCACTACGGGGTCAACTCAGCCTTGATGGCTGTCATCATGGCTCATCATGGCGGGGCAGTAACCGCCGGCCATTACGAGTTTAAAAGCTGGAGTGGTCGACGTTGAATCTAGACGTTGTACACGCCCTAGTTCAACCGTCACATGTGGACTTCGGGAAGCGACTTGATCAAGACACTGATCAAGCCATCGCTCAAGGTGCAGCAGACCGAGTTGATCAGGCTGCTAATCAAGGCGCAACATGTCGAGTTGATCAGGCTGCTGCCCAAAACTGAGGTGGTCGAAAACATTAAGTCTGGGTCCAGGGACAAGCCCAAAGACCAAGTCCAAGTCCAAGACCAAGACCAAGACCAAGACCAAGGGCACGGCTCGGCTCGGCGCGCGTGTGGGCTCTTTCACCCATCTTAGTCCACGATAATTACTAAGTGTAGTAAGTCACTTAATAAATACACATTTAAAGATGTGTCTCATCTCCTATGTGGGATAATTAACACTAGTTAATTACTCCCTACACTTTCAACTCATAGCTTTATTAAAAGCTACAATGTGACCTACTTTTATCCACAATTTCTCACTCACCGGGAATCGAATTTGAGAAAGTGAATATACTACGGTCATCTACGCGGAACGTAGATCGACGCTATATCATTTAATTTCCAAAAAATTAAATGTCTCGTCACATTTATTATTGGTCAAACTTCGTTGACCAGACATCTTAAATTCAAGATTCCAACACAATCTTATTCCCTGTGTTCGATATCCCGGTACTGACCTTTAGCTATACTAGATCTATCATGCATGCTTGCATGTATTTTTAGTGCTAATAAATAGTGCATCAATAATTCAACCAAACAGATGAAGAGTACATTTTTTTAGAGATCGATGAAATCTGATAAAATCATAATGGTTATTTAATTTGAAAACAAAATAAGGCATAGGAGATAGTAACAGATAAGAAGTAAAGAAATTCGACAAAAATGAAATTAAGGACTGAAAGGCATATTGATCCAAAAAGTGTTGTCTTTTGAATGATATTACATCAAACTTCTGAAATGTAGGAGTACGATAATACTAAAGAATAGAAGCTGCAAACATCATTTTGGCATGGTTCGGAGTAGGGAAGTTGGTGCAGCCCAAAACCAGTGACTAGCCCGTTAAACGTAGAGGAATAGGGTTAGAAATATATGGTCTATAATATTATGATCCGATTAGCTTGCAATCTAAGTAGGGCTGATCCGGAAAACGAAGGACTAACATGATGTATTGGATCTAGATATAACGATTGTATATTCTTTTGCTTTGTTTGACAACTAAATCGACACTTATTGTGATTAAATAACTATACAGAAAGATTAATCTTACATTTTATATATGCAAATCCCCTCCCCCAAGTTCTGAAACGTCAAACCAACAAGAAATTCATTACTACATAACACAAAGTTCATTTTAAGATCGTTGTACTTCATTCTTTCTAAAATAAAATGTAGTAAAACAACCTAAAGAGAAAGAATGAAGTAAAACGATTTAAAAATAAACTAAAAATGAAATAAAGTAAAACGGATTAAAAATGAAGTGCATGTTATCTAACAATGTTATAAAATGAAGTAAATTGAACTAAAAGTTGAAGGATCAGCAATTTTTGGCACTAAATTAGTTCGATATTAATTGATCATAATCATATATATATTAATATATTATATTATATTTTATTAATATAAATATATACTCCGTATGAATTAGAAAATTTAAATTTTCTATAAGAAGTATTTTAAATTATATAACATAATTTTAATTACTCGATTTATGTTATATTTAATTTTAAACTTTAAATTAGAATTTAATTATATTTGAGTTTATGCATATATTTCAAAATTACCATAATAATTTATTTTATATTTTATGTTAGGGGTGAGCATTCGGGTTTTGGTTCCGTTTTTTGTTCAAACCGAACCGAAACCGAAAAACCGAATTTAGGTGAAAATGAAAACCGAACCGAAACCGAACTATAAAAACTGAATTAAACCGAAAAACCGAAATTATATTAAATTTAAAAAACCAAAAAACCGAAAAACGGAAATTAAAACCAAGTATTCACAATAAAACCATAGCATGATTAACATCTCAACCAACAAAAATAAATATTTAGGCTACAACATCGCCATCAACAAAAATAAAATTTCATAAATATTTAGGCAACATGATTAACTAATGGAGATTTCACTGTGGACACTCTTCAATATTTGTTCAACTTCTCTGCAAGTTCCTTTCTAGATCAAAAGCCTTCGTAACTTTTTCTTGCTCAAACTTCCAAATACCAAGGACATCTCCAACAGTTTCACTTTTATTATTCAACACCTACAAGAGGAAACATTAAGAAAATTACAACCATATTATTGAAAATGCTAATAACAGTAGATGGAAAATGCTCAATTTGACCATATGTCCATATGAAATCGGTAAATTGGAGAAAATTATACTCAATTTCAACATATTAAAATTACAACACACAATTTCATCATCTAACAAAGTAACGATATATAAACTATAGCGGCGTGGATGGCTGAAGGGCGGAGGCGACAGATGGTCATGTGGAGAGGCGACGAAGTGGGGACGGGAGCCAACGGACTGAAGCACGGCTGTAGGGCGGAGGCAACGGACTGGAGCACGGCTGTAGGGCGGAGGCGACGAGCTGGAGGCGACGATATGGAATCTGGAGGAGATAGCCGTCAATTTGGACTTGGGAGGATTGGAGATGGAGAGTTTTAGGTTTAGAGAGTGGAGATAAAGAATGGAGGCGGAATGAATTTCATTCTACTACGGTTGGAGATTTATGTATTCTATATATATATATATATATATATATATAGTAGTGGTATATGGCAAGTGCTTATTAAAGGCATAACTAGAGAATAAATATCAACCACAAGATCAAGAAATCAAGGGCTGATATTAACCTATGTGATTTTCAAAATTGGAAGAGAAATCAGTTCACTATATTAAACAATTACTTCACTATAAGAAGGTGGGGGTATAATGGACATTTAACAAATAAAATAAGGATTAATCTTTGAATTACTCTCTCATTTGCTTAATTCATCTCCTGTCATTGCTCATCTTCTCTTCTTCTCGAAATTTCAGATTTCTCACTCCGTCGCCGTCGCCTCATTCCGTCGTTGTCAACATCTAGTTATTTCATTCTGTCGCCTCATCCCGTCGTCGAACAAATGGATTCAAATTAGAAAGATTTTTCAAAATGTAAGTTGTTCTACTGGTTTCTTCAACCGATTCAGATTTCTCATTCTGTCGTCAAACTCATTTTTTATTAACATTTCTTCAACCGATTTAGATTTGAACATTTAATTAAGTTTAGAATCAATAGTTAATTGGGCTTAAAATCGTTTTGACATTAATATTGTAATAGACTCCAATCGTGAGTAACTCCTCTTTTTTTATGTAGGTTTTTGCTCGATAGAAAAAAATGCAACCAAAGACTCCCATCGTGAGTAATTCCTACCTTATATTGCTCTGTTTTTTCATTTTAGTGGAGTAAAACGTGCTTAGAGTGAAGTATTCCATGGTTAGAGTGAAGTGTTTGTGATGCATGTTATTAGTGATCTGTTTTTTTTTATCTCAGTGAAGTAAAACGTGCTTAGAGTGAAGTATTTCATGGTTAGAGTGAAGTGTTTGTGATATGTGCTTATAGTGATCTATTTTTTTCATCTCAATGAAGTAAAACATGCTTAAAGTGAAGTATTCCATGGTTAGAGTGAAGTGTTTGTGATGCATGTTATTAGTGATCTGTTTTTTCATCCCAGTGAAGTAAAACGTGCTTAAAGTGAAGTATTCCATGTTTAGAGTAAATTGTTTGTGATCCATGCTTATAGTGCACTGTTTGTTCATCTTAGTGAAGTAAAACCTGCTTAGAGTGAAGTATTACATGGTTAGAGTGAAGTGTTTGTGATGCATGTTTATTAGTGATCTGTTTTTTAAACTCAGTGAAGTAAGATGTGCTTAAAGTGAAGTATTTCATGTTTAGAGTGAAGTGTTTGTGATCCATGTTATTAGTGATCTGTTTTTCATCTCACTGAAGTAAAATGTGCTTAGAGTGAAATATTCCATGGTTAAATTGAAGTGTTTGTGATCCATGCTTATAGTGATCTGTTTTATCACTTTAGTGAAGTAAAATGTGCTTAGAGTGAAGTATTCCATGGTTAGAGTGAAGTGTTTGTGATTCATGTCATTAGTGATATGTTTTTTCATTTCAGTGAAGTAAAATGTGCTTAAAGTGAAGTATTTCATGGTTAGAGTGAAGTGTTTGTGATGCATGTTATTATTGATTTGTTTTTTTAACTCAGTGAAGTAAAATGTGTTTAGAGTGAAGTATTTCATGCTTAGAGTGAAGTGTTTGTGATCCATGTTATTAGTGATCTGTTTTTTCAACTCAGTGAAGTAAAATGTGCTTTGAGTGAATTATTTCATGGTTAGAGTGAAGTGTTTGTGATTCATGCTTGTAGTGATCTGTTTTTACATCTCAGTGAAGTAAAACGTGCTTAGAGTGAAGTATTTCATGGTTAGAGTGAAGTGTTTATGATCCATGTTATTAGTGATTCTATATGCATATGGTAAATACTTAATACAACAGATTCTTTGTTATATTCACTAATTATTTTTATTCTGAAATTGTTATTATCTTTGTAGGTGTTCTTTCCAATTTGTGCTGCGGAACATTACTCCACCGTATGCTTCAGATTTAGTACTAAAAGTATAGTGTTGATTGACAATTCAAAGAATGGTAACAATGAGGACATCACATTCAATTATCAATTATGGTAGTATACTTGAAACTGTGGTAAGTATACATGATATATAGTGAAGTATTTTGTGATTACAGTGACTAGAATACTCTTTACAGTGAACTATCTCTGATATTCATGATAATATATTGCAGAGAATATATTTTTGTCATTATTTGACAAAATTGAGTTGTCACATGCAATGCAAATCAATAAAGGAAGTGAACATAAAAAAGCTAAAAATGCCTTGGAGAATAAAATCAAATGTAGAAGATTGTGGAGTTTTTTTGATGAGACATATGGAATGTTATTATGGTGAGCGGGAACAAAATTGGAAATGTGGATTATCTACAAGAAGCAAGGGAATACTCCAAAGACTAAGAGCAAAATATTGCAGCGCATTAATGTTGTCGGAAACAAACCATGAATCATTGAAGAACTTGTCAACAACATC
This sequence comes from Salvia splendens, assembly GCF_004379255.2. NCBI lineage: Eukaryota > Viridiplantae > Streptophyta > Magnoliopsida > Lamiales > Lamiaceae > Salvia > Salvia splendens. The sequence goes on from NC_056046.1 coordinate 16,989,080, forward strand.
AAAGCATTATGAAGAATGTGGGAAAAAACTTGGACATAGATGTGAAAAAAATGATTGTAAAATTCAAGCGTTCATGAACTATTGTAGAAAACTTCATTTAAATTCAATAGCAAGTTCTTATTTTACGTTAATATCTTGTTCACTATTTACTTCATTGTTGTACCTATTTACTTCACTATATGCATAATATATTTCACTATATGCACAATATACGTCACTGTACTCTCAATATACTTCACGATATGGAAAATAGTACACTATAATCAATATTTACTTCACTATAAAGCATATTTACTTTCCTATAGAGCATATTCAAATGTTTACCAAAATTTTTTTAAGGACCGTGATTATAACTATAGAGCAGTTTTACATCACTCTACATAAGAGTTACTACAATGTATAGTATTTCAACTTCACGGTAAGTATATGTTCACTATAAATGAACCAAAACATGTAATAAGTGAACTAAAGACTTGTAAGCAATGAAACAAACACATATATTGCTCTGTTTGTGATCCATGCTTATATTGCTATGTTTTTCATTTCAGTGAAGTAAAACGTACTTAGAGTGAAGTATTTCATGGTTAGAGTGAAGTGTTTGTGATGCATGCTTATAGTGCTCTGTTTTTTCATTTTAGTGAAGTACAATGTGCTTAGAGTAAAGCATTTCATGGTTAGAGTGAAGTGTTTGTGATGCATGCTTATAGTGCACTGTTTTTTCATCTCAGTGAAGTAAACACGTGCTTAGAGTGAAGTATTTCATGCTTAGAGTGAAGTGTTTGTGATCCATGCTTATAGTGCACAGTTTTTTCATTTCAGTGAAGTAAAACGTGCATATAGTGAAGTATTTTATGATTCGAGTGAAGTTTCTGTGATGCATGCTTATAGTGCACTATTTTATAATTTCAATGAAGTAAAATGTGTTTAAAGTGAAGTATTCCATGCTTAGAGTATACTTCACTCTAAGCATGCATAATATACTTCACTATATGCACAATATGCGTCATTGTACTCTCAATATACTTTACTAATATGGAAAACAGTACACTATAATCAATATTTACTTCACTATAAAGCATATCAATTATAATGTTGGGCTTGTAAGTAGTAAAACGAACACGTATAAAAGTGAACTTATCCGCACTTGAGCTTAACACAAAAACCAAGTTTGCATTGAGATAAAAATCACTCAAAAGTGTAATAAAAATGAGTCATTAGTGCTCTAAAAAGGCTACAAAGTGAACTATTTCTGTCCAAATCCTCACTGTCTCTGCTTTGTCTTCTCATTAACCTTTTTGTAGTTCCTAGAATCATGGTGTCCAATCTCATGACAATTTCCACACTTTCGACCTGGTTTCATTGATAACTTCATTGCTGACTCATTCTTCGATTTCTTCATACTTCCACTTCCCTTTGTACTGAAAACATCAAGAGGATGAACTTTAATAAAGTTCAGAACTTGTGAGCCATAGAAGTTCTCAATCAATGCTCTCTTCTATGTCGAAGACAGAACAACACCTTCTCCGAGAAGCTACTTCTTGCCTTCTTCAATAATTGCAGTAAATGCATTGATTTGGTCAATGTAAGAAGAATATACTTCACTGTGAGCATATAATAGTTCACTAAATGCATAATATATTTCACTTTAAGCATATGATAGTTCACTATATTCTCAATATACTTCACTAATATAAAAACATACACTAAACAAATATTGTTCACCGAAATGTCAAACATCAATATAAACATTATATTTACTTCACTATAAACAATATTTACTTCACTATAAAGCATATTTACTACACTATTCGTTACATATACTTCACTATGTGAAATATACACTTCACTATGTGAAATATATACTCCACTCCAACGTAATGATGTTGAGCAATTCACAAAACACACACGCTTCAATTAAAGCCTATATACACCACTTTAACATATAAATACATCACTCTAACGTCTTTTCACATCATACACACTCTAATCATGATGAGAACAAACACACAAACTTCATCTTCGTCACTTTAATCATGATCCCTTTTACAGGTATCAAACCCGACATGTCGAGCGTAACTGTTATAGAAGTCCAACATATGATGATTACCTTTAGAAGTCTCAGCTTCCTCTCCCGGCTATGATGAGTCGGAATCGAAATAATCTTCGTCCGACCTCAGAATTGAATCCATTGATTTCTCTTTTGCGTGATTGATGAATTGGAGAAGAATGGAATCACGATGAACTGCAATGAATTGAATTGAATGAATCGCATCGGATGAATTGAATCATGATGAGAGAGAATCGCCTCCTATGAATTGAATGGAAAAACCAAATTTGAATGAATCTAATTTGGAAGGAAATCTATCATGAGATTTTGGATTTGGAATGGAATGATTTTGGTTCCAGAATCACCTCTTATGAGTTTCATAAAGTGATTTCCAAAAATACCCTTGGCCTATTTTACATTATTAAAATAAATAATATTTGTTGCCTTTATTTGTGTGGCTGAGATTTGTTCTCTAGTTATACACTTAAGATTAGTTATACATTGATCACTTCTCTCTCTATATAAATAATTAATATATTAAAATTAAAGTTAAAAACTTTTAATCTAATAAAATCACAGCTCAATTAGTTCGCACTTATTAATTCACAACCTGAATAGGGTTGACTTTTGAAATTCAGCGAGCCCAATTGACCTCTGTAGAGGAGAGACTTAAAATGCAATCCTCCCACAGATGGCAGAATGGTAAGAAGAGAATTTGGTGAGGACTAAAGTCCTAAAATGGTCCTTAACATATTGCATTTTTTTGATTTTGGTCCAAAACATTATCTTTTGAATTATTCGGTCCCTCACATTTGAAATCGGATCACATTTGGTCCATTTTGGACGGTTCCGTCAAATTTTTTACGGTTTTAATTATCGGGTCACAAATCCGTCACTAGTCCGTCACTAACTGGGAGTCACTGATCCGTCACTAATCCATCACATTTTTATACCTTTCTCTCTCCCCAACTTCGCAGCAAATCTAGAGAGAGAAGCGCTATTCCGATTTCTCTCAAACCTCAAATTTCACAATTTACTGCACCTCTGACCTCATTCCTTTTTTGCTTATTCACTTCTAGCTGATTTTTCGCTGTCGGATCTGAATTTTTGAAAGGTGAATAAATTGAAGCTCAATCTGTTTGATTTTTTTCTTTTTGTTCGCCGGAAGGTTATGTTTTCGTTGAAAAATGAGCTGATTGTGTGTGTTTTTTTATTTGATTTGGTTAATTTTGGCTGATTAAGTTGCTGAAAATTTGGGATTATTAGCTAAATTGATTATAGCGAGTGAGGTTTTGTGTTGAAATTGTGTTTTTGGTGTAGGGTATCGACGAGATCGGCTTAATCAGCCAAAATTTGGGCTTAGCCACGAAACCCTACCGTGGAATTCCCTCAACCAAAACGACCGCACCCTGCTTGTATTAGTGACGGATTATTGACGGATTTTGTGACGGATTAGTGACGGATTAGTGACGGATCCGTTTCTCCCAGTTAGTGACGGATTAGCGAAGGATTTGTGACCCTATAATTAAAACTGTTTAAAATTTGACGGAATCGTCCAAACTGGACCAAATGTGATCCGATTTCAAATGTGAGAGACCGAATAATTCAAAAGATAATGTTTTGGACCAAAATAAAAAAAGAACACGATATGTTAAGGACCATTTTGGGACTTTAGTCATTTGGTGAGGGCAATACTCGTAAATTGCAGCAATTCTCTCTCTAATTCATGGCGGCCACCTTTTTCCCTGTTTCTGAATAGAATAAATGCTGATACAACGGCATAATTATAAACTTAAATCATAATTCAATATCCAGGTCTCTCCCCACCTCTCCATTTATCTCTTAAATTAAGGTATTATTTCCCCTTGTTTCGGTTTAATTCTTGCATTTTTCAATTGTTTTAGACTCATATTCAGTGATCTGCGCAAGGCCTCTTTGTGTTTCCTCCCAAAATTGAATCTTTTGCGCCTCTTACTTTCTTTTCAATTGCTTTTCTTGTGGGTTAGGAAATGTCTAATTTAAGTTATTGCTCGTTTATTTTTTATTTTGTCTGAGCTATGATCGACCTAACAACTCTTTGTTTATCAATTGGAAGGTGAGAATCTCATCATTGCAATTTTGATTAGGTTTTCAATTTTTATCGTGAACCTGTAATTGATTGGGAAAGATTGAATTTTTATCGACTGATTTGGGGGTTTCTGGAGATGGTTGAAGCTTTTTAGGAGGAGTTATTCTACTTTATATTGATTGAGGGATTGAGATATTTGCCTTCTGCAAGTTTTATTTGGCTACTTTGTGGTGTACGTGTTTTATTTGTGGTAAACTATTGAGAGAAGGGGATGAATTTAGTTTTAGTCTCAGCTGTATTGCTCATTATTTTCTTGACTTGAGTGGTTAATGATTTAGCTGTGCAATTTCAGAATAAATTGGTAAATAGGATCTTTTCTATAGATGATTTAGACATATGGTATTGAGAACTGATTCTGGAATGATGAGTATAGATTTTTCTAGTTGTGTAATTTGTATTGGTGTGGATGAGGAATCTCCTGTAGGTGAAGGATAGATATAGCAAACCCGTGAATATCTTGGTTATTTTTAATGATATTTCATGCCCATCTTGTTATGATGGCGTGTCTTCCTATGGATGTGCTCTTGAAATATTTTGTTGAGGCCATTGAACTAGTTGCTGTTAGAGGATTTTCTCTCGTATTGTCGCATTACAAAGTTCTTTGAAATTGTTCTGTTTAGACAGGTAATTGCTTTAGTAATTTCTTAAGTACTAGTGAAGTTGATGATAGGCAGTCTGGTTGCCATCTCGTGATTGAGGATTTGAATGAAGTAGCTTCCCGAAAACCTGTGTCTTGATGTAGTAGATGCGTATTGGAAAGGGAGCGTCTTTTGTTCCCTTTTGATAACAAGCTATAGCTTTTCTCCCTGTTGTCTAATATCGATTCAATGGCCTCCCTTTCCATTCTTGAGCAGTTGTCTGTCGAAAATTTTGAAAACAATAAACACTAGTCTCTTTCTCATCGCACTTTTGTAAATGCGGTTCAATAGAGAAATTACAAGATTGAGATTTACCTAGTGATCGATCTAGGTTAAGACAAGATTAAATTCGAGCATGGTGTTGATAATCCGTGTTGTTGCACGTAACTTTTGTTGTATTGATATAATTTCCAATGCTCCATTGATAAAAAAAAACCTTATCACATTGAGCACTTGTGTTGTAGGAGCTTGCATAAATGGAGTCTTCCAAGGAGACCGGCTACCAACCTCGAGAAGGCCCGATTCTCTGCATCAACAACTGCGGCTTTTTCGGGAGCGCAACTACGATGAATATGTGCTCCAAGTGCCATAAAGACATGGTTTTGAAACAGCAGCAGGCCCAGTTTGCCGCGGCATCCATTGAGAACATGGTCAACAGCAGCATCAATCAGAAGGAGCCTCTTCCGGTCGATGTGAGTGTGGAAGTCGAATTAAAACTGGACTCCCCTCAACCGAACCCCAACCCGGTGCTGAGCGAGCCGAAGCCAAAGGAGGGACCTAGCAGGTGCAACACCTGCCGCAAGCGCGTGGGCCTGACCGGATTCAGTTGTAGGTGCGGGAACCTGTTCTGCTCGGTGCACCGCTACTCGGACAAACACGAGTGCCCGTTCGATTACCGGTCGGCTGCTCAGGAAGCCATAGCGAAGGCGAACCCCCTCGTCAAAGCAGAAAAGCTCGACAAGATCTGAAAGGGCTGACGTGGCGGGAATCTATCTTTACATATCCGGTGATGGTTCGTCATGCCGATTGTCTGCGTCTCGAAAGATTGTGGTTTGTGTGGAGTCCTGTGTCAGTTGGGTAAGGGTTGATTACTTTGGTTTAGTTTGTAGGCTGTCGAATTAACATTATTATTATTGTGGAATTTGTAATTTGCTCATATTTCTCTATTGTGTTACTGCTCATTTTCTTGTGTAGAGATGCATCATTTTCCCTTATGCCATCACAATAGGAATAGCCCAGCAATAGCCCAGCCATAGCCCAGCCACTGCCACATCATCAGCACTAAAAATCCTCCTGCCACATCATAAATAGCCCAGCCATAGCCTAGCCACATCATAAATAGCCCAGCCACATCAATAGCCACATCACTAATAAGAATTATATAAAATGACATAATTAACAATCACACAATATACGGAATTTAATTTACGAGACATATACGGGAAAAGTTTAATAATACTATTAAAATTTAAAAAAAAAAGTTTAAAAGTTTAATAATACTATTGTATATTAATAATACAATATACGGAATTTAATTTACGAGACATATACGCGAATGAAAATGACGAGCAAAGCGCGTATATATAGTGTTTCGGAAAAAAAAAATTAATTTTCGCGCTGGGCGGTGCGCTGGGCGATCCGGGAGCTGCAATAGCGCCGAAAGGACCGCCCAGCCGATCGCCCAGCGCCACGCCACCGCCCAGCGCTGCGCGGTTTCTCTCTCCAGTCAGCGGCTGGGCGGCTGCAATAGACCGCCCAGCGAACCGCCCAGCGCCGGCGCTCGGCTGGGCGGTCGCTGGGCGGTTATTGTGGATGGTCTTACTAAAGAGATTGCTCTCTCGGTAGTGGGAACAAATTAATTTTGGGCTTATATTGGTCCAATAATCAACCCATGGACATAAAATAAGGGGAGAAGAGAGAAATGAATTTATTTGTCCAAACAAATTTTGTACACAATATTATCCTTATGAAAAATGAGAGCAAAAGAAAAAATCATTTCAAATAAAAGAGTGAGAATAAACAGAAAAGGAAAATAAGTATTCACTTTATGAAAAAATTGGAGTTAATTTTGTTCAAATGCGTGAATTTGTAACAGTTTTGTGTTTTTCTATTTTTGTTTGGCATTTTTTCACTTTAGGATAACTTTTTTTATTTAAACCCTCACAATCACTATTAAATTCAATTATACTATATATGAATTCTAATTGCAGTATTAGAAATCGTTCCTAAAATAATATGATCAGCTTTGATTATTTTAAAAATACAAAATATTTTTAAAAACAGAATAAAAATGTTAAACAAATAAAGAAAGCATACAAACATTATATAATATAGTAAATATAATTTATAAGTATTTTATTTTTTAAATTAGTTAGATTTATAGTATTTTTGAAAAAATATTCGAAATAAATGTCAAACAGAAAACTACAAGACAAAACATTTATTCTGGCTATGATACTGCTAGTCTACTACATTCATTTTATTGAATCATAGTCTACTACATCCATTTTATTGAATCGTATAGGAGATGTTTTGATATGTTAGATATGGTTTAATAGTTAATTTCAGGTCGATGTCATGTAAAAATTGGCATTCTTCTATAACAAAATTAATATGAATTAAGTTATAAAATCTTGAATGGTTTCAATTTCAAATAATCTAGGAATATGTTAATCTTCAGCAATCAAACTATCATTTGAACAGAATATATACGTGGTGATATTGGAGTTTGCTATCAGTGGCGTGTGGTTTTGAAGTATAAGCATGATCATCAATAGTGGGTTAATTGTTCCAAAGAAAACATTATGCTCTATGCCTCATTAAGAGGCTATTACTCAAAATCTTTTCTTAAACGGCCCCTCAAACTTTTTAGGGATACTGTGTATATATATATATATTTGTCCCCTCTTAATTTTTCTATGTTGATTCTCCTACTTGCTCATATTTTTATGTCGTATTATTAAAATAGAAGTCAAAATGTACTTTTTTTTATTAACCTACAAACTCAAATTTGAACTGGCGCATAAGCATTTTACTATCAGATTTTATCATATAAAATATCATACATACACAGTTGACTATACTATATACTAAGAATATGCTCTGCTTATACTATAGGATTTTATCATATAAAATATCATACATACACAGTTGACTATACTATATACTAAGAATATGTTGTATATCATATGTTAGCATCTCATATGTGCATTAATGCATGTTTCATGTCGTTTATTTTTTTTAATATAATTAGGAAGTATTTTTGTTATTTTATTTATTTATTTGAATTTATAGAGAAAACGAATAAATTAAATTTTGATTTTTATGAATTTTATAAGATTAAAAATACTATTGACATTTTTAGTGTATTAGTTAGAATCAAGTTAAATATTTTTTGTGATTTGTCTTATTATAAATGAACAATTTTCATTTTTGGCAAAAAAACAATACATTTACTCGCTCATATTTTATTCTCACTTCATTTAACTCAATAAACATCATTTTTCTTAAATTTCGTGTTTAAATCAATTACAATGGGACTAATGGAGTACTACTATTTGTTTACTACTAATATTCATAATATTTGTAATTACTAAAATGTCATTTTATGGCTAGTCTTATTGATTTATTTATCTTATACACCCCCGTGCATGAAAAATAGACAAGATTGTGAGTGATACGAGTTTTAATGTATAATTGTTAAAAGTGAGAGGGAGAGAGAGATAGGAAAAGTAAGAGAGATGGAGGAAAAGGGTAGTGAAATGAGTGTTAGTGGATTGTGGGGTCCACATTTAGAATGATGTAGGGTTAGTATTAGTTGAAAACTTTCTTTTTTGAACTTAGTCTATTTTTTGTGGATGGTGAGAGTATTTTTTATTTCCAAAAAATTGCAAAAAGTAGTAAAGTACTCCCTCCGTCCCAACTTAATTGTCACACTTGGAGCGGGCCGGGTTTTAAGAAATGTAAAGAAAAGTTAGTTGGAAAAATTATTGGAATGTGGGAGCCATTTTTTTATATTGGTTTTATAATTAAATGTGAGTTAAGTGAGTTAGTGGAATGTGAGACTTATTTACCATTTATGGTAAAAATGAAGTGTGACAATTAAATTGGGACAGACTGAAATGGAAAAGAGTGACAATTAAGTTGGGACGGAGGGAGTATTTAATACTCCCTCCGTTCTCTCATAGTTGAGTCATTTTTACATTTCGGAAAGTTCTCCCGTAGTTGAGTCATTTACAATATTATCCGTATGAAAAATGAGAGCAAAAGAAAAAATCATTTCAAATAAAAGAGTGAGAATAAACAGAAAAAGAAAATAAGTATTCACTTTATGAAAAAATTGGAGTTAATTTTGTTCAAATGCGTGAATTTGCAACAGTTTTGTGTTTTTCTATTTTTGTTTGGCATTTTTTCACTTTAGGATAACTTTTTTTTTATTTAAACCCTCACAATCACTATTAAATTCAATTTTACTATATATGAATTCTAATTGCAGTATTAGAAATCGTCCCTAAAATAATATGATCAGCTTTGATTATTTTAAAAATACAAAATAATTTTAAAAACAGAATAAAAATATTAAACAAATAAAGAAAGCATACAAACATTATATATATAGTAAATATAATTTATAAGTATTTTATTTTTTAAATTAGTTAGATTTATAGTATTTTTGAGTACACAGAAAAAATATTCAAAATAAATGTCAAACAGAAAACTACAAGAAAAACATTTATTCTCGCTATGATACTGCTAGTCTACTACATTCATTTTGTTGAATCATAGTCTACTACATCCATTTTATTGAATCATATAGGAGATGTTTTGATATGGTAGATATGGTTTAATAGTTAATTTCAGGACGATGCCATGTAAAAATTGGCATTCTTCTATAACAAAATTAATCTTAATTAAGTTATAAAATCTCGAATCATTTCAATTTCAAATAATCTAAGAATATGTTAATCTTGAGCAATCAAACCGTTAGAAGGAAAGATCCTACACGGTCAAGATTGGAAGAATAATTAGTAATTGATTGATATCTTTTCATACCATACCTTATGTATAGCATTAGTGGCTTACCATATATGGTGAATATTGAGGCCTATATATGAGGCGTGTAAATCAGTGTCTTTCAGCAACCAATAATGAAATCAATTCCCTCAAAACCTACTTTTATCATGGCTTCAAAGCAGGTTATGAATTATGGCTCAGAAAAATTTCATCACCGCTCATACCAATCCCGACCAGAAACAAAGAAACAAGTGAGAAAAATACAAATCCTAAATCAGTCCCAAATGGCCGATGAAAAACCAACCATAGAATCATCAAGCAGCAAGATACGAGCAAGCAAGAATGTGACTGTTGCATTCAAACTCAACGGAGGAAATTACCCACTATGATCGCGTCTGATGAAAGTCGCGATCGGGAGTAGGGGAGGCTACTCCCACATAACTGGAAAACCAACCCCGCCACTGCTAGAAAGCGAGGAGTACGAGGATTGGGAGGAGACGAGTCTCATCGTCTTCTCCTAGATCGTGGATAACATCGAAACAAATATCATCGCGGATTTCGCCCATCACCAAACATCCCAGGCACTATGGAGAGAGTCTAGTTGTCACATATGAGAGTGAGGCAGACCTTTATCTCGTGTACGACCTGGAGGACAAGGCAAACACGACTAAACAGGGAGATATGGACCTGGAAACATATTATCGAAAGATCCATGGAATGTGGATCAACATCTATCGGTGTCAAAAGCAACCGATCGACTGCTGTGACAAAGGGGTAAGCTAATTCCGAGCGTACCCAAACACCAAACGAGTACTTCGGTTCCTCGCGGGACTGAACAGAGAGTATGAAGGTGTTCGTCGTGACATTCTCAAGGAGGTGTCACCACCCCCAATAAAAACCGCCTACAGCTGGGTGAAGAAGGAGGCGGCTCGACGCAGGATCGGACCGCCAAGTTCCTCCAATAACACCACCAAAGGCAGCCACGGCGACACTGATTCCACATCTGGGGGAATCGACCACGGCCTCGCAGAGCAAGGACAGAGGCAACCCCATCAGAGCGGAAACCCACGACTGACAACCACCGCCCACCGCCCGGGAAGCAAACCGGCGAACAAATTGAGATTGTGGTGCTCCCACTGCGGAATGCAAAAGCACACGCGGGAGACATGCTTCCAACTGGTAGGATACCCCGATTGGTGGGAGGAGAGGCAGACGACGATGGCCAAGATGGCAATCGGGCCAAGAATTGGAACGAAGGAGGAGGCGGCGCAGCAAATGGAGGTAAATGGTTGGGGATTCACAACCCTAACCCTAGCTTTTGTTATACTTTTCAAAATGAACCCAAAAATTTTCAAATATTATATATAACACCCCATGCTTTGCTAAAAGACCCCCCACTTTTGATGACTTGCATGATGACCCCCAACTTATGGATTACTGTGAAAAACCCCCTGATATCTCTAGAACTGCCCAAATTAGTCCTATTGACCTTAAAAATCAGTTTGAGCCCTTAGACCGAATTTCTGCTGCATATATTGTGAAACATGGAATTGAGGGAGAGAAAAAGGGATGGATTTTTTTATTGTAGGGCCACCGACACCATGACCCCAAATAAGGATGATTTTATTAGTTTTAGTAATAATACTAAGACATATATACAGACTGCTAGTGGGGAATTGATTACTGTAGCCGGGGCGGACACTATTGAAATATCCCCGACTTTGATACTTTCAAATTGCTTTTATGTCCCTACCTTGTCCCAGAGATTGATGTCTATAAGTCATGTGACGAAGGAGTTAAATTGTACCTTACTGATGCATCCCGACTTTTGTATTTTGCAGAATATTCGGACGAGGAGGATATTTGGGCGTAGCCCTGAGAGCTAAGGACTCTACTACGAGGACGAGATAGCTCAACAAGGAAGTGTGATGCTGGCTCACGGGTCCAAGAAAAGGGAGATTTAGCTTTGGCACCAACGACTGAGACACCCCTCCCCTGGTTATTTTAGTTTACTTTTTCCTAAACTCTCTATTCCGAAAGATTTTGCTTGTGAGACTTGTGTTTTGGCCAAAAGCCACAGACAATCGTTTAAACCTACAAATACTCATATGAATTCCATTTTTCCCTTGTTCATGCTGATGTTTGGGGTTCTGCACCCATTGTTGGTGGGAATGGTTTTAGATACTTTGTAATATTTGTAGACGATTGCACTAGGATGACATGGATATATTTTCTAAAGCACATATCCGAGGTACTTGATAAATTCATTATATTCTTTAAACTTTTTCAAACTCAACTCCAGACCACTATAAAAACCCTTCGATCTGACAATGGGAGAGAATTTGTTAACCAAAAAATGACTTTTTTTTTTACCGAAAAAGGCCTTATCCACCAAACTTCCTGCCCATATACACCCAAACAAAATGGGGTAGCCAAGAGAAAAACCAAACCATCCTTGAGATCACCTGAGCCTTAATGATTGAGTCCAAAGTCCCTAAATCTTTCTGGCCCGAAGCTGTTGCCACCTCGATTTTCCTTATTAAACGACTCCCCACAAAAATTCTGAACAAAAAAACACCTCTTGATATTTTGACCAAGCTCATCAAAATTCCCGAACATTTGAACCTTTAGCCCAGAGTTTTTGGATGTGCAGTGTATGTCCATATCCTAAAGCACGAGAGAACCAAATTATCACCTTGTGTCACCAAATGCGTCTTTGTAGGTTATGGGATTAATCAAAAGGGTATAGATGCTATGACCCAAGTACCCGAAAAGTAGTAACCACAATGAACTGCAATTTTTTGGAAACAAAATTCTTTTACCACACCAACTTTAGCAGTCATGGGGAGAGTGAGTCAGATAAAACATTTGACTACCTAAGTTGGTTTGTGCCTCGGTCAAATCTCTCCAACGAGGACTCAACAGAAAAGGTTAGCACGGCCACCGAGCATGTCTCTACCATAGAGTCCTCTCAACCACCACCGCCTGATGATCCTCCTCAACCGGTATCCGAGGCACATGAGGTAACTTCTGATCCTCCTCAAGAAAATATTCTTCCTAACCCGATTGATACAGAGACTTCTCTAGATGAGAGCACCGGGAGGTATATACTTCCACCACGGAGCACTCGGGGAATTCCACCAAAAAGATACTCCCCGAAGAAGATAGGAAGAAGGAGTCAGTATGCTGTAGCGAATTTTGCACATGCAAACTTAACCAAGATGGCGAGGGCCTTTGAGACTGCCCTCTATGAGGAGGAAGAAATTCCTTATACAGCAGAAGAGGCTTGGTAGAAAAAACATTGGAGGGATGCAATGCTTGTGGAGATGGATGCACTATTGAAAAATAAAACTTGGGAAGTCAGCAAACTACTCAAAGGAGCAGCAACTGTGGGGTTTAGATGGGTGTTCACTATCAAGAGGAGACCAAATGAGTCTATTGATCGATACAAGGCCAAGCTAGTAGCAAAAGGGTATACCCAAACTTACGGCATGGATTATGCTAAAACCTTCTCACCAGTAGCCAAAATCAACACAGTGAGGGTGCTATTTTCAATTGCAGCTAACCGAGAATGGCCTCTTCATCAATTTGATGTAACAAATGCATTCCTACACTGCGAATTGACCAAGCCTGTCTACATGGAACCTCCCCCAGGCTTCGAATGAGATTTTTTGAATGGGGATGTTTGCAAACTCAAGAAGACCTTGTATGGTTTGAAGCAATCTCCGAGAGTTTGGTTTGGAAGATTTACTGAAGTGATGAAAAAGTATGCATACCAACAAAGCAACTCGGACCACACCTTATTCCTCAAGAAGAGAAATGGTAAGATTACTTGTCTTATTATTTATGTTGATGACATGATTATTACCGGTGATGACGAAGAGGAGATAAGTCAGTTGAAGAAGAATTTATTCAAAAAATTTGAGATGAAAGACCTTGGTGCCTTGAAATACTTCTTGGGCATTGAGGTGAAGAGATCAAAACATGGTATCTTCATCAATCAAAGGAAGTATGTACTTGATATCCTCGCAGAAATAGGAATGATAAACTGTAAACCAGCGGACACTCCAATAGTTCAGAATCACGGATTACAAATCTGAGAATGAGCTAAACGGGCTGATCGAGGAAAATGTCAAAGATTAGTGGGAAAGCTCATTTATCTATCCCACACCAGGCCAGATTTGGCATATGCCGTAGGAGTGGTAAGCCAGTTCATGCATGCACCTCAGGAAGAACATTGGGAGGCTGTTTTGAGAATAGTACGATACTTGAAGGGCACACCAGGACATGGAGTGTTATTCAAGAAGCATAACCACTTAGAGGTACATGGATATACAAATGCAGATTGGGCAAGAAACCCGAATGATCGGAAGTCAATAGCCGGGTATTTCACCTTTGTAGGGGGCAATCTTGTGACATGGAGGAGCAAAAAGCAGAAAGTAGTAGCTCTGTCTAGTGCTGAGGCAGAATTTCGGGGAATCAAGAGTGGATTAACTGAAGTACTATGGCTTAGGAGACTCATGACTGAGTTGGAACTCAATTCGACCCAGCCATGTCTATTACTGTGTGATAACAAGGCCGCCATTAATATCTCTGAGAATCCGGTTCAACATGATCAAACTAAACCTATAGAAGTTGACAGACACTTTATAAAAGATACAATTGATGCAAAGATCGTGGAGCTACCATACGTCAAATCAAAAGATCAACTGGCAGATATCTTCACGAAAGCTGTGAACTCTCAATCTTTTCACAGAGTATTAGACAAGTTAAGCATCGGTAATCCCGTCCCTTAACTTGAGGGGGTGTTGGAAGGAAAGATCCTACACAATCAAGGGAAGATCCTATACAATCAAGATTGGAAGAATAATTAGTAATTGATTAATATCTTTTCATACCTTGTATAGAATTAGGTATAACATTAGTGGCTTACCATATATGGGGAATATTGAGGCCTATATGAGACGTATAAATAAGTATAATTCAGCAACCAATAATGAATCAATTCCCTCAAAACCTACCTTTATCACAAACTATCATTTTAACACACAGAAACCTACTTTTATCACAAACTATCATTTGAACAGAATATATACGTGGTGATATTGGAGTTTGCTATCAGTGGCGTGTGGTTTTGAAGTATAAGCATGATCATCAATAGTGGGTTAATTGTTCCAAAGAAAACATTATGCTCTATGCCTCATTAAGAGGCTATTACTCAAAATCTTTTCTTAAACGGCCCCTCAAACTTTTTAGGGATACTATATATATATATATGGGTGTGATAAAATACAAACTTTCTAAAATACAAACTATACAAACTTTAATCATACTCACTTAATACAATTAATCAACGGTTAATATAAGAGATTTTTCTAATGTCAACATTTTGACATCGAAAAATCAGAATTTGGACACCCCGTCGACAGAATTTGTACACTCCGTACATCCCCCCCGGTGACATAATTTGTACATTCCGTTGACATCGACCCCCGGTGACAGAATTTGTACAGTCCGTTGACAGAATTTGTACACTCCGGTGACATAGTTTGTATAGTTTGTATTTTAGAGAGTTTGTAATTGATCACACCTCTATATATATATATATATATATAAAACTCACATGTTGATGGAAGAATGAATGAAACGAAGAAGAGTCCATGCATGCTTTATTTTTTCACTTCTCTGCATTCACCTATTAATAATAGTTTTGGTTGTAATGGGAAGTTGTTGTGCAAATCAACACCATTGGATTAAAAGATCTAACGACCTCCGTTTGGCATTTGTTCTACGTTTAAGAATGGTTCTATCTTTATCACAATCCTATATATATATATATATATATATATTCGGCCCCTCTTAATTTTTCTATGCTGATTCTCCTACTTGCTCATATTTTTATGTCGTATTATTAAAATAGAAGTCAAAATGCACTTTTTTTTATTAACCTACAAACTCAAATTTGAACTGGTTGAGTTTGAACTGGCGTATAAGCATTCTACTATCAGATTTTATCATATAAAATATCATACATACACAGTTGACTATACTATATACTAAGAATATGTTGTATATCATATGTTAGCATCTCATATGTGCGTTAATGCAAGTTTCATGTCGTTTATTTTTTTATATAATTAGGAAGTATTTTTATTATTTTATTTATTTATTTGAATTTATAGAGAAAACAAATAAATTAAATTTTGATTTTTATGAATTTTATAAGATTAAAAATATTATTGACATTTTTAGTGTATTAGTTAGAATCAAATTAAATATTTTTTGTGATTTGTCTTATTATAAATGAACAATTTTCATTTTTGGCAAAAAAACAATACATTTACTCGCTCATATTTTATTCTCACTTCATTTAACTGAATAAACATCATTTTTCTTAAATTTCGTGTTTAAATCAATTACAATGGGACTAATGGAGTACTACTATTTATTTATTATTAATATTCATAACATCTATAATTACTAAAATGTCATTTTATAGCTAGTCTTATTGATTTATTTATTTTATACTCCTCGTCCATAAAAAATAGATAAGATTGTGAATGATACGGGTTTTAATGTATAATTGTTAAAATTAAGAGAGAGATAGGAAAAGTAAGAGAAAGGGAGGGAAAAGGTAGTGAAATGAGTGTTAGTGGATTGTGGGGTCCACATTTAGAATGATGTGTAGGGTTATAGTATTAGTTAAAAACTTTCCTTTTTGAACTTAGTCTATTTTTTGTGGATGGTGAGAGCATTTTTTTATTTCCAAAAAATTGCAAAAAGTAGTAAAGTACTCCCTCCGTCCCAACTTAATTGTCACTCTTGGAGCGGGCCGGGTTTAAGAAATGTAAAGCAAAGTTAGTTGGAAAAATTAGTGGAATGTGGGACCCACTTTTTTATATTGGTTTTATAATTAAATGTGAGTGAAGTGAGTTAGTGGAATGTGAGACCTACTTACCATTTATGGTAAAAATAAAGTGTGACAATTAAGTTGGGACAGACTGAAATGGAAAAGAGTGACAATTAAGTTGGGTTGGAGGGAGTACTTACTAGTCATTTTTCTATTTCTTACTTTACTCTCTCTTACTTTATTCACTTTTTTACTTTATTATCTCTATTTTTTTCTCTTTCTTACTTTTTTATCTATTTATTTAATATACTCAACATTCATTTCTTAAACTCCGTGTTGAAAGTTTCGTCTGAATTATGAGGGAACAGAGGGAGTACTAAAACAGTTAACATAAATACATAAAAAAGCTAAGAGAATTTTCGTTATTTTTACTTCTAATAATCTCGTACATAGTGCAATCTAGAAATTTTTATATTTTGGAGGAAAAAGACTTCTCATTAATGTCATTTTCGTACTAGTAGACAGTAGTATTAATTAATTTGATTTATTTACTATTTTGATTTTGTATTAATTTTTGTTTGTGTATATATAGACATTCAAGATGTCTGCATTTTCACTACAACTCACAACAATGGAGTCGCAGCCCAACAACTCATCTCCATCACCATCAGCATCCTCATCCCCTTCTCACATCGCGCAGAAGATTCGCCGCAACTTGGCATTCCCATCAAAATGGGGCGAGCTCAACGGCGCCATGGGCGACCTCGGCACCTACATCCCCATCATCCTAGCCCTAACCCTCTCCCAAAACCTCGACCTCGGCACCACCCTCATCTTCACCGGCGTCTACAACTTCCTCACCGGCGCCCTCTACGGCGTCCCCATGCCCGTCCAGCCAATGAAATCCATCGCCGCCGTCGCCATCTCCAACCATTCCTTCGGCATCCCCGAAATCATGGCCTCCGGCATCCTCACCTCCGCCGCCCTCCTCCTCCTCGGCGCCACCGGCCTCATGCGCCTCGCCTACAACCTCATCCCCATCGCCGTCGTCCGCGGCATCCAGCTCGCCCAGGGCCTCTCCTTCGCCATCACCGCCGTCAAATACATAAAATCCGAGCAAAACTTCGCCAAATCCAAATCCGCCGGCGACCGACCCTGGCTCGGCCTCGACGGCCTCATCCTCGCCTTCGCCTGCGCCTCCTTCATCCTCCTCATCAACGGCTCCGGCGACGAAACCGAAACAGAAACCAACCAAATAGACGGAATCGAAATCGATCGACCAAATCCAAGGAGAAGTAGAAAAATCCTAAAATTCATCACATCGATTCCATCCGCATTCCTAATATTTTTATTAGGGCTAATCCTCGCCATCGCGAGAGGACCTCAAGCAATCAATCACTTCAAATTCGGGCCGTCGAAAATCAATGTGATCAAAATCTCGAAGCATTCATGGAAGGAAGGGTTCATAAAAGGCACAATTCCACAGCTGCCGTTATCGATCCTCAACTCCGTCATCGCCGTTTGCAAGCTCTCCACCGATCTCTTCCCGGAAAAGGACGTCTCGGCGACGTCAGTGTCGATCACCGTCGGCCTAATGAACCTGATCGGGTGCTGGTTCGGGGCAATGCCGTGCTGCCACGGGGCGGGGGGGTTGGCCGGGCAGTATAAATTCGGAGGGCGGTCAGGGGGGTGCGTGGCGATGTTAGGGGTGGCTAAGTTGGTGTTGGGGTTGGCTCTGGGGGGCTCGTTGGTGAAGGTTTTGGTGCAGTTTCCTGTGGGAGTGTTGGGGGTTTTGTTGCTCTTTGCCGGGATAGAGCTTGCCATGTGTGCTAGGGATATGAGCACCAAGACCGAGGCGCTGGTGATGCTCGTCTGCACCGCGGTGTCGTTGGTCGGGTCGAGTGCAGCGCTAGGGTTCTTGTGTGGAATGGTGGTGCATTTGCTGCTCCGGGTGAGGAAGGCGGGGGAGGTGAAGTCGTGCTCCGAGTTCTGGCTTGATACTAAAGTTTAGAGGGTCACGATGAATTAAACTTACTCTTGTTACTACTTTTTTTAATTCATTTTAAGTGTGTGCGTCGTCAATGAAAATACGTGTGTACACTCTTGTTCATTGTATGAGTAATTAGTTTGAGTGATTGTGTTGTGAATGGAAAAATCGACTGTTGGAAAATTGTGAGACCATCTTCAAAGAGATGCTATATCATCTATAATTCTATCTACATGCACTACAAATACAAAATTTTAAAAATAAACTAAATTAAAGACGCAAAATCAAGCATAGTTAAGTTAGAGACCGATAAAACTAATGCGTCCTTAAATACTTAAATTAACAAATGCTTTATCCCAACGTTCATCTTTCGCATCCAGTGCTCTCATAATCGCTATAGCCCCGCGAACAAGGATGTACTCGCGTCACCCAAAGCTTCATCGTGCGCATCATAGAGTCCGTGCCCGGCTTCACGTAAACCAGCCCCGTAGGTTCATGATGTTGAGTGCATGTCGAGGCTCATAGTGTTTTTGGTTGTTGTGCACTTTCGTATTTGCTAGTATATGAAGGAATTTTATAAAATGTTTTGTCTATAGATGATGCATCAAGTGGGTTAGGTGATGTTTAAGGCACAGGTTATGTCACGAGATGTAGTTTTAGCAATGTATTAGTCTATGTAATGGTAATTAATAAGTTTGAAGCTTCGGGAATGTAATAGATTTGATCTATGTTATCCATGACGAAATGGTTTGCAACATATACGTTTTCTCATTTGATAAAGTAAGAAGCTGCATAAAATAGTACATGGTACTCAACTATGAATGGGAGTCTGATCATATGGTTCAAAATAGAAGGGGGTTCACTGGAGAATCAGAGAACCAACCGTCTACAAGGAATTTGCTCGAGCTATTCATAGTGGAGCAAACGGATGACTTAGCAGCACGACAAGATGTACTGACATCATGATCCGCGCGAGTGCTGATCATCCAACTCCGATCAACAATGTCAATTAGGTATCCACTTCCATCACTACTGCTAGTAACTAAAATTAGGATTACTATCATCTCCACACTCATGGCCAGTGGCCCCTGATTCTTCAAATTTGAAACCACCCAAACTCACCCCATGAATGTATATTCAATAAAATTCCCCCAAACTACTCATATGGGTAGTCAAGCAATCCAAAAAGAATAAATCTTCAAGGCGAGTGATAACTGGAAAACTACATGTAAGTATCCAAATTGAGCAAAAGGGAAGAAGCAACAATTAAAATTTGTGATTCCCAAAAAAAATTCAATAAAATATTCACAAAATAGCAGCTCAATTAGTGCGTAAGATATGATATGATACAAGACAACAGCAAAGGTGAAGCAGAGGGTGTGAAGAGGAAGAAGCCTTGAAAAATATGAGAGTTTAGCATACCTCAGAAAAAGTAAACTCTATTGATTGGTGAGAAAGGGAGGAAACATAGGAATGCATAGGAATAGGAGAGTGACTGATACTGGATAGAGTATTATAAATGATGGGTTGCCAATAAAAGTTTGGGGGGTTAGAGCATATCATACACATTCACCTAATACATAAGGTTCGAATGGTTTTAATAGATACAAAAAATTATACTAAAGAAAAGAGTTGTGGTCAAACATATACCATCACCATGTGTAAATGCTTCGACAACTCTTCAGTAGTATCATTGACAAAAAAACTCCCATGTAGTTATCCAAAATACAGTACCCCGAACGAAACCTTCATGCCTTCTTCGACTAAAGCATCCCAACAATCTCTAGTAGGTCAAAGACAAAGGCCCCACGAGCAATCTCTGGCAATCCCCGAAAGAGATCCATAAGCTCCGGCTCCTTCACTAGTTTCTCTGATACATAGAATTGTTGTTTCAAAGTTAGGCCAGGGATGTCTTCCAGTTGATCACAAACTTCAGTCCGCTTAGTACTAAGATCGAAGTCATAACCAATCCTAGTTGAAATTTCATTAAAGCGGTCATTTGTGTCGGTGTGGATCTGACTCATCAGTGAAAGGACTCCATCAATCTTATCCTCCATCTTCCTTTTTCTAACAACTTTCTTCGGCACCTTCGGAGCTGCCACAGTAGCAGCACGTGCCCCTGAACCCGAGCCAGCGCCAGTACCAGCCCCTGACCCAGAACCAGCCCCAACCCCAGCCTCAGCTCCTGAGTTGGATCAAGAATTAAAGATCAAAATTAGCCAACCATGTAGAAGATGCAAATATCAACTTCAAAAGACCGCCTCAATGTTTTTACTCGAACCAACTGATTTCTAACATTCAAGTACTTGGAATCGAAAATCTACTTCTTTATCGTTGGAGCAGAGGACTGAGAGGACAGAAAATAATGCCCCCATAGCAATAGTTCTATGTCCAAACAACATAGATTTAATGAGTAGACACACATTTGTTCATCAAAAGCGAAGAATTTGAAGGGCAGGCGTCGGTTGCTAACCTTGTGATGACCAAACCAAAGAAGATGACATAAAACGCCAGCTTTATAAGATGGGCTTTTTTCCCAGTATTCACTACTTTGAAGACTTCAGTGACATCGACAAGATGTTTGTTTGATAGGTACCTGAAATGTGAAATAGAGATGGATAAGACGGAACCAAGACGAGCAATCTGGTGCATGCTAACACAATGACACATGATATCCGTTTCCAAGGGCGGACGGGGCAGGTCTAGACATCATGATTCAGAAAAGTACATAAATAATATTGATATAACTCTAGAATATGTGATGAATAATGACACAAAATATAGTTCTATTTAAATAGTACTCCTAATAGCAATAGTAATAGTTATATGTAGGAAAATAATTGGAAAAAAATCAACAAGAGAAACTTACTGCTTGAGATTATAGTATGCAGTAGGCAGCGAGAGCAAGAACATGATCCAGTGCCCCGTCATGAGAAAGAGAATGCACAACGCGCCATGCAACAAATACTCGGGCACAATCACGTAGTTGATAAGAGATGATAATTCATAGGGATTCAAATAGTCTGCCTCCAAATCTGAGAACCCTAGGAACTACAGAAAAAAATTATACTTCTAGAACCATCTAGTTGTTCGGTCATGGTTAAGATTCTTTAAACACGAGGAACAAATACGCATAAAGTGGAACCTGAGCACAGGCAAGCAACAACGATATCAAGCAAAGAAGCATAGGTCCTCAAAGAGGTCACATAGTATCATAGACTGCGAGATAAGTTATCAACTAAGACAATAGAGTGATGCAAGAAGTCAAGGTGGGAAAGCAAAGAGCGGTTCGTTATAAATATTAAACAATTAACGATTCATTGTAGGAACCAACATAGAACATAGTTTTGACATTCCTAGATTTGAATCCAAGTTCACAATCTTCATTTGAAAGCATATGCATCCACAAAAGCATCCGTCATTACGGAATTGAAAACGAACTTTATAGTGGACACGAAACAGCCTACAGAAGACAAATTTCACATACACTCTGTAAAACTTATGGCCAAATACAGACAACTATGAAGAGAAAATTACTCCTCGACTAATTCATTTAATCCCATCATTAGTTACATTCTCTAACTTGCTTCATTGGGTGTATAATTGAAATCTCTTAGTCAAACTAACACAGATCGCTGGCCTATGGAGTTTGGTTGCTACTTCATAAGGAGCGAAGCTCAATGTTAAAAAATTCATCCGACAGACTAACAATCTTGCAATAGCGAAGCTTTCCAGTCGCCTATTTACTCATAAACGCGCCCACAATTCTCTCTTTCCCATAGCAGTTTTCCATACAAGGAAGATATAAGAAATTAAAAAAATTCAGATGGATCCTAATTAGCATGTAAGCAAGAACCCTCAAATATATATCAAACCTTTATTCTTAAAGCAACTAAACAAGTACTCAAAATCAAGGGGGCTTTTCCTATCTAGAGACATCAAGCATAGCTATCAAAAATTTTATTTTTTTTCAAGCTTAAAAATATTATACATCAAGCTGAAAATTTAATTCAAACTTCACAAAATGGAAATTGCAGAAGACAAGAACCCTAAACCATCTATCTTTTACACATAAATTTGTTATACATTGGCATATAAACAAGAACCCTCCAACAAAATGAAATCTTTATGCTTCCAGTAATAAAACAACAGCTTAAATATGAAATCTAAACACAAAATTCTGCCCTCTGCCTCACAGCTACAAAAAGATGCAAGAAAATCACGTGGAAATGAGTATTATGATATTATCATAAACAACAAAAGAGGACTCTGATACATCGCGAGAAAGGAACAATAGAAATGGAGGAAAGGGAGAGAAAAATACCTCATAAAAATTTAATCCCAATAGAGTGAGGTTAAGGAGTGTGAAAATTATCCAGAGAAATGACACCCAATCCATAATTTTCAAGAAGTAATTAACAATGGAATTTGCTGCCCATTGCAAGATTCTTTCTTTGGATCCAATTTCCTCGACTTAATTGGGGATTAGACCATCCACACTAGGCGCCTAGCGATCGCCCAGCCGAGAGCCGGTGCTGGGCGGTCTATTGCAGCCGCCCAGCGACTGAGTGGAGAGAGAAACCGCGCAGCGCTGGGCGGTTATGTGGCGCTGGGCGGTCGGCTGGGCGGTCCGTTCGGCGCTATTGCAGCGCCCGGATCGCCCAGCGCACCGCCTAGCGCGAAAAAATAAAAAAAAAAATTTCGAAACACTATATATACGCGCTTTGTTCGTCATTTTCATTCGCACGACTTGTTTTAACGAGTACTCTCTCTATCTTAATTTCTGTTCAAGATCAACAACGCAAAATGAGTAATGCTGGTGGTAGTAGTGGTGGTAGCGGAGGGGATGCTGAGGAGTACGAACGTCGAATGGCCGAGGCGTTGGACGCCTATACGACCAACGCGATAAACCAATGGATGGAAAGGGCCTTGCAGCCGGCGATACCTCGACCTCCCCCAGTGGTCCACCGCCGCAGTGTGATTGATCGGGATCACGTAGCTGCACATCAGCGCCTATACGAAGACTACTTCGCACAGGAGCCTCGGTTCAACGCCAACCTTTTCAGGCGTCGTTTTAGGATGACCAGGAACCTGTTTATGCGTATTGTCAACGCTTTGGAGTCTCGATATCTGTATTTCCGCTTCAGACACGATGCGTCTGGCAGACCCGGCCACACACCTATTCAAAAGTGCACTGCGGCAATCCGGCAGTTGGCCTACGGAGGCGCGGCAGACATGTGGGACGAGTATCTCCACATCGGTGAGACGACTGCCTTGCAATGTCTGAAGAATTTCTGTCTGGGAGTGATAGAAGTATTCGGTGATCAGTATCTGCGAAAGCCTACCCCCGAAGACTGCCAAGATCTGTTGCGGATGCACGGGAGTCAGCATGGGTTCCCGAGTATGTTAGGCAGCATAGATTGTATGCATTGGGACTGGAAGAACTGTCCCGCAGCCTGGAAGGGGTTCTACACGTTCGGCTACAAGGGAAAGAATCCCACGATGATCCTGGAGGCCGTAGCTGATTACCGGCTTTGGATTTGGCACGCGTATTTTGGGATAGCTGGTTCGAACAACGACCTCAACGTCCTCAACTCGTCGCCACTTTTCAACGAGCAGTGTCAGGGCGTCGGTCCGGCCATCAGTTTTGTCGCCAACGGCAACCAACATGATATGGGCTACTACTTGGCGGATGAGATATACCCTAGGTGGCCCGTCTTTGTGAAGACGATCCGATGCCCAAGAGATGCGAAGAAGGCCTACTTTGCGGCACGGCAGGAGTCGGCGCGCAAGGACGTGGAGCGCGCATTTGGTGTGCTCCAGTCTCGATGGGCGGCAATTAAGGGTCCAACGCGTTTGTGGGATGTCCAATGCATTGCTGATATCATGTACGCATGTATTATCATGCACAACATGATTGTCGAAGATGAAGGTGGCGAACTGACCAATTGGGTCAACGACGATAATGAAGCCGGTCCAAGCCACGGCGTGGCCGCCCCCAACGTACGGAGTGGGGTACCTCACGATGAAGCCGGCCTCTTACAAGCACACGCCGACATGCGCCAAACGGCGGCTCATATTCGACTCCAAAATGATTTAATTGAAGAGTTATGGGCACGGAGGATTGACCGCCATTAGTTTTTTTTAATTATGTAATTTTTTTTAATTAATGTACTTTTTATATTTTATTAATATTAGTGAATTTTCTCGTTTTTGTGTCGTAAATTTAATTCCGTATATTGTGTGATTTTTAATTATTTCATTTTGTATATATTTTTTAATAATGATGTGGATAGTATGTGGCTGGGCTATGGCTGGGCTATTGCTGGGCTATTTGCTTGTTTTGATGATGTGGCATGAGGATTTTTAGTGCTGATGATGTGACAGTGATTGGGCTATGGCTGGGCTATTGCTGGGCTATTCCTATCTTGGATGGCCTTATGAAAATGAAAAAATAATTAATGATTGTCTCCGTAACACGCTTTAATAAGTTATGATTTGCTGTCTGAAATGTTCCGGCAAAGTTGTGAGTGACACTGCCATCTTTTAAAGTTAGGAATAGACGAAAATTTGATTATATTGGCCATATTCCTTTTATTCCGTTTTTATTTTACCAGTATTAAAACTAGTATCGTCTTAAAATTGATCTAATTTTCAGTCATAATTCATTTTCAGTCATAATTCATTTTTCTCATGTCAGGTCAACATTTTCAATTTTAGCCACAACAACTATAATAAGACATCCTAATTTCCAATCTCATTTTCAGACACAACTTAAATAACCAATATTCATGTTTTTTCTTTTTATTTTAGAATGGGAAAATAGGTAACATAGATCAAAATGCCAATAAAATTTAAATAAACCATTAAAATGAAAGTAACATTACTTAATTAAAATGCCTACATTAAACTTCAATGATTACAGTTCCAAATTCTCTCGATCAAATATCGTTGGAGTTGAATATAGCCTTGTTCCTCGTGCGTTGTTTGAAGTGTTTAAGGTCATCCGCAACGCGTCTCGTTGTCATCTCTATCTCGTCTCGGCGAGACGAGACGGCGTTGCAGCCCCGCGTCTCGTCCCGGTCTCGGTGAGCGTCTCGTCCCAAGGAGACGGTTGGCGCGCACTGGCGCTAGGCGTGACGCCCACTCGCCGGCCCGCGAGTGGATGTCGTCACGCTGACGCAATAAATTATTTTTTTAAAAAAATTCGATTTTAATAAAAAAATTTAAATTAATAAAAAATTAAAAAACGGTAATATGACCGTTCAACAGTTATTTTTTTTAAAAAATTACTCTATAAATACTTATCTTTCATCCTCATTATACACACAAACACACATCTATTCTTCTCAAATCATCTCAATTTCCTCTCTAATTTTCATCTCACCTCTCCAATTTTCATCACAAAATGTTCGGCGACGGAAACTCTAGCGGCTCCGGCGGCTTTGACATAAACGCGTTTGGCGACTGGGGGGCATGTACAATGTCTTGGGTGGTTCCGGTTCCGGTTCATCGACGCCGGCGGCGTACCAACCATCCCATTTTGATTAGGGCTGGCAAATCGTGCGGATTGGGTCGTTATCGGGTCAACCTGATAATTACCCAACCCAATAAGGCCTAACCTGAACCCGACCTGTTAAGGAAACTGTAAATCCGAACACGAACCCGACCTGCTACCTTCAAATCCGAACACGACCCGCACCCGACAAGAACCCGTTATCGACACGATATAATATGGGTTGACACGACACGATAACAACCTGAACCTGATATTACACGATTAAACCTTAATTTTTAACCTAATTTACACAATTAAAATTTATTTTATACTATTTAAACCTAATTTATAAGAAATTAAAAAATTAAAGTAATATATATATTTTTAAATAATAATAAAAATAATAATATTATTTCTTAATGGGTTACCCGTATCCGACCCGCATCCGATCCGAACCCAACCCGAAATTATCGGGTTCTTACTAGGTCAACCCGATAAGGACACGGATCTAATAAGACTTGACCCCAACCCGATAATTTCGTGCGGATTCGTGTCAGATTATCGTGTCGTGTCGAAAATTGTCAGCCCTAATTTTGATGTGGATGCATACGCTCGTCCCTCCGCCCCGAGGTATTCGCATGGATTATCCCAAATTAGGGAGGATTATCCGGATGAACCCAATCCGGAAGGAGGACGAGGCGGTGGAAGCTCCAGGGCTCGCGCATTCGACGCCGTGGAGGAAGAGGAGGAGGCGGTCGAGGAGGAGGAGGAGGAGGATGTAAGTCGTCATCCATACAGCTGCAAGGACACGATGGCTCTGTACAACACCTGGGTCAGCGTCTCGTATGATCCCATCGTCGGGAATCAACAAACCCGGAAGTGTTTTTGGAAAAAGGTCACCGACGCCTACAACGAGATTAAGCCAAAGGGATCCCGCCGCCGCACATTGAAGATGCTCCGCAGTCATTTTGACCGAGTCGATAGAGAAGTCAAAAAAATTTGCGGGATCTACAAGAATGAAGTGGCGAATTACCAAAGCGGAGCCAGTGGAACCGACATTCTGAGAGCGGCTTTGCGAGTCTTTTTTGACGACAACGGCAAAGAATTCAAACATGTCGATGTTTGGGAGGTGGTCAGAGACGAGGAAAGGTGGGCTGGCGGTGTCCAGTACAACACAGGCTCGACCTCGAAACGCACGAAGCACACGGCGGGTGGCCAATACTCGTCTAGTGAGAGTGGTTCAGGCAGCGCCGCACAAGAGTTTGCCTCACAGGAGGTTGAGGGCACGGCCACCGATGCGGGGGGTCCTCCCGTGGCGCCATCGGCCGCAAGGGACCAAGGTGGCGAAGGTGGCTAGAGGGAGGAGGGGCCGAGGCGAATCAAGCCAGGCGGGCTCCCAAGGGCCGCCCTCTTCCCTCATGTCCATGTACTTCACCGCCACGATGGCGGACACTTCCCGCATGACGTCTGCCTAATATCAAGCCCATCATGCCGGCATTGTGTATCTGGCGGGACAACTTGGTATTCCGCCTCCATTCGGTGCACCGCCACCGACTTCGGGGGATGATTCGCTGGCGGAGTAGTTTTTATAATTCTATAAAATTGTATTTTAAATTATGTCTTTTTTTATTTATTTTGCCATGAATTTAATTATGTATTTTTTTAGGATTTTAAGTTGTAATTTTATTTTATTTAATGAAGTGTGTTTTTATTAATTAAATTTGTTGGAAATAAAAATAAAAAATGAAATTGAATGAATATTTAAGGGATGAGATTGTTAAGAGACGGATAAGAGATGAAGGGTTGCAGGTGCTGTCTCTTAGTTAAGAGATGGAGTGAAAAATACAGTGGGCCCATGAATAGTTAAGAGATGAGACGGTTAAGAGACGGATAAGAGACAGTGTTGCGGATGGCCTAAGGTTCATCTCGCTAGTTTGTTTGGGAACTTAGTTTAGGTTCCAAATTTCAGTTTTATTTGTCTCATTTCTTGTTTCTAGTCTAGTAGTTGAGTTTTACCCAACTCAAAGCGTGATGTCATGGCCAAAATTCCTTCCAAAATGTCTAGAACATGCGTGAACAACCATTCCTTGTGGATCGATCCTCACTTCCATATTTTTGGGTTAAGGTTTTGAGCTAAGGTTTAAGGGCAATGATATGTTTGTGTGTTATCCCATAGCTCATCACACGGACATTTACATGTGTTAAACATAATCGAATTTCAATAAAATTGATGCCTCTGTAACTTCTCTTGGTTGGCTGATATATAAATTCAACGTACTTTTAGACTTCTTTCTTTTTTAGATATAATAGTAGTATATACAATTTTTTTTTTATCAAATTTTGATTTTGCACATCAACGCAAATCTTAATTAGAGTACTTATTTCACTTTTAATTTTACTTGAGCAGTCTAATTTAATATTGATATAGCCAAGATGACTAAGTTAGTTGTATCGTCATGTTTGGTTTGAAACCAATTCGAATAATGAGATATGTTCGGTAATTTTCTCACATCTTGATGGATGACTTCCATCCAGGTTTTGCACATGTGTCAACGTGTACATCATTTCACACTGATGTGCACGTAGTCCATGTGTGACCAGAGTGACGTATGCTCGATGCAATGTTGACGTGCTCATCGTATCTCAGCCAGCGAGAGGAGAGAATGTAATGTTGGCGTGGACCACCATCCATAACACTTTGTATGAAATATGCATTTGGTGTCTCTTTTGCATATTCTTTTGTGAATAAAGTCATTTTCCTATGTTTGAGATTCAATAAAAAGATTATACGCTGTTTGTTACATTGGTCCACTAAGAGGGCAGAATTGGGATTTTCCGTTCTGTTTTTATCACTTTGTTCCTGTTTTTTTTATTTATAGGATTGAGATTTGGATCTTTAGCTTGATGGATTTACCAAAAAAACCCTATGAGTGGATTTTTGATTCTCTGATTCAGAGGATATTGAGCATGTGAGTTTGGCTGCATGATTTTCTGACACTGCACTTGTCTCAAAAATTAACACATTTGTCTAGCATACTTATGCTCGATTCAAATTTCATTGAATATTACTTTTCACGAAAAGTAAATGCTCATGCCACCCACAACGCGTTACGTGGGTGGCTCGAATCCCGTCTCTCCGTGACGAGACGGGCGCGGGACGCGTTGCTGCGTCCCGTCTCGTCCCCAGCCCGCCGAGACAGCCCGCGAGCTGTCTCGCCACGAGCGCGCGCGACATGGCGCCATGCGGCGCGATGCGTGATGATGATTCCGCGAATTTTTGATGTTAGTAAAAGCACGTAAAAATAAATTACGACACAGAGAATTTTACGTGGTTCGATTTACTGAGGTAAATCTACGTCCACGGGGAGAAATGGGGGCAGGTTTGTATTGCTTGATCTGCGAATTACAGCTTACAACACAGACTTGCTATATGATTATTTCTCTAGAGAGATTCTAACCTCTTCTATCAGATCTAAGTTCTATTTATATAATGAACTCAGATCATGGCTTGCGTCACCACCCTAAGTCGTGGATGTCGTGTAGGTTATGGCCTAAGATCGTGGGTGAAGCGTAGGTCATGGCCTACGATCGTGGCCTGAACTGACATCACGTGGTAGTGGGTGTGTTGGACATCCGGTATGGGTCCACTAACTCCTTGTTCGGTCGAATACCGAGACCGAACTGCTTTGGTTGCCGATCTGAGAGTAGAGCTTGATGCCGACCTGAGAGCAGAGCTTGATTGGTTGGCTTTTACCGAGCTGTAGGCTGAGGCCGAACTCTTTGGTAATGCCGAACTGAACTCTTGGGCTTTGGGCTGGCCGAGCTGTCACTGCTATTGGGCTTGTTTAGTACGTACCCCATCACTACCCCCCCCCGAAAAGCGAAGTGATTCACTTCGGCGAAGCGAGTCACTTCGGCCTTCTGGAAAAGGGTACGGGGGAGGCTGACGTCAGGGGACGTGCCCTGCGCGTGACTGCATTAAATGCGGCATTAAATGCGACAGTAAAATCCGGCCGTTGAATCCTGAAAAGGTGGGATATGAAACGGTGCGATGATTTGAAATCTTTTCCAAATCTGATAAATACCGTCTTTCTTCATCATTTGAACACCTTTGCTATTGGCTTCTTCTGCACTCTCTATCTTCTGCGTGAAAAATTTCCTTCCGCTTTCAAAAATTTCTTCAGACTACCTTCACCTTCAAAAAGTAAGAAAAATGTCTTCTTCTTCTTCTTCGGAGTCGGGTAGCGTTAGGAAAGGGGGTAAGGGGTCTTCTAGCCGGAAAGAATCCGGGGAGAAGACCGTAGAGTATTTTCACAGTATCTTGAGTAAGGATACTGTGATATCCCTTTACGAAAAATACTCTTTTCCTGGGGGGAAGGCGGTGGTACCTGACGGTGATCACAGGGCTGACTCCCCGCCGGAGGGTTACGTCACCGTGTACGAGGCCTGCTTAGAATGCGGGCTTCGTTTCCCCCTCCCTTCTGCCTTTATAGATTTACTAGATTTTTTTCAGCTTCCTTTAGGCCAGGTGACTCCGAACTCTTGGAGGCACTTGTCGGCCTTCGCTGCCGAACTCCGTAGGTTAGGAAGGGATTTGTCTTTGAAGGCGATCCTTAAATTCTTTCAATTTAAGAGGAAGGGGTCTTGGTTTTACTTGATCCCTTTACAGCCCTTTAGGGCCTTTTGTAAAACGAAGTGGCCGAAGTGGCAAAATCGCTTCTTCTACTATGATAGGACCGCGGCTCCTAGTTTTCCCTGGAGAGGGCCGGAGTCCGTTATCCGTCACCCTCGGCCTGAACCGTTGGACGAGCTCGATGGCGAGCTCAACAAGATTCCCATAGTTAGGAAACAATACACGGAGTCTGAGCTCGTCAAGGGCGACGTCGTGTTCGACATCTCGTCTTCGGACGAAGAGGCCGAGGGTGAGGATTTCTCTTTATCTTTATGCTCTACTGCTTTAACGAAGAAAATCTGACTTTGCTTTCTTGCTTTTTGGCAGTGTTCATGTTGAATAAGGCTATCAGAAAGTCCTCCGAGCTTGTGGAGCCGGAGAGAGAGAAGGGTACCAGCTCGGCGCCTGATGCCGAGAAGAATCCGAAGAGGCAAAAGACCTCTTCGGATCCAAAGAAGCCGGAGTCGACTTCGGCAAGCAAGAAGGGGAAGACCCAGAAGCCCCCAAGGGCGCCAGAGAAAGACGTGGTCTTGGCGCCTCCTTCGGAGCATATCTGTGAGCCATTTTTATGGCCCACGGACTTCGCCGAGGTGAATTGTCTTCTTGATTCCTTGGCTTGGCTTCTGTCTTGTATTTTTGGTGCCCTCTGTTAACTTTTTTCCTTATCCATTTTCAGAGGAATGATATGCTCTCCAAGCTCGTCGCCGTCGAACTCTCCAAAGCGTCCAACGACTATGCCGAGATGCAGAGGAAATTGGCGGCTGCTTGTCACCGGGCCGAGCAGGCTGAGGCAAACTTTGAGAAAGCCAGGGCTGCTAGGATTTCGGCCCAGGATGAAGCTCAGTTTGCCAAAAACCAGCTCGTCATCCAGCGAGAGCAGACGAAACGGAGGGATGCTGCCGCCGTGGTTGCCCAAGGAGAGGGTCTCCGTGCCTACACGGAGAGACTCTTTTTGAGCAGCCAGTTCTCGGCCTTTGTCGGTAGTCTGGTAAGGCTAATTGCCGATAAGGGCGAGCAGGGGCCCGACGTCGTGCTGCCTCTGTACAGCCGAGAGATAGCTGCTCGGCTTCAGAATCTGCCGCTCCTTGAGGAGCTCGCTTCATCCTCGGTCCTGCTTTCTGCAGACCGAGTCCGGAGTTGTCGAGCTGATCGGGACGAGAACCTGGAGGCTATCTTTGCCTCCGTGGGACCCGTTTCACCCGCTTCGACTTACAACGGAGAGGGTGAGGCCGAGCCGCCGGAGCTGGAGGCCGAAGTCGAGCGGGCCGGGCATCCGGAGAAGGAAGCCGATCAGGAGGCGGAGGCGAGGCCGGCAGGAGGCGAGGCCGAGGCTGAGGTAGCCCAGGAGAAGGAAGCTGTACCAGACCGAGGAGCCGGAGACGAAGCTGGCGGAGTATGATTTCGTCTCCCTTCTCTTAGTCTAGTTTCTTCCTTGTAAAATGGCCTTGAAGCCCTAGTGTAAAAAATTTTCCTTGTGAATGAAAAATTCTCTACATTTGTCTTCGTATAGCTTTTCGTACTCGCCTTTATTCCTGTTGTATTTTACTATCTGCTCGGTACAGCTGCCGAACTAATATAGCTGCTTTGTACTCAAGGAGATGGAGATACTTCACTGGAAACGGCTGTACTCTTCGGCTTTAGACGAAGCTGAGAGAAGAGCTATAGCCGATCAGACGAAGAATGACGAGCTTCTGGCTCGTTCAGTGAAGCTGGAGGCCGATAATAAGGACTTAGAGTCCGATAAGAAGGATCTGGAGGCCGAGCTGAATACGACCATTGCTGAGAGGACTGCGTACGAGGATTACATCCGTGTGCGCGGGGGATTGACCATCTCAGATGTTCAGAGTCGAGTCGACGAACTGTGGGAGGAATATCTTGTACTCCGGAGGAACAATGCGCTGGAGAGCTCGGCTTGCCAACAAGTTGTGAAATCATTACGGCGCTGGGCTTCTCGGTACGACATTGTTCTTTCTCGGCGCCCCTCCATAGAAAGATTCCTTCGGCATATCGTGCCAACAGATGCTCGCACTCCAGATCAAACCTCTGGTTCCCTTGTTCAAAATCCTACTCCCAGCCAACAACGAACTCCGGAACAGCCGGAAATGTCAAGACGAGAACGGGCTCAGGAGCAACCGGAATCGTCAAGACGGGGACGGACTGAAATTCGCCGAGGAGTTGTGACTATGAGCGAGCAAGATCAGCAGATGCTTATTGCAGAGACTCTTCATCGCCGAGGTGTTAGGACTTCTCGGGCTCGGGGAAGAGGCGTTGGGTCGAGGATAGCATCTCGTCGACCTGCTTATTCTTCATCTGCTCGGAACAACCGAACTCGGCTTCCAGAGGATTTTGCAGATAGGTGGCTTAACTTCAGCAACCCTGGACAGTAGAATAGTCCTTTGTAATAGCGTAACGCCATTTTGTAGGGTAGCGGAGTTGTATGCCGAACAAGATTTGATAAATGAAATTTTGTTTTCGCTTCTAACACTGTATTTACAGCTTAGCGAAAAATTTCATCGTACTTGTCCTCGGTCTTATGAAGTAAACTTCTTTGACCGGACTTGGTCCTTGGTCTGATGAAATAAACATCTTTGACCGGACTCGTCTTTGGTCTGATGAAATAAACATCTTAGACCGGACTCGTCTTTGTGTCTGATGAAATAAACATCTTAGACCGGACTCGTCTTTGGTCTGATGAAATAAACATCTTTGACCGGACTCGTCTTTGGTCTGATGAAATAAACATCTTTGACCGGACTCGTCTTTGTGTTCTAATTTGGCGATTTTCGTCGCCGGGATCGAACTTTCCCTTGTCCTAATTCGGCGAGTTTTATCGCGTGGATCGGACTTTCCCAGTTAACCGAAGTGGTCTTATGCAGTAAACCTCTTTGACTAGACATGGTCGTCCTCGGTCTTATGAGGTAAACTGCTTTGACCGAACTTGGTCGTCCTAATTCGGCGAGTTTTATCGCGTGGATTGGACTTTCCCTTGTCCTAATTCAGGCAAGTTTTATCGCGAGAATCGGACTTTTGTTGCAGTTCGTTTCAGACGAAGTGCTTGATTCTTAAGCAGAATTGTGGTCTTGTATCCTCTTTAGAAGCTTTGACACACAATCGTGGGCTTGTTGCAGCTCGTTTCAGACGAACTGCTTGTTTAAGCTGAATTGTGGTCTTGTATCCTCTTTAGAAGCTTTGACACACAATCGTGGGCTTGTTGCAGCTCGTTTCAGACGAACTGCTTGTTTAAGCTGAATTGTGGTCTTGTATCCTCTTTAGAAGCTTTGACACACAATCGTGGGCTTGTTGCAGCTCGTTTCAGACGAACTGCTTGTTTAAGCTGAATTGTGGTCTTGTATCCTCTTTAGAAGCTTTGACGCACAATCGTTGGCTTGTATGTTCTAAAAAGGGGATCAGCCTTTGAAGAACGAGATACCTCAGTTTTATTTGTAAGAGACGACACTCACATAGACAGACACAACGCACGTAGAGACAAGAACAAGTAAAAAACAAAGAAAACACATAAGACTGACTGACCGGACTGTCTCTTACAAATGGAACTTTTTGAGGTTGGAAACGTACCATGTTCGGGGTACTTGTGCTCCTGACGCGTGAGTCAATTTGTAAGACCCTTTGCCGAGGACTTCTGACACCCGATATGGACCTTCCTATGTGGGTTCGAGTTCGCCCAGCTTTTCTGCTCGGCTTACTTCGTTGTTTCTCAAGACGAGATCTCCCACTTGAAATTGCAGCTTCTTCACCCTTTGGTTGTAATACCGGGCTACTTGCTCCTTGTACTTGGCTGCTTTTAGGCAGGCCAATTCTCTTCTTTCTTCGGCAAGATCTAGTTCGGCTCTCAGTCCGTCACCATTCATTTCTGAGGAGAAATTGAGTTCGGGGACTGGATATGCCGATCTCAACCGAATCACGGCTTCAGTGCCGTACACCATCGAGTTCGGCTCCGGTGTGACTTCGGTCATTTCGCCGGCCTCTGATTCCGGCTGCTGTGATTGCTATGCTTGATGGTGCCGAACTGATTGCTCGGCACTTTTAAGCGCAATCTGCGAACACACTTGCTCTTTTTCGATCACCTCGGATGACCGCTATCTCTCCTTTAGTGGAGAAGGTGTTCGGCGAGGATGCCTCTGATCGCTATGACCGGGCTTCTTTTTGTCTTCTCTAGATGAGCTGTCTAAAGACCGTTTTCGACGGTCTGCCTCATCGGCACGAGAAAACTTGTCCGCAATGTCCCACATCTCTTGAGCTGTTTGCGGACCGCACTCCACGAGCTTTCTGTAGAGAGCTCCGGGCAGGATTCCATTTTGGAATGCCGAAATGATAAGTAGATCATTGAGATTATCTACTTGTAGGCATTCCTTATGGAATCTCGTCAGGAAGTCGCTGATCTTTTCGTCGCGACCTTGACGTATAGAAAGCAGCTGAGCCGAAGTAATCCGGGCTTCCGCTTTCTGAAAGAACCTCCTGTGGAAAGCATCCATTAGATCTCGGTAGGATCTAATGCTGCCTTGGGGGAGGCTATCGAACCACCTTCTTGCGTTCCCGATAAGCAGCTCGGGAAACAGCTTGCACATGTGGACCTCGTTGAGACCCTGGTTCGCCATGTTATATTGATAGCGTCCCAAGAAATCATGAGGATCCACGAGTCCGTCATAGGTTATCGACGGAGTTCGGTAGTTCTGTGGTAAGGAAGTTCGGGTAATATCGTCCGAGAACGGAGTCCTCAATGCTCCGTACATGGCGAACCCGACATCTCTTCGGTATGGAGGAGTTGGAGTTCTCCTGTGATTCCGGTACCGAGGATTCTCTCTCCTGGAAGACATGACACTACTGCGGTAGTGACTGTCTCGTATGGAGGGAGAGGGAGAATCCGCCGTTTTCGCCTCCGGCTGCTTTTGGCTTTTTTGCAGGAAGGTTAAGAATTCCTCCTGCTTTTCAGCCAAAAACAGCTTGACAGCCTCGTTCAAATCGGGCTGCTGGGAAGACTCGGTGTGACGGCTTTTGGAGCGGCTTGTTCCTCCGCCATGAGAACGGGTGGTAGATTTATCCCTAGGCCGTTTTCCAGACCTATGGGATGGATTGGCTTCCTCCTGGTTCTCCCGGGCAGGAATGCGGGTACTCTGCGATCTGGTATGCATTTTTTGGGTGGAAAAAATGGATCAAAAATTCGCTTTATCACAAATTTTGTTCTCTGGTTCCCACAGACGGCGCCAGTGATGATTCCGCGAATTTTTGATGTTAGTAAAAGCACGTAAAAATAAATTACGACACAGAGAATTTTACGTGGTTCGATTTACTGAGGTAAATCTACGTCCACGGGGAGAAATGGGGGCAGGTTTGTATTGCTTGATCTGCGAATTACAGCTTACAACACAGACTTGCTATATGATTATTTCTCTAGAGAGATTCTAACCTCTTCTATCAGATCTAAGTTCTATTTATATAATGAACTCAGATCATGGCTTGCGTCACCACCCTAAGTCGTGGATGTCGTGTAGGTTATGGCCTAAGATCGTGGGTGAAGCGTAGGTCATGGCCTACGATCGTGGCCTGAACTGACATCACGTGGTAGTGGGTGTGTTGGACATCCGGTATGGGTCCACTAACTCCTTGTTCGGTCGAATACCGAGACCGAACTGCTTTGGTTGCCGATCTGAGAGTAGAGCTTGATGCCGACCTGAGAGCAGAGCTTGATTGGTTGGCTTTTACCGAGCTGTAGGCTGAGGCCGAACTCTTTGGTAATGCCGAACTGAACTCTTGGGCTTTGGGCTGGCCGAGCTGTCACTGCTATTGGGCTTGTTTAGTACGTACCCCATCACGTGACGCCCACTCGACGGCCCGCGAGTGGGTTTCGTCACGCTGACGCAATAAATTATTTTTTAAAAATGATTTATTTAATAAAAAATTTAAAATTCGAAAACGGTAATATTACCAATTTTCGACCGTTTTCCCATTTTTTTACTCTATAAATACTCATATTTCATCCTCATTTTACACACAAACACACATCTATTCTTCTCAAATCATCTCTCTTTCCACTCCAATTTTCATCTCAAATCAACTCTTTTATTCTTCCCCCAAAGTTAATCGATCTAATGAATCTATATGAGCAACTGCGTCGAATAATGGAAGAATCACTTGAAGAAGATCGACGCCGGAAGGCGGAGGAAGCCGCGCCGCCCCAAAGACGCTCCCGAACTTACATCCATCGTAACCGGGAGGAAGTTGCCGCAAGGTTAGTACGCGACTACTTCTGCGATAACCCGGTTTGGGGAGATACCTACTTCCGTCGCCGGTTCCGCATGCGGAAACCGCTATTTCTCCACATTGCAAATACATTGGCAGCTCGGGAAGAGTTCTTCCAAGAAAGGTTCGACGCCGTCGGCCGTCCCAGCCACACGACGCTGCAGATATGTACTACAGCAATCCGTCAGCTTGCGACTGGACAAACGGCGGATGTGTTCGATGAATACCTTCACATTGGAGAAAGCACTGGGAGAATGTGTTTGATCCAATTCTGCAAAGGCATCCGGGCAGCCTTTACCGACGAATTTCTCCGGAAGCCAAGCACGACAAATTGCCAGTTTCTCCTCAACCTTCACGAAGAAGTGCACGGATTCCCCGAGATGCTTGGCAGCGTCGATTTGCATGCACTGGCAATGGAAGAATTGTCTTGTGACGTGGAGGGGGTCGTACACGAGCGGCCACAAAGGCACCTACCCCACCGTTATACTCGAGGTCGTTGCCGACTACCGACTATGGATCTGGCATGCGTACTTCGGGGCCCCGGATCAAACAATGACGTAAACGTGCTCCACCAATCCGACCTTTTCGCCGAAGTTTTAAAGCGTCGGCCATCAACTTCATCGCTAACAACCGGCGGTATAAAATGGAGTACTATCTTGCCGACAGCATCTACCCGAAGTGGCCAACCTTCGTGAAGACATGCAGCAGGCCTGTGAACGCAAAGCAGGCTCTTTTTGCGCAGAAGTATGAGGCTGCTCTCAAGGATGTGGAGAGGGCGTTCAGGGTTCTCCAAGCGCGCTTCAACATTATCAAAGCCCCGGCTCATACGTGGTTTATGTAGAGTATGGTCGACATCATGTATACATGCATAATCTTGCACAACATGATTGTTCAAGACGAAGGACCTGAGGCGGGAAACTGGTTCGACCCTGAAGCCCCCGGAAGCTCTACCGCAAGTAGTCCGTCTCTCAGTAGAGTGCATCCGTCTATATAAGAACGATTGTCTATTTGAGCAAGGACACGTGACTCTACCGCCCACGCCCAACTCCAAGATGATCTAATTGAGCACATTTGGGCAACATTTGGCAACCGGTAGACGCACATCATCGCCGTTCTTCTGCTTCTTTGAGCTTTAAAGATTTTGAATTTAGTGAGAGTGAGCGGAAGAAATTAAATTAAGTATTTTTCATTTTTTAGGATTTTTAATTATGTTTTTTTTATTTTTTAAAGAATTTTATGTTGTAAATTTATTTTATTTAATGAAATGTGTTTTTATTAATTAAATTTGTTGGAAATAAAAATAAAAAATGAAAATGAATGAATAGTAATTTAAGAGATGGTTAAGAGACGGATAAGAGATGGAGGGTTGCAGGTTCTGTCTCTTAGTTAAGAGATGGAGTAAAAAGTACAGTGAGACCCAAGAATAGTAATTTAAGAGACAGTTAAGGTACGGATAAGAGACAGCGTTGCAGATGGTTTTACAGGAAGTGATTGGTAAAGTGGTAATTTAAGTTTACTCACGAGATGGTAAGAGCATCCCATCCATGCTCTTTGGCTCCTCATGCATGCTCTTGCCAAATAGCATGGATGTGGACACAGACCCACTTTTATTCATTTTTTACTTTCTGTTCTTTGGCAAGAGCACAACACCACATTCATGCTCTTCTGTAAGAACATGTTAAAGGGTCCCACCATTCTATTATTCAATTTAAATAAAAAAATTTCCACAATATTAAAATGCATTAAAAATACCCAAAATACTATTATTAATTACTAAAAAATTAAAAATTACATAATTAAAATTCTAAAAATTAAAAATTACATAATTAAATTCATAAAATTAAAAAAAACCCACTACTCGTGGCCAAATTTCGCCCAAATGTGTTTTATAAAGTGAGCAAACTATATTAATATATTATTCATAATAATGTATTCGTTCTTGTAAAACATATGGTTTAAGCTTTGTTGGATACAATACTACTAGAAGTAGTAATAACATTTTTAATATTCAATTCATTTTTTTTAAATAATTTTAAGCTTTTTAGGCTTGGTCAACAAAATTCAAATTTAGCATCTATATTGCCTCGAAAATATCCATACAAATCCCAATTCCTTTCTATCCAAACATCTCTCTCTGCAAGCTCCTTCGCCGAAACATATCACGATCAGTATCCCATTATCTCCACCACACTCGTTAAAAAGATTGAATCTTTCACCACCCCACAACAAAAAAATTGAATCTTTACGTCTTCACACACTAGAAAAAATGAGCATTGAAACCTTGCTGAGGCTCATTTGCTGCTTCACTATCTCTGTCTGCATCTCTCTCACTTCCTCATTGAGCTCA
The DNA here is from genome assembly GCF_004379255.2 of Salvia splendens. Classification (NCBI taxonomy): domain Eukaryota; kingdom Viridiplantae; phylum Streptophyta; class Magnoliopsida; order Lamiales; family Lamiaceae; genus Salvia; species Salvia splendens. Next base: position 17,028,518 of record NC_056046.1, read on the forward strand.
GACGCCCTCGCGCTTCTAGCGCTGAAATCCGCAATCTCAGAAGACCCCAGAAACGCTGTCGTTTCATGGTCCTACTCCGATTTATCCCCTTGCAAATGGGCTGGGATCATCTGCGACGAAACCCACGACAGAGTCACCTCCATTTCACTCTCCGGCAACTATCTCAAGGGCTACGTTCCATCAGAAATCGGCGCGCTTGCATTTCTCTCTTCTCTCGATCTCTCGCAGAACAATTTCAGCGGACCTCTGCCGCAACAGATAACCAATCTTCAAAGCCTTGTTCACCTCGACATTTCGTCGAACAATTTCAGTGGCTCCCTCCCTGAAGGGCTGAGCAACTTGGGGAATTTGAGGGGGACGTTGAATTTATCGTGCAATTCATTTTCCGGTTCGATTCCGGCGAGTTTGGGGCGGCTTCCGATGACGGTAAGCCTCGATTTGCGGCGGAATAATCTCACCGGAGAGATTCCTCAGGTTGGGTCGCTGCTGAATCAGGGCCCAACCGCGTTTTCTGGAAACCCTCTTCTTTGCGGATTTCCGTCGACCACGTTGTGTGCAGAGAGGCAAAATCGGAATCCAATCAAACCTGGCGTTTCCTCAAACGGGTTGCCTGCAAGTGAGAAGGCGAAGATGAAAAGCGGGATGGCGACGACGGTTTCTGTAATCTGTGGTGTTTCCGTGGCGGCGATGGGGATGGTGTTTGTTTCAGTGTGGTTGATGAAGAAGAGGAGGAAGATGGAGGAGGAGAAAATGGTGAGAGAGAAAGCGGAGAGAGAGAAGGGGCAAAAGGGTAAATTCGTGGTTGTGGATGAAGGTTTTGGTTTGGAGTTGGAGGATTTGTTGAGGGCTTCGGCTTATGTTTTGGGGAAGGGTAGGAATGGGATAGTGTATAAAGTTGTGGTCCCGGGCGGGTCGGGTCGGGAGCCGGTCGTGGCTGCAGTGAGGCGGCTGGGCGAGGGGTCGGGCGAGACCAGGGCGTGGCGGATGAAGGATTTCGAGGCGATTGCGAAGGTGAAGCATCCCAACATTGTGAGGCTCAAGGCCTATTACTATGCGAGTGATGAGAAATTGCTTGTTTCTCAATTTGTTGGGAATGGAAGCTTACACAATGCTTTACATGGTGAGAATTGAATCTCTCTCTTTCAATTTTCAAATTATAAACATTTTCATTTGTGAAAATATTGGATAATTTTTTTATGTAGGAAGTGGCATCACTCCATTGTCATGGGCTGCAAGGCTCGGGATAGCCCAGGGGGCAGCCAGAGGCCTAATGCACATCCACGAAAGCCGAAAACACGTCCACGGCAGCATCAAGACATCGAAGATCCTCCTCGACCGCGACCTCAAGCCCTACATCTCCGGGTTCGGCCTACCTCGCCTCGTTGCAACTTCATTGGCAGGCGGAAAGTCCACTCAGAAATGCGACGTTTACTCCTTTGGGGTCGTGCTGCTGGAGATTCTAACGGGGCGGCTGCAAGAGAGCGAAGGTGGGGGGGTTGAGGGCCTCGTGAGGAGGGTCTTTCGCGAGGAGAGGCCGTTGTCGGAGATCATAGACCCGTCTCTCATGCATGAGATCCGGGCCAAGCCACAGATCGTCGCAATGTTTCACATTGCGCTGAGCTGCAGTGAGATAGATCCTGAGTTGAGACCAAAGATGAGAATGGTTTCTTTTAGCCTTGATTGCATCAAATTGGATGATAAAATTAGTTGATCTCTCCTTTTTTTCCCTATATGCTAACAAATTCGTATGCACGTAAAAAAATTGCATATTCAATAGTATTTCAAGGCTAATTCAAACTAAGCATTTGATTGCCTATAAATGAGATTTAATGTGAAACTGAACATATTGTGTATAAGAAGGGTAAAAGAGTAAAATCGTATGCTAAAGAAAACCGTTTAGTGGGCCCCGCAGTTGCCGTTGGTTCATAGCTAGCTCACAAATTTTCACACAAAAACTAAACGATTCATCAATTGAAATCTCTGTCGAACCCTAATCTCAAATCATTGATCCACTCAATTTCGCACCAAACTCACTCCAGTCAGCCGGAGAATTATACAAATTTTACGGTCCGGATGAGAACGGTTGATTTTCGCATATGAGAATGATCCATTGGAAGGGGAGATTATTGTTGATCTTCGTCGAATTTCAAAGTTTCCGCAGTGAAAAATCGTGATGATCTGATCGGAAGAGAGGATCGAAAGGCAATGTCAAATTTTGGAGGGGATTTTAATCAGAAGATTGATTATGTGTTCAAGGTCGTGTTGATAGGGGATTCCGCGGTGGGGAAATCGCAGTTGCTGTCTAGGTTTGCGAGGAATGAATTTAACTTGGAATCGAAGGCCACAATTGGGGTTGAATTCCAAACCAAGTCACTTCTCATCGATCAGAAAACTGTAAAGGCACAGATTTGGGATACTGCGGGTCAAGAGAGGTTAAATTCTTCCCCTAATTTTTTTACCAAAAGATTGATTGAGTGGATCTTGATTTTATTCTGTTATTAGTTGTTTTGTGCAATAATTCACTGTTTTAGCTGAAATTTGAATGAAGAATTGTGGATATGCTTACTGTTAATTTGTGAGGGATTGGATATAGGAGTATATGTTAAAATTCAATTTTCAAAATGTTAAGGTTCTGTTCTTTGAATGGAATGAAATTTGTTTGATGAATCAGGGCTCTGCATATACAGATAGATGCTTAGAGAATCAAATCACTAGTTCTTAGACAAGTATATTTATAGTTTCTGCAAAATATGCTACTTGATATGATATTCTTGGACCTTAAAACTTAAAAGGCTCTGCAACGATGATCGTAGGTATCGAGCAGTGACGAGTGCATACTACAGAGGCGCGGTTGGTGCAATGCTGGTATACGACATAGCAAAACGCCAATCCTTCGATCACATGGCGAGATGGCTGGAGGAGCTAAGAGGGCACGCTGACAAGAACATCGTGATAATGCTGATCGGGAACAAATCCGACTTAGGGACACTCCGAGCAGTCCCCACAGAGGACGCGCAGGAGTTTGCTGAGAGGGAGAATCTGTACTTCATGGAGACGTCAGCCCTTCAAGCAACGAATGTGGAGGGTGCGTTCATGACCATTCTCACGGAGATATATCGGATTGTGAGCAAGAAAGCTCTGGCTGCCAATGGCGAATATTCGAAGTCTTCATCTTTGAAGGGGACTGCCATCATTGTCAGTGGTCAAGGAGAGACACAGTCTAAGTCTGGTTGTTGCACATGACCAAGTTTTCTTGTTTCTTCATCTTTACTCAGTGATTGTACACATCTTTTTTGGTTTAGATTAGTCTATTTTTTTGTGGTTCAATTTCACAGAACTGGTGTTGCATGATTGAGCATATTTTGATGTAGGCAGTTTCTTCTGTCTCAAACCATCTGTTCTTAGTTTTGCAACTGATGAGAGAGAGCGAAAGACATGACTAAAACGAAATTACGAATTCTCTTTATGTTGAAGAAAAACACAAGTTCATTTAAAAAATTATCTACATCAAAATATATCAAACCTCGTATTAAAAGGCTTAAGGCCATCCACAATAGGCGCCCAGCGACCGCCCAGCCGAGCGCCGGCGCTGGGCGGTTCGCTGGGCGATCTATTGCAGCCGCCCAGCGGGCGATTGGAGAGAGAAACCGCGCAGCGCTGGACGGTCGCGTGGCGCTGGGCGGTCGGCTGGGCGGTCGGCTAGGCGGTCCGTTCGGCGCTATTGCAGCGCCCGGATTGCCCAGCGCACCGCCTAGCGCGAAAATTATTTTTTTTTTCCGAAACACTATATATACGCGCTTTGCTCGTCATTTTCATTCGCACCACTTGTTTTAACGAGTACTCTCTCTATCTTAATTTCTGTTCAAGATCAACAACGGGAAATGGATCTCAACAACGAGCCTAGTTCCGGGAGTAGCGGGTCACAAACTCCGACGATCCCTGTGGGAAGTGGATGGGGTCAGGTACAGCGGAGGTTCCCACGACCTCCCCGAGACGACGCAGGAGTTCCCCACGCCGCGTTCGGTCGGTGGCCGACCTCGCCCGATTGGGCGCAAGCGCGCTCAGCAGGCGGCGAGAGGGAACGCCGGGGCTTCCCAGGAGGTCCAGTCGGCATCCCCCCTTGGCCAATCCACCCAGGAGCTCAAATTCTTCGCTCGCGCCCAAACGCGCGCTCAGTTGATCAAGACGATGGCCGAATGGCGGGTGGCGACGGATCCCGTGGAGAAGAGCGTGCTTCAAACCTTGCTCATGAGCCTGCAGGACGAGTTGGAGGCTATACGGAGGGAGACCGGTGGCGGCGGCAGCGGCGTAGGCGGCGGAGGCGACGGCGATGGTGGCGACGGAGGCGACAGCGACGGAGGCGAAGACGACGGAGACGAGGAGTGAATTGTCACTCTTTTTTATTAATGTATTTTTTTTAAAAATTAATGTACTTTTTTTAAATTATTGTACTTTTTTAAATTTTAATAGTATTATTAAACTTTTCCCGTATATGTCTCGTAATTTAAATTCCGTATATTGTGTGATTGTTAATTATGTCATTTTATATAATTGTTATTAGTGATGTGGCTATTGATGTGGCTGGGCTATTTATGATGTGGCTAGGCTATGGCTAGGCTATTTATGATGTGGTAGGAGGATTTTTAGTGCTGATGATGTGGCAGTGGCTGGGCTATGGCTGGGTTATTGCTGGGCTATTCCTATTGTGGATGGCCTAACAAAATTTAAAGACATATCAGGACGAAAATGAGGATATTTGGGTGTAGGCAGTGCGCATCAGTGATTAGTAGACTATCTTCATTCATTCATAATCTTCGTTGAAGCCAACACCAACAGAACTTTTTAATAAAATAGTGTTTCTGTCATCCATATACATAACGGGAACCTAATCAAATCAAATATTTCCCTTTCCATATGTTTTAAATCAGTATAATATTTATATTTAATTAATACATATTAAATAATCTCTGAAAATTATATAAATTATTTTATAATTCAAATTCAAATTATATAAATTAGTTTATTATTTTATCATCTCTGAAAATTTATTGATATTTAAAAATTAAAATTTAAAATTTAATTTTATAAAATTAAATATAATATTGAAATAAATAAACAAAGTGAAGGATAGTAAAGGGAATGAAGAATGACAATTTTGAAATAATATCAGATTTAGTACATCACTGAAATAATATCAAATTTACAATGTTAAAAGTGTAAAAAGACCAAATTGTCTAAATGCTTAAAAGGGTATTTTCGACCCAAAATAGTGAAAAGGACCATTTTCAAGAAAAATGCTTTGTCCGGGGTTGTCTTGGGATATTTTGAAAGTCCAGGATCTAAGGGTGAGATAAACGCATAGTCTATGGACTGTTTTTGTAGTTCACTCTTATATTTTATTCGTTGCTCTTAGCTAAGGAACAACACCCACAACCATACTCTTGCCCAAGTGTGCAGGTTCATTCACCATTCATGAATCCCAATATTTTATTATTCAATTTAAAACTACCATTACTAAAAACTTTTCATTAATAATAAAAATTATTTTAAAAAAATCCAAAATGACATTACAAATTTCTGAAAAATTAAAAATTATACAATTTTAATCCTAAGAATTTAAAATTGCACAATTTAAATACTGAAAATAAAAAATACAAGCCAATACAATTTAATTTTATTCGAACCGACTACTCGTTGCCGAATTTTGCCCAAATGTGTAAAAAAATGGGTATTGAATGCCAGTATTAATAGATGATTTGGGGATTAAAAAATTGACAAAAATTGAAAAACAGTCATAAAAAGGCTCTATTTTGTGAAGTGGGATTTTGTTTTTGAATTTTTTTTTATTTTTTTAAATAATAAAACTGCATAAAAATAACACCTACTCACAGGGGTGGGGGGCAAGTGGGTGCGTCTGTCCGTTCCGGCGAGCGGTGCTCGCGTGCAAGAAGCAAGAGCGAGCTCGTGTCGCGGCTGTCCTGCACGGCAGCGTTGTACTTGCTTCAAAATAACTAGTGCGAAAACACTTTCATTCTTATAACTTATATTATTCCATTTATTTTTTTGTAGTACCCATATCTTATACCTTTTTTATTTTTATAAATTATGATTAAATATTTTAATATGAAAAATAGTAATAAATTTATATTGTTAAAAGCTTAAACTACATACCCACTCCGTTCCACAATAGAAGTTACATTTGGTGTAGAAACAAGTTTTAAGAAATGTAAAGAATAGTGGATTGAAAAAGTTGGTAGAATATAATCTCCAATTTTTGTATTGGTTTATAATAAAATGTAACTGAAGTAGGTTAGTAGTATGTGAGACCTACTTACCAATTATGATAAAGTAAATAAGACTCATATTATGAAATGAACCAAAATGAAAAAATGTGACTCTTATTGTGAGATAAAGGGAATAATTTAAACTTTGAAAAATTAAAATTACACATTTTAAATCATAAAAAAAGAGAAGTTGACTCTATATGGGCCGACTCAAAATTAACATGGAATATAATTCTCAAATTGTTTTCAAAATACATGGGAGGGTTTGGGATTATTTCTTGAATAAAGGTGGATAATATTTTGTGAAGTTTTGTGTATTTGTAAGGAAAAAAGGTATACAAAAATTTAATGAAAAAAGAATAAGTGTGCTATTAAAATGAGAGTAGTAGCAATTTTTTTTATCTAAATTTAAAAAGCGTAATGCAATATGATACGTTGTCATTTGCAAGTCAATCAACATGCTTAGGCCATCCACAACGGTGTCACTATACCGTCCCTTAACTGTCTCTTAAAACACTATTTGCGGGCCCCACTGTATTTTTTTACTCCATCCCTTAACTAAGGGACGGAACCTGCAACCCTCCGTCCCTTAACCGTCCCTTAAATTACTATTCATTCAATTTCATTTTTTTATTTTTTTTCCAACAAATTCAATTAATAAAAAACACACTTCATTAACAATAAAATAAAATTACAACATAAAATAAAAATACAACTTAAAAGTTAAAAAATAAAAAAAAACACACAATTAAAATCCTAAAAAAATAAACGTGGCATAATTTAAAATACAATTTTATAGAAAATAAAAAACTACTCCGCCGGCGAATCATCCCCCGAAGGTGGTGGAGGTGCACTAAAGCCGGTAGGAGGCTGAAGGCCAAGTTGGGCTGCCATAAAGACAATTCCGTTCCACCAGGCTTGGTACTGGGCGGGCGTAAAGCGGAAAGTGTCCGCCATTGTGGCGGTCATGTACATGGTCATAAGGGATTTCGAGCCTCCCCCCAGCCCGAGCCGTAGCCAGCCTGGCTTGATTAGCCTCGGCCCTTCCTCGCTCTAGCCGCCTTCGCCGCCTTGGTCCCTTGTGGCCGACAGCGCCCATGGGAGGATCCCCCGGCATCCCCGGCCATGCCCTCAACCTCCTGTGAGGCACCCTCTTGTGCGCCGCTGCCCTCACCGGCGTCACCAGACGAGTATTGGCCACTCGCCGTGTGCTTCGTGCGCTTGGAGGTTGAGCTCGAGCTGGAGCGGACACCGCCGGCCCACCTTTCCTCGTCCTTGACGACCTGCCAAACATCAACAAATTTGAATTGTTTGCCGGTGTCGTCGTGGTAGACGCGCAAAGCCGACCTCAGAATGTCGGCGCCCGTGGATCCGCTTTGGTACTGAGCCGTTTCGTTCGTGTAGATGCCGCAGAATCTTTTAACCTCTCTGTCGACTCGGTCAAAGTAAGCGCGAAGCATCTTATATGTGCGGCGGCGGGACCCTTTCGGCTTAATATGGTGGTAGGCCTCGGAGACCTTTTCCCAGAAACACTTCCGGCTTTGTTGATTCCCGACGATGGGATCGTAAGAAACACGGATCCAGGCATTGTACACCGTCATCGTTTCTTTGCTGCTGTACGGATGCCTGCCTAGATCCTCCTCCTCCTCGCCCGCCTCCGCCTCTGCCCTGGAGCTTCCACCGTCTCGGCCTCCTCCCGGAGTGGGTTCAACGGAATAATCCTCCCGAATCTGGGATAATCCCTGCGAATACCGCGGGGCTGAGGAACGGGCGTATGCATCCAAGTCAAAATTGGGTGGTTGGTACCCCCGGCGTCGACGAACCCTGGGTGCCCGGCGTTGACGAACCGGAACCACCCAATGTGTTGTATATGCTCCCCAGTAGTCGAACGCGTTGAGATCCCACGCGCCGGAGCCGCCACCGCCGGACATTTTGTGATGTGGTATGTTAGATGAAAATTGGAAAGGAAATGAAGATGATTTGGGGAGAGAAGTGTGTGAAATGAGGATGGATTAGGAGTATTTATAGAGTAAAAAAAATAAAAAAAAAATAAAAAAATGGATAATTAAACGTTAATATTACCGTTTACAATTTTTATTTTTTATTTTTTAAATTCAAATTTATAAAAAAATGATTTATTGCGTCAGCGTGACGATGACCACTCGTGGGCCGGCGAGTGGGCGTCACACATGGCGCCTGAGCGAGCCACATCGCCTCGGCGCGTGGCGAGACGGCTCGTCACTCGTCACGCCGTGACGGGACACGGGACGAGATCGGGACGGGCTGGGGATGAGACGGGGCGCCGCAACGCGTGGCGCCGCCGTCCCGTCCCCCGTGACGGAACACTGGACACCCGCGTAATGCGTTGCGGGTGCCCTTAGGCACGCGTATATGAGAAAACGTATGAGTATGTTATTAAGATGAGAGTCAATTAACATCTAAGAGCATGCCCATCGATGCTCTTGCGCAAGGACGACGTCCGTGCTGTCGGCAAGAACAGACCCCTGCTCGCCGTTGTGCTCTTGGCAACGATACGACCCTGCTCGATGCATAGAGCACGTCCGTGCCAACGGCAAGAGCACGAGTAGCCGACGTGACATGCTCTGGTTGGCCGTTGGTTTATCATTTTATAAAAAAAAAATTTTAAAAATTTGAAAAATTCAGATTTAATAAAAAAAAATTTTCACACTTCCTAATAAAATATATCCGTTTTTCCACACTTTTAATTTATTTTTTCATTATTTTTACCCCAAAATTCATACTTTCATCTATAAATACTCTCATTTCAAACACAAAAAATGACACTATACCAAACAACTCTCCCAATCTCAATTTTTAGGATTTTAATTATGTAATGTTTAATTTTTAGGATGTTAATTATGTAACTTTTAATTTATTAGTAATTTGTAAAAGTATTTTGCGTATTATTAATGCATTTAATATTGTGGAAATGTTTTTTGTAATTGAAGTATTTAAATTAAATAATAGAATGGTGAGACTTTTGAACATGCTCTTACGGAAGAGTAGGGAGTAAAAAATTAATAAAAGTGGGCCCAAGCCCACATTCATGCTCTTTGGCTAGGATGCTCTAAGTACACACGTACATGGCTACATGCTAGTACTATTGTCTATTTATTAGAAGTCCATTCGATGGATATTTTATAAAATTGAATATAAAATCACACAAAAAAATTTGTCTTAGACTTCTAATATTCAACAGTTTTTAAACCAGATTAGAATAAAATGGACTATTAATGTGTCCAGCGTAGCATAGTTAGTGTAGATTTACTGTTTCTCAATTAAATTCACTCTCTACTCACTATGATTAAGTTACTAATTGTATATGAAACTATAATTAAAGCAGAAGTAATATAAGGTGGATGGATAAAATGGTAATTATAATAAAGTTGACCTACCGCTTCTGAACCAATTTGAATTTCAACGGAAAAATATCGGCATCGCCATTTCTAAATTTCAAATTTCACTTCATTTTCGACTTTACTGTATAAATTGCCGCCCCTCTTTCATTTCTCATACTCACCATTTCACCTCTTTCACAAAATCAATTCCCGTTGATTTTGCTCGTTACTATCCCGAAATCTCGTCGATTTCACCCGATCTTTCCTTCGAAGGTACTAACATGCTAATTTCTTTTTGATAAATTTTCATGCTCGGAAATTGACAGTTTTAGGTTGGAAATGAAGTAGTTGAAATAGTCACTGAAAAATTAATGTAGTTTTTGTGCATCCTGTAGCAGAGATGGTTGATTCATAGTGTTAATTTTAGTTCATTGTTGTTGTGGAAAGGGTTTGAATTTACTTGAGAAGTTTGATGCGGTTTTGATTTAAGTAGGTATACTCGGATTTGTGAATTTGATTGGGTATAAGATGTGATTTCCCATTGTTGTGAATTGATCTTGATATTTTTGCATCTAATTATACGAATTGATTTGGCGTTGAAGGTATTTGACAAAATGGCTGTGTCACGAGATCGGCTATCGAGGGAAGATAGCATCATAGCATCTTACAGCCAAAGGCGAGTTTCAAGGAATATTGGAAGGGGGAATCCGATACCTTTTGTTCTTGTGGATGATAATGAGGAAGGGATGAATGCAAGGACTCCATTCCGGTGGAGAGATACGACGATGGCTGGCAATGCTGGATCCCCGAGATTTACGCCTCAGAACTTGTCATATTTGGTGGGGAGTGGTCGTAGCCGTGTGGGTGGTTTTGGTACTACGAGTATAAGGCGCTTTGGAAGGCTGGCAGGGCCGGAGAACTTGGGAAGTAGCCGTGGCCGTGGAGGTGCATTGCCAGCTTGGTATCCCAGAAAGCCTCTCAATGACATCACTGCTGTAGTGAAGGTAGAATGAATGAATGAATTTCCATTTCGCCTTCTTTTTTAAGTTGATTGTTATTGTGAATGTGGTTTCAAATGCTGGATTACTTTACTTATGATTTAAACTCTCTCTCCCTCTCTCCCTGTGTAGGCATTTGAAAGAAGAAGAAGAGAGCAACGAGGAGGTGGCGAAGGCTTACAAACAGCAGCTCGTGTTCAACCTAGCACGCCAAGTGCTCATCTTGAGCAAAACAAAGCTATGATTTCGCCGGTTTTGTATAGGCCAAGAAGCATAGGCAAAGTTCCCAAGATATTGCTCGATATCACGCATCAAGAGGGGGGAGATGCAGCAGCTTGTTTGACGCCGCAGAAGAAGCTATTGAACAGTATTGATGTAGTTGAGAGGGTGGTGATGGAGGAGCTCCAGAAGATGAAGAGGACTCCATCTGCCAAGAGGGCAGAGAGGGAGAGAAGGGTCCGGACTTTGATGTCTATGCGCTGAGCCTGAGAGGGAAAGCTCGTTTGGAATCGATTAAAGCTCGTTCGGTCTCTCAACCAAGGTTGAGATCAAATGATTTTGATCATAAACTGATGATCCAATTCTTGAGAGATTTTTTCGTAGGGTCATTTCTTGATGACAGGATACTAGTTGTGTTGATATGTTTGTAGCTTTTCTCATGCTACAAAAATCACATTTCATATTTATTTCTGATTAGGTTCAGTTTGAGAGAAGCATAGATCATATGAATTCTATTCTAAAGAGATGTAAATAAAGGCTTCGTGCCTATTTTGTAGAACATGAATGTTTACACATATAGATGTTTCTAAATTTGAACTTCAAAAGGTTTAAACATTATGCCTTTTTTATAGTCATTGAAAAGTTTGAGTTCGGATCTGTTTTTTAATTTAGTCATTAAACATTATGTTTCTAAGATGTTTAATAATTTAGACCAATTCATTTTCATGCATTCTCTTTTGATTATCTTTTTTTTTACTTAAAGAAGGAAGGGAACGAATTAGCGATTTTTTGAATGCAAAATTTATTATTTTGAATTGCAATTATAGCCACAAAAATTAACGTAATTTCCTTTTTATACTTCTGATCTAATTAATAGGTTTAGAGTTTGAGTAATCACACTCACTTTAATAAATACAGAATTTATTGATCCTCTGAAAAATAGGTAATGATAAAATCTATTACTACAACTTTTATTGATCTATCAATTATATTTTCAAAATAGTTCATAAAAAATGAAAAAAAAATATAGTTAAACTTATCAAATTAGTATACGATAGCACATATAAAGTCTATTCATTAATATTTTAAATAAAAGGTACCAATATTTACTATTTTGTCCTTTAACAATATTAATTTAATTAGTGATTTCTATTTCTTAATACTCCTATAATATTAATGACAAAATCTATTACTACAACTTTTATTGATCTATAATTGGGTCCTCTCCTAATGCTTATAAACACCCTAGTCCAAAACTAAAACTAAATTTACACCCTTAAATTTTGAAATGAGTGGATGAGATTAAAGCTCACAAATTTCAATAAATAGTAGACAAAATATCAATAAAATGGTAATATCATCATTATGTTATCATATGATAATTTTCGTGGGTGTTTTTTTATATCACCATAGTGTATTACAAATATCAACAATATGACATCAGAATATCAACACAAGTACAAGAAAATATCAACACAGTTTTATTGATATTTTACCTACATTATATTGAGATTTTGCATACACTATATTCACATTTTTTTGCATTTATTGATAAAATATGCTTATCAACATGTACGAAAATTAAAATATAATTGATCAAATTTCATCCCCCAAACATCGTCGAAACATATGCAATTGAGAGATCGTTGGAATCCTTATAAAATTATCTTTAATTTGATATATTTTTTACGAAAAAGTAATTTAAATCGAGAGAGTTACATAAATTTAAAGTTTTAAGATGATTTTGATGAGAGAGAATTGATATTAATACCCTTTATATTTATTTAATAATTTTTTAATTTAAAATATAATTCAATGTGATATTATTTCAACCACTAGATCTCCTAATCTAATATCTATGATTTGGCCTTAATTTGTGATTGCTAATTAGTTAGCAATTGATCACTCCCTATATTTTCATATTTGAAATCCAAAAAATTGTTTTCCAATTTTAGCGATTATATAATTTTTGTTATGACCTTTAAAACCTATAAACTTTAATTATATCTTTTCAATTATATCTTCTTGAATATAATTTTAAATGGTTAAGTCATGACATGATCAGAAGAAAATAGTAATTTGTATATGTAAGATATTAATATTTCAATGGACCCAAGAGCTAACCTATTATTTATGAAATAACCATATAAGGGCATTCACAATAGGACGGATGTCGCGGACATCCCGACGGACTTTCCAAAAACACCACCTGCCACGTCATAAGGACATCTCACTGCACTGTCACGTCATAAGGATATCCCACTACACAATGGCGGACATCCCCAAGGACATCCAAACGGACATCCACAAAAAATAATAAAAAAAGCAGGACGTCCGCCGGGACGTCCGTCGTGTCAACGCAATGGCGGACGTCCCGGAAAGTCGCGGAACTCCGGTGTCCGCAGCGGACGTCCGTATCCGTATGCATGCTGCCTAATGGCGGACGTCCCGAGCGGACGTTCGGCACGCCGGTCCGACGTCCGCCGGAACATCCGCCATTGTGGATGCTCTGAATATAACAAAAAGTTGTAGGTAAGATAATATATTTCATTAAAATAAAAATTAATAGGGGAGTATTATATTGCTAACTCAATACTTAATTACTAACTATAATTAAATAATAGCCATTAGATATTCAAATCAAGGGCTTAGATCAATAGCACCGGAATATCAATACTATAAAAAAAGTCAATAGGGGTATTAAAGTCAATTTACAACAAATTAGTTGTAATTAACTTTTGAAAAATATATCATAATTTTAAAACGTATATAACTTTTTCGATTTACATTATTTTTTCGCACAACATATATCAAATTAAAGATAATTTCGTAAGGATTCTAACGAGATCTCACTTGCATATGTTCCGATGCCAAAATTTGAAATTTTTTTTTGAAAATTTTCATAAATTTCATTAACAGCTTTATATCAACACCCAACACATAATATGTCAATACAATGATTAGACAATGTCAATATGAAATTATATTTACATTGTCATGTCTTTGCATTGATGTATTTCATATAATGTATTGACATTGTGTTTCTAAACCCTAAATTTGATAGTTGCTATTATCTTTTTAATATTAAAAAATGAAAAATGAAATTACACATGATAAATTGTAGACCAAGATTTTGAAAATCCTATGATCTTAAATTAATTGTAGTTGTAATTAGCAATTAAATCATGATTTAGCAATTGATCACTCCCCTACTCTACTAGTATAATTTAACTTTTTAGATATCTAAAATTAAATATAATTCCGTTTCCTCTCTCGCGCATAATCCCCCTTTTCTTTGGATTGGTCCGAGGGCGGTATTGTTGTTGTTGGAGTACAGAATCGTCTCTCTCTCGATGCAGGTTGCAGCAATATTGATATTGTTGTATTGGAAATTGGAAAGTTTAGCTCGCTAGATCTGAATTTCAACTTCTTGTAATTCTTGATATATAGAACCCCTTCCCATTTGGTTTTCTTGTACCAATTAGATCCCTTTTGATGTGGGATTCTCTCATACAGCCCAAAATTGACGGAAAAATCAAGCCTTTTTGTCCTAAAAAAAAGGAAATGGCGGCTGTTAATATGTGGTGGATTATGTGTATGGTGCATTGCTGCACAGAACAAGGATTAGCCCTCCATTTTTCTGGAGGGGATGGCTTGGAGAGGATGGTAAATCAAATGTTTCCTGCTTTGGAAATATAAGACTGCTTGTTTGAGAGAAGGGGTGTTTAAGACCCCTTGTGACGAGCTGCTTCTCAATGCATTGCCACACTGCAAGAGTTGCCTTTCTGTCTCCCAAATCTTGTCAGCCGCAGAGGATGGCATGTGTTGTTCATCTTGCTGGTATTTTCATTTCTTTGCATTGTGATGTTACTTATTGGATTTTGGAATTGGTTGTGTTGTTTTTAGTATTGTGTTGCTAGTCCTGCCCTCTCTGTGTGTTTGTGTGTGTGTATTTGACTTGGTAATTGTCATTAAACGAAGCCTTTGAATTTAGAGCTGTGTCATAGTTCATTAAGGGGGCGTATATTTTTTAGGATTAGCCTAGATAGATTGCAATAGGTCAATCCATTGTTTATTAATGTGGATTGGAACTTTGGGATATTCTGAGGCCTTTGATCATTTGAGCTAATTTTGCTTATTGATTTGGAAATGGTTGTGTGTGTTTTGAGTATTGGTGATTTCTTTACCAGTGGAAACCTCTGAATTGAATGATGGAGCTGGACTTAAAATTATGTCATACTTGATTAAATGAATGCAGCTATTGAAGGATCGATGGTGGTGATTGTCTTGATGAAGATGTTAATAAGATTTGAGAAGGGAACTAAGTGGTGGCAGCCTTGTTTTTCTGCTATATCGTTTTGCATTTGTTAGATCTGAATTGGTTATGAGTGTGTCCACGACATGATATGCAGACACTTGCATATGTGTAGGTGATCTCAAATATAGAAACACAAGAGAAGGTTACAGAGGAAGAGATTTTTTCTTTTCTTCGTTTCTATTTTCAGCGAAACTAACTTGTGTGATCATTGATATATATATATGCAATTGGTCTGATTGTGATAAAAGAATGAGGGGGCATTTACTCTGAGCAATAAGATGGTTAGATAAAGCTACGGCTTAATGCAATGGATTGATTGATTTTGAACTCATTTGACTATCCGATCCTTCATATATCCAATCTTATGTTTTATCAATATATCCTAAGATTATATGGATTGGATACATTGGAAAAATGACGATAATGCGGGGGCATATGTCCTTTCGTTTCAGGCACAGGGGCCATTCGTTTGAGCGGAGGTTACGTCTTGGTGGGCCCCTACTGAAGGAAAACATAGCAACTATGGTGCTTGAGAGGTGAAGTTGAACTGTCATTTTACCTAAATCCACAGGTTTTCATCAGATTACTGAGTTTTACTGAAGCAATGCATTTACAGCCTTTTCTATGGAAGAAGGTGCCCTTTGCAGCAGTATGGTGCAAAGCTGTTGTGTGTTAGTGATTTGCTCCTATTAGGAAGAGCCACCATCGAAGAGGCTCGTAGCTTTCTGCATTGGTTAGACTACGAAGCTGGTTTTGGTAAAATGGGTGTCTGTGGCCATAACTTTCTCCACAGAAAGTTGCCTTGACAATTGAGGATGAGTTTGATATGAGTTTTGAAAATCATTGTGTGTAGTTGAGTTGAACGGCAGGCTATTATTGGCAGGACGATGGGTATATCCCGAAACACTCTGTGTTGGAGCTTCAGAAGGCATGGCCAGGGTCTGAAGTAAGGTGGGTTTCTTGCGTCTTTCCTTCATGATACCATACACGATTAGGATAAACGGTACGTAAAGTCTTCTTCAGTGCTAACTCACATTTGTACTACAACTCAAAGGTTGGTTTATCTTTTCAGTCTGATTTGTGTTATTAAAGGATAATACCTTGTTGAGAAACTGAATAAAATTGTGAAATGTGTTTGTTCATTTTGCCATATGATATGAAAATCTCCTTCATTTTTAGAGACTTCCAGGTAGACAAAGGAGAAGATTTCGGTCCCCCTTTTTTTTTCCATTGGCAATAAACTTAAATTTTGAAGGCGCATGGTGGATCACAAGACGTGGTCTATCTTTTTTTTAACTTTTTTTTAATAGTTAAATGAACATAAATTTAAAGGCCGCGCCACGGAAGAGTCGAACCTGAGACCTCTGGTCTCAGGCGTTATTAACTTCTCTATCGCTTGGCCAATTCACTCACACAAAGACGTGGTCTATCTTTGTTGCTATGAAGGGGAGAGAGAGAATGAAAGAGAGAGTGGTTGTAAAAGAAGAAAGAAACAAATAAAATGCAACAAATGCAGTTGAACTAGTCTATCTACACCAACCTCACACCAAAGAATTTTCCACAAATCAAATTATTCATAAATAATCAAGATACCTTTGACAACTTAAGTTGTAACTCCCCCATATCATGAACCCTACCTACTAATGATAAAGTTTTACACAAAAATTAAAATAAAAATTGGTCTTAACTATATTCCATTTTCTCAGTGTTCAAAAATCCTTTCCTATTTCTCTTCTTTGAATCACCATTTTCCTTAATAGGCTTCCACCTTTCTGCATGTAATTAATATTTCAACTACATCTTTATAATATATCCAACAAAATTGTCAAGCAGAAAAACTAAAATAGAGAAAGTTTGAACTACTTCTAGATATATTTATGCCTTAAACTAAACTAGGGTTTTTCAGGACACTGCATTTCTCCGGTGCCGGCTTTAGTCATGGCGGGGACGGGTGAGCCAGAGGGAGCTGAGGGCCCGGAGGCGGTGGAAGTATTCTCCGATGGCTAGAATGCACCGCGCTGCTTGGCGGGTCGTCAGAAGTTGATGCAGCCGGTGAAGGGTTTGCTGCCTCAAGCTATCAGCCTATAATTAATTCAACATTTTTTTTCTTAATTAATTATACTTATACAAAAAAAAACCAAGAACAATTGCAAAATTAAACCAACTACAGCAATAATAGTAATTAACATTATTGTTGATGAATGTTGACTATAGAAGTTTTAGGTAGCATTAAAACATGGAAAAGATATAAAAGCATTTTTCAGTGGATAAAGTTATATTTACATATAGTCGTCCATTTGATTTATATGCACATAAAAGGTTGTTCTTGATTGATTTGATCATTTGATGTCTAGAGACGAGGGATAGTACTTGTGTTTGGTGTATGAGTACATATATAATATTTTGAGGGTGTAGTGTAATTTCTTTCTTATTTTATTTCCTGGCATGCTTCTATTAAGATTGTTGACTAGAAAATGTATACAAGAGAAAAGTATTATTCGACTCAACTAACTATACACTATTTTATCACCGCTAACGCGTGTATAACATGCAGAGGCGTAACCTTTAGTAAAGTTATTCAACAAATTCAGTTATTTTATACGTACAATAAATTAATAAAAGAGGACTCACATACTCACGATAAAAAAACTAGTAATTTCCACTAAATATCAAGAAATTAAGGCATATGCAACAAGAATTTAACGTGTATTATATGTAATGTACATGGATAATTGATAGAAAATCAATATTGTATGTATGCGCATGCTCATTTATCCATCAAGAATTAACTCCCATATTATTAAGAAATCAAATCTAAAAAAATGAAGATCAAAGAATTTATGGTGGATGGTCTTTTTCATGGTATTTCCAAGTCAAAGAGTTATGACAGTGACATCATGAAAAATATGGCTCATATATCTTTATATAATACTAAGTATAGCATCATCACACTATGTTGAATTTCTCTCCCTAAGGATCTTGGGTTAATTAGCATATGATCATTTAAAGCACAAACACATATTACTCTTTTCGTCCTTAAAAATAGTCCACTTTTGCTATTTTGGTCTGTCCTTTTTAATTAGTCAACTTCTATTTTTGTTTTATTTCTAACAAGACGGATCCTATTTTTCACTAATAATATTTGAATCACTTTCATTCGATCTCTCTCCTACTTTATCAGTTTCGCATTAAACTCGTACGGTTGCGAATTTCTTTATTTTTTTGGTTCATTGATAACCTAATTAATTAAGCCACACATTGATCAACAACATTTCAAGAAACATTAATAGAATAAAAGCTTATAAATTGAGATGAATAATACCTGTCTAACAAAGCCCTCGAGAGTTGAGAGTTTGCTAATGGCGACAGCCATTTGCGCCATGTATGTGTTCATGTTTGGAGGAAGAGTGAGAGTGTCGCAAACTATGGTTTCCGTGAGAGATTGGTTCAATGCCTCAAGCCCTTGAGAGAGAGCTTCTTCTGCTTCCTGCGTCGATTGCTGCAGCCCGTAAATCCCCACCATTTGCTGCTCCGTCAACGGCTCCACCTGATTCATTATTATCTAGAGACACAGAGAATTCAATTCCACATTTCAATTTAGGGTTTTCGTTTTTTTTTTCTGAATTTAGTTATTTTTTGAAATTTAGGGTTTTTAAAAATTGAATATAGGGTTTTTACTTACGTAAACAAACAAACCTTAATGAGCTCCGACGGCCGGACGCCACCCATCCACAAGAAGCAGCGCTCGGCCGGGGTCCGCCACATACCGGAGAAGATGTGGAAGACGTCGGACTTGACAAGCACGCTCTTGAGGGCGATCATCTGGTCGTAGTGGGCCAACGAGTTATCGATCAGGATCTGGAGCTCGGTCTCGGGCCGGTGCTCGTGGATGGCACTCCTCAGCTCCACCATCAGGTGGTGGTGCTCCTCCAGCCACCGAGCATACTCCATGTCGAACAACGCCGCATCTTGGAACACGCAAAATTAAATCAATTAATTAAATAATCAATAATTAAATTGATTCACATGCGGGGTACGTTTTTATTGCGAAAAAGTTTGTACCTGAAGATATATTGGTACAAGAAAGGCCTTGTTCTCCACCTGCATTAGCATTTCCTCCTAAAAAAACTCCCTAAAGGAAGAAAAACAGTACTATAAACTTTTTAATTATGGCATTGAGATTAAATTAAATATGACTATACTTGTGCTCTAGCTCTTTGAATATCATGTTCTAATTGAGTAAGCTTCATTCTGCTTGACTCCAACTGCTGAACATAAGCCTACATCAATCAACTTTGATTATGGAAATTATTAATATTGTATAAATCACAAATTAATCAAATTCTTGCTTAAATTAAAACTTGCCTTTTTCCTAAGCCTGCTTTTCCTGGCTGCTTCTCTATTTTGTGCAAGCCTCCTCAAAGTCTACATACATACATATATTAGTAAAAAAACCAAAGATAATTATTCAATTCGTGAAAAAATAAAATAAAATAAAATGGAAAACCTTTGGATCAGGTGTTTTTGGACCATCTTGCTCTGAGCTTGAGGTAGGCCCTTTGCGATTTCCCTCACGCTGCAATTAAGTGATTTAAAAATCAATAAAGGAATTAATTAACTAATCCAAGTACAAAATCTTAGTTACATGAATCTCATCAATTAATTAATGGGATATCACTGGATTTGTTACAAACGGGCATTTGTTTATTACTAGTATTTAATTATTGCAATAATTTAATATCATAACCTTAACTACTTTGGCCGGTTCTTGAACATAATTTCTGTGATTAGATGGCTCAGATGATTTCTTCGAACCGCTGCTTATTCCCTACCAAAAACACAAAATTAATTTAATTCAACAAACCCACCATCATAATTTAAACAAGAAAATGAAATCAATAAAATAGTGATTTTTTTTTCTTGTTGAAGTTTGATTGCCTTGATGATTGATGGTTTTTGTGATGGCTCTACATGCATGGGCTCAGAGGGGAAAATATTGAGAGTGTGTGGCCTCATCTCTGCAGAAATTCAGACACAAATTTAAGAGAATTTTAATTTGCTCAATTAAATTAATTACAATCAGGCAATAACTTTTATTCAAAAAGAGGTCAAATAAATTAAATTCGTACATGACTAAGTTAGCAGCAAATTCACGTTTCAGAAGTTTGTTACATGTCTGTCCAAATTTTGAGTAAACAAGAATCCTTAAAAAAAGAGCACATATTCTTTTTTTTCCCTAGTAAAATATGAAAAATCTTTTTGAGGATTTGGTCAAAGAGAGTACAAATTCTAACTTACTTCTCTCTAGAAAGCTGAAGAAAAATTTGTAAATTTAAAATTTTTTTTTTTACTACAAGTATATAGTTAAAGGTATATATAAATGTTTACGTCGTTGGTCTTGATCTTGGCCATCGAGGTAGAGAAATAGAGCTTGATCTAAGTCTCCCAAGTCGTAAGCGCCGGATTCTTTGCTTCTGATGAAACAATCATACTTAATTAAGAAAAAAAATTGAAGTTGAAGAAAAAAGGGAGGCAAAAATTGCTTACATATTGAAGGGTGTGGATGATTGCATCATCCCGAACGAAAACATGTGATTGTTATTTTGATTTTGATGATGATTGATTTGATCACCGTGCTGCATATGATGATGTTGAGCTATTTGTGTAGAGTGATGATGCTCTTTGTTGTTGCTGCTGACCTTGTTTGAAGCCATGAGAGAGAGAGATGAAAACCTAGAATCTTGATCTCATTTTCAGTGGCTTTATAGAGAAATTTGAGATCAACATAGTATAGATAGAGACAAATTGTGAAATCAATTCAAGGAGAGAGAGGGGTTGAGGCGGTTATGGAGTAATTGAAGGAGATGGGATGATACAAAGAAATGGAGAGAAGAATTGAATGCAAAAGAGGGAAAAGACAAACCCTATTTTAAGCTTTGTCTTCCAAAACAAGAAGACTTTCTCTACCCAAATTCAACTATATCATACAATTATCTTTAATTTCTCTCTCTCAATAAAAAAAATTGGTTTTAAGTTTATTTATATATGGGGTGAGTGAGTTTGGAGATAAACAAGTCCGAGAAGCACAAGCAACATTTGGTGTGGTTTACTAGCTTAACACGATGATCTCTACTACTAACTTTGTTTAAATAATTTCATATTTTTGTGTTAATTAATAATGCGTATTAAGGCTATTGAATGTATTATGGTCAATTTTTCGATTTTTTAAGGTTTGATTGCGTATTATAATATAAAATATTAATAATCCGGGCGCTCCAAATTAAATGAAGGAATTGCTTATGTGGAGCCTCCTTAAAGGCCTAATTAATCTTTTTCTACTAGCTTCAAAAGATAAACGAAGGTAACCTGCTATTTTATTTTATTCCGGAAGGGAGCTGATAATCTCTCCGTATAATTAGTTAGCTTATTTTATGTTTTAGCAGTATTATTTAGTTATTATGTTTTGATTTACTTTCTCCCGTGGTTAGGATTTTATTTGTTTTCCTAGTTTATAGAGATCTTTTTGTATCCCACATATTATAAATATGTGTGAAGTCTTTTATTATTATTAAGCAGAATGAAGAATTAAATTATTAATCTCGTTCTCTCCTTTGGATCTTCCTCTTGGAGAAACCGCCAATCTATTTTCCTCCATTTGTGCTTTCTTTTCATATATTATAGTATTCAATAGGAATTAATCTCATATTAATTCCTATCAAATTGGTGCTTTCTCATCCTCCAAATGATTTACTTTCTACCACCATATCCGTCTTGCTGTCAAACTCTCCTCCTCGGTTTTCTGGTGTTAACCCCGTGAGATGGATTTTGGATATTCAGGAATATTTTGACTATCAATTGTTCTCTGGTGCTGATCGTTTGTTTTATGTGAGGTTAATTTTTGACCATCCAGCATCTGTATGGCTCCACGAGTATTGACGCTCGAATCATGATTGCTCATGGCAAGAATTTTTGGATGTTGTTTGTCATACCTTTGATGATGACTAATAAACTTCTCAACAAAATAATGGAGCAGTTACATATTTAGCAAAAAAAGGTTATGGCTAAAAAGGATGCCACATCTGATTCTATCGTCGAGACTGTTGCAAAAAACGACGATGAGTCAACAACAAATGTCAAGTTTGATCCCATCATCGAAGAGATGGTAAAAATTGATGACGAATCACCTCAAAAGCTGGATGAGCCGATGGTTTTGGTTGAAACCAAGTTTCCTGCAAAATCCAATAGCCCAAAAATCATTGTTGTCATCAATGGTTATGTCACTGAAGTCGCGGAAGAGATCTCATGTTTGTTGGTTATTATGGGCTGTTATTTGGTGGACATCATTTGGGCTTTAGTTAATTAGGCCCAGGTGATTTTTTGGGCTTATGCTTGCCCTAGCCCAATTACTGTGAAACCCTTTATCTCTCCATCTCTCCCTTGCGCCGTTTTATTCTAACTACTCTCTCTCTCTCTACACTCTCTGGCGATTTAGCTTCTCTGAGTGATCCCTTCATCCTTGTGATGATTTTCAGTGTTCTTCTCTAAGATCTTTCATGTTGTAGTAGTGTTTGATCTTTGGTGAGAAAAGTGTGGAAGGTAACCAGTTCGGTTTCCTGAGTTCTGAAATCTAGGGTTTCTTTGTGTGAGAGTTTCTGTGAGATTTCTTCGGTTGGAATGGTAGATCTGGTGCGTGGGAGAGATCAGAGGCTGGTTTCTGGTTCGTGAGGTTGTTCACGGTTGAAACCTTCGGTGCTCCCTTGGATCTGTGTTCCTGTGAATAGATCTCTGTTATTGGCGGGTGTCTGAGCCAATTTCATCGATCTATTGTTCCTTACTTTGTGTCTCTCTTTTTTCCCTCTTTGTTTTGCACTTGATCCGTTTGGATCAGTTTACTTGTGGTTCTAACGAGTTTATTAAGTGTGCAGGTATATTGAAGCTAATCTTGTGTTACTTAGTCCAAGACTTACTTCTGTAATAGCTATTGTGATCTTATCTGTAATAGCTCTTGTTTTAAAATCAGTCGCGTGGTTGATGGTTTGACTGAGCCATCTTGTAACAAGACCAAAGAGGTCTCGGTAATTAGTGAACCCGGAATTGTCTGATCCCTACAGTGGTATCAGAGCCACGGGGGGACGATTCCGACACGCCGAGTCACTATAAGGAGGTGGGCAAGTTGAACCCTCCCTCGAGTGGGGGTTTGCTCTGGTAAATTGGCTGTGACTCACTCTGTTTGTTGATTTTCTTTTTTTTTGGGCCACCCTAGGATTGGGCTTTTGCTGCTGGTAGTAAACCTTGGCAAGGTTTTAGGCTTATCTGTGTTGTTTTCTCTGTGTTTACCTGCTTCCGTGTTTGATTGTTGTTTTTTCTGTCTCTCTAACCCCTTATTACCTGGCCACCAAGCACATATACTGCCTAAGTGACCCCCTGCGCACTCCAAGAGTGAGTGCTTGCGATCTGGGATAGCCTTAGCCAGTGCTGCTCGTGACAGTCAGGGATTTGGGCTTGACCTGTGTGTTTGGTGTGTTTCTTTGTGTTCTTGAGAAAATTTTCTGTTCTGATAGTTGTTACTGCCCTCTGGGTACTTGTCTTTGTGTTCTTCTGTGCTCTTTCTGTGAAAATCTGTGTTATGCCCTTGCCTGCATGTCTCTGTCCTTTATTGTGTGCAAAGTTGTGTGTTCTTACCTTGCTCACTGTGTTCTTGCTGAACTTGTCTAAAAAATGTCACAACTTGTTGGATTGGTTCCCTTTAATGGGAAAAATGATTTTATGATTTGGAAACAAAAATTGAAGTGTATTTTGATTCAACAAAAGGTTTTCAAAGCTGTTGATGGTACTTTACCCACTGATGTTTCTCCTGAAAAACAATCTGAAATGAATGAGTTGGCTAGAGCTACTATTATTCTCAATCTGTCTGATTCAGTGATAAGAAAAGTTGACCAAGTTGAATCTGCCTCTGAAATGTGGAAATTACTTGACACTCTTTACACAGAAACTTCTATGTCTTCAAGAATGTACTTGCTTGAAAAGTTATTTAAATTTAAGCTGGATTTGACTAAGGATATAGATGATAATGTGGATAGGTTTCAGAAGCTAGTTCAAAAAATTAAAAGGTCTGGGGATAAGACCATTGATGAATACACTAGTATTGCTCTAATGAATGCCATTCCTGATACTTATAGTGATGTAAAGGCTGCTATTAAGTATGGTAGAGATACAGCTCCTCTAGATTTGATTATAAGCTCTCTTAAGTCTAAGGAACTTGAGTTAAGGGAAAGGGCTGGGGAAAAAGCTGCTGCTAACAAAGTTTTCAATGTCAGGGGCAGACCTAATTCTAGAGGGGGTTCTGAGTCTAATGGGGGTTCAAATACTAGATCTAATTCTAAAAAGAAGTATAACAGGTCTAGGTCTAACAGTAGGGACCCTAAATCTTTCAGAAAATGTTATAATTGTGGAGAAACTGGACATTATAAAAAGGAATGTACCAAGCCTAAGAAGAATAAGCCTCCTCACCATAATAATAACAGTTCTCAGATTGAAAACATTGCCAGTATGGTTAAGTATGAAACAACTGACAATGAATCTGTGTTTATGGTGCATGATTTGTTGAATATCAATGCTTCCCCTATGTGTCCTTACACTTCAAATGACTGGTTATGTGATTCTGGTTGTACTTTTCATGTAAGTCCCTTCAAGGAGGTGTTTTCTGACATGAAGCCTGTCTCTAGCACTTATGTGTCAATGGCTGATGACAAGAAATGTGAAATTCTTGGTATTGGCACAGTGTGTTTAAAATTTAGTAATGGCTATGTGCTTAATTTGAAGGGTGTTAGATATGTTCCAGATCTGTGTTATAACTTGATGTCATGTAATGCTCTTGAAAGTTCTGGTCTGAGTGGGAAGTGGGGGGAAGGCTGTATGAAAATCTGTAAAGGTTCTATGTGCTTATTTAAAGCTAAAAAAAGGTGTGGTTTGTATGTCTGCAATGTTGTGCCTCTTACTTGTGATAAAGCATCTGCTAATGTTGTAAAGTCTGACAAAATTTTGCTTTGGCATAATAGGCTAGGACACATTAGTGAGAAGGGTATGAATATTCTGAAAAAACATGACATTCTATCTGATTCTGATGTATGTGGTGAATTACCTTTCTGTGATACTTGTGTGTTTGGTAAACAACATAGAGTGACCTTTCCTACACCTGTTCCTACTAATGTGAGTAAGAATGTGCTTGAATATCTACATATGGATGTTTAGGGACCTGCTCCTGTGTCATCTCACTCTGGTTCTGTCTATTTCCTTTCTGTTATTGATGATTTCTCAAGAAAAGTGTGGTGTTTTATGATAAAACATAAGTATGATGTGTTTGAAAAATTTACTACTTGGAAAACCTTGATTGAAAATCAAACTGGAAAGAAAATTAAAGGAATCAAAACTGACAATGGTCTTGAATTTTGCAATCAACAAATGGATGACTTATGTGCTGGGCATGGTATTAAAAGGCATAAAACTGTCCCATATTCTCCTCAACAAAATGGAGTTGCTGAGAGAATGAATAGGACTTTACTTGAAAAAGTTAGATGCATGCTTTCAAAATCTGGTTTATCAAAGAAGTTTTGGGGTGAAGCTTTATTGACTGCTACTTATCTGATAAATAGATCACCCTCTGTTCTTTTATTGGGGCAGTGCCCTGAATGTGTTTTTACTGGAAAATCCTTGAATCTTTCTCACCTAAGGGTGTTTGGCTGATCTGCTTTTGTGCATACTAAAACTGACAAGCTTGAACCTAGGTCTAGGAAGGGTGTTTTCTTGGGTTATCCTGAGGGTGTTAAAGGATATAGGATCTGGCTTAGAGATAAGCCTGGTTTTAAAGTCATAATCAGCAGGGATGTAATCTTTAATGAAAATGAATTCCCATGTCTGAGAATGACTGGTAGCTCAGCTCTAGAGAAAGTGGACAGTGACCCTCCTAGTGAGGTGGAGTCCACAACTATACCCAATGTTGTGGAGCATCCAGTGGATGCTTCAAGTGAGGTGGAGCCACCATTTTGGAACTCTATACCAGTTTCTACTCCTAGTGATACACCCCTTGAGGGAAATTTACCTGATAATGATGTTAATAATGTGGCTTTACCTCATGATGATATGCATGCTAGTCCTAATAGGGGGAATGCTGCTGTGCCTGCTCAGAACTTGTTGAACAGTCCTTCTGGAGTCCAAAATGCTATTGATGCCTCTACTTTGAACAATTATGTGCTAGCTAGGGATAGATCCAGAAGGGTGAATGTGAATAAACCTGTTAGGTATGTAGGATTGATTGCTCTAATAAACTTGGCTTTCAATGTACATGAATCTGATGGGGATGAGCCTCAAACTTATAAGCAGGCTACAAAGTCTAAGTTTTGGGATAAGTGGCATCATTCAATGATTGAGGAAATGAATTCTCTGAAAGTTAATATGACCTGGATCCTTGTACCTCTGCCTCTTGGTGCCTCTGTTGTTGACTGTAGATGGTTGTATAAGCTAAAAAATGAGGTGGAGGGCTGAGGTATAAGGCCAGATTGGTGGCTAAAGGTTTTACTCAACAAGAGAGGGTAGATTACACTGAAATATTTGCTCCTGTTGTTAAATTTACCACTGTGAGGTTAATGCTTTCATTGTGTGCTCATTTTGATTGGGAATTAAAGCAAATGGATGTTAAAACTGCCTTCTTGCATGGTGATCTTGACAAACCCATATTCATGAGACAGCCTGAAGGTTTTGTAGATCCAAAGTTTCCTAATCATGTTTGTTTGCTGAAAAAGGCCCTATATGGTTTAAAACAGTCTCCTAGACAGTGGAACATTAAGTTTAATACTTGTATGCATAATTTGGGCTTTGTGAGGAGTACTTTTGATGCATGCTTGTATGTGAAGAACCTTGGTACTGTTCCTGTTTTTCTGTTGTTGTATGTTGATGACATGCTAATCATGGGTCCTTGTTTGAAAACCATAAGTGCTGTGCAAGCTGCTTTGAGCAAGAATTTTGACATGAAAGACTTAGGGGATGCTCAGAAAATTCTGGGAATTAATATTGTCAGGGATAGAAAGAATTATACTCTTGTTTTGCATCAAGAACCCTATGTGTACAAAATTCTGAAAAAATTTAACATGTATGATGCTAAGCCTGCTTCAGTGCCCTTAGCTGCTCATTTTGTGTTAAGTAAAGACCTTTGTCCTCAAACTGATCTTGAAATCAATTCCATGAAGAAAGTTCCCTATGCTAATGCTATTGGATCTGTTATGTACTTAATGGTCAGTACTAGACCTGATATTGCTTATGTTGTTTCATGCTTGAGTAGATATATGTCTAATCCTGGTCCTGTGCATTGGGAAGCTTTGAAATGGTTGTTGAGATACCTGAAGCATACTGCAAAGTATGGTTTATGCTATTCTAAGTGTGAAGAATGTGTTAAACTTGCTGGATATGTTGATTCTAACTATGCTAATGACAGAGATAAGAGGAAGTCCACCACTTCCTATGTTTTTACTGTGTGTAGGTCCTGCATTAGTTGGAAGTCACAATTGCAACACATTGTTGCCTTGTCTACCACTGAGTCTGAGTACATTGCTATCACTGAAGCTATGAAAGAAGTTGTGTGGTTAAAGGGAGTACTTTCTGAACTTAACTTTGTGAAAACTCCTCCTGTGGTATTCTCTGACTCTCAATCTGCTATTCAACTGTGCAAGAATCCTGTTTTTCATGATAGAACTAAGCATATTGATGTAAGATTTCATTACATTAGGGATATTGTAGAAAAATGTGAAGTTTTTCTTTCTAAAGTTCACACAGATAAGAACCCAACTGACATGGGTACTAAATGCTTACCTCTTGAAAAACTAATTTTCTGCATTAAGTTTTTGCATTTTGATGTTGGTTAAGTGCATGTCCCGGGGTAAAAAGACCTCAATCACTTAGTCTACTGTGGTAAGGGTGACTAGTGATTGTAGGCACTAAGTCCTATAGGCTAATGGGTGTCAGCCCCTCTGGAGTCTATTAGGCAGACCTGGTGGTTTTCCTATGCTTGTGAACTTTGTTCTTTGGTGCTGTGGGAACCACCTTATAGGCTGTGATGAATTTAAGCCTTAGCTAATAGTGAGATTGGTTTCCTTGAATGATGTCCAAGGTGGAGCATGTTGGTTATTATGGGTTGTTATTTGATGGACATCATTTGGGCTTTAGTTAATTAGGCCGAGGTGATTTTTTGGGCTTATGCTTGCCCTAGCCCAATTACTGTGAAACCTTTATCTCTCCCTCTCTCCCTTGCGCCGTTTTATTCTAACTACTCTCTCTCTCTCTACACTCTCTGGCGATTTAGCTTCTCTGAGTGATCCCTTCATCCTTGTAATGATTTTCAGTGTTCTTCTCTAAGATCTTTCATGTTGTAGTAGTGTTTGATCTTTGGTGAGAAAAGTGTGGAAGGTATCCAGTTCGGTTTCCTGAGTTCTGAAATCTAGGGTTTCTTTGTGTGATAGTTTCTGTGAGATTTCTTCGGTTGGAAGGGTAGATCTGGTGCGTGGGAGAGATCAGAGGCTGGTTTCTGGTTCGTGAGGTTGTTCACGGTTGAAACCTTCGGTGCTTCCTTGGATCTGTGTTTCCTGTGAATAGATCTCTGTTATTGGCGGGTGTCTGAGCCAATTTCTTCGATCTATTGTTCCTTACTTTCTGTCTCTCTTTTTTCCCTCTTTGTTTTGCACTTGATCCGTTTGGATCAGTTTACTTGTGGTTCTAACGAGTTTATTAAGTGTGCAGGTATATTGAAGCTAATCTTGGTGTTACTTAGTCCAAGACTTACTTCTGTAATAGGTATTGTGATCTTATCTGTAATAGCTGGTTTCTTGTTTTAAAATCAGTCGCGTGGTTGATGGTTTGACTGAGCCATCTTGTAACAAGACCAAAGAGGTCTCGGTAATTAGTGAACCCGGAATTGTCTGATCCCTACAATGTTCAAAGACTGCTTCGCCATCACTCGTTGCGGTCCCAAACGATACAATTTTGTTTGCAGACGACGATCCAAACAAAGACAGCAACAATAAAATGGAAGATTATTTTTCTAACTTCCACCTTGAGGGCAAGGTGGTTTTCAACGGGGAGTTGATAGGGACAACGTATTTTATTTTATTCGGGACATGATATTTTATTTTATTCCGGAAGGGAGCTGATAATCTCTCCGTATAATTAGTTAGCTTATTTTATGTTTTAGGAGTATTATTTAGTTATTATGTTTTGATTTATTTTCCCTAGTGGTTAGGATTTTATTTGTTTTCCTAATTTATAGAGATCTTTTTGTATCTCACATATTATAAATATGTGTGAAGTCTTTTATTATTATTAAGCAGAATGAAAAATTAAATTATTAATCCTTCTCTTCATCCTCTTGAAGAAAAGAAACAGCAAATAACGAAAAGATAAAGGAAAGATATGAATTTATATAATAAAATTTTATACAGCAAATATATATGGAGAGATAATTTGCTTTATGCTGCAATTAATTTTTTGTTTCCGAAATTTAATAAATGGCATAAAAATATAAAACTTCATATTGTTTTAAGTAAGTGACCTCAATTGGGTAACTATAACATTTTTTTTTTGAAATAAATAGTTCAATTCGTCAATTAACTGCTTTAGTCAAATTCTGATGTGATTTTGATTGATATATAGATTCATCAATTATGGGAACGGTAATCATTACATCAAAACTTATAATGATCAAAAGATTAAAGAAATGCAATTTTATTTAATTACAATGTCTTATGTCTGTGTACTTCGGGTTATTTATTTCGTATCGCAAACAATTCCATTACCAAAATGATAAGACAGACAACTAATTAAATTATTTGTTCGAGGAAACTTCGAAAGAGGCCGAAATGAAATATGTTGAAGAAGATCACGAAGATAACGAAGGATATCCTCCTAATTACCGAAGATATGGGGGATCATTCTCTACTAAACATAGAAGATACCAAATCAATGTAATTAATTGTCTTCTTCCTTGTATAGATTTCCCTAATCCTATATATGAGTGCTAATGTATAATGAACATATAGATGAATAAGAGGAACCCTTCTTTACCGATCCAATTTACCGTTTAACGTGGTATCAGAGCAGTGTCGATCTGGTGGATCGGTCACTAGCTTGACACCTTCAGCAGAAAATTTCACAGATACAAAAATTATGAACACAATCCAAATACCCCAGATTCTCGATTCTGAAACACTCCTTGAATACATATCAAAGCTGATTGCTCAATACAAAGAACAACATACCACCGCTGCTGGGCAAGAACCAACCGCCGGGAGAGAATCGGCCCCTCCAGCCACCGAAAGAAGACAAGCAGCCGCCGCCGCCGCCGCTAGGAGAGAGCCAGCGGTTGCCTACGCCGGGAAGGAACTTACCACCGCTGTCACGCGTCACCAACCGCCGTCTTATGCCGAAGTAGTATCCAATTCCGGCACCGGAGAGCCGGCAATTTCGCCGGAAGGGAAGAAACGACAGCCGAACAGAGCAACAGAAGGGGACAGAGAGAGAGAGAGAGAGTCATGGCTACTCCAACCGCAACCGAGTCCGTGCAGAGCTTCGGCAGGAAGAAGACGGCAGTAGCGGCCACCCACTGCAAGCGTGGCTGCGGTCTGATCAAAATCAACGGCAAGCCGATCGAGCTAGTGGAGCCAGAGATCCTCCGATACAAGGCGTTCAAGCCGATCCTCCACCGCCTCGCCGGAGTGGACATGCGCATCCGCCGACCTCGGGAGGTAACGGGTTTGGTTTTAAACCAAACCCAAGGATTTCTCCTAAATTATGCCAGCCCCCCCCCCCCTCCCCCAAATTATGCCAAATTAGGAAATCGACCCCATGCTTTGAAGGGAAGACCCCCAGACTACTTGAAATTAGATTTTGACCCCTTTTTGATGGAAATTCTGATATTAGCCCTCATATAGGTGAGTTTGTGTCAAAAAACCCTTTTGCTCCCTTAGAAAAGATTTCCGATGCATTTTATGTAAATAAAAGGGCTAATATGACGAAGGGTTGGATTTTTGATTGTGGGGCCACAGATACTATGACCCCAGATAGGAATGACTTTATTAATATGGGTAAGATTACCAAGACTTATATTAAGACAGCTAGTGGGGAATTGATCACTGTTGAAGGATATGGCACTGTAGAAATATCTCCTACGTTGCGCCTCAAGAACTGTTTATATGTTCCAACTTTGTCTCAACGATTGATGTCTATCAGTCACGTTACAAGAGAATTGAATTGTACTCTCCTGATGCACCCAAATTTCTGCATTTTACAGGATATTCGGACGAAGAGGAAACTTGGGCGTGGCACTGAGAATTGTGGACTCTACTACGTGGACGAGATAGCTCAAACAGGTAGTGCAATGCTGGCTCACGGGTCCACAAAACAAGAGGTTTGGCTGTGGCACCGAAGACTAGGACATCCTTCCCCTGGGTACTTTAAACTACTTTTTCCAAACTTGCTTGTTCCTACTGATTTTTTTTGTGAAACTTGTGTTTTGGTTAAAAGCCACCGACAGTCGTTTAAACCCTCAAACACTCGTGTGCAATCTATTTTTTCTTTGGTACATTCTGATGTGTGGGGTCCTGCACCGTTTACTGGGGGGAATGGTTTTCGATACTTCGTTATATTTGTTAATGATTGCACTATGATGACATGGATCTATTTCATGAAACATAAGTCTGAAGTTATGAATAAGTTTGTCTTGTTTGTTAAAATGGTTCAAACCCAATTTCATATTTCAATCAAAACTCTTCGATCCGATAATGTGAGGGAATTTATTAATGGTACTATGATGAAATTTTTCCAAGAAAAGAGAATGGTCCATCAAACTTCTTGTGCTTATACACTTGAACAAAATGGGGTAGCCGAACGGAAAAATAGGACAATTCTAGAAATAGCCTGAGCCCTAATGATTGAATCCAAAGTCCCTCAACATTTTTGGCCAGAAGCCATAGCTACATCCGTCTACCTCATGAATCGCCTACCCACGAAAATCCTAAACAAAAAGACCCCACTTGATATCCTATCCTCTCTGTCTAAAATTCCCCAACACTTGAACCTTCAACCCAAGATCTTCGGCTGCACTGTCTATGTTCATATTGCCAAACACGAGAGAACCAAATTATCCCCATGTGCTACCAAATGTGTCTTCGTTGGGTACGGGGTAAACCAAAAGGGCTATCGATGCTTTGACCCCAGCACCAAAAAGATCACCACTACCATGAATTGTAATTTCTTAGAGACCAAACTTTTCTACCACACCCATCTTAGTAGTCAGGGGGAGAATGAGTCCGATAGTTCTGTGGACTATCTAAGTTGGGTTGTGCCACTTCCAAATTCTTCGATTGAGGACCTAACAGAACCAGTTGTCACTACCGCCGAGCATGTCTCGTCAAGCGAGTCTTCTCAACCACGATCCCTCGATCCTTCTCCACCGATATCCGAGGTAATTACTGAACCGAACATCCATACGGTTGATACTGACCCGGCAAATGCAGAAACATCGGAAGAAGACAACACAGTTGACAGTGACACTGGGAGATATGTCATTCCTCCCCGTAGCACAAGAGGAATTCCACCAAAGAGATATTCTCCGGAAAAGATTGGGAAGAAAAGCAGATACGGAGTGGAAAATTTTGTGCAAGGAAATCTGGCAAAAATGGCAAGAGCATTCGAAGCTGCCCTATATGACGAAGAAGAGATTCCACAGTCAGCCGAGGAAGCAATGAAGCATAAACACTGGAGAGAGGCCATGCTTACTGAGATGCAGGCACTAAAGAGGAATAACACGTGGGTCAAAGATAAGTTGCCCAATAGAGTCAGAACTGTTGGTTGTAGATGGGTGTTTACGATAAAGAGAAGGCCAGACGACACAATAGAGAGATATAAAGCCAGACTCATGGCAAAGGGATACACCCAAACCTATGGCGTCGACTACGCTGAAACTTTTTCACCCGTGGCAAAAATTAACACTGTAAAGCTTCTATTCTCGATCGCTGCCAATAAGGATTGGCCACTTCATCAATTTGATGTGACAAATGCCTTTCTACATGGGGAATTGCCGAAACCAGTCTTTATGGAGCCCCCGCCTAGGTTCACTGACGAGTTCCAGGGAGGAGAAGTGTGTAGACTACAGAAGACCCTATATGGACTGAAACAGTCCCCGAGAGCCTGGTTTGGGAGGTTCACATAGGTGATGATAAAGTATGGGTACAAACAAAGCAATTCCGACCATACGTTGTTTATAAAGCGAAGAGGGGATAAAATCACGTGTCTGATCATATATGTGGATGACATGATTCTTATCGGGGATGACACCAAAGAAATGGCGGAATTGAGGAAAAATCTATTCAGCGAATTCGATATGAAAGATTTGGGGCCGTTGAAGTATTTTTTGGGGATAGAAGTACTGCGATCGAGGAAGGGAATCTTTATAAATCAGAAGAAATATGTGCTGGATTTACTTGCTGAAGTTGGGATGATAGATTGTAAACCCGCAGATACTCCAATGGTTCAAAACCACGGACTACAGATAAAGGAAAAGGCAAATCAGACTGACAGAGGAAGATACCAACGATTGGTCGGTAAGTTGATCTATCTGTCACATACAAGACCAGATATTGCTTATGCTGTGGGTGTTGTAAGCCAATTCATGCACGCACCCCAAGAGGATGACTGGGAGGCAGTTTTGCGGATTATTCGGTACTTGAAGGGGACAACCGAACACGGGATCCTTTTTGAGAAGCATGGACACCTCCAGATACATGGGTTCACTGATGCTGATTGGACCGGAAACCCAAACGATAGGAAGTCTACAGCAGGGTACTTTACTTTTGTAGGAGGTAACCTTGTGACGTGGAGGAGTAAGAAACAGAAGGTGGTGGCACTATCTAGCGCAGAAGCAGAATTTAGGGGCATTAAGAGTGGACTGACCGAGCTACTATGGCTACGGAAGCTTATGAAGGAGTTGGAACTTTTTTCATCCCAAACGTGCAAACTGTTCTGTGATAATAAGGCGGCGATAAGCATTTTGGAAAATCCAGTCCAACATGATCGTACAAAACATGTGGAAGTTGATAGGCACTTCATAAAAGACAACATTGAAGCTAAGATCGTTGAGATGCCTTATGTCAAATCCGAAGATCAGCTGGCGGACATATTGACAAAGGCAGTGAACTCGAAGTCCTTTCGAGAAGTATTGTGCAAGTTAAGTATCGGGAATCCCATTACTTAACTTGAGGGGAGTGTTGGAGAAGATCACGAAGATCACAGAGGATATCCTCCTAATTACCGAAGATATGGGGGATCATTCTCTACTAAACATAGAAGATACCAAATCAATGTAATTAATTGTCTTCTTCCCTGTATAGTTTTCCCTAATCCTATA
This sequence comes from Salvia splendens, assembly GCF_004379255.2. NCBI lineage: Eukaryota > Viridiplantae > Streptophyta > Magnoliopsida > Lamiales > Lamiaceae > Salvia > Salvia splendens. The sequence goes on from NC_056046.1 coordinate 17,063,140, forward strand.
TATGAGTGCTAATGTATAATGAACATATAGATGAATAAGAGGAACCCTTCTTTACCGATCCACTTTACCGTTTAACAAAATGGTTAATTATGTGCTCTATTTTTAAAATTTGGATTTATTTAGAATGATAGTATAAACTGCAGAAATTAACATTTAACTAATTAATTATCACATAATTACCGAGCATCAATGTGCGAGGGCTAAAGAATTTTGTGCAAAAATCGTGCTCGCTAAATTTATTGGCAAATTCTTAGCACCATGATGTCGCTCATTGGTATAACGAGCAAATTTGTTTTTGCAAAATATTTTGGTAGGAAAAATTATGCCAAATTTTTTTAATGTTTTTTGGTCTTGACAGATCGAATTATTTTTCAATTGAGCACCAATTTGTAAGCACAAAAATAACATTTGCTTTTTAGTAATAGCATTTTTCAATTTTTAATATTCTCGTAACTCTTTTTTTTTCTTAAGATGATGGTTACTATAATTTGCTTTTTGTCTTCTTTTATGGTATTTGTGTATGTAAAAATCACAAATAAAAAGTACTGATATAAATCTTAAATTGATTTCATACATGTAATTTATCTAAATTTTAATATAATAGACTTAAATTCTGTTGGAACAATTTGGATTAGGTAAATCAGCAACCATCTTCCATTACAAATCAGTATTTTTTTAAATTTTTTAATGATTTAGGGAAATTGCGCAGCTAATACTTTCCAACTACTCCAATACCATATGCACTTTAATTCTATTTTATCACAATAAATAGGACGATGGAAATTAGTAATCATAACAGTTTCATTCTTTTTTTAATCACAATAAATAGGAGGGTGGAAGTTAGTAATCATTGACTGAGGACGTTGGGTTTAGAGCTTTAGCAACCGTTCTATCCGGGGCGAGCTGCTCTTAGGGCATCCGCAGTGGTGCGGATGTCCCCGCGGAATTCTCACTGCCACGTCATAAGAACTTGCCACTGCTCTACCACGTCATAAGGACTTTTCACTGCACAGTAACGGAGTGAAATTCCCACATTAAAAAAATTCACAAATTCACAAATTTCCGGAAGTAAATAATGTACAAAATTTAAATTTCAACGCGAAAACGGAGAAAACGAACACACTTTATTTTTAAAAAAACATACTTTGTTAAAAAAAATACATAATTAATAAAAAAAATTAAATGCAAAAATCGGAATTCCGTGCGGAATTCCGTGACCGTCCACGCTGTGACATACATGACCCAAAACATGCTTTATTTTATATATTAGCATTTATATTCATAGGAATTATAGATATATAAATGGATTGCTATCAAATATGATATTATTTATGAAAGGTTGAATTAGTTATATAATCATGTATCTAGATGTATACAATTAAAATGATAAAATAATAGTATAATACTATATGTTTATGTATATGTCCGTACGAGACTAGGAATAGTCTTCCATTTACTATATGAGCCATATTGTGGAGCATTAATTTTAGTCACATATGTGTGTTTATTTGTGTGCATGTAATGGCATGTAGTTCTAAACAATAAAATGCTATTCTTTATAATATTGTTACATAGGATTTTAGATAATTGCCATTATTATAATATTTTTATTTGATGCCTTTATTTTCTCTTATTTCAAATGACGTGTAAGAAATTTAGAGTAAGCATAAGCTGAAGAAGTGGATAGGTGTGAATCTCATTTCCATGACCGACTAAAAATTACTATAAATAGGTCTTGAAGCATAATTTTGAAAGAAGGAGACTTTGGAGTCGAGAGGCAGAAAGTGAAAGTCCGAAGATGAAGAGGTTAGGGACGTAACTAAATTCTTAAATTATCTCTTAAACACACTCATCTTACTACATATTTAGGATCAAGGTTTGAAAGGTACGAGGAGTCAGGGGCTCGATTAGATTATCTATCTTAATCAGGTGTGTATAAATCACACTTTTAGTTTTACATGTGTTATGTGGTTGATTGTTATATGTTGAATTGGAATGAATTATTGGATTATATGGTGTGAAATTAATATGATTATGTGTTATTTGATATAGATGGTGGAATATGATATGGATATGGGATCGGTGCAATGGATATGATGTTGTAAATGAATTATATGATAGAAATATGTAATTGATGTTTTACATATGATTTTGAAAGTACATGAATTATGTGATTAAAGAGGATCTGTGACAGCCTTGTACTGGATCTGGAATTTTAGAGGGACCTATGAGTCCAATTACAGAGAGGCCTTCAGGTCAAATACAGAGGGACCTTCGGGTCAAATACAGAGGGACCTATGAGTCCAATTATAGAGAGACCTTCGGGTCATAGAGGAATCCCGGGCAGATACCAGGCTTGACTATTACATAATAATAAACTGAATAGAGTGACATATGCATATGAGTATGAAATGGTTTGTTTTTAAATTATGTTATATATATTGTTTCTAATTATATGTATTGATAAAAGAATATGTTTGATGTTTGTATCATGTGAGATTAAAAGTGGAAATTTATATATACTGAGTTGTGGCTCAAATAAACCACTAAATTTTTCAGGAATAAGATAACAGTAAAGTTTTGACTGACATGGGTCATAGGAACTCCACGTGTTATCAGGTTCGGCGGCTGACGCATATTGGCAACCTTCTCCTCCTCGTCATTTTGCATGTAGATAAATGTATAGTATATAGAGTGGTGAGAGGGTTCCACTACTTTACAGGATATTTTGAAATATGTATCGGATAAGTGTTGGTTTGAACTTATATAATATGGGTGTTCTATGAATTAGACACGTGTATTGATTGCTTTTATGATAAGGGATTTATTTATTAAAAGAGTATACGTCAGAGAGGGGTTGAGGTGTGACACACGCAATGGCGGACGTCAGGACGGAATTCCGCGTGGAATTTCGTGGAATGGCGCGGACCTGCGACGTCCTCATGTGAATTCCATATCCGCGCGTGTGTGGCCTAATGACGGACGCCCGCCACGGAATTCCGCCAAATCCGTGGGAATTCCGCGTCGAAGTCCGCCATTGCGGATGCTCTTAAGAGCATCCCCATCCGTGCTCTTGCCAAAGAGTACGGATGTGGGTCCGAACACACTTTTATTACTTTTTTACTCCCTGCACTTAGACAAGAACACAACACTCACATCCATGCTCGTCCGCAAGGACATTCTCAAGGGTTCTACCATTCTATTATTCAATTTAAATAAAAACATTTCCACAATATTAAAATGCTTTAAAAATATCCAGAATACTATTACAAATTACAAAAAAATAAAAATTACATAATTAAATTACTAAAAATTTAAAATTACATAATTAAAGGCTAAAAATACCCTCGTGGAAGACTATTCCTCTGGCCCTATCCCTAATGTACTTCGGAGACCCCGTATCATTGCCAAATGTGAATCAAGTTGCTCGGGGGTCATATTTGACCTATCGGCCAAATTGAGTTGGGCCAAAAGGGTCCACAATGAATTGGTGGGGGGTTGAGGTGGCACAAAGGGAGCGGGGGCGGATGGAGTCGCGGCGCAACGACAGTTGGTCCTCGCCTTTTTCCTTCCTTGCGGCCGGCGTTGGGAACTGCTCGAGCCGGCATCGGGGCTACCCAAATTAGCTCCGGCGAGCTGGCTAGCCACCTCATCCTCGCCGGCGTCGGATAGGGATACTGACCTCGACCGTTTGCTGGAGGAGCTGGAGGAGGATGATACGCCTCCCCTATACTTCGGATGCACACACACCTCCTGTCAAGTGCTGAGGTACTTGAACGATTTGTAATTTATGGATTGGTCGGACGCCAAGGCGGCACTGATGATGTCGAGCTCGCTCCTACCGCTCCCCGCTCTTCCTGGAGGTAATACCCTTGGAACTTTTGGATTTATTCGTTGGCTCGGAATATGGCATTGCGCACCATACTCTTATTGCGCTCAATGGTTCCAGCCGGGCGGTTTTCATTGTACCGGCGAGAGACGCGCCATCAAAACCTATTCCCGCTTTGGTTCATGCCTATCTCCGGATCTTCGGAGATAATCAAATAGGCTTTGAATAATTGATCCATCTCCGCCGGAGTGTACATGGTACGTACACCACGAGGAGTAGGAGTACGAGTAAGAAGAGGAGGAGTTTGAGAGCCGCCACCGCCGCTGCCTCCCGATCTGGGTTCGGGTGCCCACCCGTATCGCCCATCGGGGGTATCTTGGCCGTCCACTGGGTAAGGCCGGTAGCCACTCGGAACTTGAGAACCTTGGGTTTGAGGAGGGACCGAAAATTGCGTTTCCAGACTAGAAATGGTTGTGAGCCGAACCATTCGTGGTTCCAACCGCGGGAGTCGGAGGGGTGATCGCCGGAGCCAGACATTTTTTTTGTAAGTAAGGGTCAAAGATTGAGAATTGATAAGAGAAGACGAGAGAATTTAGATGAGAATTGTGTAGTGTGGTGTGAAATTTTTTGTGTGGAAATAAGAATTTATAGATGAAAATGTGAATTTTGGGGGAATTTTTTGAAAAATAAATTAAAAGTGGGGAGAAAACGGATATAATTTTTTGGGAGGTGAGAAAATATTTTTTATATATTTATTCAATTTTTTTAATTAAAATCCGATTTAAAAAAAAAAGAAATTGCCAACGGCAACGCCACGTCAGCTGCTCGCTGGCACGGACGTGCTCGATGCATCAAGCAGCACCGTGCCAGCGGCACGGACGCTGTCCTTCGACGCTAGCACCGCTGCGGAAGCTCTAATCATTCATGGACCTCATATTACTTTTAACCTTTTTTTATTTTACTTTTTTCAGATGCATGATGCTTCGTTATAGTACAAAAGTGATATCGAAGAGGCTAAATTGAACCTTGATAAGCCAATCGCTTGATTATGTGGCACATTTTGTACTCGCGCCATACGCTCAATGTTAGCCATTGTGACTTGAAACAGGATTTGGATCCCCCGCTGTGCTACTCTCCACAGCAGAGGCTGCTGTTCCATACAACCTAATATTATATAATAAATAAAAATAATATTTTAATTTTATAATTCATGAATTAAATATTATGTTGTATGGAACAACAAAAAATTAAAATATTATTTTTATTTATTATATAATATTAGGCTGTATGAAACACAGAGCAGCACAACAGGGGATCCAAATCCCTTGAGAACAACATTCCCATTGAAATATGAAGATTAGTTGGGGGGGGGAGCTTTGGCCAATCCGACGATGTTGCCAACCAGGAGCTCGAGCCCCGCAACTGGCTTGCGAGTTGCGACCTCCTTTCACCAGTCTCACGTACGTTAGCTGAATTGGTCAGCGAAAAGAGTGACATGATACTGAGATTGTGAAAGCAAATGTTGACATAACTAAAAATAGAATGAGAGTTCAAAGCTACTGTTTCATTGATTGAAATGATATTGAATACAAGCAGCCATATATACTAGAGAACCGAACCATCTAGATCTCTCAAACAATTCTGATTACATAACTAAACACACCAACTAATCCCACTTAAGAATCTAATCCTAACAAACTGCCGTGCTCCTCATTCCTTGTAGCAACACATCCTTAAACGTACGGGAGTGGTCCCAAGCTTTATAAGCAACAGCTGGACATGATGGTGGTGATCCAATGCTCACACCATGAGCTTCAATACGTGCACCTTTCTTTCCAGATGTGCATGAGTCCAGGTCAGGACCATGTCCCACATGCACATCACCTTTGCCACGTCCTTCAGCTCTATCATCATCTTTAGCTCCATCATTGATTTCTTCAATCTTAACATCCCCCCTCAACCTGAGTGAGGCTAAAGAAACTACACCTAGTCTGTTTCTGAGCTTCGCGAAAGGTTGCTGACTTAGTGGCTTGGTAAAGATGTCAGCCACTTGATCTTGTGTAGGGACATGTCTGAGATCAATGTCCTTATTCAAAACCTTGTCCCTGACAAAATGAACATCAAGTTCAATGTGCTTGGTTCTCGCATGTAACACAGGATTAGACGCTAAAGCTATAGCACTGAGGTTGTCCACCCATATCACAGGAGCAGCCTTGAGAGAGAATTTCAATTCAGTGAGTGTTGAATTGAGCCAAGCAACTTCAGCAGCAGCGTGAGCTAAACTCCTGTACTCAGCCTCTGTGCTAGAGCGAGCAACCACCGTTTGTTTCTTAACACACCACGAAATGAGGCTTCTTCCAAAATAGGTGCAAAATCCAGTGGTTGATCTCCTATCATCAAGATCTGAGGCCCAGTCAGAATCAGAGAAGGCAGATAGAATACCATTTGAGGCTTGAATCTGAATTCCATAATCCAAAGTGCCTGAAAGATATCTCAATATTCGTTTTACAGCTCTCCAGTGAGGATCAAGAGGTGAAGACATATATTGACTGACTTTGTTAACAGCGTAGTTAATGTCTGGCCGTGTGATTGCAGCATATTGGAGAGCTCCCACGATACTTCTATAAAGCTTGGCATTGGGAATTGGTGTACCAATAGTCTTGCTGAGCTCACAAGTGGAAACCATGGGTGTAGGACAACCTTTAGCTCCAGTCATGTTGGCCTTTTTCAGAAGATCTCTGATATAGGCCGATTGGCAAAGATGCAGACCATGTGTAGTTTTAACAACCTCTACACCTAGAAAAAGATTTACCTCTCCAAGATCCTTAAGAGAAAAATGAGTATTAAGCTGAGAAATGATGTCTTTAATAGCAATAGGACAATTTCCTGTAACAAGCATATCATCAACATAAATCAATAGATAGATGACCTCTGATCCTGACTTCTTGATGAACATAGAAGCATCTGCTCTAGATTGAGCAAAACCAAGAGACAAAAGCACTGAGTGGATAGTGTAGAACCAAGCTCTGGAAGCTTGTTTCAGACCATAGATAGCCTTGTTCAGTTTGCAAACCATGTGTGGACCACCTTGTTCAAAACCTAGAGGCTGCTTCATGTAGATGTCCTCTTTCAATTCTCCATTAAGAAAAGCATTGTTCACATCCAGGTGAGTAATATCCCAACCATAACTCACAGCAATAGTGAGAATCAGTCTGATAGTAGCAGGCTTCACAACAGGGCTAAAGGTCTCATTGAAATCAAAACCAGGCTGTTGTGAGAAGCCTTGTGCAACAAGCCTTGCCTTGTGCCTTGCAATCTCTCCAGATAGATGGAGCTTTAACTTAAAAATCCAAGTGCACCCAATAAGATTTTTTCCAGGAGGCAAGGTGGTCAAAAACCATGTCTTGTTCTTAAGCAAAGCCATAAATTCTGCTTGCATAGCAGCCTTCCAAACTGAGATGAGAAGTGCTTCTGAAGCTGATGTGGGAGTGTAATGTGAAGGAACAAGAAGATTGTAAAGTTTAGGCTTAAAAATACCTGCCTTGGATCTTGTAGTCATATGATGTCTGTTAGGAACATCTCCATCATCAACTTGAACAATAGGATCTGCAGCAACTGGCTGAGCTGCAGAATGTGATTCAGAGGCAGAGTAAGAGCCTTGAACATTCTCATCATGGAGAATTTCAGGTGCTGAATGAGATGGAGACTCAGCATTATCTGAAAAAGCCACTGGAGCTGAAGATGCAGGGGGAGTAGCCTGCTGATCCTCCACAGTAGTAGGAACCAGAAAATATGGAATAGTAGTGCCACTATCTGTGGCATCAGTGGGAAAGATTGATGAATAAGGAAAAACTTTCTCATCAAACACAACATCTCTAGAGATAATCACTCTCCCATCAGGAAGAAGAGCTTTGTATCCCTTGTGAGTTCCACTATAACCCAGAAAAATGGACCTCATAGACCTGTTTTCCAGTTTATGGTTATTGTATGGCTTAATCAAGGGATAGCACAAGCATCCAAAAACTCTCAATGCAGAATAATCAGGCTTCTTGGAGTGAAGCTTCTCAAAGGGTGAGATCTCACCAATCACCTTAGATGGCATTCTATTGATCAGGAAAACGGCTGAAACAAAAGCATCATCCCAAAAATAAATTGGAAGTGAAGCTTGTGTTAGTAGGGTGAGTCCTGTTTCAACAATGTGTCTGTGTTTTCTTTCTGCTAAACCGTTTTGCTGAGGGGTGTAAGGACAAGAGACCCTGTGAGCTATACCATTCTGCTTAAGAAAAGAAGTCAAGCCTTGATACTCTCCACCCCAATCAGATTGTAAGCATTTAATTCTAGTTCCCAGAAGGTTTTCTGATGATGATTTGAAAAGTTTGAAAACATCTATAACAGCACTTTTAGCCTTTAATAGATATATCCAAGTAAAACGTGTACAGTGGTCAACATAAGAGACATAATACTTGTATCCATTCCTTGAAGTAACTGGGGATGGACCCCAGAGATCAGAGTGCACAAGTTCTAGAGGAAGGTGAACAACAGATTCAGAGGCAGTGTATGGAAGTCTATGAGCCTTGGAAACACAACAGGAATGACACAATTGTTTTTCATTGATAGAATTAATAGGAAAATTACAGCTCTTGAGGACACTTTTAACAACATCTAAAGAAGGGTGTCCTAGTCTATTGTGCCACAAGGCTAGTTCAGGATTAATATCATGATTTGCACTAGCACTATGAGCTGAAATGGCTGAGCTGACTGAGTAAACAGCTGGTTTGCCTTGATTGAATGAAGCTGGAAATGAAATGGTGGAGCTAGAGCCTCTCTTGATTGGTGAATGGTCAACTAGGAAGTGGTACAAACCTTGATCAAAAACCCCCTTGAGCACGGTTTCCCGGGTTCCCAGATCCTTAACAAAACAGAGGTTAGGATGAAACTCAAAGAATACAGAATTATCTCTAGCAAACTTAGATACACTAAGAAGATTCTTGGTAATGCTAGGAACATGCAAGAGATTTTTAAGCATCAATTTTCTGGAAAAACTACAATGAGGCTTCAACTCTGATTCACCAATATTAGATATATGCACTGCTGAGCCATTTCCAAGTAGGAGCTTCTTACCTCCAGTATATTCTGAGCTGGTGTTAAGATTGCTCAGATCACCAGACACATGGTGAGTAGCCCCTGAGTCCGGGTACCAACTTGTTGAAGTTCCAGATTCAAAACCAAACTCTGATGCTGCAGCTGAATTTACTGATGAAGAAGGCCTTGCTGTGGCTGTCTGAACCAGATGAGCAGAGGGGTTAAAGTACCCTTGTTGTTGCTGATTCTGAGCATTTGCTCTAAACTGAGGCTGTGACAGTGGAGGAGAGTAATTTTGCTCAAATCGGTGCCAGCATTTTGTAGCAGTGTGACCCGGCTTATCACACAATTGGCAGACCACCTTGTTGTTGTTGCCTCTTCCAAAACCTCTTCCTCCTCTACCTCCCCTCTGATTTCTTGAGCCACCTCTGCCATTTCCCGAATTGAAATTGGAGTTGTAATCTCTTTTCTGGTTTGTCTGCTGCATCAGGTTTAGGACAGGTTGTGATCCTTCTGAGCTGGATGTGTGAGATCTTGTTGTCTCCATCCTGGACTCGAAGGTGAGCAAGAAGGCAGTGGCATCTCCTAAGCTCCATGAATCAGACCTTGAGCTTATAGCACACACAGCAGGATCATACTCTTGCCCAAGACCTCCAAGAATATGCATGACTTGCTCATCCTCTGATACTTTGCATCCTACAGATCCCAAAAGATCGAAATAATTTCTCATTTTCCCAATATAGTCACTCATGGTGAGAGAGTCTTTCTTCTGGTTTTGCATCATCTGCCTATACTGCATTATTTTTGCAGTGGATCTACTGGCAAAGTTGGTTTCGAGGGCACTCCAGATGTCCCTCGCCGATCTCAGTCCTACAACTAGACCGAGTGCTCCCTCTGATAGGGAAGAAAGAAGCCAAGCAGCCACTCTTCTATCTTGCCTTTGCCAAGCAATGAATTCTTCATTTGCAGTGATGGATCCTCCTTCTCCTTCTGCAATAAATATTGTCTGAGGTGGAGGTTGCTTTTCACCATTTAGATAACCTTCTAGGCCATAGCCATAAGCTGTGACATCCACCTGCTGTTGCCACATCAAGAAGTTGGTATCAGTCAATTTTACAGAAATTGGTGGAAGCTGGGCATAAATGGGCTGAGTCCCTTGACTCTGGACAGCCCCTCCAATCGTTGAGTTGGAGCTTGCCATTTGCAGAAAACAAACAAAAGAAGAGAAAGAAAATCAGTATAGAGACAAGATCAAGAAGACCTTGCTCTGATACCATGAAAAGAGTGACATGATACTGAGATTGTGAAAGCAAATGTTGACATAACTAAAAATAGAATGAGAGTTCAAAGCTACTGTTTCATTGATTGAAATGATATTGAATACAAGCAGCCATATATACTAGAGAACCGAACCATCTAGATCTCTCAAACAATTCTGATTACATAACTAAACACACCAACTAATCCCACTTAAGAATCTAATCCTAACAAACTGCCGTGCTCCTCATTCCTTGTAGCAACACATCCTTAAACGTACGGGAGTGGTCCCAAGCTTTATAAGCAACAGCTGGACATGATGGTGGTGATCCAATGCTCACACCATGAGCTTCAATACGTGCACCTTTCTTTCCAGATGTGCATGAGTCCAGGTCAGGACCATGTCCCACATGCACATCACCTTTGCCACGTCCTTCAGCTCTATCATCATCTTTAGCTCCATCATTGATTTCTTCAATCTTAACAAGCGCTGCTATATGACGAGTATTGTCCACTCAATGTGTGCTTCGTCAGAGTTGAGCTATTACTAAAAATTTAAGAAACCACAAAATTTACCGCAAGTGTGTATCTTACGTTTTTGTATGTATGTGAAACTAAAGATAGCATCACCTAAATGTCATTGATTATAAGTCATTGTACGAAGTTGACTTCAAGAATTCATTCATAGTCAGACTTCAGATAGGTCTTGCTCTTTTTTTATACTGAAACAGTTATTATATTATCAACGAATTAATACAGATTCATTGCATCAACCGTACGTCTTAGAATATTAAAGAAACATGATGCTATATATGTATACTTCATAATTAGTTTGTATAGAGCTCTTTCAATGTGAGAGTTATGCCTATAAATATTAAAGAAACATGATGCTATATATGTATACTTTATGGTTGCACTTGGTCAACTATACCACCGGCTTAATTTCATTCTGTATTAGTTAATTGAAGTCTATGGATCTTTGTTAACAATTAACATAAAGTTATGTATGTGATCTACCTCAATGGTTCAACCATATTTCTCACTTTTTAAAAATGAGAATTCATTTATTATTTCCATCTTTTTTTTCTCAATGATTGCTAACCAAAACCTTAATCTTACTAATTTAGTTCTTCTAAAACTTCCTCTAATTATATTTAAATATTTTATCTTCAAAATGACTCATAATGGAAAGGAAAAAAAATCCTTATCTAGCTAGACGAACATAAATGGACTAATAACATAGGAAATTTTAGGATATCCGTCACTTAATTAAATCATAAATATGATTAATTTCTTATCAGTCTTATAAGATTTGGAAAAAAATATTATTCTGTCCGTATACAGAATGACATCTTTTAGTGATCCTCAAAACGATGGCATTTCATTAAAATAAATATTTTTACTTTTTTATTTCCTTATTTTAATAAATAAAACGACGTCCATGTTTTTTAGCAACACCGAGAAATGTCATGTTGTACACGGATGAGAACATATAGTAGTTGCTATGAAATTAGAAGATTTACCACTCAGATTCTCAGAAAGTAATGATTTTCAAAGATCATATATGGCTCGCTCCTTCTCCAAGAGTCGGTTCTTCCATCTTCGTATTCTACCTACGAGCTTCAACAAAAAATAGCTATTCCCCTAAACTGTGAAATAAGATTTTGCAAACAAGTAACTCATGTTTTTAGTGTCTAGTCTATTATCAAGTCTTATAGCACTAGCCAAAATTCCAACAAAAAAATATAACTAATTTATATAATGAAATATCAATTCGTATATTCTCCTTTCATGCATTTATCTTTTCTAATCATGCTGATATAAAATGGAAGAACAAGTCATACAGTGCATGTCAGCATGTGACTTATTTTTGTATTCATAAAACACGTGATGATAAAGATACGAGTAAAAATATCTTGATCCATCCATACCATGTTGACATAGTGATGTGTGTACCATACCACTGACTTTTTGACAAATGGAATAAATAGAGCCCACATGCCACATTAATTGGACACATAATTGATAAACTAACGGTGCAATAATAAACGTCCATTTGCTATTTTATGGAAACTCTGCTTGAATATGGAAATTTTCATATGAAATTGCCGTTTCTATATACTATTCCAATATATATATATAGATATCTATATAATATAATATTATAGGAAGATTTCCATATTCAAGTAGAGTTTTCATAAAATAGCAAATGGACGTTTCTTATTGCACTGTTAGTTTATCAATTATGTGTCCAATTAATGTGGCACGTGAGCTTTATTTATTCCATTTGTCAAAAAGTTAGTGGTATGGTACACCACATCACTATGACAACATGGTATGGAGAGATCATGAAGTTTTTACTCTAAGAAGAGATAGAAAATTGGTGAAAGTGTGTAGATATTAATTAATTTGATGGATCTTGGCATTTCTTCAAGAATTGGGAACCTTAGCTTATTTAGACACATACCCGAACTCTATGAATATTCTCAATGTTCCACTTAATTAATGTATACATTGCAAACTAGAAAATCGCCTCGGTGGCTAGATTCTAAAATTAGTCACACATAGGTATTTAGTGATTTATGGCTAATCTCTGAAAAAAAGACAAATTTTTTTTATTGGAATGCAATGGCCAAAATGGTAGTATTATTCTTAGTGCTCATCTAAAATGGCCTAATAATTGTATTTTTGGTTTTCCTAACATATATACTCTGAAAGATCAATATATATTTTCTGGTGGGCCCATAAGCCATTTTTCTGGTTTCTAATTTCTATAAATGGAAATTGGTTGTTATTGTTTGATATTCGGTTCATTAGAGTATTTGCTTTGCGAATATTTATTGAGTTTATTAACTCGTGTTCATTAAGTGCAACATGCAACATAAAGACAACTACATTCACCTCGTCCTTGTTCAATTGATTGTGTAATCACATTATAATATAAACAATTAAATACTCCATGAGATTGGGTGTAACAAAAATTCAAATTGAATAAACAATATACCGGGCATTTTATATATATTTCATTATAGATATGCCAATGAAAGGAAAATTTTCATAAGATAATAATGTTAAATTAAAAAGGTTGAAGTTTATATTCAATAGTGAAGGAAAGAAAAAAAATACTACAAACGTGTTTGTCACATGATGTATCAAACCAATCACAATTACAAAAAGAGAGGATTATAAGTAAGTAGTTTCTGCAATTAAATTTTTTATGACCCAACTTATTTGAATACATTAAAAACATGAAGAAATTCGAGACCAAATCCATTTATTTGTACCTATCACTCTATCAGCGCAATTTTGGGCCATGATTTATTCCATTTTAAACTGGGTCCACTTATATAGTTACACAATTTAGTTCTTCTTAAGACCACAATATAAGGAAGAATAAAAATCATAGTGTATTTTAATTTTTTCAATAAGTTGATATAGTGAGCTGCAATGGATATATATAGTAATACTACTAGTAGAAGAAATGGTCTAACAACACTCTGAGTAGAATTGATTGTACAAGTAAATTTGAAAAACAAAACAAACTCATTTCTAAAGATGAAACAGAAGGAATCATTTTTAGATTTGGATGATTTGTTTTTCCTTTACTCTTTCTTTTTGACGTGATTTAGGTAGAAAAATTATTTATAGCAGGTTAAAGATACAAAAAAGAATAAAGGTACACAAAAAAAGTTGAAAAAGCGTTTTCTGCGAACGTGGTCATGGTATGTGCCTAATTCTAAAGTACAATCTAATGTACACATATATTCCATCTTTGTATAAATTGATTTGAATGATTTTTTCGAACTGAATTCAAGTTTTGAAATCACACATTATCTTAATTTTGACCAAATGAGCATCATGCATATGTCAAACTCCTTGATACTAAAAAGAGTACAAAATATTCCATTGTGTATAAGGAATAAAGGAAATATATAGAAAATAGGCATCTAAATTTAGTGCATTATGTCACTAAACAAATGCAAGAATATCAGGAAAAAATCAAAACTTACACATGATTTTGAAGTGTAAAGATCACTTTTGTGATCATGGATTTCGCCATTGCAACACCTTTTTGGTTAGTTTATGGAATATTTCAAAGTTTCACTCCCACTTTTACATAGCATATTTCGGTTTATTACATTTCATCAAAAATAACCTCTCACGCGGAGAATGATAATGAATGACAACGTACTTTGTAAAACACTTCTCATCTATCTAATAGGACCGGAGTTCAAATAGTATCTCACAGACTTTGCATGATACTCACGCGATTTAAACCTATTATTTGGCGAGGAAACGTTTTACCAGTAAGTTATACTCCATTCGTTTTCTAAAAATATAAATTTTTCCCTTGTTGGTAGCTTCCTAAAAATAGAAATTTTCCATTTTTGAAAATAGACCCCACAATCCATTAACACTAATTTCACTACTTTTTCTCTTCTTCTCTCTTACTTTATCCATTTTTCTCTTCATTTCTCCTACTTTATCTATTTTTCCTCTCTCTCTATCACTTTATCAATTTTGTATTAAAATTTGTGCAGTGTCCAAAGTTTCTATTTTTAGATGATAGGGCGAGTAGCATGTAGGACCTTTTTCTTCCCTTTATGTTTATTATAATTAGATACTATATGCATTAAGCATATAGTGGCCAGCCTTAGAACAATGCTTTTAGACAAAGCAAAATGCTTTGCACATAAACCTTTCAATCCAAACCTCAAACAAAGTTGTTACTAGGAATAAACTAAGCTCATCACTTCAACCGGAAAAAAATAAAAAAGCACTAAAGCAACAAATCAACACATTATTTCATACCTCAAATATTTGTAACTCTTCCAAATCCAAATCCATCATGAATCCCCTCGACGACTACCGAATCAAAGACACGAGCGCGGCCGGAGCTGGATCGGCGGCGACAAAATCAGCACCACCTGCGACCTTGTCGAGCAGATGTTCTACCTCTACGTCCGCGTCGTCAAAGCCCGCGACCTCCCCACCAACCCCGATCCCTACGTCGAGGTCAAGCTCGGCAACTACAAGGGCAAAACGCAGCGTTTCGACAACAAAACCAGCCCTGAATGGAACCAGGTCTTCGCCTTCTCCAAACACAAAATCCACTCCTCCACCCTCGAAGTCTCCGTCCGCGACAAGGAGACGCTCGGCAGAGACAACTTCCTCGGCCGAATTCAATTCGATCTCAATGAAATCCCGACGAGGCTTCCCCCGGACAGCCCCCTCACCCATTAGTGGTACCGCCTCCTCCGAGGGGAAGTCATGCTTTCGGTCTGTATCGGATCGCAAGCAGACGAGGCGTGGCATTCGGACGCCGCCGCCGTGCATGGGGACGGAGTTTTCAGCGTCCGGTCAAAGGTGTACGTTTCGCCTAAACTGTGGTACCTCCGGGTCCACGTCATCGAGGCGCAGGACGTGGAGGGGGAGGACCGGAGCCAGCCTCCGCCAGCTGTGTTTGTGAAGGGTGTGGTTGGGAAGACTAAAATTTTCCCGAACCGGACCGCCAACCCGGTTTGGAATGAGGATTTGTTGTTCGTTGTTGCGGAGCCTTTTGAGGATGTTTTGGTTGTGACGATCGAGAGTAAGGTGGCCCCCACGAGGGATGAGGTGGTTGGGAGGATGAGCGTCTCGATGAACGCGCTGGAGAGGCGGATGGACCACCGGCTGGTTCACTCGCGCTGGTTTAATTTGGACCGGTTCGGGATGGGGGAATACATGGAGGGGAAGGGGCCGAAATTCTCGACGAGGATCCATTTGAGGGGATGTCTGGAGGGCGGGTACCACGTGTTGGACGAGTCCACGTTGTACATTAGCGACCAACGGCCTACCACCCGACAGCTGTGGAAACAACCGATCGGGATTCTCTAGGCCGGGATACTTAGCGCGAACGGGCTCCTCCCCATGATAGTGTGGGACGGGAGGGGTACCACGGACGCGTACTGTGTGGCCAAATACGGCCACAAGTGGGTCCGGACGCGGACTGTAGTCGAGAGCTTTAGTCCAAAATGGAACAAGCAGTACACGTGGGAGGTGTACGACCCGTGCACGGTGGTCACGCTAGGCGTATTGGATAACTGTCATTTAGCGGGCGGGAACGGAAGGGACTCGAGAATCGGGACGGTTCGGATCCAGCTATCGACGTTGGAGACGGATAAAATCTACACACATTCATATCCATTGCTAGTCTTACAACCCTCAGGATTGAAGAAAATGGGAGAGTTGCATCTTGCATTTAGGTTTACTTGCATTTCATTAACACAAATCATATACTTATATAGTAGGCCACTATTGCCGAAAATGCATTACATTCAACCATTCACAATAAGTCAATTAGATATATTGAGAAATGAAGCAATGAACATTATTGCATCAAGATTAGGTAGAGCAGAGCCTCCCTTGAGAAAAGAAGTGGTAGAATACATGCTAGATGTAGACTCTCACATGTGGAGCTTGCGGCGTAGCAAGGCCAATTCTTCCGAATCGCCTCCTTCTTCTCGGGCCTAGTCGCCACGAGCAGGTGGATAACGCAAGTTTGCCAGTGGAAGAATCCGATCACCACCATTCTAGTCCACGTCCTCCTATGCATCCTCGTGTGATACCCGGAGCTAATCATCCCCACCACCTTCCTATACATGTTTTTCATCTCGGTGTGGAACTTTAGGTTCCGTACTATCCACCCTCCACACATGGACACAAAAATGTCCTGGGCAGAGGGGGTGCATCCGGATGAGCTTGATGAGGAATTTGACACGTTCCCGACATCTAGACCACAGGGTTAGGAGCGTGGCCGGGAGGATACAGACCGTGGCGGGGGATATGGCGACGCAAGGAGAGAGGATTCTTGCATTGCTAAGCTGGAGGGATCCAAGAGCAACCACCATTTTCCTACTATTTTGCCTTAGTGCAGCTGTTGTTCTCTTTGTTACTCCTTTCAAGATTGTTACCCTTTTGGTAGGCTTGTTTTTGCTTAGGCATCCAAGATTTAGGAGCAAGATGCATTCAGCTCCGAGCAGCTTCTTCCGTCGATTACCCGCTCGAGCCGATAGCATCTTGTAGTACATAGCTCTTATTTCGGAGTTTTTTTCAGTCTCGAGTTTCGTTTCATCACATGTTACGCGTGCAACATTACTTATCAACATTGCAAGACTGAAATAATGGAGATAAATATTTTACAATAATTAACATTACTTTTTTAAAAATTGCCAAAGATATTCATGGACGGTCCAGTGACTATTCCCCACGCTGATTTAATATTTACCCATTCTCTAGTGATGTAACTTTATTCCATCTTTGACCTATGCATACTATCTTAAAACTTTTAAAGGGTAAAAAATATTTTTGAAAAAATATTTTTCTCCACTTATTCTAACATAATTCAGAATTTCAGCAATAATGCACCTAGTCCTCCATGAAACATGTTTTGTCTCCACTTTTTATTCTTTCAACTAAATTAATGCCCACTTTACTCAACATAATAATAAAATAAATAAAATAATGGATCACTTGCAGATAGGCCAGAACTAAATTATTTTGGTAGCGTATATTGAAAAATGATAGCAGTAACAATGAAATAAAAGATGCAATATGAAATTTAACAGAAAATCCAAATAACTATAACCATTTTAACACACAACTTGTACAGAATGAGAGAGAAAATAGGATCAGAATTTAGCAGAATTGAAATTTGAAGAATGCAAGAAGAGGTTGAAATTATTGAATTGAATGTGAACCAAGGAAATAGAGATTAGCAAGGATACGTCTCAAAATAACCACAAATCCCTCAAAAATAAAGAAAGAAGCTAGAATTCGAATGCATATTCATGTTTTTTTCAACGGCTACAACTTACATAACCACGCCCCTCTTGTCAAAACAGCAAACAAGCTTCCTCGTCGGCATATTCTACGCCGTCGACCGCCCCCAAAAAACCCGAGCTGCTCACAACATGCAGTCCGTCCTCGCAGGCAGCCTCCGGAAGAAGTTGAGGGGCACGGACGGGAGCTTGTACCGGAACCTAGGATGTCTCAACACATAGAATCCGCCGAGGAGCGCCACAACTTGGAACGGCGTGACATACAGGACGGAAGCCGAGATCAAGCAGAAGATGACGAACAGGGCCGTCGCGCGAGGGTCCCTCCAGCTGAGCAGGTTCTGCAGCCTCTCCCCTTGTGTCGCCAAGTCGCCCACGACCGTCTGGATCCGCCCTGCGATGCTCCGGAGACGGTCGTACCTCATCCGCACTATGTCCGCTGGGCGGGAGGTCGGGAATGTGTCGAACTCCTCATCGAGCTCGTCGGGGTGGGCGTTGTCCGCGCAGGAGAGGCGAGTGTCCATGTGGGGCGGGTGCCTCGGCCTCCACCGGTAGTACCACACCCCGATCAGAAACAGGTAGAGGAAGACCGTCGGCAAGATCAACTCGGGGTACATAACGAGGATCAGAAACAGGATGTGGATGAGCACGGTGGTGATCGGGTTCTTCCAGTTGCAGATCTGATCGAACCATTTCCCGACAGCGACCAGCCCGCTCATCACTCCCATGATACGGAAGAAGTTGGCTTTGCTCCGCCTCATGCTCCACATGTGAGACCCCACGTCGAGCATATACTCGACCACCTCCTTTCTGAGAGGCGGCTCAGCCCGATTCAGCCTCATCGCGACAATCTGAGTCGCCTGGTGCCTCAAGCTATCGAGCTGACTGACGGTTAACGGGTGGATGTAGTGCATTTTAGGCAGCAGCGGCTGCGAGTAGAGATGCATCATGTTTACCAGAGACGAGCAAGTGAACCGCACGGCTAAATGGATTTCTCCCATCTTCTTCACCCCTGATGGGTGCAAGACGAGAAGAGGATACGAATGAGTGTACACTCGATCCGTTTCCAGAGTGGAAAGGCGAATCCTGACCTTCCCGATTCTTGAATCCCTTCCGTTTTTATCCCCTCCGTGCAAATGGCCATTATCAAACACACCAATGGTTACGACAGTGCAAGGATCGTACACCTCCCAAGTGTACTGCTCGTTCCATTTAGGAGAAAAACTGTCGATGATTGTCCTAGTCCTGACCCACTTCTGTCCGTATTTGGCAACACAATAAGCATCAGTCGTCGCCCTCCCATCCTTTGTTTTCATCGGCGAAAGCCCCTGCGCGTTCAAAATCCCCAACTCGAGAACGCCAATGCTCGACTTCCATAGCACTTTCGCAGTCGGCCTAAGATCGCTGCTGTAGTGAGTGGACTCGTCCAAGACGTGATAACCGCCTTCCAGACAAACTCTCAAATGAATCTTGCTGGCAAACTTCATGTCCTTTTTCTTTTCGCCTTCGACTATAATATGTTTCTCCAGATTAAACCACCTTGTATTCACAGGCTTGTGGTCCAGCCTCCTGTCCACGTACTGCAACGGGATACCACATCTTCCGAGAACCTCGTCTTTGTTTGGCGCAACGCGGTCTTCCACGCTCAAAATCAGTGGCTCCTCAAACGGCTCCGCAGCCACGAACATCAAATCCTCATTCCACATAGGATTGATGCTTTTGCTCATCGAAACTCGTGTTCTCAGCGCTTGGTTTCCCAAAATGGCCTTCACGTAAACCTCAGGATACCGGCCTTTGTCGCTAGGCTGCAAGTCCTGAGCTTCGATCACGTTTACTCTCAGGTACCAGAGTTTAGGCGAGAGATAAACCTTTGACCTGATATTTGCAAGGCCATCAGCACCACTGACCGTCGCAGCATCCGAATGCCACGCCTCCGGGAATGCCTCGTCAGCTTGTGTACCCATCCAGACAGCCAGCATTAGCTCACCCTTCGCCTTCTCACTCTTCCTGTCCTCCAACCTATACCACTGTGGAGCCAGGGGACTGTCAGGAGGAACCCTTTTCGGGATCTCATTCATATCGAATACAACCCGGCCTATAAAGTCATCCTTCACAACATCCTTATCTTTCACCGAAACTTCAAGGACAGAGGCCTGGATTCGGTCCTTCGAGAAGGCAAACACCTGATTCCACTCGGGGTTCGACTTTTTCTCGAAATGACGGGTTGTGCCCTTGTAGTTTCCAAGCCTAACCTCAACATATGGATCACAACTACCGGAAACATCCTTTCCAGGTAAGTCTTTTGCCTTCACAACACGTACGTAGAGGTACTGCATTTGCTCAACGAGGTCATAGGTGCTCGTCAGCTTATCACCGGTCACCTTCCCCCCACCAAGGTGGGGTTTGGTTTCCTTCAACGAGAAATCTTCGTGCGGTGGCCTCTGCATTTTCCTCAACCTCCTTTATACCTGTATTAGTACAAAATCTGGGATCAGGTTGCAAATACAACATTAAAATGATACTATTAGAAAAACAGATCAATCGCAGCAAAATTACTAATAAGTCCTTGATTTTACAAGATTGAGCTAACTCTAAAAGCAACATGGTCTAAAAACATAAAGAAAGCAAACAGAAATTGTAGAACTACATATTTGCTTCTAGTTTAGAATTGAAACCTGATATAGAAAAATTGTGAAAGTCCAAAAACTCGAAGTAGTAGTTCCTTCTCAGAGTCCTTCAAGACTGTGGGACGAAAGCAAGCAAACACGGGAATAAAGAAAGTAAGAATTAGAGTGTTACATAAGCACAACCAACACAAAGAAGAAAACAAGCATTAGAAACAACATGAAGCATCATCCTAACTGATTTATCAAGACTCTATAACCAAGATGAATCCACTTAAAATGTGAGTTCATAAAATTAGAGGCAAGAATGTATGTGAACATATGCATAAACTCAAGAACGTTTAAATAAATACAAAATCCTCCCATCCCAAAAATCCATGGATTTCAGCAGTACAATTGCAAGCAACATCCAAAGGGGAATACAGTCCTCAATGAAGCATCAAACTAGCAGTTTGAACAGATAATAAGCAAAACAAACTCAAAAAATGATTCTTTTAAAAAGACAGATAAGTAGAGCACCTTGTGAAGAAGATTCTAGAAAGCCCAAAACACAACCTCAATGCTTCAGATCTGAGTCCTTAAAACCTGTGGAGAAACAAGAAAGAATCTCAAGATCAAACATGGAAGCAGATCAGCAATAGATAACAAAAGCACTCCCAAAGATTAAAAACTTGAAAAGTGAAACACACACCAACACACAAGCTCTCTCTCTCTCTCTCAGAACATCTGAAGAACAAATGTGGAATGCTCAAAAATCATTCTAAACAACTCATTATCTACTCATAAAAATTTGATCTTTGCAGTCAAAATAAAAGCTTTTCAACACAGATCTTCAGAAATAAAAACCCACCAAACCAAAAACAAAAACAAAAACAAAAACAAAAATGCAGCTAACAACCTAAGCAAAGCAGTATCCAAAGCTCATATTTTTCTCAATGGGGTTTGTGTTTTGAGATCCAAATAAGTAAAGGGCTTTAAATAAAGAGACAGCTGCTAAAGGTAAAAAGAGGGAGAGGGAGAGGGAGAGGGAGAGATATGAATATACCTTGAGGTTCATGATAAGGTTCTTGAGCAGATGGATTGCAGCAACTGAGGGGCAGAAGAAGAAAGAACGAAATATAAAAGGGAGACGAATAAAAAGATGAGAATGGTTTTTGTTCTTTCTTGCCTTTTTGAAGCAAGGAAAAAGAAAAAGCAAAATACACAAAACCAGAGAGGTTCAAAACAGAGCAATATAAATTTTTTTTCTTTTTTTTGTGCAAATTTTCTTGCTCTCAATCGGTCTTTCACGCAAATTAAAATGGTGGGGGACACTGGTCGAGATCTGATGAATCCTCTTTATCAATGCCACCGAACCCAGCGATGACCAATGTGTGAAAATTATTTTAAGTTTTACTAAATGTGTGTGCATGAGTAATTGAGTATATTTGTAATTGGTATGTTTGTTCTCTCTCCATGGTTATTTTTATATAAAATTTTTTTTTACAATAGGGCCATGTCTCTCGTGCCAGGCTTATTGTTGGGAATGGAAGTTCATGTAGTAGTATTAAATTTATCGTTAAGATTTTAAATAGTCAAATACTACTATAAGAAAGATATTTTGAGCCACTATCTTCAAACAAAAATACATATGTAACCATTTTTATATAGTTAATTACTACTATTATAACTTAATTGTAAATCTTTTATAGTTATTTAATACTACTATTACTTATCGAGGTTTATTACTTTATTTAATTATGAGTTATAATTATTAAATCATAATTATAGTTATTATTTTCTTTAACTAGTTTCAAATGTTTGAGTTCATTTGTGTTAATCCATATTGAATCAACTCATCCCCCCTTCTCTCTATATATTCTTTCTTGATGTTCTACAAATTTTATGCAGTTTATAATTTCAAAGTACAATTACTAAATAAACAAAAACTAAAAAAATAAAATAATTTGAAAAAAAATGTTTAATAATATATATTATTAGTTTGGATTCGAATCAGCACGAAATAGGAATGGAAGTTATTAGCGATCTTATTTTGAGAATTGGAAAAAAGTATTAAGTGATTATATTCGTTTTGTGTTTATGTTATCATTACGTTAGTACAAAAAATAACGGTGATTATGCAAAAAGTCAATGTATGTAACCGTAATTGGCTCAAAAAGTATTACAGATTGGATTGTAATTTTAAATTTATTAGACGAGACACGTGTGACTGATTTCGCTCTATTATCGGCAATGGGAAATAAATTGGAACTATCAAAATAGCAACATTAATTAATTCAATAAAAATATACTCCTTCCGTCCACCATTAGAAGTCTCATTTCATTTTGACACAATTTCTAATTGTTCAGAAGTTGAAATGAGTGTGTGCATGAGTATATTTGTTCTTTCTCCTTAGTTTTAATTTATTTATTTTACTATAGAGCTCATGTCAAGCGAGCCATGCTCGGTATGTGGCACATGCGAACTATGTTGTGAATGAGATGTTATTGTTGTAATAGGAATGTGATTAAAAAATAACTAATACTCCCTTCGTCCCTCCGTAGTATAGGCGTTTCATTTTGAGCACTCGTTTTGAAAAATTGATAATAAATAGTTAAAAGTGGAGAGAGAGAGAGAGTAAATTAAAAGAGAGAATAATATGGATAAGAGTTTTCTCTATATTATTCTCTATCTTAATTTACTTTCTCTCAACTTTAACTATTTATTATTATTTTTTCAAAACAAGTACTGAAAATGAAACGTCTCTACTACAGAAGAATGGAGAACTAAGAACTATCTCAACTCTATATATTTAAAATATCAGAGTTGAGATCATTCTTAGTGATGTAGTAGAAATTAGTTAGCCTTATAACGTGACCATTGTGTAATAAATTTATTGTTAGATTTTATGTAGTCAAATTCTATATGGAATAAATTTTCAACCATTAAATTCAAACTAAAATAAATATTGTAACCATTTTTGTATAGTAGTAGTTACTACTATAACTTAGGGGTGCGTTATATTGCTAATTCTGTTAACTCATCGATGAAGTGTATTTAAAATGTCAACACGGTGATATTAAGATGTCAACACATAATGCTAACACAGTATATTGGAATGTCAACAAATTATGTGTTGACATTTTAATGTCATCGTGTTGACATTTTTAATACACTGCATTGATGAGTTAGCAGAGTTATCAACTTAAAAAGTTAGCAATTGATGATACCCCTATAACAATTGTAAATTTTTTTATAGTTATTTACTCCTATTTCTTATCGAGTTCTGTGTGATTATGAGATATAATTATTAAATCACAATTACTTTTATTACTATTTCTTTTTAACTGGTCTCAGCTATTAGGGTACACTTGTATTAATGCGTATTAAATCAAATCATTCCCTCACACTATATATATATAGGGATGTATTCATTTTCTTTTTGTATCTTTTGTTCTTTGTTCTTTTTAATCTCAGCCCCACGATTTTGTCATCCAACGGTTAGATTGGTGTCACGTGTCATTTAATAATGCAGATTTTCAGTTGAATAATGCACACAGACTAATAATGCATCATTATAGTGTAATAATGCAGATCATCTGGACCGTTGATGAATGAGATCTAACGGCCCATATTAAGAAGAATAAAGGATCTAAGGGATGAAAAGGAGAATAACGCTCCCCTATATATATATATATATATATATATATATATATATAATCTTTCTTGTTGTTCCACAAAATTTATGTAGTTATGTATTAGAAATTAGTTAGCATTACGTGAACTCCATTAATAAATTTACGTTAGATTTCAATTAGTAAAATACTATATGGAATTATAACCATTCTTATATAGTATTGAATTATACTACTGTAACTTAACTGTAATTTTTTATTGTTATTTACTTCTATTTCTTATCGAGGTTGGTGTGACTATGAATTATAATTATTAAATTACAATCAATTTCTCTTTATGTGATACTTGTCTAGAACATATCATAAATTCACTAAACAGTACTTCCTCTTTATTCGATACTTATCTCATTTTATTATCTTTGAATCCAATATATTGGATAGTGCTGTAAGTACTCTTATTTGTGTTTTATCTTTCACATATAAAAAATATACATAATATCATAAATCCACTAAATAATACAAAAACAAATTGACAATAAATGAATAATAATGAATATATGTGTGTTATGCGAATTCAGTACGAATACAGTACAAAATCAACATGAATACCATACAATGATACTAAAAAATATAGTAGAAAATAGAAATACGATAAAGGTAGTCGTAGATATTAATCTACACCAGTACTCAATTAGTATATCACATAAAAGTTAAAAAAAAAAAAACAAAAGGAAAAATAATGAGAAAAGATCACAAATGGTGGGCTTACACGTGCCCACATGTGAGTGGAGGTTTCACTGTAGTAACTCGACAAAAATTGGTAGCGTAGTGTTGTAGTATTTCATAGATATAGAAAGAGATGAAGATGCTCTATATATTCGCACTCTTTTTCGTTTGGACCCCCAAATCACAATTTCATAATACTGCCATCCAATGCATTCATTTTTGGATTTTAAAAGATTCTATTTTGTTCTTCAATCAATAAGATTATACACTAACACCACCTTTCATAATTCACGACAAAAAAACGTATAAACATTACTATAAGCTCTATAAAAGACATAGCTAGTTTTGATTAAAACTATAAATGATAACTATTTTATAAGTAGAGCAGCATACACGAGCATCTCACATAATTATATAACATAATTAGATCTGTTAGAAACAGATATGATGTATTATTCGACTCGGGCCGATGCTTGCGATTGTCAAATGAGGGATGAGGGGTTAGATATTGGACTCTTTATCATTTGGATTTCTGAGTGTAGATTATGTTGAAATTAAAAATAAATTGTAATTAGTTGTTATTGTTTTTCTTTTATTAGATAGCGTTTAACATTTTATTAGTTAGTGTTAGCTTTCTCCAAGCCTATATATTAGGCCTTTATTGTATTTTGTAGTGTAACTTTGACCAACAATATAGTCCATTAATGAATTTTTCACCTTCTCTCCCTCTCGACAGTTTTCCCCAATTTTACAATTTCTTCATCCTCCATTGATGGAGGTTTCTTCATCCGATTTCTTCTATATTTTCAACAGATTAATGCCTAATTATCCGATATCTATTAGATTTAGGCTTGATATTTTTTTTGCTAGCATGAACTTGACACCAACACTCATGAATTTGACACCAGCACTGTTGCCTTTTACCCTTGTTTCCTCTAGGGTATTGAATTTTTTATTTATTTTTGAATAAACTCCTATAGAAAAGAGGAAAATTACAACTGATGTCAAGATGGCTCGAACTCGGCACCTCATACAATAATGTCTAAGCTCCTTGCCGCTATATGATGACTGCCCTCTATCTTTCTGTTTGACAGCTCGATGGTTCAAAATGATGTCTCAGTTGGCTGACAATTGGATTTCTTCAAAATCATTCAAGCTTCGTTTCTTATTGACTTTCTCTTTTAACATGTTGGAATAACTGGGAACATATTACAAAGCTGCTACTCAATGAGATTACTTTGTACCTTGCAGAATACTACTACCTTCGACTCACATTAAATGTCACATTTAGTGTGGGCACGTTTTAAGAAATGTAAATAAAAGTGGGTTAAATAAGTTAGTGGATTATGAGTCTCACTTATATATATATTAGTTTTATAATAAAATGTGAGTAGAATTGGTTGGTGGAATGTGGGGTCTACTTACCATTTATGGTAAAAGTGAAATGTGACTCTTATTGTGGGACGAACCGAAATGGTAAAATGTGACACTTATTGTGGGACGGAGGTAGTATATTAAATGATTTTTCGAACCACTTATTCTCAACTCTGGTTTTTTCTGTGAAGATAATGGAATTTGTGGTTAAATTGGAGTCAAGATTGTTTGAGCTTTTGGGCACTCTTATTTAGTTGTTTCAGCAATTTGGATTGTGTGGCATTGTTCTCTCTTGCTGATTTTGACGTTTCCCTTCCTTTTGCTGGAACTGGATGCAGTGTGGTGGAGCTCATGTGAGTAAGCTGGATATTTAGTGTAACTAGTGCGGCATCAACAATCTAGTCCTTGTGGATACTATAATTTTACTTTCCACCAACTACTTAGTCTCGTACACTTGCGTGTAATTTCTTGAGCTAAAAGTAGGTTGAGTAAGGTATACCCGAGGCCGCCACGTAGCATCTCCACTTAAATCGACTCACCTGACCGTTGGAGCGAGTCTGTGTTTATTGTGTGAATACTTACCTGGTGAGTCGGTTTGGCTTCTCTGATTCAGTCATTCATGCACACCATCCTCTCTATCTCTCATGGTGATTAAGGTTTCTCCTTCTTCTCTTTATAATCTCCCACTCTGTCTTCTCTGATCATCGTTTCCCACCGTAATTTTCTTCTTTTGTGATTTCAGAACAGTGATATCTCTAGCAAAGTTAACCTCTTTGGTTTCCTTGCGAAGTGGGAGACTTGATTGGAATCTTGTGTCTGATATGCTAAGTCGGAAGAGATTTTGTTGATTTCTTGTGAGATACGCGTAATCTAGTTCTGTTTTGAGAGTTCTCTGCGTGTGAGTGACGGTGTTGAGCAATTGTGTATGGAGTGGGCTTCGTTGTGCGTCAATTGGGGAAACCAAGGTTTCTGTGACAAGCACTTCCATGTTGTTCATCTTGTGGTTGTCTGTGGAAGATGAGGGCTCTGGCCATGCAGTTGTTGTGCAATCTTACTACTTATATATGGAGAAATCAATCAACGATTTATCTGCACAGACCTTTGATAATGTTTTCTCATCTCTGCACGGATGTATGGTATAGATTATGAAGGCCAAGAGACAAAATAGCTGCAAGATCCCTCATATAGGAAAGGCAAACCTTAGAAGGTATGCACATTTTCCACAAAATCTGGAAGTTCCGGTGGAATTGGCCATTGAGGTCTAAAGTCATTGCTTACTTGAAGAACATGGGCTGTAATTAAGGGATTGACATGATGTCTCAAGCTTTAGGTATTGAAGTGGTAAAAGAGGCAGAAGCCAGTGAAGGGGCAGATGGGATTAAAGGGGCAGAAGACAATGAGGGGACATAAGAGGTTGAAAGGGTTGAAGAGGTTCAAGACATGTACGTAAAGCTTATGCTTTTGTAAAGCTACAAGGGTTACATGAATGATGCATTGTGTTGACCAACATAATGCACAAAGCTTGCATGTTTTGTAAGACTTGTGATTGGAAAAAGTTTTTGTATGCAATGATGGATTTATGCAATAACATAAGGTAATCAACACCTATCAACAACCAAAACATAGCTAAACAAAATCTACCCTAGAAACAATCAACACATAAGACATGCTCAACCTATCATCAAACCACCCAACAACAAGCCATCAATCACCCAACAAGTAGCTAACAACAAGCCAATAAACAACCAGTCAATAAACCACCAAAATCTCATACACTAGCGATACAAGCACAACACAATTCACAACGATCCACCAAAATAAACCACAGACACTATAGATAGATATCACCCATATCACAGTTGGTTCTCATCCAACTACTGATTTCAAGAAGCGACCTTCCTCTCTAGCTCAGCCATACATCTCTCCCACATAACTTTGTCAGCCTCCGTGACAACAAATCTCATCTTAAACTCTTCGTCAAACATTCCAGGGCTGGAGATTGACTCAGATGAGGCGTCGTCTTTTCTGCCCGCTATGCCTCCGCTCAGGGTTGCGTCACCTTCGCTACCAGCCAGGGCTACGCTGCTAGCGGGGTCGCCGATGGGGAGGAGTTGGCTTGGATTACAGCGGGAACCGACTGGAGCTTCATCGCCTAGGTTTAATTGTCAAGATCTACCATAGGAACCGACTGAAACTAAACTTCTACCACAGGAATCGCCTGGAATACTGACGCAAAAACGTATGGAGAAAACAGACTGAACGGAGAATTAATCAAAGAAACCCTTCTGTGAAAAACGAAAATAATATTATTATCAAAATATTCAAAAGTCTGTCTTTTAAGATCAATAGTGAACCATTTATATAGGCAAAGGGAAATCCTAAACTTATGGAAAATAAAACTAAAAGGAAAATAACTAAAAGGAAAATAAGCAAAAAGGAAAACCCAATTTAATAGAAGGAAAAACAATTTCGTCTACTAATTCTACTAACTAGGAAATAAATAAAACCAAAATAATAACTTGCTTAGCCTCCAAGTCATATATTCTATAACTGCATCAAATACAACTTCTACCGCAGGAACCGCCTGGAGGAAGACAATCGCAGCATGGGTTAATGCCCTCGTCTTCGGCAGCGTTGTCAAATTTCACGGAAGGGGGCAGGGATTTGCTCACCAATCCAAGGAGCTCATAGAATATATCCCCATCGTATACGGGCTTATCATATACAGACATCGACAATATATTATTTTTGCTATTCTTCGGTGGTTCGGAGAGCTCATAGAATATATCCTCGTCGTATACAGGTGTGTCATACACCGGCATCGAAAATATATTGCTATTACTATTTTTTGACGGTTCATCCGCATCAGATGATGTGAAGACGTCACTGAATAATGGATTGTCCATCGAACGACGCTCCGACGCATTAGACCACATCGGGTTGGATTTTTCCCGACACTCTTGCAGTCGCGCCAATCATCATTGTAGGTCTCGAACCTGTTGTCGTAGATCACCGTTCTCGATGTCGCGCTGGAGGTCTCGAACCTGTTGTCTCAGATCATCGTTCTCGATGTCGCGCAGATCATGTTGTCGTGCAACCTCTTTGTTTGGGAGATCTCTACGTCTCCCACCACGACTGCTGCCACGAGCATCGCCACGTCTGCCGCCATATCTACGTTCAGCCATTGATAATTAACCTGGATCGCGATACCAAATGACGTAAAAAACGTATGGAGAAAACAGACTGAATGGAGAATTAATCAAAGAAACCCTAGTTTCTGTGAAAACCGAAAATAATATTATTATCAAATATTCAAAAGTCTGTCATTTAAGATCAACGGTGAACCATTTATATAGGCAAAGGGAAATCCTAAACTTATGGAAAATAAAACTAAAAGAAAAATAACTAAAAGGAAAATAAGCAAAAAGGAAAACCCAATTTAATAGAAGGAAAAACAATTTCGTCTACTAATTCTACTAACTAGGAAATAAATAAAACCAAAATAATAACTTGCTTAGCCTCCAAGTCATATATTCTATAACTGCATCAAATACAACTTCTACCGCAGGAACCGCCTGGAGGAAGACAATCGCAGCATGGGTTAATCCTCCCGTCAGCATCGGAGATGAGGCTGCGCGGGTGTACCCACCGACGGTGGTGTGGGTACCGACCAGTGAGCAACGTCGACAAGATGTAACCTTGCCATAGATGGGGCGGTGAAATGAGATAGAGGGCGGCGGCGTGACGATTATCCTTATTTGGGTTTGTATTGGAGGAGTGAGTTTTTTTAATGAATAAAGGTTTAATTAATGATAATAAGATTGGATTAATTAGCTTCTTAATCTCAATTAAAATGTCTAATTGTTTCTTAATATAGAAATAACTCCACTACGTAAGAAAATAGAAAAACCACTCGACTACCGTGAAATGGTAGCATTATATGTGAAGCAGAAAGTATAATCTGCGTAGTGCTCCCTTCGTCCGCCATTAGGAATCCCGGTTTACCATTTAATCCGTCTGCCATTAAGAATCTCGGTTCACTTTTATTATAAATAGTAGTTAAACCTTACTTTCTGTTAACTCTTTCCATTTAGATTCTACTCCCTCCATCCCCGTTTAAGAGTAAGATATAGTTATGACACGGGTTTTAAGAAATTGGTGGAGTGTGTAATAAATGAAGTGAGTTAGTGGAAATTGAGTCCCTTTTGACTTTTTGGATGTAAAAGGTGTTTTCTTTGAATTGTAAGTCAAATTCATTAAGTCATTTAAAATTATGGTTATTAAACTCTTACAAATACCAATCATTAAATCAGTTTGATTAATCTTATTTCCCTAAATTAATTAAACCTCTTGCCAACATTAAAAAAATTTGATTAACACTTGCAAATAGAGTACATTCGGCCATCACATCTCAAACAAAAATTAAGGAGGGAAACCAACAACTTTTTCACTAAATCAAACTCCAAAACAAGTAGGGAAACATTACAATCCCATGGAAGGAAAGATCCAAAAGCATTCAAAAGCGAAACTACACCTATAAATATATTCACTCCGCCATTACTATCAAACACTTCAATTCTACTTACCAAAAACAAAGCAAACATATTTATAGCTGAAATACCCTCAGAAAAATCTCATCATAGGGCAATGGAAAAATGGAGCAAGAGATGGAGTAGGAGCAAAATCAAGAGGCAGAGCAAGAGCAAGGGCCGAGGGCCTCTTTGAGTTTGAGCAGCCAAGAAAAAAACCTTATTGTGCAGTTCCTTCAACAGCAATGTCGTGCTGGAGCACTTCCACATGGTTCATTTGAAGAGGCAGCCAAAAAATTCAAAGTGTGTGCAAGGACAGCCAGCCGCTTATGGAAGATAGCCAAGCAGCAAATGGAAAATGGGGAACCTGTTGTAATGACAAGCAAAACATCATGATATAGTAAGCACATAGGTAAACTAATTCTTGATGAAGATAAGTTTAGAAACTTGTCTGTGCTTGAGAGATCATCAATAAGAAAACTTGCTATTAAGATGGAAGTTAGCAAGTCCACAGTTTGTAGATGGGTGAAGGATAATCAGGTGAGACCACATACAAATGCCATAAAGCCAGCACTCACTGAAGCAAACAAAATTGCTAGGATGAGATGGTGCCTTACCCATATTCAACCAACTATAGCTGAAGGTAAACTTCTTTATCATGCAATGCACAACACAGTTCATATAGACGATAAATGGTTCTACATGACAAAGGCTACAGACCGGTACTACCTTTTGCCGGAAGAGGACGAGCCTTACAGGTCTTGTAAGTCAAAAAGATTCATCACTAAAGTGATGTTCATGTGTGTTGTAAGTAGGCCACAATTTAGCAGTGATGGGCAGACCATCTTTGATGGTAAAATAAGCATATTTCCATTCACACAGCAAGTTGCAACCAAAAGGAAGTCAAAGAATAGGCCAAAAGGGACACTAGAGACAAAGCCTATTTCATCATTTAACAAGGAAGCAATGAGAGAATGTCTCCTCTATCAGGTATGTAAATTTTTTTCCTGTCACATTACTATCAAATATTGGTAATGTCATCACTTAGTCATTCATTCATTCATACATCATGCACAGATTATTCTAACAATCAAGGCTAAGTGGCCAACCAATGCAAGCAAGGATATATACATCCAACAAGATAATGCCAAACCCCACCTGAAATCCTCTGACCTAGAATTTGAGGCACTTGCAAGTTCTGATGGTTTTCAATTCCATATAATTAGCCAACCACCCAACTCTCCAGACACTACTGTGTTGGACCTTGGCCTTTTTAGGGCCATACAGTCACTCCAAGATGACAAACTAGCCACCAATATAGATGAATTGTTGGGTAATGTTTGGAGTTCTTTTGAGGAACTCTCACCACAAACTCTGAACAATGTTTTCTTAACATTGCAAAGCTGTTTCAGCAAGATACTAGAAGTCCATGGGGGCAACAACTACAAATCCCCCACTTGAACAAAGACAGGTTGTGTAGGACAGTAGGGCTTCCTACCTCACTTGAAGTTGAAGAGACTCTGGTAAGGGAAAGCTTGGAGTATCTACAACTCCCTGCGAATAATGGGGGTGCCTCATAAGACATATCTAAGGAATGTTTTAGGTTTCTAGATAGGCCACTTGGGTCATGGGTTTACAGTATAAGCATCAAAATAGGTTGGTGTTTAGGATGTAAACTTTTTTTTGGGTTATAGCCTGCATTTTGGGTTAGGGTAACTAGGCTGCATTACAGACACAATTCTATAAGCTGCATTTTGTATGAACACCAGGTGTAAGTGATGTATGTGTGTGTGTTTTGTATAAAACCATCAAAAAAGCTTCATCATATGGCTTAAGCCTCCAAACCTATTATAGGGGTGGCTTTTCAAGCAAGTCACTCAGAAAAACTTCATCACAGAGGAGTATAACACAAATTCAGAGCCAACAAACCATTCAAAGGTCACAAAAATTGCAAATCAGAGCCTCCAAACCATCACAGGGGTGGCAAAATTCACAATAATCCAACCAACAGAGAAAACATGGCTTATCATGCATTTCCCTCAGAAAAACTTCATCATAGAGGAGTATAACACAAATTCAGAGCCAACAAACTATTCAAAGGTCACAAAAATTACAAATCAGAGCCTCAAAACCATCACAGGGGTGGCAAAATTCACAATAATCTAACCAATGCAGAGAAAACATAGCTTACCATGCATTTCCCTTCGAAAAACTTCATCACAGAGGAGTATAACACAAAATCAGAGCCAACAAACCATTCAAAGTCCATAAAAATTGCAAATCAGAGCCTCCAAACCATCAGAGGGACGACAAAATTCACAATAATTCAACCAATGCAGAGAAAACATAGATTATCATGCTTTACCCTCAGAAAAACTTCATTATAGAGGAGCATACAAACCAACATAGCCAAGGAAGAAATCATACTCAACTAATTGAGGGATTAGGTGAGATCCTTGAGACTAGGCAACAAGATCAACAACATTGCTTTTTCATTCTCGGTGTACACCACCTTTGATAAGGACGGTGGTTGAGTTTCAGAGTCATCAAAGGGGTGGGATGGTGGCTGAGTTTCAGAGTCGTCAAAGGGGTGGGACGGTGACTGCGTTTCAGAGTCGTCAAAGGGCGGGACGATGGCTAAGTTTCAGAGTCGTCAAAGTCTTCGCACGGTGGAAGACATTCACGGTCGTGAAAGCCCTCGGACGGTGGAACACATTCAGATCCGTCAAAGTCCTCGCACGGTGGAACACCTTCAGATCTGTCACAACCCTCAGACGGTGGTTGAGTTTCGATCCGTCGAAGACCTCAGACGGTGGAGGAGTTTCAGACCCGTCAACGCCCCCAAACGGTCGTATATTTTCCGATCGGTGGTACCAATCGACCGCTCGTTCGATTTCCCAGCTGTCAATGACCTCCGGTGCTGTTTCAGGGACGATGGTGTCCATAGATTGCAATGAATCAAAATCTGGCGTTGCATCCCATTTGTCGTCCAACAGAATCGAACGGTGATGGATGTAGGCGGAGATAGAGATGAGATAATAGGAGGCGCCGATTAGGGTTTCAATCGGAAGGGATGAGACCAGAGTAAGGAGAGACAGGAGTGAGAAAGTCAAATGAGGGGTGGGCGTTTGGGGGGGGGGGTTGGGGGGCAGGTTATGTTTCATTTTTTTTTGTTTATTTTTATGAAAATAATGATATTTGAGTGTAAATTTGATGAATAATGAGGTCAAATTTTATGTCCACATATGATAAATTCTAAATGGGACTCTTAAACTAGGACGGGCTTAAATGACAAAATAAGACTCTTAAACTGGGACGAAGAGAGTATTATAAAACTAATACTATATAATATAAAAATGAGACTCATATTTCACTATATTTTGCACTCGCTTTCCTTTACATTTCATCAAACTCAAATGAGACTCCTAATGGACGGAGGGAGTAGAGATGCCCAAGGTTTACAATTATGACGGTTAACCGCGAAACCATAACAGGCGATTACGGTTCCAAACTGGAACTGTGAGAATTTTTTCGGACCGAAACCGTCT
This sequence comes from Salvia splendens, assembly GCF_004379255.2. Lineage (NCBI taxonomy): Eukaryota > Viridiplantae > Streptophyta > Magnoliopsida > Lamiales > Lamiaceae > Salvia > Salvia splendens. Next base: position 17,097,541 of record NC_056046.1, read on the forward strand.
ATTTTAGAATCGTGGTTCAGTTCGAAAATTTCCGAACCGAAACTGTGACCGAACCTCCGATTCAGGGCGGTTTCAAACTGGATCCGAAAAAACCGCCAGAAAATAGTAAAACCGAGCCGGAACTATAAAAAAAACTGTCGGAAACCGACGGTTCAGAACCGAAAAAATTCGTAATAAACCGTAGAAACACTACCAGTTCAGAAGTGAAACCGTAACCGCAAAACACTCTCGCTGTTCGGATTTGATTCGACAATTTTCAAAACCGAAACCGGCGGTTCCGGAACCGTGGGCATATCTAGGAGGGAGTAGTGGAATTTTTTATGAAGCCCTGCCTCGTAAATCAAATCAAATAATCTATCTTCCCAAATTTACAGTTATAATTTCATTCCTGCCCTCGACCTATGGCAGATTCTTCCTCCTCTGCCGATAAGCCATTAGAGTGTCCACTATAAGGCGGACACGCCCAATAGCCCCGCCCCAGTTTTTGTCCATAGCCCCAGTTTTGTTGTCCATAGAGGCCGTTAGGCGGGAGGCACTTCTACCCCCTCTGGCGCTGCGGATAGAGGCCTGTTGTCCCGGGGGCCGTCGTCGCCTAATGTGAGTCGCGGCTGGCTCTTCGACTTGCTCGTCGGACTGCTCGAACTCGTGCGAGCCGCTCCCACTGCTGTATTCCCCGGCAAGGTTGTGCCTTGTGCGCTTCGGCCAGGAGCTGTGCCCACCTCTTGTGCCACGATCGACCTGAATTTCGGACAATCCGCGAGGACAAGATACTTCTCCCACAAGGTGAACTTCGGCGCGCCCGTCTTGTGGTATTGGTCCTCCGATAGGGTCTTCACATCTTCTACGCTTCGGCCACTCTCGGCTTGGCGAAGGTTGTTCTCGTATATGGACGCGAACAGCTTGGTAGCCCGCAGAATCCTACCGAATTTTTTTCGGATCTGTTCTGGGTCACGCTTCTCGGCGCCGTCGGGCTTGAATTCCTCGTATGCCATCATGACGCGCCTCCAAAAGCTCCCCGACTCTTGATCGGTGCCCACCACGGGGTCCGAAGTGATAGAATCCCACGCCTTCGCCACGGCAATGCTCTCGTCTTTGGTGTATGGCTTGCCGCGGCTGGACCCCTCGGCCTGATTAGAGCCACCGCTACCGCCGGCGCCACTGCCCTCGCTACTCGCAATGCCGGGCCAGCTGCCCGAGCGTCCACCGACGTTGCCGGTGCCACGACTGCCGCCTCCACCCCTAGGGCCTCCGCCCCTACCGCCACCAGGGCCCCGACTGCCGCTACCTCCTCGGGTTGGAACGGGCGTTTCCACCCGCGCTGCCGGCGTATCTGGGATGCCGGAACTGAGCAGACCCATCATAGTATCAAATGAGTCTTGATCTGCTTCGGTGATCGAAGATTGGCTGGCTTGGAAAGGGAAACCCGGCCACGGCTGGTGAAACGCGTCTGGGTTGGGTCTGTAATCTCCAAATGCGGAACGACTCAGATTCCGCTGTAAAGGTGGCGGCGTTGGAGAAGACCTCCACGGCTGAGATGGAGGAAGGGGTGGACTCGATGCCCACGGTGGGGGAGATTGATTCCAATTCCAATACTGGGACGGAGTGGTGCCATATCCGGCAAAACCCGATGGGTGTGATGTATTGGTGTCATATCCCGATTCCTGAGAGTCGGGTGAGTCGTCGTCTCCTCGATTCATTTTTTAGAGAGTGGTTGTGTGGATAGTGAGTGGATGGATTTTGTGAAAATGGTGAAAAATAAGTAGGGGGTGTGGTATTTATAGAGGGAGTGTAAAAAAATTTCAAATTCCACGCAACCAGCTAATTCGCCGCGGCTATGTCGTCCACTATAGGCGCGGCTATAGCCCCCCGCCGCGTCCTCGCCCCGCACCCGGCTATCGCGCGTCTGCCGCCTCTCGCCCCCCTCGCCGCGTCCGCCCCCGGGGCGGACAACTTGTCCACTATAATCCGCCGCCCCTCGCCCACCCTCGCGGCTACAGCCGCGTCCACTCCATAGTGGACACTTAGAGTACCCGCAACGCGTGCCGTTGCGGTGCCTTATTTCGTTCCGGAGGAACGGAACCGCGGCAGCACGCGTTGCAGCCGCCCGTGTCGTCGCCATTCCGTGCCGGGTGCCGTTCCCGCGAGACGCGGCACGACACATTCCGCCACGCCGAGGCGACGTGGCGGCCTCCCGCGAGTGGGCGTCGTCACGGTGACGCAATAATTCGATTTTTTTTTAAAAAAATCGAATTTAATAAATTTTTTTTTTGCAACGGTATTGTTACTGTTTTTTTTTGCCATTTTTTATTTATTTATTTAAATTTATTTACTCTATAAATACTCCTATTTCATACTCATTTCACTCACAAACACACATATATTCCTCTCAAATCCTCTCTATTTCCACCCCAATTTTCATATCAAATCAACACTGTTTTTCTTCTCCCAAATTTAATCAAACTAATGGATCCTTTTGAACAAATGCGTCAAATATTGGAACAATCACTTGAAGAAGATCGACGACGGGAGGCGGAAGAAGCCGCACCGCTCCAACGACGCTCCTGTACGTACATCCATCATAACCGGGAGGAAGCCGCCAGTAAACGTGCTCCACCAGTCCGACCTCTTGACCGAAGTTTTGGATGGTAAAGCGCCGGCCATCAACTTCGTCGCCAACAACCGGCTTTATAAAATGGGGTACTATCTCGCCGATGGCATCTACCCGAAGTGGCCTACCTTCGTGAAGACGTCCAGTGGGTCTGCGAACCCAAAGCAGGCTCTTTTTGCGCAGAAGCAGGAGGCCGCTCGCAAGGATGTGAAGAGGGCGTTCGGGGTTCTTCAAGCGCGCTTCAACATCATCAAAGCTCCGGCTCGTACGTGGTTCATGGAGAACATGGTCGACATCATGTATACGTGTATAATCTTGCACAACATGATTGTCCAAGACGAAGGACCCGAGGCGGGAAATTGGTTCGACCCCGAATCCCCCGGAAGCTCAACCGCAAGTAGTCCGCCTCGAAGTGGAGCGCATCCGTCTATACAAGAACGGTTATCTATTCGTGCAAGGACACGCGACTCTAGCGCACACACCCAACTCCAACAGGATCTAATTGAGCACATTTGGGCAAACTTTGACGGATTAAATTATTAAAATTGTGTACTTTTATTTTTTTAGGATTTTAATTGTGTGCTTTTTATTTTTTTAAGTTTAAGTTGTAACTTTGTTTTAATGTTGTGTGTTTTTTAATAAAGTGTGTTTGTTTTTTTATTAAAGTGTGTTTGTTTTAATTGAATTGAGTTGGAAATAAAAATAAAAAATGAAATTGAATGAATAGTAATTTAAGGAACGGTTAAGGAACGGTTAAGGAACGGAGGGTTGCAGGTCGATTCCTTAACTAAGGAACGGAACCTGCAACCCTCCGTTCCTTAACCGTTAAGGAATGGAGTAAAAAAGTACAGTGTTCCCGCAAATAGTAGTTTAAGGAATTGTTTAGGAACGGTATAGGAACAATGTAGTGGATTGCCTTAGAGCCACCAACACCAACCTCCGCCTACCACCTCCGCCTACCACCTCCGCCCGCGGCGCGAGCTCTTCGAGCATGGCCTGCTCCCAATCCCCAAACTGATCTTCACTGACGGCGCCCAGGCCCTATCGCAGCTCAAATCAGCTCTCCTCTCCTCCGATTCCGACCATCGGGTCAATTTAGACACCCTAGCTCGAGTCCTTCAAATTCCAATTGACCAATCGCGCCTCATAATCGAGACAATTTCATCGGTTTCACACGACGAGTCTGATCCATTGCTCAAAGCCGGAATTTCGAAGGAGATCGATGCAATTGGCGCTAATGTGTTTGATTTGCTCATATTTTTGTATATACAGAGTTACAAGAGATTGCTTCCGAAAGTGCATAGGGATTCCGCAGCTGTTGCCGACGTCTGGCCGTCGACCTCGGCTTTCGATGGGTTCCTCTCCGTCCTATTGCCGTTACAGGTGCTAATCCTTGCTAATTTTGGAATGTATTAGGTTTATCCACCGTTGCTTGTAAATGCTTGATGTTGTTGTTTGATAATTTGGTCGCACCGGGGACTGGGAGAAGGAAAGGAGAGGGGAGCGCCGCGGTTTTCAAACTATAGGTATGAATGCAACTGTATTCGGAGGTTTTCAAACTATAGGTATGAATGCAACTGTATTCGGAACTACCGATTTTTTGTAAGTTTTAAGTAGGATCACTTGTTGAAACCACTAATTAGCACTTGTAGGTAGACTTATTTGACCAGTGCTTGCAATTTTTGAACCTAAATTGGGATTACTATTTACGGCTACTGTTTTTGGATGAAATGCAATGGTTGCCATCTTGTATGAGTGTAAAAGTAATGATGGGTGGTTGTTATCGACTGCAGTTGGTGCGCAGCAACAGTCGTAGGTTTATGCCATCTCAAGCTGATGAAGAGGTCCATCAGCTGTCCTATTTGCATAAGCACATTGGCAATATTCTCTCTCTTTTGGCAGATTCCAGTGAAGGGGAAGGTGATGACTCTCTGGTATGTGAATTTCGTTGTTGTGTTCTGCCATTATGTAGACTGTAGAGTCGAGTTCTTTACATATGTAGTTGGTGAATGCTTCTATGTTGTGAGAACCAGTTTTCCACTCTCTTTTCTGGTTGTGTATATCTTTTCAAATTTCTTTGGTGTCATGTGGTTTGAAATTGAAATGCAACTCCTGATTTCTGTTGAAATGCTGAGTAATCTTTAATTCTCACTGGTAGGTCTTGTCCATGGATAATTTGAGCATCTTGGGTTTCTGATGTACTTCGGGGAGAAGGGAATTGCTAAAGTCCCTTTGAGCCTAAGTACTCCTTTTTTCGCAAATTCAGATCCTGACATGCCCGCTGCTCCTGTTCCTGCATCAAAGTTCTCGACTGGCTTCTCCAAAGTATATCCTCAACGCAGGAGCATATTGCTGATAGAGTTTCCCCAAAGGAAAATGGGCCCAGTAGTTCTGATCAGGATGTTCAAATGGCTGATGTTGGCACTACGTTAAAACCGTCGAGCAGTACAAGAGGTCCAAGTTTCATTGAGGGGGTCTCCAAATCGTCATGTGTTAAACAAGCATCTGATCTTAAGGGTACATCTGTAAAGGTGATTTTTTTTGTCAATTTCAACTCGCTAACCCTCCATGATCTTACTTGTCTATTGTGATGCATTAGCAAAACCAATCTTGTCTTAAGTTGTTTAAGTATAGAACTGCAGATTATGTACAGACTAATACACTAATGACGAGCATATAGTTTGAGTATAAAGTGCAGTATGATGTCACCTGAATTGTGCTTGTCCCTATTAAATAGATAGTGATTTAGCTCTTTCCTTAATTAGCATGAGATGGAATTTGAATTGTAACTTCTATTTATAATTGATTTTTTTTTGTTTCTTTCTACCTATTCTGCATTCCTCTTGACCTTGGATATGAAAAGAAGCAAAGAAAAATACATTTCTGTTAAAGTAGTCTTGCCTTCATGCTGAGGCTTGAGCCAAAGATTTATTATGAGCGAAATTGCGAAAATCACTTTTCATGTGACTTAGTATGTGAAACCCTGATTGTGCAAGCAATGTTTTGGTATGACATTTTTTACTCCCATGTGTTGTGAAAATTTATTCAAGAGCTTACCTCTTTGTGCTTGCTTTGTTTGTGACTTTGTTCAGGTTGTCAAATGTCATGAATCAGTTATTTACATTTTGGCGCCACTCAAATATGCAACAGTTTATGGATGCTCTGATGCAACTATTGTCATTGGGGCCGTTGGCAAGGTATTCACGAATTTGTGTGTTCAGATGATATATGGCTTGGAATAATGTTACCGCTAAAGGCTATCTTGTCAATTTAATTGAATTAAATGCAATTAAATCATGGCCAACTATACATATGTACTATGATTGCTGAATTCAGTGTATGATGTGATATCTTTAGTATGATGCATTACATGGTGGTGTAAAAAGGTGATTCTCTTACAGGCCATTAGGGTTGAACACTGTGAACGTGTTCATCTGATTACTGCAGCAAGACGTATCTGCATATGAAACTGTCGAGAATGTGTATTCTTCTTGGGGGTTAATCAGCAACCTCTCATTCTTGGTGACAATCATAAATTGCAGGTTAGTTTCATTTTAACTTGGTCTGCCGAGTCGAATCTTTATGCTGAGATTATATCATGCTTCAAATATTGGTTGGTCATGAGCTACACTAAACTACACACGCAATTATGTGGATTGAAACAAGTTTGGATCCCTTACCATAAAAAGAGTTCTTGGAGTAATATTTTCCGTTAAATAGAGTGTTGGTTACAGGAATCCTCTGATTTTAATATTCAATAGGTGGCTACATATTATATTCTACTCCCAACTGGGGAAGCACGTGAATCTAGTTGGTGTAGACCCAAACATCAACAGGTGGGATGAATCCATTACACTTGGAGCAGTTGATCCACATGACTCATTATCACATCCTGCTGGTGTGTCGGATGCGCAAGCTGAATCTGCTACACGCTTGGACCCTGATCAATTTATCGACCTTGTGGTACGTGCCCATATGGTGGACTATCTAGGTGACCAAATATTGTTGAAGGGCGCAATACTCTAGTCCGCATATCAGAATGCGGAATGCTATCTATAGGAATTAGTATTACCATTTGCCTGTTGTGGTTCTTACATGTTGGTCTTCAGTCCTTTTCATTTCGTGTTAATTTCTGACACATGCTAATATCTTCTTGTCATCCTCAGATTCCAAATTGGTTGGAAGGCGATCAATCTGGTTCCACAAAAGATAACCCTTTTCCTTTACCTGAAATATACCTTGCATCTAAGCAGAAAAACGTATGTTCATGTAATTTTATGTCATCTGGGCATTTATTGATATCGTGTTGATCATATGTTTTGTTGAACATGCAGGCCAAAAGCTTGGAAGAAGTAAAGCAAATATTGAAAGAATCTCAACTTGAGGAGAATAGGAAACGGGAACTGTCAAGTGCTCTCCATTCATGTTTCAAGGACTGGTTATATGGTAATGTCTGGTTATATGTTGAATGCTTGCACAAAGATATTCGTCTTTTTCTTCAATATTTCATCCCTACATCTTGATATAGCCGAGTGCATTTTTCCTCCAAGAACTATTCTTTTCGTAATAGCAATAGTTGGCATCATAATGTTCAAAGGTTTAGGTTTTTTCGAAATAGATAATCTCTACACTAATTACAAATTTGCATTTTGAGTTGAGAGCCATTAAAATAAAGGGCTATTGGCACCTAATATCATGGAACTTTTAAAAAGTTGGGTTTTTTCCACGAATTTTGAAATTGACAAATAATATCACAAACGTTACTATGAGTTTGTTATTTCTTACCAGTGAAAAAATTCTGGCTATATTAATAAATTGAAGAACAACTTTGGAGGGTGTATCTCAAGAAAAACTATTCTCAAAGATTGAAAATCTTGAAACTCTCGAAGTTGTTATTGAGAAATTACGAAAAAAAATCCGTATCGTGATATTATTTGCCGGAATTTTTTCATTGGTGAGAAATAATAAACTCGAGGTAAAGTTCATGATATTATTTGTCAATTTCAAAGTTCATGGGAAAAAACCAACTTTTTGAAAGTTCTATGATTTTAGGTGCCAATATCCCTAAAATAAATTATGACGTTTAGTATTTTTGTATCTTTGGTTACACTATTGAACTAGACCTAAAATGTCATCAAAATCGTAAACATGATTGAATACGATGATTAAGAAGATTGAACTTAACCAAAACCTAAACATATAAAGCTCAACTTAATTACATAAATGCAAAATTGATTCACAACAAATAATTCTCGAATTGGATGACCAAGTATTTTAGTCCAAAAAAGCACAACAAAACGAACAAATCAATGTCTCAATAAACACAATCATGAGAAAAACACACAAGGAAACAAGGCTCAAAATGACTAAATCATGTGGTTGCCGAAAGAATCATAGCTACTGGAAGGCTCGAACTCGTGGCGCGGTCCGTCGCCTGGCTGAGCCAACCCTCGGTCCATACTGGTAGGGTCAGGGGGCATCATCTCATGGAGAGAGTGATCACCTCTGAAATCCCAGGAGGGGTATGGACCGATCAGGTCGACCTCGGCTGCACCATTGGTGGCAAGAAAACTGCTGACTCCAAGATCCAAGACTTGGCTTCTCGAGCCCCACGGCTCGTTTGACAGAAGAGAGAGAGCACTGGTGGAGTCGGAGATCCCGTTGAAACAGTCCTCTGCGGAGGCGTAACTAGACCTTGTTGAGGAGCCTTGCAGGAGAGAAGCTGCTTGTGAGCTCATCTGCCACGGAAGCTGGAAGTTTCCTGTGCTCGTGGATGAGTCCGGCCACAGATCTCTCCCACCGAATGCTGAGTAGGTGCCCAAGTCCGTCTCCGGACCTCCGGTTAACACTGAAGGAGAGAGGCTTGCATAGCGCGATGATGGTAAAGGGCCCGGAGGTGGCTTCCTCCTGCGCTCGTTGTGGCCAGCAAGGCGCCTCCGGCAACTCCTTTTCCCTTGGTCGAATTCGGGCAGTTGATGGAACCTGAGAAAGCCAAAAAAAATGTTTAGTATAGGGTGTTTAATATCTACACAAAGTAAGGCCAGAGACTAGTTCACCATGAAGCTTATAACTAACACTAACAACGAATCCTAACCAAAATAGTTATCCATTGAACTACATAATTTCCATTTCAAGATTACATATTTTTTAGTTCTCCCATGAATCCACAGAATAAAAATCAAAGTCCCACAAAATCATAGCCAATAATGCCCAGACAAAGAAAATGAAGATGGAGAGCCACATCACAACAAAAATAACATGAGTCCTAAAGCAAATGATGCACAATCACAATCACATCCCCAACTCTTTCAAAAGCAGCAAACAGAATCAATTATTAGAACAGACAACATAATCTTATCTCTGACAAAAGCAAGATTATGAATTACATGTGTCTCTCTCACACCACATAATCAAAAAAATTGAATCTTGAAAAAAGACAAAACATCTGAAACCTGCTGCACTGCTGGCAAAACCTTTGCTCAAGGCCAGCAACAATCACCATTGGCGACTTTGAGTGCATACCACAAACTTTATGCCTGCAATAATAAGCCTTAGAACCACTCAGATCTACTAAACACCCCTCCACCTGGCACCTAGGCGGCTGCACCACCGCAGTCCTCCCCTTCTTGGCCGGGGAGGCATTCATGGAGCCAGCCTCACCACCACCTGATGAAGAAGAGGAGGATGAGCCCTTTTCCATTTTCTTGAAGGCTACACCTCTATCATCATATATCATGCATCAAGATGAATAAAGATTGGATTTTTATTTATTGGGAAAACAGTTGAGGAGGAATTGGAAAAGGGGGTCAGGAATACAGTAGTTTTCTTGGAAATATTCAAAGCAGAAGTATTGATTTTTCTTGAAATGGGAGTGTGTGTGGAGTCATGTAGGTGGTGGCAGCTTGGAGAGTGTGAAACAGAGAAGCAGTGTTTTGTTTCTCTCTCTCTCTCTCAGCCTCTGCAGAAAATAATTGAGAAGAAAAGAACTAAGAGAGCTTCATGGGGTTTTTGATTGGTTTTTAGACTTCTCTTTTTTTGAACAATAACTCATCTGTCGTTTTTTTTTCTTGTAGCCTTCATTCTGCTATCTCTCTCTCTCTCTCTCTCTCTCTCTCTCTCTCTATTTAAAGACTACATTCAACCAGCTCTTTCTTCTCTGTAATCTGTTGTTTCTGAGGTCTACCTTAAGCTTCATTTATTGTTATGGGTGAATTCTTACTCATTTCAGGCACTGAGCAAACCAGGATGACTCTTTGTGTTTGAACAAGCACTTTCCTTGAACTAAAATATTTTGATAATTAATTAAGTTCTTCGTATTTGACCCGCCCGAATTTTAATAAATGTAATAAAAAATAAATTGAAAAAGTTAATGGTACATGAGTCCTATATTTATATAATAAAATAATGTGAATTAGAATTAGTTAGTGAAATGTGAGGCTCACTACTAAAAATGATAAAAGTGAAATGTGACAAATTTTTAGGAACGAACGAAAATGAAAATAAGTGACAAATTTTCAGGGATGGAGGGAGTATTTGATTATACGTGTTTGGCTATATGTTTGTTAAGTAGATTTGAATTTAAGGGAGGGAGGGAGTATTTGATAGATTTGAATTTAAGGGAGGGAGGGAGTATTTGATTATATGTGCATACGTGTTTGGCTGTATGTTTGTTAGGCCATCCGCAATGGGGTGGACGATGGCACGCCCGATGGCGCGCATCGTCCGCCCCATTGCGGGTGCGTGACATAGGCCGCGGACGATCGTCGCGCCCTATACTAAGGGCGTGGAGTATAGCGCGGACGATGCCCATCGTCCGCCCCATTGCGGCCTACGCGGACGATGGCCGCGGACGATAGGCCATCGTCCTCGCCATCGTCCGGCCCACTGTGGGCTACGTGGACGATGGCACGCGGTTTCCTTTTTTTATAAATAGAGTTCATTTGTAATTTCATTTCACGATTTCACTTTCGAAACTTATTACACTTATATAATTACTACGAAATGGATTCAAGTCCCAATAGTCCTATGTTTAGCGGAGAGGCGCGTTGGCCGGGTACAGAACCCGGCGAATATCGTTCGTTCGACGGCGACACCCAGTACGATCCCGATTTTAGTACGGAATCGTACGGGTTGTCTGACATGGAGCCGTCTCCAAACCGACCAAGCATTCCCTCCCGCCGTGACGCCGCAACGGCCGATCCCGAACCCGCCGCGACTGCTTCCGCCCCAGCCAAAAAGAAGTGGAACCGGCAGCGGGCGCAGAAGTTGCCGCCTCCCGGAAATTGCGATGAGTACGCCCTCGGCCGTACGAACTACACCGACGACGAAACCCTCATTTTGGCCCGGTGTTGGGTAGATATATCGGAAGACCCGATTTTCGCGAACAACCAGAGGCAGGTCGCGTACTAGGAGCGCATCGCCGGCCTCTACAATGAGGCCAAGCCGCCGACCGCGTACAAGCGCAAACGTGAGCAACTCCGCAAGCACTGGGATCAAGTGAAGAAGCAAGTGAACTTGTACGCGGCGGAGTTCGAGAAGTTCACGCGGGCACAGGGGAGCGGCGAGAGCTTGAGCGACGTGCGTGCTAAAGCGCTGTTGTCGTACCGGTCGATGTACGCTGACTTCAAGCACGAGGCCATCTGGACGCTCTTGAGGGACAATCAGAAGTTCCAATGTGGAATTCTGCACACTGGTGCGCCGAAGAGGACGAAGACCACCGAAGCTGGTGATTACACTAGCAGCGGCAGCGGCAATCACCCGGTGGACCTCAACCGGATGTACGTGGATGAAGGGAGTTCCGGCACACCGGTGTCCTCCCGGCGTCAAGGCTGCGAAGGCCAAAGGGAAGGCGGCCGCGACCTCATCCTCGACCGCTGCTAACCCATCTCTGTTCCCGGAAACGCTCCCGACCCAGACGGCCACCGCGTTTGAGTCGTTGGCAACAGCGTCGATGGCGAGGACGTTATTGCAGACGCACAAGGCCCTCAAGAAGTGTACCGACCCCGACGAAGCCGAATATCTCCGGGTGTTAATCGATGAGCTGCGTCGGAAGTTGGGAATTGCACCGACTTAGTTGTTTTTTTTGTAAGTTGAATGGTGTAACTTTTTTTTATTAATGCGTCGCCATTTGTTATTTAGACGTTTTTTATTTACTCATTACTTGTTATTTGAAAACATTTAAATTAATTAAACAAAACAATAAAATGATGATGTGGCGCGCCTTAGGGCGCCCCACTCCAGGTGGGGGGGAAGGAGGATAAAACTGATGACGTGGCGTGCCTTAGGGCGCCCCACTGCTGATGTCCTTAAGTAGATTTGAATTTAAAATAAAGTAGACATAAAAGTGTTTTTATTTTTAGTAATTGGTCATTTTGGTTGGGACAAATCAAAAAGGGAAGTGGAGAATTTTTAATTAGACAGAGGGAGTATGTAAAAATGGTTACAATATTTATATTTGTTTGAATTTTAATGGTTGAAATATATTTCATATAGTATTTGACTATTTAAAATCTAATGATAAATTTATTACATGACGGTCGCAATATAATGCTAACTAGTAATTTTTAATACATAACTAAGAAATAATTCAATAAACTTATATCGTTGTTTTGATATTTTTAATACTCGTTCTTAGTTCTATATTGAAAATTAGTTATTTTTTTACCACATCCCTATTATAAGAACATCTAACCACAACAAAGTCCACATGTGCCACATCCCAACCACAGTTCGGCTCACGTGATGTGGGCTCTATAGTAAAAAAAAAAGTGAAAAATAAAAATAGAAATTAAGGAGAAAGAACAAACAAACTACGAAATTAAAAATTTCAACTTCTGAACAATTAAAAATTGTGCCAGAATGAAATGCGACTCCTAATGGTGGACGGATGGAGTATATTTTTATTGAATTAATATTGCTATTTTGATATTTTCATTTTGCCGATAATAAAGCGAAGTCAGTCACATGTGTCTCATCTAATAAATTTGAAATTACGATCCAACCTGTAATACTTTGAGAATCAATTATGGTTACATAACTTAACTTTTTTCATAATCACCGTTATTTTTTGTACTAACGTAATGATACACATAAATACAAAGCGAACATAAATACTCCCTTCATCAAAAGAAAATGCACTTTGTGTTCGCCAGTCGGCACAGATTTTAATGCAAAATTGATAAAGTAAGAGAGAGGTAGAAAGAAAAGTAATTAAAGTATTGTTAATGGAGAATGGATCCCACGTTATTAGGGATAAAAGAGTTTCCAAAGTTAGAAAGTGCATATTTTTGTGGGATGGACTAAAATGAAAAGAGTGCATATTCTTGTGGGACGGAGGGAGTATTTAATATTTTTCCACTTATTAAAATAAGATCACTAATGACTTCCATTCTTAATTCGTGCTTATTCGAATCCAAATGTATAATACTTCCTTCGTCCTATAAAAATAATGACACTTTACTTTTTCGTCAGTCTAATAAAAATAGTACTATCACATTTTCATTTATAGAAAGTTCTCCCAAACTCATTACTCATATGCATCAATATATTTACAACTTATAACACTAGGGCTCACAATTAAACACTAATAATAATGTGGGTCCCACAATCCAATAAATAATACTTTTAGGACCAATTACGGTTCCATAATTTAACTTTTAGCATAATCACCGTTATTTTTTGTACTAACGTAATGATATGCGTAAATACATAAACATTTAATACTTCTTTCCACTTATTAAAATAAGATCGCTAATGAATACCATTCTTATTTTGTGCTAGTTCGAATCCAAACATATAATACTCCCTCCGTCCTAAAAAAATAAGGACACTTCCTTTTTCGTCAGTCTTATAAAAATAGTACTATCACATTTTCATTTATAGAAAGTTCTCCCAAACTCATTACTCATATGTATCAATTTATTTGTAACTTATAACACTATGACCCACAATTAAACACTAATAATAATGTGGGTCCCATAATCCAACAAGTAATACTTTTCTAATCACCGTTATTTTTTGTACTAACGTAATGATATGCGTAAATACAAACACGAACATAAACATTTAATACTTCTTTCCACTTATTAAAATAAGATCGCTAATGACGTCCATTCTTATTTCGTGCTGATTCGAATTCAAACATATAATACTCCCTCCATCCTATAAAAATAAGGACACTTTTTATTTTCGCGAGTCCCATAAAAATACTCCACATTTCCATTTATAGAAAGTTCTCCCAAACTCATATATATATATATATATATATATATATATATATTAATTTATTTATAACTTATACCACTAGAGTCCACAATTAAACACTAATAATAATGTGCATGAGTCTCATTATCCACTAAGACTATTTTAACTATTATTTTCTTCATCTCTCTTACCTTACCAATTATTCATTAATTGCCATACTGTTGTATATGGCTTTATTTTTTTTGGGACAAAGAAAATAGTAAAAATGAAAATAAAAGGAACAGTTGGAAATGACAAAAGTGAACATTTGCTGAGATACATATTTTCTAGAAGTTTTATACATTGGCTAATAGTAAGATACATATTTCTATTAGTTTGAATTATGGTTTTATAAACTCTACTAGAACACTCTTTATTATTGCAAGGTGATAACTAATTCATTTTGCAATTATCAAATGAAATACTAAGAAATAAAATAATTTCACAGCAAAATATGTGTATTTATGTATATAAACTATTTATTCATATATGGGGGGACAATTGGGCCTTCTAAACATGGCAAGTTGAAAAGAAGATTTAAAATCTAAGTTGCACTCTATTGGAGTTGGTCATGTAGCAATCATTAATCAAGATCCTTCTTTATATTTCTTGGGTACAACTCCCTTTTGAAGTCTCAAATGTTGCCCATATTAGAAAAGAAATTTGTTATACTAATAATCAAGCTGATTGATAAAGTAAGCAATGAGAGAATTTATTTGGTATGCAGCATTTGGATACCTTAAAAGAAGAGAAAGTACTTTATTATTCTTAAAAACTTTTTTTCTTAGATAATCTGTAGTTTCAGATTCTAGATGCTGGAAAGATCAGAATGTGGCAAATATTACTAAATTAAAGGAGCTAAAAAGAGAAACAAATAATTACTGTACATAGTAAATAATTTGCAGACTGTAGGAAAAATATTAACTACTGTCAGATATAATTGATGTGGCCTTTAAGGTGAAAAAATTATACTGAAACCTCACTAGAATAACTGAGCTTCTCAAATATAATTATAGTAAATAATTTAATAATATAAAGCTAAGAAATAATACTAACAACATATCAGATATAATATTTCACGAAATTGTACTTTAAATAATATCCAATTTTTCGAACTTACAGGACTAAATTTGCATTTGACCATGTAAGTAGACCAAAATGTACCTAAAATAGCAAACATTGTAGAAATAATTGTTAAATATATACTCCCTAGGTCTCACAAGAATATGCACTCTTTTATTTTTAATTCGTCCCACAAGAATATGAATTTTCTAATTTTTAGAATCTTTTTTTTTATTATCTGTGAGGTGAGACTCATTCTCCACTAAGGGCGTGTTTGATTGGTACGATAGCCATAGATATAGCCTGCTATCTAGGTTCTATGTAGTTTTTGGTTGGTATGATATCTATATCTCTAAGCCCGAAAAAAGTGAAAAGCCCGTCTCGGCCCGGTGGACTATCCAGAAATTTGGTAATACACTATCTCACAAAAAAACCTCCGATAATAAGCTTTTTGTCCATGATAGTCTTAACTACCCTCCTTTCTCTCTCTGCAACATTCTTCTCTCACCCACTCTCACTTCCACTTTCTCTCTCTTCTGCAACTCAATTTACCATATCTCTCTTCTGTAATTCCCTCTTCCTCTCACCCTCTCTCTACCTTATCAAGAAGACCACAGTGCTTCCATCCAGTAGCGGAACCAGCTAAGGCCAAGCCCCTCCAGCAGGGGCTTAGCCGGTGCCGTCGACCATTTTCATAAAGAGGAGTCGAAGCGGTGGAGAATGGGCAGAACGAGAAAATGGGGCAAGAGAGAGGGAGGGAGGGAGAAAGAGAGAGTTAGGAGTGGGAAATGAGACAAATTGCATAATGGATTTTGGGTATACAGTATACTGTTGGAACTTGGGAATTGGGATTCATTTCATTAGATATTTAATACTCCTACTAAATATCGTGAGTCATTTAATTTTATGCAATTTTTGTAGTAATATTTTATTAAATATATTAAGATGTATATAAGTAAGCTTTAATTATGTGCCTTAAGAATAATCAAATCAATTTTGCTGTAATTAATAATAATATTTACCAATCAATCGTGAGTCATTTAATTTATTTAAATAATCAATTATATAATTAAAGTAATTAAAAAATAGATATTTAAGATGTATAAAAGAAATTGAATATAAAAGGGTAATTTTGTCCTTACAATTTTATATCTACAAAACTAATTTGTGTATCAAACAACATTTTAAAAAGACTATCTTGAGACTATCTTATTTTCGGCCCGAAAACACTATCTCTATCTAGTTTTCTTGCACTATACTCTCATACCAATCAATCGCACCCTAACAATACATAAATTATTTTTTCTTTCTACCTCTTTCTTACTTTATCAATTGTGTATTAAAATGGCCAACCAAAAATGCATACTCTTGTTGGACGGAGGGAGTATGTATTATGTTTATATTATTAAAAAATAATTTTGTACTTATGTTATTGTCTGAGATTGGAGAGATATTGGATTCTTGTATGATGCTACTCGTTTAAAGATTTTCTATCATTTTAGGAGAAAGCAAAGCGCTCAGTTTCAATTTAAAATAAAGAAATTGAGGAAAAGTAGTTATTATTGCATATTTTTTGCCACTATTGAAGGCTGTGTAGACAGATGTGTTATTTTTTCATGACTGTGAATTTGTATTAGTTTGTTGTTAATGACAGTATATGAAAAATATTTGACATATAATTGTCCATCTAAATGTAGCATAGCACAATCTTAGGAGGCATGAAGGATTTTCAAGTAATTAATAACCTAGGAAAATAGGGTCCCTCAATTATTAAATTTTCTTGTTATAAAGATGTGAGTCATGTGACCATATGACAGAGAGAGCTCCAAGTCCAAAGATGCCAAGTATTTATATCAATGTTCTAAAACATACAACATTGATGGGTTTGAACATGTATTTTTATTCAAATTCTATTAAGTTATACAACATATAATATTGATGGGTTTTAAGATATATTTTTAATCAAATTCTCAAGATCCATACTTCCAAAATGAATGTGTGGGTTGAGTATACAAAATTTAAAAAGTGAGTATGAAAAAGTGTAGAAAACTTATTAGGGATTGCCATTTTATTTTGCACCATAAACAATTTATGCTATATATCATTGAGCCTTTTCAACCATAATAATCGTACCAGTCAAAATCAATTCCCATCTTTGACAATTCTATTGTTGTTATTATTGTTCCTCGACTGGATGACTTGAGTTTAACGTAGAATTAATAAAATAGGAGAGAAAAAAATGATTAAAATATTGTTAATTTTAATGTGGATGAATAAGAGAGGGAAAAAACAGAAAAGAGAGTGGAGAAAAAAATAAAAAATGGTGAGTTACACTATAAAAAATAGAAAAAAGTATTGGTAAGTAACTCCATCGATTGTAAGATATTAACAATCACCCCTATCAAATAAAAATATTTATTAAAGCATTTAAAATATAAATATATTTTAAGTATTGTGATGTCCAAGATTGGGATTTCAGGCCATAATAAGAGCTTAAGTAGCCCAAATGTTTTGGATTGAGTTGAAATTTAAATTTAAATTCAAATGCACTCACAATATTTCATCTTATATCTCAACAATGCAAACCTCCCAAACCAATTAATCTTTCACAAATCCAACAATCAGAAAACTATCTTTACAACTTGATAAATTAGTCAATCTCCCTAGATGCAACCCTAGACTTATTTAGTTTACCAATAGATTTCAAATTCTAACAATTCATGACAACAAAAAAAAACATCTTTAGAAACTGGCCTAAAAATGAGTTATTCAAGTGCATATTAAAGCTTCACTATATCCATCACCAAGCATCAGCTCTGCTCATATGTCTAAACCAGCAAACAAACAAGCATAGAACGTGGCAAAATGAGCGGCAAATTTTGAATTTTACCTCAATCGTGATGCTCGCGTCCACTTGTTCATCAAATTTTGAATTTTACCTCAATCGTGATGCTCGCGTCCACTTGTTCATCGTTGTCTGAAAACACAAGTCACCTCCTGTGTCTCCATGACATACCTGACTGATATTTAAGCTGAAACCGCGGATATAATAGTATCATGAGAGCAAGATTAAATCAAAATGGGATCAAATATATCAAAATGGGATCAAATATAAACACAAAAATTGTTATATCTCTTTTGCATTAACAAAAACAATTGATTCCAAGGCATTAGCAAAACACATGAACTCAAAAACAAATATTGGGAAGGCCCTGTCATCCGAGAAAGAAGGCTCCATTCCACCTCTCGATATGCCAATACAAAATTTATTTGCATTCGACACCAACTTCAGCAGCCCGTCTAGGCTTGTTCTTCCTTCTGCTCCCGTGTTGTCTATAGCCAACGGGCTTGATTAGGACAGTATCATTACTTTTGGCTTCCTCCTCCTTTACTAATTCATCGCTTTCTTTAGTCTGTGAGGGCCTCTTCCTCTTCCTGCCATTCTCTATAGCAGCTTGGTTCTTGCTGCTTTTGCTCAACGCAAAAATTTTCGCCTCCTCACCATCTTCGTCTTCTTCCTCATTCTTCTCAACTTCGTCCACCTCCTCAAAGTCGTCTTTCATTGGTTTTTGCGGCCTCCCTCTTCTCCTCACGGGCAGCTTCTCATCCTCACCGCTGCCAGTGTCATCACGAGCAGCAAGTGCAGATTGTTTCTTCCCTTTTCCTCTCCCTCTACCCATTCTTGAAATCAGCAATTCGAGCAAAATTACGATAGTTCTGCAACAAATAAAATGGATACACATGACTTCAAAAGCACACCTTTTCATAGAAAACAAGATAAAGTTATCCAAGAAACAATCAAAAAAGTAAACAATTCTGCAGAGAAGTAAAGAAACAAAATAAATCTAGAGCTAGGTAAATTCAAATTAAATCTTTTCTATATCATCCACTGAGAAATTCAAGAAACCAGACCCATTAATCTTGCGTACAGATTTAGCATACATCACATATATCTACTTAGCACAAAATACAGCAAACAACAAAATGAGCTTCAAATCCCAGAAAAGTTTAAGCTTGCAAATAACCTTAGTGAATCCAATAAAAGCAAATCTAATTCATGTAAATACTACAACTTGGAAGCTCAAGAAACCACTTTTTTCTTGAAAACTAAACAGCAAAAATAGACACTGGATCATTGTATACAGAAGCAACAGACTATGATCAAAATCATTACTTTACATTAAAATTAAAGAGACTTACATACCAAATGAAGCTGTCTCAATAAGAAAGAATACCCATCTGCAACCTAAATAAAAGAAACAATTTTCAAGAAAAACAAACTGCACCAATTAGAAACCCAATAAAAAGATAAGATTTTGAACCTGCATGAATAGTTTCAACGGTAAAAGGGAAACAAAAAGATGAAGTCTTGGTATGCTGTGAGTGAGAATTAGATGAAAAACTGATCTGAAACAGGGAGAGAGAGAGAAAGCCCAGATCAAATAAACAGCAGAAACCGATTAGAGATTCACAAAATGGACTCAGATTTGGAAAAAAGATTGGATTTTTTTATCCAGATTTCAAAGGCTGAAGGTAGCAGCCAACAAGCTAAGGGAGGCCAAGAGACTCTGCTGAGAGAGAGAGAGAGAGAGAGAGAGTGAAGAAAATTTGTGTAGTTAAGTGGGAAGTGGGGAAAACATCAAAAGATATTTATTTAATTTGATGGGTTGTTTGGGAAGTTTGGGTAAATTATAATTGAAGGTCAAATAACTATTGCAGACGAAAAAATCGAAAATAAAACTAGTAATAGTAAATTCAAAAGAAATGCGAACGATCCCTCGAGAATTGCATGTTTGAATTGGATTGACTGTAATATTTTCTTCTCTACCCTATCTTATATCCAAAATAAAATGAAATAGAGAAAAAAAACTGTATAATGGAGTAGTATAAAAGATTGCGCAATTTTTTAAAAATGAGAAAAATAGAAAATTGAATGGCCATTATTTGTTTATGTCTCCTCTCCTGTACGACAAAATGTAGACATAGTCCACTTGTTACACGTATATACAGTTTTTAAAATTAGAGAGAGATCTATTAAAATATGGAGTAGTACAATATTCAGTTAAAAAAACCTAAATCATGTAAATATTTCACAAGTTGGGAATTCTCTCCCTCAAAAAAATTACACGTATAAATTAACAAACCAAAATCTGTCTATGTTTAATTTATAGCACTTAAAATTCTAAAGAATAGTACTTATTAAATGAACTCATTCGGTTAATTATTTTGGTTTAGAGTGTTGATTTGTTGAATAAACATTTGAAAATATTTGATTTTGCCATTAGTTTTCGTTTGATTTTGTGTTTTTAAGAATTTGTTAGAATAGTACATATTCACAGTTAAAATAGTTTAATACTGTCACAAGTAGTAGTAGTAGTACTAGAATTTAATACGTGTGACGTGTGGGTGCAACCGTGTCTGTAATTAGAGCGGACGTCCGGCTCGGACATCGGCGACGGGCGACCGGACGTCCGCCATTGTGGAAAATAAGGTCGGATACGCCCATGCAGGTAGGATGTCGCACGTCCTCGGATATCCGCGGGACGTCCGAGTCGACGGGCGCCATTGTGGGTGTAACATCCCGACTTTTTCTACCATTTTTATTTGTTCTCGAAAGGACGTCGTTTACGCATCTGAAAATTTTTGGCCTTTATTTCTTTTTATTTCTTCCAATCCTGCAGTCAAATCCTTAGTCAACATGAAATCCTTCTCCTAACCTTATTCTACACGGTTTATTCATCAATATCCATCTTCCCTAAAATCTCTCCAACCACCAAATCCATCAATATCTATCAGTTTTGCCTATATATATCCAATCAATCCCACAATCTTTCTACACATAAATTCAATAACAAGAAAACAAAGAGTTAGAGAAGAAAACCGAGAGAGTTAGAAAGGAGAGAAGCGGCGGCACTGATTGCTCCTGAGGTAGGAGGGAGAAGGCGAACGACGACGAGCCGGCGGGGAGGAGCAGCAAACTGTTCGGTAGTTCCGGGCGGCTTCGAATGGCAGCAACGGTGTTTCTGACGTCGGTGATTGCACCGCCGGCAGTCAACGAAAGAGAGAGAATAGGAGACGGTGGCGGATGCCACTACACGAGCGGCAGACAGCAGCGGCGCCGCGGCGAGGGGCTGGCGGATCAAAGAGAGAGAGCGAACAACGACGAACAGCGGCAGCTCCTGCTGCGTCGCGGCATTGGCGGCGGTGGGGCTGTGTTTTTGCCGGCGACAACCAGCGAAAGAGAGAGAGAAAGAAGAGAGGAAGAGGGATAAGATGAGCGACAGTGCTGCCTGAAAGGATATGTGCTAGATTAGATTAATATAGATTAAATAATTATAGTTGGGCTACAATTATAATTAGTCCATAAGCCCAACAATCATGAAACCCTAATGACTCTTTGTCTATATAATGGTTATTTATTCTCCATTGTGGAGGATGAGAAATATCGTAACATTAGAGAGAAAATACGTAAAGCTTTGTAGAGAATTCCTAGCTTTCTCTATAGAGCGATTGTACCGAGGAATTGTTCCTGCATCGGATCAGAATACACGTGGACCTCGATAGTAGTGGATTCAACTTGCAGGACACAACCGTAGAAGAAAACACAACAACAAGTAAGATTTAGTTTCGTTGTGTATTACGTGCTTAACTTGCAATATGATTATGAATCTAGATCTGTTATTCTTGTCTGCAATTTCCGCTGCGCTCATTAGATGAATACAAGAATGCCTAACAGTGGTATCAGAGCTCAGGGCTCGATTCATAATTAATTTTGTTGCTTAATTAATTTGTGGATGATTTTGGAAATCAAAATTCTGAAATTGGATTTCAAAATTCATTTACTCCTTCCACGACACCACCTTCTCCCCCAATAACAACAACTTTCACGCTCTCCGACTCTCAACAAATCGATTGTGGAGGAGTCGATGCGTCCTTCGCTTAACGTGCGCGATAATCGGTCTCGAAGGCGGCGATTTCGCGTTGGTTGGGGATCAGGAGAGAGCTATGGCGATGGATATGCAACCGTCCGCGATCGCCGACGGGGCTCCAAGATGGAGCGACAAGAGAGCTTGCTTGCCGTGGCAGCTCAATTCGCTTGAAACAATCGTGCCGGAGAATCTGCCGCTGCCGTCGGCGCGGCGGCGGTGGGAGGCCACTGGCTTCTCGGGGACGGCTCCGGCTGATCCGAAAAACAAATCGATACACGCAACAAATCGACCAATTTCTGCAAAACAAGCTCTCCTCCGTCTGCTGCTTCAATCTCTTCCCGAACTTCATCGCCGATCGCGATTGGTCGTGAT
This sequence comes from Salvia splendens, assembly GCF_004379255.2. Taxonomy (NCBI): domain Eukaryota; kingdom Viridiplantae; phylum Streptophyta; class Magnoliopsida; order Lamiales; family Lamiaceae; genus Salvia; species Salvia splendens. The sequence continues at coordinate 17,119,753 of NC_056046.1, forward strand.
TTTGAATCTGCAATGTCGAATTTTGAATCTAATCGTGTGTGTGTGAAGAAGGGAATTAGGTGGATTTATTGGGCTGGAACAGTAGCTTTTAATGCCTAATCTTTATGGCACCAGAAGGTAGCCCACGGATAGGAAGAGCAAAGAAGGTGCTGATCCATATATATTTAATATTGATTTGGAATTAATATTGAATATTTAATATATTAATTTAGAATTAATATGAATTGTTAGTCAACGTTTAATTTGTAATAAAATATTAATTGGATTAATATTTTATAATTTTATATTAATTTAGAATTAATATAAATAATTAAATTCACATTTAATTAGAGAGTAAAATTTGATTTTATTTGTTGAGCATTATTTGATATCTTATGTGATAAGCATGCTATTTGATTTATGCTTATTTATTTTAACTATAGTAGTTAGAGACCGTTTTATTGTCTGGGTAGGCGGCGCCCAGTATGTGTAGTCCGTGTTATACTATGTCTGGGTAGGCGGCGCCCAGTATTTGTAGTCCGTGTTATACTATGTCTGGGTAGGCGGCGCCCAGTAATTGTTTAAGATTTTAATATTAGATATTAAATTGACAATTAGTATCACAAAATTATTCCCCACAAAATATAAGTCTCGTTTTGAAACAAACGCGTCGTCCATCACAATTGTTTGATGCTCCTAGCCTTTTCGACCACGAGTTTTACGTCCTCGCGTTTACTCTAAATCTACAAGGTTTAGGCTCATTCATAGATGCATGGTTGGCATCGTGTGATGGGGTTAACTTGCTTAAATTATTTTGAGTAGCCCTCGCAACCAGAATAATTTATGGACGTATATTAATTAGATTAATAAACCAAGAATTGTAAAATTGTTGTTACAATTGGCTTGGAGGCCTACCTGGTGATATTATTGTAGTCATCAGCCCTCGCAGAGGCTGCAATAATATAGACTTGGATCTTGGACCACTAAAATTTATATTAGATATAAATTCGTATTTTATGTTTGGGGGACATAATATATGTTAAAATTAGTGGGAGCTAATCAATACAATAAACCCTTGTTTGATTAGTGATGCGACTGTGATCTTTGTATGCTTTTCTAATTTGCTTTTCGTTTTATTTTCTGTTCAGATAATATGTCAAACTTATCTTATGAGTGTATGATGGAAACAAACAAATTGACTAGGTCAAATTTCACGGAGTGGCAGAGAGACTGCCCAAAACTCAAGGCACAAGGTGCAATAAGTGGGAGCTCAGCTATGTTTGTCATTGAGATAAATATGTCTATGAATAACTCACAATCCTGGGTATTGGATACCACTTGTGGTTCACACATTTGTAATAATGTGCAAGGTTTAATTGACAGCAGGAAAGTGAGGCCGGGGGAAGTAGATCTACGTGTTGGAAATTGAGCAAAAGTTGCTGCCGAACGCGTGGGAACTTATAGATTAGATCTTCCCTCAGGACATAGACTAGATTTACATAATTGTTATTTCGTTCTAGTTATTTCAAAGAATATTATTTCCATTCCGATGTTGGACATCGAAGGTTTTTCCTTCCATTTTGCAAACAGCAGGTGCTCGTTTTCTAATAATGGATTGTTTTATGGAAATGCCTCTTTAGAGAATGGATTATATATGCTTGAATGCAAACGGGATAATCTCAATGTGCAAAATAAAAGACTTAAGCTATGTAATACGGATAATGCTACTTATCTTTGGCATTGTAGACTTTGTCATATCAATGAGAAAAGGATAGCGAGATTGAGAAAGTTAGACTATCTAAATTCATTTGATTTTGAATCATATGGTGCTTGTGAATTCTGTCTCAAAGGAAAGATGACTAATAAGCCACTTTCTGGGAAAGGGGTGTCTGCTAATGATGTGCTAGAGTTGATCCACACAGATGTGTGCGGACCGTTTCCAACTCAAGCAAAAGGTGGTTATTCGTACTTCATTACTTTCACTGATGATTTGACAAGGTATGGATATGTGTATCTTATGAAACACAAATCTGAGGCCTTTGAGAAATTTATAGAGTTTAAGTGTGAAGTTGAGAAACAACTTGGGAAAAGTATAAAAACTCTTCGATCAGATCGAGGAGGGGAATACTTGAGCCGAGAATTTCTTGATTACTTGAAATCGCATGGAATTCAGTCGGACTGGACACCTCCCGGTACACCACAAATGAATGGAGTATCTGAAAGGAGAAACCGAACATTATTAGATATGGTTCGATCCATGATGAGTTTAGCTAGTCTTCCTTTATTTCTCTGGGGTCATGCTTTATTGACTGCTATTTACATTCTGAATAGAGTTCCATCTAAATCAGTTGAGAAAACACCATATGAGTTATGGTATGGCAAAAAGCCTTGTCTTAACTATATGCGGACCTGGGGTTGTCCAGCTTTTGTTAAGAAACAAATGACTGATAAGTTGGAATCTAAAAGTGAGAAGTGTTACTTTGTGGGATATCCTAAACAAACTAGGGGATACGATTTCTACTGTCCTGAAAATCACAAGGTGATAACATCAAGGAATGTGACGTTCCTTGAAGACAGTTATGTCTGCAAGGAACAAGGTCAAAATACAGTAGATCTTGAAGAAATTCAAGAACCACAAGTTAACAATGAGGATGATGTATTGTCAAATGGTTTGAACAATAACTCAGTGGGAGTTTTTGATGATCTATTGGGAGGGGAAAATACTATTAGAGGAGACCTTAGAGGGACTCTCGAAGAACCTCCTCAAGACAATGAGATGCATCAAATACAAGATGATACAATAGTTGCATCACCTCTACCTCAAGAAGATCATAGTGATATTCCTGGGCCTACTCACAATCAGAATGAACAGCCCGAGCCAGAAGAAAACCAACTCAATAGGCCTAGAAGGATTCGTAGTGCACCTGAGAGACTGAATCTAATGGTTGAGAACCAAGATGATGAAGTTGATTTAGACGACGATGAGCCTAAGACCTATACCGAGGCGGTGTCAGGCACCGATCGAGAGAAGTGGCTTGAAGCCTTGATATCTGAAATGGACTCGATGTACTTCAACTTAGTCTGGGAACTAGTTGACTTGTCAGATGGGGTTTACCCCATAGGTTACAAATGGATCTTCAAAAAGAAGAGAGATGCAGATGGCAAAGTACAAACCTACAAGGCTAGGTTAGTGGCAAAGGGTTATAGTCAGCGCGAAGGCATTGACTATGAAGAAACCTTTTCGCCAATTGCTAAGATCAAGTCCATTAGGATATTATTTGCAATTGCTGCATACTACAATTTTGACATTTGGCAAATGGATGTCAAAACCGCATTTCTCAATGGAGAATTAGAAGGTGATGTCTATATGACGCAGCCTGAAGGTTTTGTATCGAAAGAAAGGCCGAATGCAGTGTGCAAGCTAAAGAAGTCTATCTATGGACTTAAGCAAGCTTCAAGGAGTTGGAATATTTGTTTTGACAGAACAATCAAATCGTTTGGTTTTGTCAGAAGCAAAGAGGACCCATGTGTTTATAGTAAACGCGAGAATGGAAACGTTGTCTTCCTCATCATATATGTTGATGACATCTTGATTATGGGAAGCGATCGTTTCATGATGCAATCCGTGAAAGAATGGTTGTCTAGTTCCTTTATGATGAAGGATCTGGGTGATGCTTCCTACATCCTTGGAATCAAGATCTATCGAGATAGACCGAATAGGATGTTGGGATTATCACAATCCACTTACATAGACAAGTTGCTAAGGCACTTCTCAATGGAGAATTCTAAGAAATGTTTTCTTCCTATGGGACATGGCATTGTATTGTCAAAGAAGGATTGTCTTTCTAATGACAAAGAAAGAGACAACATGAAAAGGATCACGTATGCTTCGGCGATAGGATCTATTATGTATGCCATGATTTCTACTAGGCCAGATGTGGCCTATGCGCTTAGCATGACAGGCAGATTTCAGCAAAATCCCGGTGAGGAACATTGGAAAACAGTTAAGACTATTCTTAAGTACCTTAGAAGGACTAAAGAATATTTCTTAATCTATTGTGGACAACCAGAGTTATCAGTTACTGGGTACACTGATGCTAGTTTCCAAACAGACCATGACGACTATAAGTCTCAGTCTGGATATGTTTTTGTCCTCAATGGTGGAGCAGTGAGTTGGAATAGTTCCAAACAAGGTACAACTGCCGATTCCACCACCGAAGCCGAGTATATTGCTGCATATGAAGCTGTCAAAGAAGCTGTTGCTTTGTTAGAGTTCGTTAAAGAACTGGGTGTCATTCCGAGTGCCAATAGTGCAATACCTTTGTATTGTGACAACACTGGTGTTGTTGCGCAAGCAAAAGAACCCAGAGCTACGAACAGGAACAAGCATGCTCCCAGAAGATATCATCTGATCAGAGAAATAATTGAAAGAGGCGACATAAAATTAGAAAGAGTACCCACTGATGATAACTTGGCTGATCCTTTCACCAAACCGTTATGTATAGCAAAACACAAAAAGCACTTTGAGAGCTTAGGTGTTATGCATGTTGGTAGATGGCTTTGAATCAGTGGGAGTTACAGTTTTATATGTCTTAGAAACATTTTGTGTTGAGACAATATTACTTGATCACATTATATGAAAATTTTATTTCCTATGGGTTTTGTGCACTTATTGGAATAATTATTTTAAATGTTTGATTTTATTCTAAATATTTGTTCCCTTGAATTGTGACTGTCGTTAATGGTGTGAGACATTAATGATATAGTATAATTCTAAAATAGCCCTAACCAATGATCATCAAGAATGGGATATTGATGATATGTTATAGGTTAGCATGGGGTTTGCATCACATTCTTCGAGAATGTAGTTGTTCTCACAACTATGAGATATTAGATACTCGTGATGGACACATGGTATACTTTGGAGAGTATTGGTATACCCTACTATTAAACTGTTTTGTTGAGTGTCTACAGTTTATTAGTACATGAAGTATGTAATAGTCCTTGGATCTGAGGTCATTACACATTTTGTTTGTTGAGTGGTGTGCTTTGACCTTGTACAACGATTTGCCTCCCCTCGGAGGATTAAGACACGGACTTGTGTTGGGTACATCATAAGATAAATGGAAATGGTAGTTGAACCAAGAATGAGATTCATTCCTCGATTAGAATTTCGAGAGAACACTCAAATTCTCTATATTACTTGACCATTAAGTCATTGGCCAATGCAAAGATATATTCAATTAAAGTAATTGAATATGATCGAATGGGTCATTTAATAAAGATGAGATAAAGTGATTGAGCTATTTGGATGACACATGACAAATCTTAGGCTCAATCGGGTGGTTCGTGAATGAAAGGATGTTACTATAAACTTTATGTAAAGGCTTGTTTACCGAATTCACGTAAACGTCCTTCATATATCGAGCTACGCAGCCAACGCAGTCTAGGAGTTTTGTGCCGACTTCGATTAGATCGTCGTCGATAATGAAGGCCTAAAGGGTCACACTATAAGTGTATTTTGATCCGCTCAAGGGTACAAAGTTGGAACTGCGTATTATATCTAATGCTAGTCCAAGTGGGAGATTGAAAGGATATGTGCTAGATTAGATTAATATGGATTAAATAATTATAGTTGGGCTACAATTATAATTAGTCCATAAGCCCAATAATCATGAAACCCTAATGACTCTTTGTCTATATAATGGTTATTTATTCTCCATTGTGGAGGATGAGAAATATCGTAACATTAGAGAGAAAATACGTAAAGCTTTGTAGAGAATTCCTAGCTTTCTCTATAGAGCGATTGTACCGAGGAATTGTTCCTGCATCGGATCAGAATACACGTGGACCTCGATAGTAGTGGATTCAACTTGCAGGACACAACCGTAGAAGAAAACACAACAACAAGTAAGATTTAGTTTCGTTGTGTATTACATGCTCAACTTGCAATATGATTATGAATCTAGATCTGTTATTCTTGTCTGCAATTTTTGCTGCGCTCATTAGATGAATACAAGAATGCCTAACACTGCCGCCGACGGAGGCGGCACTGCAAAATCCGGCTACCGGCAAGAGACAGAGAGGTGACAGCAGCGCCTTCCCGACAGAGATGGCCGAATCAGCAGCGGCGGGACCCTGACCGGTGGCAGCTGCTGCTCGAACGGGTCGATTGGTGCAGCCGACGGCGAGCAATACCGAAGAGCGAGGCAGCGACGGTAGCAGCGGCTGAACAGCGAAAACTCCTCCCCTCGACGATTAAATTGCCGAGGAACAGCAGTGGTAGGATGAAGAAAGTGAGGTCTCACTTCTGTTATGGGATTCAACTTTTATTAGGTTTTGAGCCGAGGAAGTATTGGGGATTTGGGGTGCTGGTTTAATTAGTTGGAGTAAATTTTTGTATGTGGCTGAAGTATGATTCTTTTGAATTGTTGGTGTACGGGAGTTTCAATATTATTCGGATTTGGGCATGAGATGGGTTTTTTTTATGCTTGGTGGGCCAAGATAAATAATTGGAGTTTTGGGTTGATGGAGAGAGCAAGCTCAGGCTGCTCCAATTAAATTTTAGGGATGCGGACGGCGAGAAATTTTAGAATTTTCCAAATAAGATTGAAGGAGAGATTCTTTTGCATGCTTTTCAAGAGCAGAAGGGAATTCAAGTTCAGTAAATTTAACTAACGAGGTGGGCTTTCGAACTAAAGTTTTATTGTGGGCTTTCTTTTTAAATAAGGACTATGTCCTACGCAGTTTATTTCAAGTACGAGTTGAGGTCTTTCTTCTTTTGTGCTAAGAGAGTAATGGAATTCCAATTTAATGAAGGAGAATAGATTCATTCTAATTGAGGGAGTGACGCATAATGATTGTGCGTCGTTCTTAATGAAACGCATAACCATTATGCGTCGTTAAGTAATGACGCATAAGGATTATGCGTCGCTTAACGACGCATAAGGGTTGTGCGTCGCTCATGAACGACGCACATTGGTTATGCGTCGTTAAGGCGGCTTTTATCTGCCTCCAGTCACACGCAGATCACAGAACGCACCTTCATACACTTTCAATTCCTCTATCTCGGCGATTTCCGGCGTTTTCTGGCAATTTCCGGCGATTTCTCCATAAGATCCGGTAATTTGTTCATCAATTTAGCTACATTCATCATTATTCATGTTTATTGTGCTTTCATTTGTTAGTTTTACCCAATTTATACAAATTAGGGCTTGTAGGAAAATGTCCATAATTGTCGTTGGTTTATATGTTTTTGATGCAGAAATCATGCAAGTATTTGTGAGTTTGTATTGGGGTGGTAGAGTAGTTCAACTACCACATATGGGTATTGGTTATGACCCACCTCGTGCGAGGAGCTCCATTATATTAAATTCATGTGTTTCCTATTATGAGTTGGTAGCAATGATTTGTGATGCGATGGGAATAGATATGAACCAACACACAATTGAATTATTATGGAGACAATGTATAGTCTATGGTTCCGGTATGAGTTATACATGTTCTGTGATTCGCAATGATGATAGTGTAATGTTTATGTTCAACAATGCTCAAAATTCAAGTGGGTGTATTGAATTATTTGTTGAGTATTCACCTGTGAGGAGTGAAGAAATCCCACCAGTTGTTGATTATGGTATTGGAGCATCTGCGAGGTTTGAACAAATGAGTTTTGAGTGTGGTATTGGATCATCTGCGAGGGTGGACCAAATGAATGAGCAGAGAGATGTTGTAGATGTTGTAGATGTTGTAGATGTTGCTGATGTTGGTGTTGGATTGAATGATGAGGTAGATGATGCAGATGATCTTGATGAGCCAAGGCCACTATCCGAGACAGAGCCAGACCCCGATCTCAGTGATGGTGATGGTGCTGATGATGTCGGTGCTAGTTCTGATGATGAGATAGTACCATGTAAACCTGTTATGCAAGGTGAACAACCACTTCCGGAATACAATCCTAATGGGTTTAGATTCTTTCGTGAATTACCAAGTCGTCCTTCTGGAGTATCGGATGATGTGGGAGGTAATGAACACAGCCTTTTGTATTGGAATGAGAATGAGCCGCATCGGATTGTGTTGGGAACAAAATTTGATTCCAAGCTACACGTGAAAACTGCTATAACTATGTGGAGTTTATGGAATGAAAAACAGTTTAAGGTTGTCGAGAGCAAATTAAGAAGGTGGCATGCTGTATGCAAATTTCCAGCAGGAACGACAGTCACAGGGGCAGGCATCATCAGCACCACCGATGCTGAAAAGGCGAGGGAATGTAAGTGGGAGGTTTCAGTTACACAAAGGTCGCATGACGATATGTGGGAAGTTAGGAAGTGGAAGAATCGACATACCTGTATAGGCCATCGTGCTAATAGAGATCATGCTAACTTTTCAGCCCCAATGATAGCTCTGTTGATTCGACATCATGTGCGACAATGTGCCGATTTCAAGGTCTTCTCAATAATAGCTGATATTCAAGACAGATTTGGTGTGTTAATTAGTTATAAGAAGGCGTGGTATGCAAAGAGAATGGCTATAGAGTTTGTATACGGTGGATGGGAGGAGTCGTTTAGGCAGTTGCCAAGCTACATGTTTGAACTCCAGTCACAGAATATGGGCACAATTGTTGAGTGGAAGCATAACGATCTGTTGAGTCAGAGGCGTACAATGGTGTTCAACTATGTTTTCTGGGCATTTGGGCCTGCAATACATGCGTTCCAGAAGGCCGCACCGGTGTTAACAGTGGACGGGACTCACCTTCGAGGAAGATTTAAAGGTAAGTTGCTTGTTGCTTGTGGTTTTGATGCTAACAAGACATGCTTGCCTATTGCATATGCTGTGGTGGATGAAGAAACCAATGACAGTTGGTCGTGGTTTTTGGATCATGTCAGAACTCATGTAGTGAAATACGAGAGGGAGGTGTGCATTATATCAGATAGGCATAAAGGACTCTTGAATGCAATGGATTCTGAAATCATGACTAGGGCCCCGCAGATACACCACAAATTTTGTTTGCTTCATGTGAGGGCAAATGTGTTGAAGAAGCACAAGGGCCCCAATGTGAAGGCCATTATATGGAAGTTGGGGGTCAGTTCTCAGGAACGTAAATTTGCCAGAAGACGTCGAGCACTATATGATGTCAACAGTGGTGCGGTTCGAATGCTGAATAGGATTACAAAAGAATGTTGGTCACTGTGCTACGATGGTGGACTTAGGTGGGGGGTGGCCACCACAAACATGTCGGAGTGCTACAATAACGTCTTGAGGGGTGTGAGAGAGTTGCCGATTAGAGCGTTGGTTGATTTGAACCGAAGCAGCCATGTCTCGAATCTGAATGAACCGAGGGTCTGTGTCATGCTCAGAGGTCAAATGCCATATCCCCTGAAGGGTCTCAACCTAGATAACAAAAATACAAATGACATCATACCACTTGGAGCAATACAAACTTTAAACTAAACTAAAGACGTTTTTATATACAAAAACATCACATACCGCCAATAAATTAGAAGAGGCTGCCTCGTTCATCCCGTCAGTTGACTGTGTCCCAGGTTGAACTAGGTACGACACGGTGATCCTATTGTACCACGCCATATAACCCGGATTAATGCGACCACCTAGTGTCGCCGTTGCGTGGTCAAAAGTTGCTTGGAACCTGTCGTGGCGCAAGTCCCATTCATCAATGAAGAACTTATGTACCTTAGCCCAATCAGCGCCCTTCCTCCCACGGCGATGACTTTTACTCAAATGGCCGGAGCTATGTAGCATCCTATCACAGTACTGAGGAATACGCTGGTAGCGGTTAAATTGTCGACAAACGCGTCCAGCCTCGTGTGCCTCGACAAATGACCAGCACACCAAATAAGTATCGCACAAGTAGGATGCAGTCGAATCAATGCAGTACTCAGGGAGGATACAGTCTGCATAGGGTGTCCACAGAAACTACAAACAAATAAAATAAAAAACACAATTAATTTCATACTATAGTAAGTAAATTCATTAATTAAGACAACACAAATAAATTTCACCTGGCCAGGACGGATCAGTGATAACTGATCACGATAATGAGCTACTGAATGTCGGGGCGCATTTCCAATTTCAGTAACTCCGTGCCACCTATACATAATATTAATGTCAAAAGTTATCAACAAAACACATAATTATGTGAGTTAATTTAAACAAAAACATTACTTGGCTCCGCACGGGGTATACGGCGTGTGCATAGGCGATATCAAGAAGGCTGGCCTCAATGTAGGCATTCTTTCCCAGGCCCACAGCTGCAAGAGAACCATAGGTCCACCGACATCTCTTCTCTGTCTGCCTACAGAAGCCTCGCACAAATAATGATACAGGTATGCTAACGCAGCACTACCCCAACTGATATTAGCCACATCTTCCGGATCGTCTAAGGCATTTAACCACATAAAGGGGACCTTGCACCCTGTGGTGTCCGGTAAAATAAGCCCCCCTAACAGGATCAGAGCATGTATGCGTGCTCTTTGAATGTATGCATACACAGGCAGCCCATCACCCAACGGCATCGTCGCTTGGTGGATCAGAGACGTCATCAACAAACCACCGTGCTTCGTTTCGGTTTCTGAGTCAGGTATCCATCCCAACAAATCTCTACACTTGCTGGACCAATCTTCAAATCCAACAGGGTAGTCACGGCCAGTGAAAGCACGACCGTCTGCTCTCAAACCCCACAGGCTTTGCACATCCTGTAAGGTAACAGTAACTTCCCCAACTGGAAGGTGGAAACAGTGTGTCTCAGGCCTCCAGCGCTCGATCAAGGCAGTTATTAGCTCATTGTCCATCCTCATCGGTCTTCCACATTCAACCACGCCTCTGAACCCCCATACACCTAGCCAATACATCACATTTTCATGTATAGGCAATGCCCACACCTTACTCTCCGTCCTACGACTTCTCAACACATTTGTTGTGCCATTCGCCAACAACGAGCTTGAAATGTGTTCGCTCTGATGAAACAGTAGTGATGGATCCTCAGGTCCATAGCATAACTGTTGTTCGGAACTTGCAGATGCCATCTACTTCAAAACATTCACCCATGCTTCAAATTTTTTTCATAACAACTCAACAATCAACAAGCTAACTAAATTGCAACTTAGGGGCACAATATATGCATAAAATCGCCCACCAAAAGGGGCACAATTACAAAAACTTAATCAATTGCTACTACCCATTCAATTATATGCATATGAAATACCCAAATTACGGAAAATCGACCAACAAATCCAACAATTTCATCATAAACGCTAATTTTGCTAAATTAAATCCATATGAAATACACAAATTACGGAAAGTCGTCCAAAAATTCCATCAATTTCATCATAACCCATAATTTCATCATAATCGCTACTTATATGCAACAAAACAACACAAAAATACCAAAAATCCATCAATTTAATCAAAAACCCTACTTTTACTAAATAACGGAAAACCTGCCCAAATTAAACATTAAAGGATGTATTTAGCCAAATTGAAGAACAATTACCGGAAAATGGTTGCAAAATGGTGGTAATTCGCCGGATTTTGCTCGGATTCGTCGGAAATCGCCTGCCTCGCCTGCTTCGCCTCTTTCGTCGCGTTTCTGCCTGATTCTGCCTTCTGCCCGTTTTAAAACTCAACTAACGACGCATAAGTATTATGCGTCGCTAACTAAAGACGCATAAGAGTTATGCGTCGCTATTAAACGACGCATAAGTATTATGCGTCTCTAATAAACGACGCATAAGTGTTATGCGTCTCTAATAAACGACGCACAATGGTTATGCGTCATTAACTAACGACGCACAATGATTATGCGTCGTTTAATAGCGACGCATAAGGATTATGCGTCTTTTTGTTAGTGACGCATAAGAGTTATGCGTCACTCCCTGAAGCGGAATACGACTAATGCTCTTCATTAAAATGGAATTCCATTAAAATCCTTTACCAAAAAAAGAATTGATCCAGTACGAGTTATGTGATTAAATTCCAAATATATTGTGTCATGTCGTATTTTGTTTTTGACGATGTGCCTATCTGATCGCCTAGCGGGGAGCGAGTCCCTACTAGAAGTTATGAGTTTAATCGAATTCGGGTTTGTCTAGGGAGCGAGTCCCTATTCAAGCTAGTGTACACAGAGGGGATCGTGCGCTAGCTTTCGAGTTGGCCGGTCCGGTGATCGAGAATGTGGCCACGTTCTCGTTTCACATATGAGGTTCAGATATGGTACGGGGAGAGAGAAAAATGGGTTGCAACCATACTTTTGAGCGAGAAAATGTTTTGGGTGACTTGGTCTTTTATAAAACCCCGAGTTCACTTTTAAATGCTGACACAATATTTTATAAAATGTTTTCGGCATGAGTCCACTGAGTGCATCAAGTACTCAGCCCTGCATTTCTTTTAAAAATTTGCAGGTTGAGCGTGATGGGTGCGGTGGGAGTTGAGCATAAAAGTGAAGAATGTCTATCAAATGTCAAGAATATGTTGTGTCTTCATACATAGCATTATTCTCCTCTCGAAATGCTTCCGCTAAATATTGTTTCTTATGAGTTGTTGATTGTTGAGATACTCGGATTTTATTCAAGCTATTCCGATTTGTTTCGAGCTATGGTCTTTTTGTTGTTTTTCCCCTTTCTTCCCCGCTTCTTTAACCCTCCCCTAGTCGCGATCAACCGTGTTTTCTATCCTTAGAAAATGCGGGCGTGACAGTGGGGGGGTCGGACGTCCGTTTTTTTTATTTTTGATTTTTTTTGAACTCTATATATACGTCTCGTTGAACTTCATTTTCCCGTATTCCGTGTCAAAATTATAATTCCGTTAAATAATTGTGATTTATTTTATTGCGGGAAGTCCTAGTGGGAAGGGCGATGGGAAGGGCGGATTATGCAGGGGAAGTCCTAGTGACGTGACAGTGGGATGGGAAGTCCTAGTGACGTGGCAGGATGTATTTTTGGGAAGTCCTAGTGGATGTCCGAGTGGAACGGGCAACCACTGGAGATGCTCTTAGAGAAATATTTGAAATTTGGAAAATATTCTTGGTTTCACATCAATAGCAAATATTGACCAGATTTGACCGTTGATTCCGAATCCCCTCTCCATACAAAATCTTACAGATTTTTTAAAAAAAATACTATGAATAAACAGTGGAGTATAAATAAATCCAAACCTACTACTTCCTCTGTTTCATGTTAAGAAATGCATTTTTTCGGCACAAAGTTTAACAAGAATAATGTGCTAAATGGATTGTAAATAAAGTAAGAGAAATGAATAGAGAATAAGGTAAGAATGATGATTATTTTTTGCTAAAAATGGAAATGACTCAATTATATTGAAAATTTACAAAAATGACTGGAATAGAAAGAGTATTAAATCATGAAAACTTATATTCCCTCCATCCACTATCAACAAAATATGTAGAGTGACTAACCTAAGGGTGTGGCTGACTGACATGAGACTCGTTCATCCTTAACCAATTGGTAAGGGGACGGATCCCTGTTTTGTGTATGTAGTAGCTTTAAATCCTTGGGTGGTTGTCTCACCTTCAAGGTTCCTACAAATCAACACGAAGAATAGTTACTGAATCAACTGGTAGATATCCGTAGTCTAATAACCAAAAGAATATGTAGAGTAAGTGACACAATTTTTAATATAAAATTGATAAATTTTACCCCCTCTGTCCCCAAAGAATATGCACTTTGGGTTCTGCACTGGTTTTAATGTGAAATTAGTAAAGTAAGAGATAGGTAGAGAGAAAAAGTAATTAAATCATTGTTAGTAGAGAATGTGTCCCACATCATTAGAGAGAAAAAAACTTTCCAAAATTAGAAATTGCATATTTTTGTTGGACGAACTAAAAAAGAAACAAAGCATATTCTTGTGGGGCGGTGGGATTACTACTAAAAGAGAAACTCGCCTAAATAAAATGTGATTTGATTTTTTTTACAATAAAAATGAAAGTGAATTATCGACTGTGGATGAAGGAAACACTATAAATTTTTTTATTATACATTTATAGGTATTTTTATATATAAATGTACTATTGACTATAAATCTTCACTCGTCTCACAATCCAACAGTCTCACGCAAGAATCTCATGTTCCCTCCATCCAATGAAGATGACTCATTTCATATGTAGCACGAAATTTTATGCAATTTTATTTTTTATGATAGATGAAAAGAATAAAGTAAGATGGAGTATAAAGTAGAGATAAAGAGATTTCTATTTTTAATAATAAGTCATCTTAGATGGCACAACTGAAAAGGAAGTGAGTCATCTTTGGTGGGACGGAAGGTGTATTATTTAAAAATAAAGAATCAACAAAATCTTAGCATGTAATTTGGTAAGATGACACAAGATTAAGAGCAGACACACAATAAACATAGTGGTGCGGAATCGGGGTCACCGATGATCGGAACAGTGACCGGAATTGCACCTACTTGTATGGAACCTCGAGAAGGAGAGTAGAATGAAGAAGAAGTAGTGTTTTGCATTAATTTCGATGATGAATTACAAATTGAAGAAGCTACAGATTATAAAGCTATGAGCTAGCTAACTACTTCGATTGGCAGTTGTAACTAACTCGTTCCTAACTAATCTTCATGCCACGTGTCAATCTTCTCTCAGCTTCCCTTGAGTGTACACGTGTCATTTCAGCTCGTCTTCGGCAGCTCGTCTTCGGCTTTTACGTGTCATTTCAGCTCGTCTTCGGCAGCTCGTCTTCGGCTTTTACGTGTCACTAATCTCATTTCCATGCATCAAATCTCCCCCCCTTCAATTAACCTTGTCCTCAAGGTTGAAAATGCGGAAAGCGTTCTTGGATATCATGAAGAAATTCCCATGTAGCATCCTCCGGGAAAGAGTTGGCCCAATGGATTAGGACCTGCGTTGCTGGTTTGTTACCCCGTTTAACCAGGCGTCGCTCAAGGATTTGTATTGGTTCGAGAAAGGTGGAGTTACCCACGGCTGGGAGCGTGCCGTGGAGCTGTGATAGAGGACCCATTTTCTTCTTTAGTTGGGATACATGAAACACGGGATGAATCTTGGAGTCAGCTGGTAGGGAAAGCTTGTATGCCACTTCACCAAACTTATCGACAACCTTGAAGGGACCAAAGTATCTCGGGCTGAGCTTATGAAATTGTCGATCGCGTAGTGTATTTTGGCGGTATGGTTGTAGCTTCAGATAGACCCAGTCACCCAAGGCAAATATGCGATCGGACCTATGCTTATCATGTTGTTGCTTCATACGTTTCTGAGCACGTCCCAAATGATGTTTAAGTACCTCTAACATTGCTTCCCGCGCCATCAAACTTTCATTCACATCATGGACTGAGGAGTCGCCTTTGAAGTAAGGGATGTGGATAGGTGGAGGGTACCCATAGAGAGCTTCAAAAGGAGTGGTTTGGATAGCTGAGTGGAAGGAAGTGTTGTACCAAAATTCTGCCAAGTTGAGCCATTTACTCCAGTCGATTGGTTGATCCCCGCACATGCAACGGAGATAAGTTTCAAGGCAGCGATTAACTACCTCTGTTTGCCCATCCGATTGTGGATGATAAGCTGTAGACATGTGCAATTCCACACCTTGAAGCTTAAAGAATTCAGACCAAAATTTACTCATAAACACCTTGTCTCTATCACTGATAAGGATGCTTGGTAACCCATGCAGCTTGAAGACATGATCGAGGAAAGATTGAGCCACTGTGAGAGCCGAATAAGGATGTGTAAGGGACATGAAGTGAGCATATTTGGTGAGGCGATCCACAACAACCAAAACGGTGGACTTCCCATGAGAGAGTGGAAGGCCTTCAATAAAGTCCAAACTGATTTGAGACCAGGCTTCTTCTGGAATAGGCAATGGTTGTAAGAGGCCCGGATATGCGCTGTTGTCATACTTATAGCGTTGACAGATATCACATTCCCGGATGAAGTTCCGAATTTGTTTTTCCATGTTCACCCAATAGAATAAAGAAGAGAGTCTTTTGTAAGTGGCTAATACGCCTGAGTGACAAACGAGAAATCAGTTCGTTTTGTTGCAATTGAAGAGCTAGGAGCTCTTCTCGGAATTCTTTCATAGTGAGGTCGCGTGCTTCCTCAGATTCAGTAAGTTTTGCAGAGAATTCAGCCATAGTAGCCTTGACTGATTCCTCCAGACGTCGCATCTCACCGGAGCGGGTGTCCACCATGACGGAAGTCGGATCGTTTAGGCTGATACCACTTGGTGCGGAATCGGGGTCACCGATGATCGGAACAGTGACCGGAATTGCACCTACTTGTATGGAACCTCGAGAAGGAGAGTAGAATGAAGAAGAAGTAGTGTTTTGCATTAATTTCGATGATGAATTACAAATTGAAGAAGCTACAGATTATAAAGCTATGAGCTAGCTAACTACTTCGATTGGCAGTTGTAACTAACTCGTTCCTAACTAATCTTCATGCCACGTGTCAATCTTCTCTCAGCTTCCCTTGAGTGTACACGTGTCATTTCAGCTCGTCTTCGGCAGCTCGTCTTCGGCTTTTACGTGTCATTTCAGCTCGTCTTCGGCAGCTCGTCTTCGGCTTTTACGTGTCACTAATCTCATTTCCATGCATCACATAGTAATTCAAAATAATGTAAATTATTGCAGTATAAAAGTAGAATTTAATAATTATATTTGTTATTATTTGAGGAGTGCCCATATTTGTCTATCAAATGGAAATAATTTCTGACCATCACAGCTGACAGATATATTGTGGTTGAATTTTAGAACACTAAATAAAGCTATTTTTAGGTTAGAATTCCCTTTTTCGATATTTAAACTTATTGTGTGTGAATTTACAGAAAGACCTAATTGCTTTGCAACAGATTACTGGGCCCATTCTTAAAATTGAGTTTTAAGCCCAAACTTATTGATGGGCCAATTTTAGTGTTGGGCCGATATGTTTTGAAATGTTGGAAGCCCTTTGCAAACTTTCCCATCTCTTTTGGTGGTGGTCATTTAAACGATGTTTTCTCTTTTATTTAGATGTTGCGTTTTGGTTAAAACTAAATCCAAAACAATGCTGAAAGAATATTTTGTAATCCTATATTATCTCGATAGGCATCTAAATAGTTTGATCAAGAAAATATCGTTATGATTTAACCCCGTCCAAAAAGAGAAAAACCAGTTTTACCATTTTTTGCCACCGCCCAAAATTAGACAATGTCTTAATATGAAAAGTTTTTAACCAATTATACACCAATGAAAATACGAACCCACAATCCACTAACAATACTTCCATTGCTTTTTCCCTTTCTATTTCTTACTTTTTTCCATCTCTCTATTACTTTATCAATTACACATTAAAACTCATGTCATATACAAGTTTATCTAGTTTTTTGGAACAGAAGGAATAGTATTTACCTATTCTTCTAAGTATATATTTTGCCTTCACCAAAACAAGGACCGGCGCACCACTTGTGCGATAGCGGCCTCCAGTTTCATGCCATCTCCGATGATGAATCCATCTTTCTCTTCAGTATCTCCCAAACTAAAGTCCCTCCGGGATGAGGATTCACATAGCACCTCACAAACCTCTCCTCCGGGTATTTCAAGAAACTCCTCAAGCTCGACTCCGCCTTCACGGACCCTTCATCTTTCAACCATTTATGCATCAAAAGCCTAAGCTTCAACCTCTTAGTAGTATAAGTAAAGAGTATGGGATGAGTAAGCACAACACTCACCGGATAGCCCAATTCTCGTACAATGACATCGATCTTCCTCTCTATTACATCCTTAGACATGTTGAGAACTCTAGGATTTGATCTCAGCATTGCTAACGCATTCTCTTGACTCAGTCCACTATTCACTATACAATCAAACCTCTCTTGTAGCTCTTCTCCCTTCCCCATCAACAACCTAAGAATCCTCTCCATTTCACACGATTTCTCAACAAAGCCGAGTGTTTCAAGAAACCTAGCCTTCACCCCTCTCCCTCTGGCAGCCCGGCTTGGCTGCTGCAGCCGTTCAACTCTCACTCCACGTATCCATTTCCTTAAGACATAAGGGTCCTCCTCCACCATCTTGCAAATCCGGCTAACTCCACAGTTCAATAGATGGACTAAGCTACCGACCTTTTTGAGCTGACACGTGCCTAGAAGTAACGGATACAGACTAAACATCCTAACTATATCACGAAAAGGCATGTTTATCCCAACTAGAAACTGATAGCTCCGAAGCAAGTTTCTGGTGAAGCCCGCGACTGATACTTTTGGGAAGTGATGGAAAACTGCTTGTGCACCACTCGGTGTTGTTCCAAACTTCAACAAGAGACCAAATAAGCACAAGGTGCAACGGCCAGAGCACTCGAGCAGAAGACCAGGGTGGTTCTTGATCACTTGCCCTATTTGCTCATCTCTCAACCCCAACTCACCTAATAAACACATCACCTCAAGCATACATTTCCAATCACAATAATCACACCCCCTTACATGCTTCTCAAGCCAGCCCAAATTAAGCCCTAATTTCTTAATTTCTTCCAAGAAATCATGAAATTCTTGATTATCACCACCAATTAAGAGATGGGGGCTGCAAGAAATAATCTCAACAACAAGAGAGTGTCTCAACCCCCAATTCTCAAAAGATTTTATTTTTGACTGCAAAACCCCATCATTGTAACTGAAAACTTCCTTGGCCTCCATGTAAACCTTCCCTATCCTACTCTTCTCAATTCCATAGTTACACAACACATAATAGTTATGCAACAACAATTCATCATCACTCAGAGAAACTGACACACAAGGAAGAAACGATGCATAATCACTAGGGCACAAACCAATGCTTTCAAAGAAGGCCTCAAATTCATTAACGGGATGGTACCTGAGATATCGTGTGACCAAACGGCGAAAATCGCAGTCGTTTTCACCATCGCCATAGATGAGCACCGCTTTCAATAACCTATTGAGAAAATTGGGGGAATTTCTGCTCAAATTCTCGGCGTCCAAAAAGGGGAGATTCCTAGTTTCGTAGAAGTAGTCTAGCAAAGCAGCCTGAGCTTCTCTCCTCACTTGAAGATGTCGCTTTTCGTGAAAATCGACTTGGAATGTGGAAAACCGAGGGAATTGCGAAATGGGGCGATGTCCATTTGCATAAAGACTGGATTTTGATGATGTGGGGCTGCTTCCAATGCACAGACGAGAAACGAGGGTGAAAATATGAAGCTTTTCGACTCTCTGCAGACTGATCATTGAGGAGTGAAAGAAGAGAGAGAGACGAGAGCATGATAGCTTTGGAGAGATTTCAGGAAAAAGGATGGTACTTTCTCCCCAAGTAATGTTGAAGAATGGGTAAGCACATTGCAAGAAACCAAGAATATCATTTTCAATATTTCCCATAAATTTGTACTCGCCCAATAATCTGATAAAGCAAGCCAAGATACTTCCTTCGTCCATGAATAGATACTTCCTTCAATATTTCCCATAAATTTTCAATAGATATTTCCAATGAACAGATTTTAAGAAATTATTAGAATTTATCAAATAAGTGGGTAGAAAAAATTAGTGGAATGTGTTGTCTATTTTTATATATTGATTTTATAATAAAGTGTGAGTGAAATGAATTAATGAAATGTAGAGTCTACTTGCTAAATATAGTAAAAGTGAAATTGTATATTTATTGGTGGACGGATGAAAAATGAGACATTTAATGGCAGATATATGGAGTTATATTTGACTGAGACCGCGATTATATATTTTAAATAGAGATATTTGCCCATAATATCCTAGAACTTTTAAAAAGTTAGATTTTTCCCACTTATTTATGAATTGTCAAATGATATCACGAACTTTACCTGAGTTTGTTATTTTCCACCAGCGAAAAAATCCCGGCTATATTAATAATTGAAGAACAATTTTGGAGGATGTATTTCAAGAAAAACTATACTCAAAGATTGAAGAACTTGAAGCTCTCGAAGTTGTTGTCGAGAAATTATGAAAAAAAAAAAATCCGTATCATGATACAATTTGCTGAAATTTTTTTTGTCGGTGAAAAATTATAAACCCAGGTAAAGTTCGTAATATTATTTGCTAAGTTGAAAATTTGTGGAGAAAAACTCAATTTTTAAAAAAGTTCCATGACACTAGGGGCCAATATCTTCTTTTAATGTGCGACACAAAAATAATGTATACTCAAGTCCACAATTTCTTTAATTATAAGCACCAAATTAGAATTAGCCTAATACAAAATGAGAATTATGATTACACTTCTTTATACTGAGAGAGATTTTGATGTTAAAGATATAAAAGGCTCAGTCATTGACCAATTTTATGGAAGAGCACAACTTATACAAATGGTACTTGACCATAACAAGCCTCCATAATCAAGACTTTTTTCTAGTAAATCATCTCAAGTCGACCAGCTCCTCAAAAGATCAATTCACTATTCAAACTTGTTACTATTTGCAATTGATTTAGCACCGGTAGTTTCTTGAAGCTTTCAACTTAATGAAAGTTTCTTGAAAAGAGATTTATTCAACTATGTAACAAGTGAACTACGTTTAAATAAAACAAAAACAAAACATTTGATGCCATAGCAAGAAGATGCAAATGTTGCTAAGGCTAGTTTATCTTGATTGGGAAACCATTATCAATTTCAGACCCTTCTGAAACCTCTGGATCTTCTACTAGTGTTGTAGATGATTTTTCCACGAGGCTTTGCGCAGTCTTCTGCTGTTGATCGAGCATCATCTTCAGCTTCTTGCCTTGCTCTTCTATGCTATGCTGCAAGTTTCTTTGAAACTGCATTTGCAACAAAATCACATCATATCATCAGCTCAATGCATTATGTGTATGCCGAGAGAGAGACAGCGAGCTACCTCTAGTTGCTCGTGTAGGCGCATCTGGACGTCAAGCTGCAGCTGCAGCGCCTCTTTGATTTGCATCCCACTGTGAGCAAAGTTTTTAGTATATAATGCAGAGGCGGCCATAGAAAAAAAAAATTGATTAAAGGATAATTTTTAAATTATGAGTTTGAGATTTTAAACTAATCTTACGTCTCAATGTCGATTTGAGCTACATTGTTTGCAATAGTAGTCGTTTTGTCTGGTCTTCCTGTACCTTCCGATGATTCTGGCACGTATTTCACATTCCGATATTTCTATAATTGGAAAGAAAAATAAGAGAAAAGGAAGCTTATAATGTTAGGAAAAAGGAGAATTATATAAGTGCACCTGCAGATGGCTTTTGACATGAAAAATGGTGAGCCCCTCTGTATCCATCAGCTGCAGTATAGCCTTCGGCCTCGCCTCTACAGAGATGTCACAAAATCAGCGTGTGTTACGATTCTTATCTAATCAAAATCCACAATCGAGTTAAGAATATGTAATGATCTCAGATCAGACAAGAGATAGGGAGGGTTGAAAATGACTAACTGTCAGCACCACCAAGTCGATTTACACAATCAACGAATCGTTCATGTAGATCTTGGCTCCACCTAATCCTCATCTTGCTCGATGCGACAGTGTTAGGAGTTGCAGCTGGTTGCTGTCCAAACGGACTCATGTTGGCAAAGTGAGACACGGCAACATTCTGTAAGGCCTAGAGAGGTCGGGCCGGGGGTGAATAAATGATCATCATCAAGTGGCAAAAAATTATGTTGAATCTTGAAAAACTTACATGAACACCATGAATTGGATTGAAAGGGGGAGACTGCCTTATCGTGTTCGTGTCATTAACCTCGCCTAGTAGCTTCTCTTCAATGAACAAGAGGTGTTCATTTTGGGAAAGGTCATTAGCCCTAAAAACTGTTGGCATTTGAGTTTGTGGAATGATGCTCCTCCCAAATTGATCGTAGTTGGCGGTGTTTTCTTGAAGATCGTACCGTGATAAACCCATGTGGGCCTCAGTCGCGTAGAAAGCAGCAGCAGTTGAACCTATCCTGCTGATCATGGCATCTGCAGGCCACAGGCTGGCCTGCTGCTGAGTGCCCAAGTTCTGAGAGAACTCAGGCACCTCAGAAGCAAAAGTAGTGGCGAATCCAGAACTTTGATTCAATCTTTCCATCAGAGCATGAAAACTGTTTGATCTTTTTAGACAAGACTGGTGAAGAGAGTATGCCTCGCCCGTTTTCGTCGATTCCCTCGAAGCGACAGTGCCCGGCCGATCAAGAAGAAGCAATGCTTCTTTTCTTCACCAGATAGTATTTCTCAATATATATGCATGTATTTCTTTCCTTTTGTGTTTTGGAATCTTTTGTTGTTTCCTCTTTTTCTTGTTTGAAATGTAGTGTTTGTTAGTTGATGTGAATGTTTCAACTGCTGAATTTTGAGGGTTTTAAAATTCATAACAATTGGATAGGATTGGAACAATAAGTTTTTGACAATAACTAAGACAAGGAAAAATGTAAAACAAGCATATATCATCTAGTTCACAAATAAATTAATACCAAAATTGTCCCTTTCTATCAAGACATGTTAGCATTCCTCATCCACACCCCACAAACAAAAATTATATCTAGATTCTGAAAATTTAATAAATGGAGATAGTTGAATCAGTTCAAGAATCTGCAACAAATATTGCTAATTATATATTACACTATTTATTTCTACGGGAAATGAATTGATATGTAATTACATCATAACAAATATTTAATATTTAATGTTATTTTATTTATTTTATATGGAGTATTTAGATTGTGTCTATTACACTAAAAAATGTTATTATAAATTTTAATTTTATAAAATTCATAAAAATCAAAGTTCGATTTATCATTTAATTATTTGTAATTATAAAGAAAAAAAGTAAAATGAGTTTTATGGATTTTTTAAAATTAAAAATTTGAATAACATTTTCTATTGATAAAATCAAACTAAATATATAAAACAAAATAAACATAGTTAAATAATGAGGGTACTCATATAAGGTATGTACACTCCCTCCGTCCACTAAAAATAAAAACTTTTGCAATGACACAAGTTTTAATATAAAATTGATAAAGTAAGAAAGAAATGAGAAGGAAATTGTATTAGTGGAAAATTAGTCCAACCTCATTAGAGAGAAAGAAATTTTTTAAAAATGAAAGTTTCTATTTTTAGGTGATGGACTAAAAGATACAAATTTCTATTTTTAGGGACGGATGGAGTATTATTTTTCCTATTTCTACATATTAAATATTTAGAAGTTTGATATTTATCTTTTTAATTTCTAGCTTAATATATATTGTGTCAATGTCTGCATAATTAACGCGTCGCAGATATATAGACGGTGTCAATATTGTATGTGGAGATTCGAGCAACAAAATTTAATTAGCTGTCTTAATCAATGATTAGGATAATTACAAAATGTAAGAACAATTAAAATGTCCACAAATAAACCGTGTACACGATAGCACATAACGTATATTTCAATGTAATGATCGACTGTTAACAGCCTATATAATTATGACAATTACGTTTTATTTGATTTTGATTATAGTTTAAAAATTGCCATAAAATATATAGTTTTAGTTTTTTTTTTGTTTTTTTTTTATTTTTTTATAGTTATAGTTTAGGTGGGTTGCGGCGAATGGACTTTTAGATAGTGTGAATTAACAATTATGAAAAATAGAAAAAAATATTGTAGTATTTCCGTATAAATCAACCACTTCATCTCAACTATAAATACTTAAAAATATGGATCTGATATTTTATTGTCAACCAAAGTTCATAACGTGCTAGATGAAACATGTTAGCCAAAAAAATATAAAAATATTGTTGGAATTAAATAAATGTCTTTTAGGCTTTCCCAAAGGACATACTAATAGTATACACAATGGGTATTGGCAATGAGTTTTTTTTTTCTTTCTTTCTTTTTTCTTCTTGAGATCATATTGGCATTGAGAAAGAAATACAAGAATAAAAAAATACAACTATTTTCACCGATTATGACTTCAAGAAATTAATGGATAATAATTAATACTAGTACTATCATCACCAAGTCTGCATCGTATGTTGTCCTTACTGTTCGATCATGAATACACATCTATCTATATATAAATATATAAAATAAAATAAGTTTATAGGCTTATAGCTAGATTGTCCCTAAACTACAAGGAAAAGATTATTTGATCACTGATTTCCTATGAATATACTCCATGTTAGATATATTTAAAGTTGTGAATATGATTTACATTTTCATACAATAAAGGATGGAAGAAAGTGCAAAAAACATTCTTACTTTTTTTTATTTCTAACAAAATGATCCAAATGGTATGGCCGAATTAGATACTCTTATTCTAATTATAGAAGTTAATATTACTTTTATTCTACTAATTGGATTTCTTATTTGTTAATTCAATGAGAAAGATTCAATGCAATAATATCAATTACTAATATCGACCCACTTGGAAAAAGAACTTATAAATAAGACAACTTGCTCATCTTTAAAGACTTTTATCCAAGATATAATGATATGTTGATATGTGATGCGAAATTAGTTAAAATTAAAAAAAAAAGTCTTTCCTTAGATTTAACGTGTAAATCCTAATAAAATGACAGCCATTAAAGATTTTATGTACAATGTGGTTTTTCTCTACCTTCGATTTGTATATTCCTATTTGTCATGGTGTATTTAATTTTGGTGGATATTAAATTTGTTAGAAAAATGCTATAACAATTAAATTAATATAATTTTTGTTCATATTAATTAAAATTTGTGAAAAAACTAAAATACAACAAATTGGTGTTGTCAAAGCACAATAACCGTATGTGTAGATCTTAAAATTATTTATTGTTTTCTCTTATCATGGTAGCAATTAAGTAAGCATCAGGTGGTGGAACTTTGGTACACGCCAAATTTTGAATGATTTGCCCAAAATACCACCAAATACAGAAGTCCAAGGACTCCAAATTCGACTAATTGAAATGGGTAAATGAACACCAAAATTTATAAACATATTTGTGTCTCAAAATAACCAAAATCGCAAAGTAAATTCTCATGAATAACGACTAATACAAAAAATAAATTAATTTATGATGTGTGTAAAATAAGAATTTGATGAATAATACTCTCACCGTACTTTTGTAGTAGAGAGTTTTTTTTAGCACGAGATATATGAAAATTGTGTTAAGTGAGTTAAAGAAAGAGAGACTAAAATAGAGAGATCAGGAGAGAATAATAAACTAAAAGAGAGATGTGTTTCTTTTTAATATTTTAAAGAGAAATGACTCAACTGTGATGGGACAACTAAAAAAGAAATACTTACGATCCAGCTACCAAGAAACGGAGGGAGTAATAAATAAAGATAGTAAAAAAAATGAGAGTTTTTCTTTGCCGCAAAGTGTGAAAATGTCACGCCCGCAGTTAGCTAAGGATAGCATAACCCGGGAAACCGTGACTAAGGATGGATTATAAGAAGCGGGGATAGAATTTAGGGGAAATTAAAGCCAAAGCAGAACGAGACCCACAAAAATAAAGTCAAGCAGGGAAAATACTTATAACAAAATACACTCGATTATACAGAATCGAGTGACTGTTCATACAACTCCTGTTTATCAGAGTCAAAAGTAAAATAGGCATTTCCTTTTAACTGGCATAGCGGAAACAAAAGAACGCGGTCCATGTGTGGAGACATGAACCTCCGAGAGTTTTATTCATAGTTAGTTACTAGCTTGCTATCCACAGCACTTGTCCCTCCCCCTTTCCACGACTCAACCTGCACATTTAGAAATATATGCAGGGCTGAGTACAAAAGTACCAAGTGAGCACATTGCCGAAAATTACACATATACAATTGAAAATATTGTCAAGCCATCGTCACAGTAACACTCGGGGTTTTATTGAAAAGACCCGAGCTTACTAAAATATCCACATTGGGCCCTTTTTCCTGTACTTAGCCATATCTGCTCACATTGTGCCGTCGAGATGGTGTTCTCGCCCGGTCACCTTCTCTGCCCATCATGTCAGAGGATTCCATGTGCCGGGAAGGTGGCCACCTTCCTCGGTCACCTTCTCTGCCCGTTCACGGTCAGAGGTTCCCAGTAGGGACACCACCCTACCAGGACTCAAAATCGAATCGATTCACATATATCATCATTCATAAGTCACTTGGATTTAGCCAAACAGATAGGCATCATAAACAAAACATTTATGGCAAGACAACATCTTTAAAACTCACGAACATGTGTTCGTGATTTTCATAAAATACGATTTGTATTTTTAGTATAAGAAAGTTCACCTTGATCGCTTACTTTCCTTACTTGAATCTCTTACTCCGACCTTACTTGCGGAGATAACCTTTTGAAACAACACAAGAGAAAAGTACTAATTTAGTTTTGAACTAATCTAATTAAATTAAAGAGAAAATCTCATGGTTTAACCCTACTACTACTACTACTACTACTACTACTATTATTATTATTATTATTATTATTATTATTATTATTCTAATTAATTTGGGCTCTTTTCAAATTATTTTAGCCTACTATAATTTCCATAACAAAGTCCACTCTCCCTTTACCAAAATAAAGAGCCAAATTCTAGTTAATTTAAAGGCCCAACATCTAAAAAAAAGAATAAGCCCAATTCATTAATTTAGTCCATATACTCCTCTTCCACCACACGTATCTCTACTCCTAATCACTATTCACCTTCTCCCCCAATTTCCCAAAATGCACAACCTCTCTCTCTCCCCTCTCTCTTTCTTCGCCGATCCACCGCCTTGCTAGCGGCGGCCGCTCCGGCGACGCTCCTCTCTTCCTCTCTCCCTTCTCTCCCTTTCTCCCTCTTCTCTCTTCTCTCAGCCTCGCCGTCGTCGTGCCGCCACCGCCTCTGCGGATCTGCCGTCGCCGAGATCCTCCCATTCCCAGCCGCCGACGCCGAGAACCTTCCCTTCCCAGCCGCCGACGCCGATTCCCGTCAGGTAAGGGTATCAACATCTCTTGTTCATCCACTTTGTCTCTTTCTTTTACTTATGCATAAAGATTTTGATACTTTCTTAATTTAAAAAAATTCCAGATCTTTAAGGAATGAAAGCAGTGGCTTTCGGAGCGTTGGTCGTCGATTGTCGGCGACGGAGTGCGGAGCCGGCAGATTCTTAAGTGTTTGTCATTTATTCTAGTTATTGAGGCAATAGGATTCTACTTGGTTTATATCTACTGATTTTGATGATCTATGTGTATGTATTGCTATGTGGATGATCAAATAGGAAAATACAGTACTTTTGTAATTTGTTGGGGATGGCAGATTCTAATTTCAACATATATGCATGCTTATACATGTATGAAAGAAAGGAAAAGTTTGTTGTTTACCTTATTGATTTGGAAAGTAAAGTGTTGACTGTGGTGTTTGAGTGGTGTGATTTCCCTCGTCCTGCTTTATCTAATCTCCCTTGTACTTATTTGTACTCTCTCTCTTTTTTTTTATATGTGGGTTGGTGTGTGCAGAAAAGATTTTGTGATGATGATGGGAATAGGTAAATGAATACTTTGTCCTAAAGAAAACAACAAGTGGTCTATAAAATATTATCTAAATCTTCACATGTCAGAAGAATGATTGTTCTTTTAGAAGATTTTGGTGGCAACATTAAATGCTGTGTCGATCAACTGAATCTGCACTACCTTTTTGTTAAAAAAAAAATTGTTATTATTTATTTATTTATTATATATATATATATATATATATTTGATTATTTACTGGTTTATTTAATTTGGTGTATGTATGATCGACTCAAGTTCGTGGCCGTCCACGTTGAAGTGTTCGTTCTCTTAAGACATCGTTGAAATTTTCGTTTTCGTTGGATGTGTCGGACATAACAAAATTAAGTTTTGAGATCTTATTTATTCATTTATTTAAATTTATTATATTCTTATAGGTGATGCATGTATATTTATGTTTTCTATTCAATTCCCTATTGTCAAAACAAACAACAAAAATCTATCATAGCTCGGATTTAATTGCATAAACGTTACTTATATAGAAAATCGAGCTAATAATATTGATTCTAATAGTATTGGCTTAGCGGGTCGTTACATACTACCCCTCTTAAAAGAAATTTCGTCCCGAAATTTAGGAAATATTTAGACAAAAAGCTCGGGATATTTCTCCTTCATTTTCTCTTCTAACTCCCATGTTGCTTCTTCTTGTCCATGGTTTTTCCACAAAACCTTTACTGTTGTAATCGACTTATTCTGAAGCTGCTGCACCTTTCGATCTAATATTTCTACCGGCTTTTCTTCATAACTCACGTCAGGCTCTACAGCGATTTCTTCGTGGCGAATCACATGTTTTGGGTCGAATACGTACCTCCGAAGTTGGGAGACATGGAATACATTATGTACGTTCCCAAAGTTGGGTGGTAAAGCCAAGCGATATGCTACTGGGCCCACTTCTTCCAGAATTTCATAGGGTCCAATAAATCGTGGTTTCAGTTTTCCTCTGAGTCCAAATCTGGTTATTCCCTTGGAAGGAGATACTTTCAAAAAGACTTTCTCCCCGATGTTAAATTTCAATTCCGTTCGACGCTCATCGGCGTAGGATTTTTGCCTGTCTTGCGCTTCCTTGATCCGACGCCGGATTTGTCTCACAATTTCAATCATCTCTGCCACGGACTCTGGGCCTAAAACTTTTCTCTCGCCTACTTCATCCCAATAGAGTGGAGATCGACATTTTCTCCCATATAGCGCCTCATAAGGCGCCATGTTGATGGTGGCTTGATAACTATTATTATAGGCAAACTCTATCAAGTGCAAGATAGATTCCCAGTTTTCTCCTCTATCGAGTACGACGGCCCTCAACATATCTTCCAAGGTTTGAATTGTCCTCTCGGATTGCCCGTCGGTCTGGGGGTGGAATGCGGTGCTGAAATTTAATCTCGTGCCCAATTCCCTTTGCATGCTTTGCCAGAATCTGGACGTAAACTTCGAGTCTCGATCTGACGTGATGGATACAGGCACTCCATGCAGGCGCACGATTTCCCGTACGTATAACTGTGCTAGCTTCTCGGATCCATACGTGATAGGGATTGGGATAAAATGAGCACTTTTCGTGAGTCGATCAACGATTACCCAAATGGCAGTATTTCCACGCTTGGATCTGGGCAGGCCTGTCACGAAATCCATGGCGATGTGTTCCCATTTCCACTCGGGAATTTCCAAGGGCTGTAATTTTCCGTAAGGTCGTTGGTGCAATGCCTTGACTCGTTGGCAAGTTAAACATCTCTCGACAAACGTTGCGATGCTTCTTTTCATGCCGTCCCACCAAAATTTTCTTTTTAGATCCTGGTACATTTTTGTGCTTCACGGATGGGCGGTATACGGAGTGTCGTGTGCCTCGATCAATATTTCGTCTCTTAGGTCCGGATTGGCTGGTACACACAGTCTTCCTTCAAAAGTGAGGGCATTGTCCGCCTCTTCCCTATAATTGCTTTGCTCACCGGTTCGCACTTTCATTCGTATTTCCTCCAAAGCTTCGTCGTGTCTTTGGGCGTCAACTATTCGTTTTCTCAGGTCGGGCTGCAGCACTAAAGTTGCGATTTTTGCTTCCACTGTTTCCGGTGCTTGTACTATTTCTATTCTCATCTTGGTGAATTCCCGTATTAGTGCTTCCTCCCGGGTGGCCAAACAAGCTAGTTGTTGAGACTTTCGACTCAGTGCGTCAGCTACCACATTTGCTTTGCCAGGATGGTAGTTTATGCTACAATCGTAATCCTTCACCAGCTCGAGCCATCTTCTCTGCCGGATGTTTAGATCCCTTTGTTCGAAAAAGTACTTCAGACTCTTATGGTCAGTGAAAATCTCACATTTAATCCCATATAGGTGGTGTCTCCAAATTTTCAGTGCATGCACTACAGCTGCTAATTCCAGATCGTGGGTGGGGTAATTCAGTTCGTGGGGTCGGAGTTGTCTCGACGCATAAGCTATCACCTTCCCGTTCTGCATTAGAACGCACCCGAGTCCATTTTTCGAAGCATCTGTGTAGACCACGTAATTTGTTCCTGGTTCTGGCACGGTTAACACGGGGGCGGTGGTTAATTTCTCTTTTAGCAGTTGGAAGCTAGCTTCGCATTCAGGGGTCCACACAAACTTGATGCCCTTTTTGAGTTGTTGCGTCATTGGCCTGGCAATCTTTGAGAACCCTTCGATGAATCTTCTGTAGTAGCCAGCCAGTCCTAGAAAACTCCGAATTTCGTTCGGGTTGGTTGGTGATTTCCAGTTTTGTACGGCCTCTACCTTCGCTGGATCTACCCGAATTCCTTCTGCCGTTACTATGTGTCCAAGAAAATTAACCTCATTGAGCCAAAACTCGCACTTGC
Source organism: Salvia splendens (assembly GCF_004379255.2). NCBI lineage: Eukaryota > Viridiplantae > Streptophyta > Magnoliopsida > Lamiales > Lamiaceae > Salvia > Salvia splendens. Next base: position 17,149,966 of record NC_056046.1, read on the forward strand.
TGAATTTAGCATAGAGTCTCTCGGTCCTCAACGTTTCGAGGATAGTTCTTAGATGCTCAGCGTGTTCCGATCTATTCCTCGAGTAGATGAGGACGTCGTCTATGAAGACCAGGACGAATTTGTCGAGATATGGGTGGAAAATGCGATTCATCAAATCCATGAACACCGCAGGGGCATTGGTCAATCCAAAAGGCATTACTACAAACTCGTAGTGACCGTACCTGGTGCGAAAAGCTGTCTTGGGTACGTCTTCAGACCGGATCTTCAGTTGATGGTATCCGGACCTTAAGTCAATCTTAGAAAATATACTGGTCCCCTTAAGCTGGTCAAATAAATCATCTATCCTTGGCAATGGGTATTTATTCTTGAGTGTCACCTTGTTCAGTTCTCGGTAATCTATGCACATCCTCAAGGTTCCATCCTTCTTTTTGACGAAAAGCACAGGAGCTCCCCATGGCGACACACTGGGTCTGATGAAACCCAGGTTTAACAGTTCTTGTAGTTGTAATTTGAGCTCTCCCAGTTCCTTTGGGGCCATTCGGTACGGCGCTTTTGAGATTGGCGCGGCTCCTGGTTCTAAATCGATGGTGAATTCCAGTTGTCTGTCTGGGGGTAACCCGGGCAGCGTGTCAGGAAACACGTCTGGAAATTCACATACAATCTCCACATCCTCAATCTTCTTTTCTTCATTCTGTTCTTCACTTAAGTAGACGAGGTAGGCGGGACATCCCTTTCTAACAAGTGCAGCTGCCTGTAGGGCCGAAATTATGGATTTGCGCTTGTTTATCGTGATTCCATGGAATTCAACTCGCCCTTCTCCTGGAGTTTGAAAGGAAATCTGTCTTTCGTTGCACTTGATGATGGCATGGTTCTTAGTTAACCATTCCATCCCTAGTATAATATCAACATCTTCCATTTTCATGACCCCCAAGTTATTAGCAATAACCTTACGTTCTCCGAGCATGATTTCTAGATTCGAGCATTTTTGTGTGATTTCTAGAATTCCTCCTACAGGCGAGGACACCGTTACTCTAGGTCTGGCTGGTTCTGGTGTGAGTTCTAAAGTGCTTACACACGAAGTTGATATGAAGGAGTGCGAAGCACCAGTATCAAACAATAGGACAATAGGTACGTTCAGTAGGGTGCCCATACCTGCCAGATTCCCATGGTTGTTGCTCTGCTGGTTTCGTCCCAATGCATATGCCCTGGCTTGTGTTGAGAGGCTCGGTCGTTGTGGATGCGGGGCCTGGTGGTTCTGGGTGTCTGCCGGTACAGCTCGCAGGTGTTGGCGTTGTGCTGGCTGGTTAGTTGGTGCACTCCTTCCCGGGGGTCCACTTCGACAGTACTTGGCGATGTGGCCATTTCTTCCACAAGTGTAACAAGTCATCCCTCTGGCCACGCAAATTCCGATGTGGGGCTTGTTACATTTGGGGCAAAGGGGTTTTCTTGGATGAAAGTTTTCTGGAGGGTTAAAGGTAGGTTGTCTTGCAAAATTTTGTGGGTGGGATGGTCCGTGCCATGGCTTCTTTTGTCCCCACTGGTTCTGATTCCCTTCCCACTTCCTTTTGTCCCTTGGGGCTTGGGACGAGGTCTGCAGTGACATATTTGTAGGGTTGGGTGCAGGTCTTTCTTTAGGCAATGCAGCTTCGATGTCTAAGGCCAGTTTTAGAGCTTCGGAATATGGTAGTCCGCCACGGCTAGCCAATGCTACTCTTATTTCGTGCCTCAAGCCAGTGCAAAATTTCTCGGACATCTTTTCATCCGTATCCACTTGATCAGCTCCGTACCTGGACAGGTCAAAGAAAGTGCGATCATATTCTGTCACAGACATTCGTCCCTGTTTCAAGTTGTAGAACTCTGTTTCTTTCTGCTTTTTATAGCTCTTGGGGATGTATTTGTCGTAGATTCCTGTCTTGAACTGATCCCAAGTTAGGTCCTCTAGCTGCTGTGGGGTCATTATCTTTTTGCGGGCCTCCCACCAATAATCTGCTGACCCAGTCAGTTGGAGTGAGGCACAAATCAAACGCTCATCGTCTGTGCATTGCAGTAAGTCAAACAGGCGCTCGAGCGCACGTATCCACGATTCCGCTTCAGTGGGGTCGCCTTTTCCGTCAAATGTTGGCGGCTTCTTTTTCAAAAATGTGTTAACGACAGTTCTATCCACTGTCGGGGCAGGTGGAGGTGAAGGTGATCGAGGTGGATATGGTGGCGGAGGGTTTACGCGCTGTCTCTCAGGCTCGGGGTGCGGCCCTCTACCACGTCCTCTTCCTCTTCCTCGGGGTCGCCCGGCTATCATTGGCGGCATTTTCTATTGATAAAACATTTTCTTATAAGTTACTATTATTGGAAAGATTTTAAAGATTAGGAGAGTAGAGAACTTCAATTTATTCAAACAATCATTATCAGATTCAGCTAAAGACAGAAAGTAAAACATATATATATATATACATATAAAAGTTTATGTACAGGGAAAAAAATTGCCTCCACTGAGGACTTTCGTACAACCATTCTTGGTGTCGCAAAAATATCACATCTGTTACTAAACAGATGTTAGTCAAAATATGTCAAGCCACAGAACACTCGCATGAACGTTTCCGTGATGTCAAAATACAATAGCTAGTCAAAACATGAACCAGAATGGTCTCATAACGGATCCGTTTCTGGAATACACACATATATACAAAGTTGACATCCCTATCTAGTCAACGATCAGGCTGGTGTCTCAGTGGCACTCGCACCGGTCCCCGGGTCCTTCTCACCTTCCTCTGGCTCCTCCTCGTCCGAACTCTCATCAAGGAGAATAGCTGACTCCATAGTGCTACCCGGAGGATGTGGTCCACGGGTCACAGCTCCCCAATGGCGTATAGCCCATGCGACGGGTCCACGCTCTAGTGATATAGGCTCGTGGCGACTCGGAATAGTACGACTCGTCGCTCCTGGCAGTGCGTCGGGAGATGCCTCAGAGGGAATGGGCAGTGGCTGTAGGCGACTGGTGCCTACTATGATCTTCTGCTCAACTGACTCATCCTCGTCTGAAAGAGTGGCGGGGGCCTTGCCCCTCATACGCCTCTCGGCTGCTGCAGCTCGTAACTCTCTCGCCTCGGTGTTTGCCGACCCTACTCTCTCTAGGCTCGGTGTGGGGTCAAAGCTGGCTAGGTAGAGATCCTCCTCATCTCCCAAAGGGGGACGAGATGGTCCAGCCTCAAACTCTCCGCGAGTCCGACGCCTCGGTGGAGAGGGCAGAGGTGGGAGAATCAGGTCGGGCTGCTGAATGACCGGCTCGGGCTGAGGGTCTGCTGGCTGCAGGATGACCCCTGGGTCTCCTACCGGGGCTAGATCGCCCGGCCGCATATATGGCCCCCTCGGTGCCTGGCCGTGTAGGATAAAACACGAGTGAATCTCCCCGATGAACTCGGGAAAATCACCAAGAGAGTCGAAGAAAGGGGCTACAGAAAATATATAATCACGGGATCGGTCGATGGCAAAGCCTACCCAATCCGAGGGTAGAAGCCTGATAAGTCGCTGGATCCCGTCATAGTGAGTCACTCCAAAGGGGTGCGCTCTCTCCCAGAGCCACCTAAACTGTGCTAGAGCTATCCCAAGATCCTCTCCTACGAGTATCACGAATGTGACGTACTCAAGGAGAATGTCCTCGACTGTAGGATAAACCATCTGCAAAAGAACCTACATCGGTCAACCTCCCCCCCTCGTATCGTGATACGTAAATATGCATATAAAACATAAAGAAGTAAACATGATATGATGCGGATGCTCGGTCATTCCTACGAGTCGTATCCAACTATGTTATATTTGGGTACTATAAATAGTCCTAAAAGTCACTTCTACGTCACATCATACATGTTTACTATCGTTCGGAATTGTTCGTTATAACGTTTTTGGTATTGTTGCCTAGCTCAGGAAAGCGTTGGCAAATTTACGATTGCTGATCTGACGAAGCTATGTATAAAATACTCAATACACAGTTCAGAAAATAGAAAAACGCATTTGCTTTCAAAAAAAATAATCATTTACCGTTGTTTTGGTTGAGCGTGTTGGGGGTAGGTGCTGGAAGTTTCTTTTGTTAGACGGAAAAGCCTAGCGGAACAATGCTAGACCAAAGATTATTGAAAAAGACTCTCGGGTTCAGAGCATGAAAGACGGCTCTGATACCACTCTGTCACGCCCGCAGTTAGCTAAGGATAGCATAACCCGGGAAACCGTGACTAAGGATGGATTATAAGAAGCGGGGATAGAATTTAGGGGAAATTAAAGCCAAAGCAGAACGAGACCCACAAAAATAAAGTCAAGCAGGGAAAATACTTATAACAAAATACACTCGATTATACAGAATCGAGTGACTGTTCATACAACTCCTGTTTATCAGAGTCAAAAGTAAAATAGGCATTTCCTTTTAACTGGCATAGCGGAAACAAAAGAACGCGGTCCATGTGTGGAGACATGAACCTCCGAGAGTTTTATTCATAGTTAGTTACTAGCTTGCTATCCACAGCACTTGTCCCTCCCCCTTTCCACGACTCAACCTGCACATTTAGAAATATATGCAGGGCTGAGTACAAAAGTACCCAGTGAGCACATTGCCGAAAATTACACATATACAATTGAAAATATTGTCAAGCCATCGTCACAGTAACACTCGGGGTTTTATTGAAAAGACCCGAGCTTACTAAAATATCCACATTGGGCCCTTTTTCCTGTACTTAGCCATATCTGCTCACATTGTGCCGTCGAGATGGTGTTCTCGCCCGGTCACCTTCTCTGCCCATCATGTCAGAGGATTCCATGTGCCGGGAAGGTGGCCACCTTCCCGGCACAAGAATACCTCTGACATGATGAGCAGAGAAGGTGACCGTGTGAGAACACCATCTCGACGGCACAATGTGATCAGATATGGCTAAGTACAGGAAAAAGGGCCCAATGTGAATATTTTAGTAAGCTCGGGTCTTTTCAATAAAACCCCCGAGTGTTACTGTGATGATGGCTTGACAATATTTTCAATTGTATATGTGTAATTTTCGGCAATGTGCTCACTGGGTACTTTTGTACTCAGCCCTGCATATATTTCTAAATGTGCAGGTTGAGTCGTGGAAAGGGGGAGGGACAAGTGCTGTGGATAGCAAGCTAGTAACTAACTATGAATAAAACTCTCGGAGGTTCATGTCTCCACACATGGACCGCGTTCTTTTGTTTCCGCTATGCCAGTTAAAAGGAAATGCCTATTTTACTTTTGACTCTGATAAACAGGAGTTGTATGAACAGTCACTCGATTCTGTATAATCGAGTGTATTTTGTTATAAGTATTTTCCCTGCTTGACTTTATTTTTGTGGGTCTCGTTCTGCTTTGGCTTTAATTTCCCCTAAATTCTATCCCCGCTTCTTATAATCCATCCTTAGTCACGGTTTCCCGGGTTATGCTATCCTTAGCTAACTGCGGGCGTGACAGAAAATAAAGTGTATAAGTAAAAATTCAAAAAACCACGTAACATAAAAAAAAGAAAATGTAAAATGTAGAACAAAATATATAAAGACAATAACAAGTCTAAGGTCATTCCAACTATTTAAATCAGACTCAAACCCAAAATAACATTTCATATTCACGTACCTTTTAAACTACTTTTTAATCTTACCTACATGTATTTAAATTACATATTAATACCACAACACTTTTAAAATAAATAATTAATAAACACAATTTATATAAAATAAAATTAATTTTAATTGATTTATTATTTCGTTTCATTTATAATTAATGAATACTTTTGAACTAGATAAATTTTAATTGACTTTTAAATAAAATTCCAGCCCAGCCCATTAAAATTTCAATACTATTATTTGAAAAGGACACAAGAAATTAGGGACAGAAAGTATAGTTAACCCAAAAATGAATTACCAAAACCAAAAGGCATAAACTCCCTTTTCGTAAATACTTCGAATGTGGTAACAACTATAATGAAACCAAGCACATGGTCTCCAATTAAGACGATGCAATCCATGTGAATCGTTCTTTACAAAATCTTTCGAACACGAAAATTACAGCTTTTAGTGTCAAAATACCTAATACATCGACGTCATATCTTCATCGAATTACTCAATAAATTTCCTCACAATCAATGATTGATCATACTATGAGTAATTTAGGGTTTCCTAAATTCCCATGATTGCCTCACTTCCCTAAAATGTAACATTAAACCCTAGCCCAACAAAAGAGTTGGCAGCTCATTCCATAAGAAAAGTTGAATATTTTGTTTTCTCACATTCTTGATTTTCAATTTGCGTAAATTCTTGGAAATCATTAATTTGTTCATTATTAGCTGCATGATCATACATGTGGGTGATTTATTATATGAAACTGTTTAGACATACCAGATTATTGTACATCGGGAAAATTAATTGTTAGTAGATATATATTTCAAATGCGAAATAGAAATTTGTTTTTTCTATTTTGTGTAAATTTCAAATTACCAAAAGCAGTTTAGAGGAAACTTGATCCAAATGATCTTTTGTTTTTTTATATAGAAGTAAAATGCTCAAACTAACGAGAGTAGTGAGCAAAAGTTCAACATATCGACTAACAAAGTTCTGCAACAAAACAAACACACACAAGAGCCAAAGCCAAAACACCCCACAAGCTCCCAATATCTTCTTAGACCGGGGGCACCCCGACAAACCAAAAGCACAAAGGAAGAGGAGGAAAAAAATAAAGCAACCAAGTATACCTTACTACTCTGTCCCACAAAAATAGGTCATTTGGAGATGTCACAAGTTTTATACGTAATTAGTAAAGTAAGAGAAAATTAGAAAAAAATAGCTAAAATAGTTTAGTGGATGGTGGAGTCCATAAGTGATAAAGTAAAAGAGAAGGAGAAAAGTGTCCATAAATGTATATAACCATTTCTATAAGACAGACGAAAAAAATGAGTCTATTTCTATGGAATGGAAGGAGTATTAATTTACGGAAATAATCAAACTCAAATACTCAATATATAATCAATCATCAGTTTTAAATTGCAAATGAAATGTTACTATAATTTATCCCAAACCATATTTGAATCTAGTGAACCATGATTAGTATTTATAAAATCACACTAAGCACAAAAACAAAAATTAATAATGGAACACAAAAAGTGAGATAGAAAATAATAATTGTCATAAAGAACTACATAGGGCAAACTTTTCTTGAAATAAAAAGCATCAATAATCTTTTGACAGCTGTTTAGATGAAATTCATAATCAAGATTGGGGTACATGCATAAGTAATTCATAGAACCATCACATTGAAATTCAAGAGCTAGAGCCACGGACCTAGTACAACTATATATAGTAGACTTGCCAAATAATTGGGTCGAATTTTAATTCCTATATCGAAAATTTAAACATTTTGTTAGTTAACTATTTTATATGGATGAATATTAGTTTGGTATAGTTTTTTATGTGTATATACAAATAATATTTAGTCCACGAAATATTCATGTTGCTGTATTCCTGCATAATTACACAAAATAAAGACATGATGCATTCAAATCTTCTGCCCCTCACCTACTGTTTACCACTTCTTTTCATTTCTTTTTAAAATTCCAAATTGTGAGCAAATTAATTTTACGTAATGAGGGTTCGGTTCCTTGTTATGAAATCTTGCTAAAAATGTGATAAAACTAAAAAAAACTTATCAGAACATAAAATTGAAAATAAGGATCCAAACTATCATTAGGTAGACAAAAACTATAAGATTGGAGACGACTTTTCAAAGTAGACAGAAACTACAAGATTAAAGACGATTTTAAAAGTATAAATGATATATTTAGTAACACGAATTAACGTTCTTAATTGCAAGTGCAGTTTTATGTAATGCGTACGCTAGTGAAATATTATCGCTTTTCTCATCGCCACGTTGCAAATCAACCTTTTTTTTCTCAAGCTTTGGCAAATTTAAATACTTTGAAGATTTTGTTTGTATGATTAATATAAAAATTAGATGCAATTATATGATTCGTTACTCGAATATACGTAACAAATTACGAAAATAGAATACTCTCTCCGTTTCCAAAAATTTGTTATTTATTTTCATTTTCATTCATTCCCAAAAATTTGTCTCCTTTCACCTTTACTATTTTTAGTAGTGGACCTCACATTCTACTTACTCGTTATCACTCACATTTTTTTATAAAATTAATTTATAAAAGTAAGACCCACATTCTACTAACTTTTTCAATTCATTTTATTAAATTTTTTAAAACTCATATTAAGTCAAATATGAAAAATTATTATATTTCGACAGGTGATACAAACCGCTCCAACAACCACTAAATAAAGAAGCAATACACAAAGAATAAGTCACACTTCACAATGTGCAAAAATTGTTGCCAACTTTATTCAAATGACCTACTAACTAGTAACAATTGGGATCAAGACTCCCTTTATAAAATCCACCTCATCAAAACACAATAAAAACACTAACAAAATGGCTGCCTTCTCCACCTTAAAAAATGCAAACCCCCTTCACATTTTCTCCATGAAACCATCATCACCACCAATATCAAAGCTCAAAACCCTCTTCCAAACCTTCATCTTCTCCCACATGTACCGCGCCGCACGTGCCCTTTCAAAGGCAAAATCGCTTCTCCTCGAGCACGTGCGGGACATGCAGTTCCTACACCTAACGGAGTTCAGGAGGAGTAGGAATTGCAAGAAAACGCTATTTTTCGGCTCGTTTAGGCTCCATTATAATTGGTGCACGTCACACGTGATGACCAACATGACCAAGACGACGTTGGCCATCCCTGATGGGACAACGTCGTCTCTGTACTATCGAGAGCCAGAAGGGCTCTCGAGGTACTTAGGGTGGCTTGAGGAGGAGAAGGGGAATCAAGACTCAAGCTCTAATGAGATTGATAAACTTGCTGATTTGTTCATTGCGGATTGTCATGAGAAATTCAGGCTGGAAAAACAGAAATCTTATAGAATATTTCAGGAGATGATGGCTAGAAGTGTATGAAAATAACTATGTTTATCTAAATTTTAATTGATGTCACATAAGATTTAACTTTTACTTGTTTTACTCCTTTCTCTTTCGATTCTTTTGTTTGTTGTAGGGCTTAGTTGGCCTTTTTTTTCCTTCTCTTCTCGTAGGTTTCTGCAAATTGGAAGAACCTTGAATTAATTATAAAGTTTGCGTTTTAAGAAATAAAAAATTATGAATATTAATAAGATGAAATATATTGAAAGAGTACAATATGGTTTGAGTGAATGCATGTGTAATTTGTAAACATCATTCATGAAAAATTTAATTGATATATCTCTAATCTATTTTAAACGATCCTGGATTGGGATCAATCAATTAAAAATTACTCACTTGACAATATCTCGTTAGAAGAAAAAAAAATCATGCATCCACCTTAATTCGTGAAAGAATGTTCATATTATTGATTAATTATAATCCAACTAAAAGAAAATTTTGATATTATGTTCGCACTCTCTACGATATTTTATATGACGTCGTCATATATGATATTAGTAGAATAGAAGATAATAATAGAATAAAGGATGAATATAATAAAGGAAGATAATATTAGTAGAATAGAAGATAATAATAGAAGATAATAAAGAGTATAGATTCTATTTATAAAAACTAGTTCGAAAATGTTGCCAGAAACTGTCCGATTTTGATAGTCAGTGGCAAAATGAAGATATTTCCTAAACCACTAGGAATTTTTGGGTAAATCTTGTTGGATGATACAATAGACTTCTTTGAGTATTTGAAAGTGTTAAGTTAAGCCTCTAATTATATCCGGATGATTTCCCATAAAGAGAAACCAGTCTACTACAGTGGGTGTATTAGAGAGTTAAAGGAAGTAAAGGGTGTTACATATTCACCCAAGGGTGATTGCAAAAAAATACCAAATGCTTCAATTTCTGATTATCTCCAATAAGTTTAGATAGACTTATATTTTTTTAAACCTCACTTTTATCGTGTTTTACTACTGTTTAATCTTTTATTAGAGCATTTCATACGAGTAAAAAACATATAGTAGTTGTATATGAAAATGAAAAAAAAAGTTAGTATAGATTTTGCATTATTTGAAAATCCACACTAATTCAATATAATTGTGCACTGATATATAATTAATACTCCCATGATTGACCATGCTACAATGTTTGGTAGCAAACAAACAAAAATGAAGATGAAGTTGTGATAGTGAAGTCATGCGTGCAAAACTTTCTCAATTTTAATCCTTTTCAATTATTGTTTATTTCAAAATCTATTCAGGGAGATATTCAAGCAGTACTTAAAATCCATATATATATATATATATGTGTGTGTGTGTGTGTGTTAGGCTGAGATTCATGTCTCAACTAAAAAATAATAATATTTCACCAATACAGATGGATCGACATGTGATCTTATGAATTTATGTGGTTTTGTTTGTTTTCTCTTTATCATTATACAATACGACCTTAGTTCGATCAATATACATTTATACACCATTACACATTATTTAATATTCCAAAAAAAAAGAATTCATAGGGTTGAACACAATGAAGAAGCATGTTAATCAAATTGCCATATCCGAAATTTCTATCAGTGAGGCCGAAGGTCACACCTAGGGACGTAAGGAAAATAGAGGGGATGATGTCGAAGATGGCGCCACATGTGACCTATGTCCCGATATAGAAGATAATAATCATGATCGTGACATATGTAACCCCACTACTAAAATGAAAATCCTCTCACTAAATATGCCAACAATCATACAAAACAACTAAAGACACACTCGTACATAAACACACCACACGATAACATCAAAGATTATGTATTTAAGCATTTAAGATATCATAATCGGAGAAACTGTTGTAGGGTTTGAGGCCAAGGTGGGGCCCAAATGTAATAGAGTTTTATGGCCCAATTGTACATATTAACGGTGGGTCGGTCTACCCCGCCCGACCCCCTACATTCGTTTCTTATAATACCACATAATAGTCTTATCAATGTTCATGTGTGAACATATAAAGTGTGTCACACAGACTAAGTTCAATGGTTTTTCATCAAATAATGCTTGCCCTTTCCCTTCAAATCACGTGGAGTAGTTAGCCATGATCTTAATAAAGAAATACTCTACATATATAGCCATACACTAAAAACAAATTCAAACACGATCACATTAGTAAACCAAGTACTAGTAAAGAACAAGAGAACTAAATCACATGTTGAGTAAAATAAACAAGTTTAGGCAAATACATGACTTTGCTTGGATTAACAAAATATGAGATGAGAAGATTGATTAATTCTGCGTTGGATTAGGAAGGCTCGGCGGCCTGGCCTTCAAGCTTTGCTCCATAGCTTTATTGGACTTGTGCTTTGGAGAAAGTGATGAAGACATTGCCTTTGTATTTTTCAGTACTATTGTAGTAGGAGATGCAATCATATCTTCATCTGTAGGTTGATGAAATGTAAGGCAGAAAACTAACCAAAATAGGAGCAAAGCCAGAAACAGAGAGAGGGATGATGATTTCAGTTTCATCTTCGTGTGTAATATATGGACTCTACAAATAGATGTATATATAGAGAGAGAGGAAGAGTGGTATGCTTGCTGATATTTAGTGGCAGATTTGTAATAAAATGGAAATGGTTAGTTGTGCCACTTATATATGTTATGTCCAACATAAAATTAATACACTGAACAACATCTCATCTCGTACAATTGCATGCCTCCAAACAAGTGTGGCATTTTTTACGAGTATTATTTAAAAGTGAGTATTCATATTTCGATCTAATTGCCTAATTCGGACCAATATGAAAACATGAATTTAAAAGAACATAAATCCGAAAATCCAAACTTTTACGACGAATCTGCATGGAATTGAAAATTTCAGAAAAGATCTAAAATTAAATATTATTATTGAGAAATTTATGAAAAAAATAGTTTTACATAATGGGGGCTTCAACTCAAAATTATTATATTGGGCCACAAAATAAAGTTTTGTAGCCCAAATACTATTTAATAGTGGGCATGAATTAGGCCCAATAATATTTTCTTAACTCATCAACAATGGCAATGAACAGTTCCACTTCCACCAATTCAATTCAGCATTCAATTTCCGATTGCATTCCCTCTCGTGAGAGAGGTTTACGTTCGACAAAATCTGTCGCATTTTCTCTCTCTGCGTAGAATCTCTCTGTGGAGACGTTCATCAATCTCATAAGGCAATCTCTCGCCCCAATCTGGGGAATCGTTCCAATTTGATTGACTTGGATTTTCTATGGAATATGGACTCATAGACAGCAGCGGTGACTCTAATTCGTCCCTTTTCCCTTTTCAATTGCTTCCTGCGTTGTCCCTCACATCAAATTTTCTGTTATATTGGTCGAATTGCGTTTCTTCGAGGATTGGACGTTGTGTTTTTTTTTACTATCTTAGGTGTTTTTTGTTGAACTTGCAGGGATTGCAAAGGAATGTATGTGAATAATTTAGGGATTTTGTGGTTTTAGAGGTGGGCTCGTGAAATTGGGGTTGGAAATTTTAGGTTTAGGTCTTTTTAAATGTTGCTAAATTTTGTTTCTTAACCTCGATATGAAGTTAAGTTATGCGGATTGTGATTCTTTTCCGTATTTCAGTTTCCATGAATTGAGATTTCTCCATTTTAATCTGTTTCAAAATTCAAAATTCAATTTAACTGCTTGAATAGCCTGTCGATATAATTATTTCATATTTGAGACTGTTGCTATTTGTTTGCTAGAACTTTTGTCCAAGTACTTTTAAGATCATGAGTTTGGGTTGATTATTTGCACGATTCCTAGATTACCTATAATTAAATAAAGTTAGTTAAAACTAATGTAGGGGGTTGTGTGGCAGGGAACGGAAGATCATTTCTACCATCAGCCCCATTTCAAAGGATTCAAATGGATATGGAATATGAAATACATAATCTGGAACAGATTGCATACGATGCTGTTTTACGAGCTTTCAAAGCACAATCTGATGCACTAACATGGGTATATTCTGCTACATGTTTATCTATTACTATAAGTTATGTCTTTCCTATGTTAGAAAAAACTGTCTCATCTGATTGGATTTGGCTGTTTCTTGATATGTTTGTTGCTCAGGAGAAAGAGGGTCTTATAACAGAATTGAGGAAGGAACTCCGGGTGTCAGATGATGAGCATCGAGAACTACTTAGTCAGGTCAATGGTGATGACCTCATTCTCAGGATCAGAGAGTGGAGGGAGGCAGGTGGTAGCCGAAATATAGCCCCCAATGTCGCCCAGCATATAAACAACCAGTTACCAAGTCCTACAATTTCAGCTTCTCGTAAAAGGCAAAAAACTTCCAATCCATTTCATGCACATTCTCAGTCTTTACTTTCTCAGCCAGTGGCTGGTAGCACCCTGCCTTTAAATTCAGTTGTGAAACAGGGACCTTCTTCAGGGATTGGTAGGAGAAGGACAAATGCTGTATGTTAGCCTTTAAAATAAGGATTAGTTAGGTTACATTTAATTAAAATGCTCAATTAATTTACATATATTTTTGTTGTTCCATAGGGTCAACTGGCTCTCACTTCAAAAAAACCCATGCAATATCAGTATGGTGATCATGTTGCTTCTGGGGCTCCTATGGATGATCCTTCTGAAAGCATCCACAAGTCCTTAATCGGTCGGCGGGTGATGATAAGATGGCCTGCAGACAGTAACTTTTATGAGGCTGTCATATCTGAATACAATCCGGTAGATGTATGTTCAGTTCCTCTTTGTACCTCTTCTTTGCCTATTGGAGTGGAGAATCTCTTTTTGTCTTGTTTTGGTGTACATAGGGATTTTCTATAGCTGGAAACACACCAGAGCAAATTTCAAGTGTATCATCCTTGTCACGCATGAGAAGTACAAAAGGGAGGGTGGGGAGTTTGGCCAAATCCTTAAATATATTTTTACAAAAGAGGGTTGAGAATCGATAAGGAAACAACATAGAACATCTAGCCCTCAAAAATTTCTAATGTCAATGGTGCAAATTGATTTTTATACCCCCTCCTTTTCATCTCCTTAATTTTTGGTTTTTTCTACCTCTTATATGCAATAACCTACATTTGTTGGAATATAGTACTCCCTCCGTCACACAAAAGATGTCACACTTGTGGGACGGCACGGGATTTTTGGAGGTTTTATTAACGGTGCTTCACATTTTATGATATCGGGCCATTCCTTTAACCTCCAAAGCCATAAATCTTATGATTAGATAAATATCAACTATCCTGACAAAGTAATTCTAACTTCTGCTGGTCATCCTGATGTTTTCAGGGCCGTCATTCTCTGGTGTATGATAGCAATCTTCCCAGTGAGACTGTGGAATGGGTTAACATAAAAGAGGTAGCTCTCTCTTGCTTCTGGTAGCCCAAATATGATGATAGTTATGTCAAGACATTATTTTGATAATTCGTCCGCCAAAAATAGTCCCATGGGTGAACTACACGGGTTTTAATGAGAAAATTGGTAAAGTAAGAGAGGAGAAAAGGTGGGTAAAGTAGAAGAGAGAATGTGAAAAAAAGAGTAAAGTAGGAGAGAGAAGAAGAAGAAGTGAACAAAATAGGGGAGAGAAAAAAGAAAAGGTGGATAAATGGTAGGTATAAGTTGTAAATAAGTAGGCATATAATGGTAATAATTTGAGAGAAACTTTCCATTTTCGGATGGGACTATTTTTTTGTTGACGGATCGAAATGGAAAGATGGGACTATTTTTCTTGGACGGAGGGGCTAGGGAGTATCTTTTATTTGCTTCTGCTTCTGAAATCTTTCCATGTATGCCTAATAGCTTGTTATATGAATCAGAGTGGGCAAAAAAAAGATTCTCATGTTGCTTGAGATATGTTTTTGTTATGTTTATAAATGCTTCCTGATATTCAACTCAGCTGGAATCCCTGTCTTTGTTCCTGGATTCCTGGAAACACGAACTTTTAAGGTCAGATAAGATTATATGGTTGAGGGCCTAGCTTAGCACGTAAGAGCACCTTTGATTCTAGTTCCCTGCCTGATTGTTTGTGGCTAATTGTGCTCGTTTTTTACTGATTTGGACCTACCTGAACCTGACTAAACTAACATTAATGCAGGTTCCCCCTGAGGATATTTGGTGGGTGGGCGAGGATCCTGTAGTATCTCGACTAGGCGAGGCAGGTGGACCTATCTCTGGAAGAGGGAGAACATCCTCAATGAACCCCAATGCCAATGAAATGCAGCCTTCACGAAATGGGGTTTTGAAAGATGATTCTGAGGAAATTGAGATATTGCATACTGATACATTAATTAAGAAGGTATTCCATATAATGACCCTTTGGGAATCATGTCGGCCTTTGCAAGTTTACGGAACTGTTAGCTGTTGTTATGGCAGGTGGAGATGGTGCTTGAAGCAAGTCATCCTGATGCAATAGAGATTGACAAGGCTAAGAAAATGCTCAAGGTTTACATTAACTTGATTAAAGAATTATCAAGTTACCGTGTCAATTCTTTCGCAGTAACACTTATGTTATAAAATTGGTGATGCAGGAGCATGAACAAACGTTGGTTCAAGTAATACAAAAACTTGTTGATGCCTGTGATAGTGGTAAGAAGATCATTTTTAAGCATAGTTTTTTGGTGTTTTGTTTACTATGCATTTCTGCTTTTTGGCGGCTACGATTTAGCCTCTGAGGGGGACATGAAAATAACATCCTTGTTTACATTCTTACTAGCTAGCCCATCTAAATTCTTCATTGCGTTTCAATTTTGATCAGATGAAGAGCAACAACAACAGACTAACAATTATCGTGACCCTGGCAATGATCTCGAGATTGCAGGAAGGGCTGGAAGTTAGGAATTGGCTAGAGGTTCAAAGTGGTGCAGAATTCCTACAAAGGATGCTAATGGAGTAATGGTTGTCCATAGTTTAACCCTAAACTGCCTTGTGTTTTGTAGCCTTTTTAGATACATGTGATTAATTTAACTTGGTGCTGTGATTAGTTTGCCTGATGGGTAAATAAATTTTAGGGTATACTATTAGCAATTGTTTTAGTGTTCATGTGAACAATCCATTTCTGTATTTTTCATTGATTTGGATGTTGTAAGTTAGATTCTTTATTCATGCAGTACATCAAGTAATTGTGATTGACAAATATGTCTGTTGCAATTTATGATTAGTTCATTTATGTTTTACTACAGGTTCATTTTGTATACTATAATAGAAGTTTGTATTCTTACAAAATTTGTTAATCCTTCTTCATGTCTTTTTTTGTTTGATTATTTAGGAGAGTATAACGATATTATAAAGGCGCGTGGCTTATATATTGATTGCCGTGATGCCAAAAAAAAAAATATCACCGGCCAAGTCCAATGGGATAGCTAAAAGAGAAATGTGGTCAAGTCTAGCATGATTGGGGAATAGTATTTTTTTTTTTGCTTAATTATTTTACTTTTTAGGCCATGTTTGATTGCAAGGATTCTTTCTAGGAAAGTAATCTAATTTTTTTAATTTTAAATTTCTATATTTGTTTTGATTTTTAATCAAACTAGGAAAGTAATCAGAATCTCGAGAACAAGGAAAGTTAGTACAACTTTCCAGGATTATGAATCATAACTTTTCTTAGATATTTTTTTTCCTAGTTTAGGATTCTTAAATCTTTAATGCAATATATTATTATTATTATTACTATTAATTATAATATTTTAAAAATAATTTAAAATTATAAATCATACTTTATTTCAGTATAATAAATAACTATAATTAAAATTATCATAATTATAACTATGTTATTATAATATTTATATATAATTGTTATTATCATAATAATAATTAATAATTTATTAAATAATTAAAAGATAATTATATAGTATAAATTATATAATAATAAATATTAATTACTATTTTATAAATTACTAATTAATCAATAAAATCGTAGAGATATTTTAAAAATTATAAAATTTATTTAATTATAATATCCGTAAATACTATAATAATAATAATAATAATAATAATAATAATAGTATCTATTATTGTAATATTTCATGTAACTATAATTATAATTGTGTTATTATATATTGTAATGGATGATCCATAGTTAAACTATCCACCGTAATAATAAATATAATTATATAATTATTATTATTTGTAATTAATAATTTATTCAAAAATTTATTATTATTCTTCTTTATAAATAAAATAATTACAAGTATATTTTTAGTCTGGTGTTTAAATCAGATATAAATTTAAAATCTTGATATTTTCCAAACGCAGGAAAGTAAAGTTATTGGGAATCATATTCCGGAGATTCATTTTCCCAGGAATCATTTTCCTTGTCAACTTTACTTTCCTGCCAACCGAACATGGCCTTAGAGATAACTTTAGTTGGGAATGTATTTTCTAAATTTTGTATTCAAATGTTAAAAAAGGAATTTTTCTGCCATATATTTTGATGTAATAGTTTTTGCACAATAATTTATACAAAAATATTAAATACTATACTAACTTACTAATGAAATAAGAACAAAAAAGGAAAAAAGATTATTAAGGTAAAGGCTTGTGCTCCACCAGTGTGTGAGTGAGTGAGCATTATCTATAGTCACCTTTCTACTTCAATCCACGTTCGCATTAGTTTTATTTTATTTTATTTATTTCGTTTTAATTTTAATAGTAACTTTTAAACATTTATTGGTATCACTAATTTTACAAAGCTCAATCCACCTTACGTGAACTTGTTATTTTGGTAGCAGCAGAAGTTACGACTTGTTTTCCTCTAGTTACAAAAATTGAATATAACGTAGAAAGAGTTTTATGTGACCACCCATTTTGTGGATTATGAAACAAAGTACTGATGATGATACTTTTTTTATAAGCTCCTTGTAGGACCTAGAATTGGTAACCTATGGATTCAACATAGATATAAAACGCATTTGTGGATTGGTCTTGGAAAGATTTCACTTAATCCATCACTAACTTTGCCCTACTTTTCCATTTCACTAAATACAAACGCACTACTTAAACATCCAAGAATCCTTACGCTGCTACGTACTAATATTGTTGATGGGGTACGAACTAAACAACTAAACCCTAGTTGCAAGCCCAATAACAGTGACGGCCCGTCAGCCCAAAACCCAAGAAAGAGTATCAGTTCGGCACAACCAAAGAGTTCGGTCACAGCCTATAGCTCGGTAAAAGCCGACCAATCGAGCTCAACTCTCAGATCGGCACAACCAAAGAGTTCGGTCACAGCCCATAGCTCGGTAAAAGCCGACCAATCGAGCTCAACTCTCAGATCGGCAAAAGCTGATCGACAAAGTTCAGCAGTTCGGTCTCAGCAGTTCGGTCTCAGTATTCGACCGAACAAGGAGATAGTGGACCCATGCAGGATCTCCACGACCTCCACTACACCCACGATCTATTTAGTGGTATTAAGCAGTTATCAACCCCACTACCAGGGCTGCAAACCACGATCTTAGTTCGAATGTATAAATAGAACATAGATCAGATAGACGAGGGTTAAGCTCTCTAGATCCTGAATCTTATAGCAAATCAGTATTGTAATCTGTAAGCGAGACCAAGCAATACAAATTTGCCCTCTCTTCTTCCCGTGGACGTAGATTTACCTCAGTAAATCGAACCACGTAATTTCCCGTGTTGTGATCATTTATTACTTGCATTTATTCCCATCAAAAATTCGCCACATCATCACTGGCGCCGTCTGTGGGAAACAGAGAACCAAAACTGTGATAAAAGCGAGTTTTTGATCCTTTTCTACCAAAAAAAAAAATGCGTACCAGATCACATAATACCCATACTTCCGTCCGTGATGAAGGTGAGGAAGCTAGTCCAGCCCATAGGTCTGGAAAACAGCCTCGGGAGAAATCTGCCTCCAGTTCTCACGGTGAAGGAACAAACCACTCAAAAAGTCATCGCACCGAGCCTCCCCAGCAGCTCGCTTTGAATGAGGCTGTCAAGTTGTTCTTGGCTGAGAAGCAGGATGAGTTCTTAACATTCCTGCAAAAGAGCAAGAAGCCGGAGGAGAAAACGGCGGATTCTCCCTCCCCCTCCAGACATGAAAGTCACTACCGCAGTAGTGTCGCACCTTCCAGGAGAAAGAATCCTCACCACCGACATGTTCCTGTTCCTCCTCGGTACCGAAATCACAGGAGAACTCCATCTCCACCATACCGAAGAGATGTCGGATTCGCCATGTATGGAGCGCTGAAGACTCCATTTTCGGATGATATCACCCGAACTCCATTGCCACAGAATTACCGAACTCCGTCAATGACTTATGACGGGTTAGTGGATCCTCATGATTTCCTGGGACGCTATCAGTATAATATGGCGAACCAAGGTCTCAATGAGGTTCACATGTGTAAGCTGTTTCCCGAGCTGCTTATCGGGAACGCAAGAAGGTGGTTTGACAGCCTCCCTCAAGGGAGCATTAGATCTTACAGAGATCTAATGGATGCTTTTCACAGGAGATTCTTCCAGAAAGCGGAAGCCCGAATCACTTCGGCTCAGCTGCTTTCTATACGTCAAGGTCGCGATGAAAAAATTAGCGACTTCATGACGAGATTCCACAAGGAATGCCTACAAGTAGATGATCTCAATGATCTACTTGTCATTTCGGCATTCCAAAATGGAATTCTGCCCGGAGCTCTCTACAGAAAGCTCGTTGAGTGCAGTCCGCAAACAGCTCAAGAGATGTGGGACATTGCGGACCAGTTTTCTCGTGCCGATGAGGCAGACCGTCGAAAACGGTCTTTAGACAGCTCATCCAGAGGAGACAAAAAGAAGCCCGATCATAGCGATCAGGGGCTTCCTCGCCGAACTCCTTTTGAAAGAATTCAAAGGGCACCGGTACAAGGCAGATTGGGACCACGTCTCGATCTTGAGAAACCGCCCGCTCAGTTCGTACCATTGAACAAGTCGAGAGCGGAAATTTTCGAACTGCATTCTGATATGTTCGAAAAACCAAAGCGGATGACGAAATCAGCCACGCGCCGAAGTCAGGATACGTACTGCTCCTACCATCAAGACCACGGTCACGATACCGAGGAGTGCCGAAATTTGGCAGCAGGTATTGATGTTCTTGTGAAAGCAGGGACGTTAAAAAAATACCAAAGCAAGCTGCCGAAGAAGAATAAGAAACAGAGAGGTGCGAACTGCGCTCCTCAGGATCCTAAAAGGCAACAGGATCCCGAAGACGATGACGAGCCGCAATATGACGGAGTAATCCAGACTATTGACGCTCTCCCAGCCGGGAAGACTAAGTCGTCTCTAAAAGCAGAACGCAGAGGCGTCAATCGAGAGGAGCCTATGCATAAAAGGCTGAAGAAGGAGGAAGTAATCACGTTTTCAGATGCAGATCCCGTCCCGGCCATTTCTCCTCATCAAGACGCGATTGTCATTCAAGCCGGAGTGGCAAACAAACTGATCCACAGAGTGTTTGTGGATACAGGAGCGTCGGTTAGCATTCTTTTTAAAGAATGTTTTGATAAACTGGAAGTGGATCCAGCTCGGCTCAGTCCGGCCCCACTTCCTCTGAAAAGTTTCGCCCAGGAAGACACCCGCCCTGAAGGTACTATCAGCCTTCCGATTACGGTGGGAAGAGCGCCTACTAGCTCCAGTACGATGATCGAGTTTTTTGTGGTAAAAGCTCGGTCCCCGTATAACATCATCCTGGGAAGAGACTGGCTTAACACAGTTCGGGCCATTTGCTCTACTTATCACCTCACAATCAAGATCCCCACTAAAGGAGGGATTGCAGTCATCCGAGGTGATCAAAAGAGTGCAAAAGAATGTTTGCAGATTGCGCTTAAAAGTGCCGAGCAATCAGATCGGCACCATCAAGCATAGCAATCACAGCAGCCGGAGTCAGAGGCAGGCGAAATGACCGAAGTCACACCGGAGCCGAACTCGATGACAGTTCAGTTATACGAAGATGATCCATCCAGAACGGTCAAGATCGGTTTCGCGGGAACACCTCTGCTCCGGGAAAAGACCATCCAGCTCCTCAAAGAGTACAAAGATGTCTTTGCGTGGTCTCCGTTGGACATGACCGGAGTGTCTTCCGAGGTAATCACACATCGGTTAAATATTGATCCTTCAGTCCGGCCTATAAAACAGAAGCAAAGACTCTTTGCGGCAGAAAGAAATCAAGTCATCCATGACGAAGTCCGCCAATTACTGAAGGCGGATGTATTATTCGAAGTAAAATATCCTTCTTGGGTGGCCAATCCTGTGATGATCAAGAAAAAAGGAGGAGGATGGCGGATGTGCATAGATTTTACCGATCTAAATAAGCACTGTCCTAAAGATTGCTACCCCATTCCGAACATAGATAAAAAAGTAGAAGCTTTGATAGGCTTCGAAATTTTCTGTTTTCTTGATTTGTATAAAGGATACCACCAAGTTTTAATGGATGAGAATGATGCTTCAAAAACGGCTTTCATTACTGACTTCGGCATTTTTGCTTATAAAAAGATGCCATTCGGTTTAAAGAATGCCGGAGCCACATATCAAAGGATGGTAGACAAGCTATTTCTGCACCTGATCGGAAAAGAGGTTGAAGTCTATGTTGACGACATAGTTGTTAAAAGTAGAAGCACTTCGGATTACGAAGACAATCTCAAATCAACTCTCGACGTGCTCAAAAAAGCCAACCTCAAACTCAATCCCCAAAAATGTACCTTTTTGGTAGATTCGGGAAAGTTTCTGGGTTGTTGGGTTTCAAAGGACGGACTCAAGGCAAATCCCCTAAAGGTTCAAGTTGTTCAGAACATGGCAATGCCGAAGTCCATACATGATGTGCAAAGGCTAACTGGATGTCTAGCCGCACTGAATAGATTCCTTTCCCAAGCAGCCGAAAAGCAACTGCCGTTCTTCAATGTTTTGAAGAAGGCACCAAAGTTTGAGTGGGGAGCCGAACAGAAAAAGGCTTTTGACGAACTCAAAAGTTATTTAGCCGAACTCCCTATTCTCTCTGCTCCAACAGATGCCGAAGTGATATTCTTATATTTAGCGGCATCAGATCAAACCATTAGCGCGGTACTTGTACGAGAAGAAGGCCTAAAGCAGCGTCCTATCTACTTTACAAGCCGAGCATTAAGAGGTCCCGAAACAAGGTATCAACCTCTGGAAAAAATTGCTCTGGCATTAGTAAATGCAGCAAGGAGACTGCGGCCATATTTCTATGCTCACAAGGTATGCGTCTTAACCGATCTTCCACTTCGGCAAGTTTTGACTAAGCCTGAAGCATCAGGCAGAATTGCCAAGTGGGCCATAGAGTTGGGAGAACATTCAATAGAATATCTACCTCGGAAAGCCATCAAGGGACAAGCCTTGGCAGATTTTCTGGTAGAGGCAAAGTTCGATCAAGCAATCCCTATTATTGCCGAACCGAAAAGCCCTACCAATGATGAACCAACACAGCCCCAGGAACCCGAAGTAGAGCCGCCGGACTGTTGGATTGGATTCGTAGATGGAGCTTCGAATAAGACGGGAAGTGGAGCTGGTATTCTACTTATCGCTCCCGACGGACACGAGGTAACTTATTCACTTCGGTTCTTATTCCCAACCACTAATAACGAAGCCGAATACGAAGCCCTTCTTGCCGGACTTCGGTTAGCGCAAAGTCTATTTATCAAATCTCTCAAAATCCATTGTGATTCACAAGTCATAGTGAATCACATGTTGGGTACAAGTGAAGCCCGAGATGAAAGGATGAAAAAATACTTGGACAAAGCGCGAAGCATTAGCCGAAGTTTCTCTTATTTTCGGATAATCCGCATTCCCAGAGCGGAAAATGGCCGAGCAGATACTTTAAGCAAGTTGGCCTCATATCCGAGCTCAAAAGTGGAGGAATTACCACACAGAAGCATTGATGATGCTGAGGTACTTTCAGTAACCAGCTCGCCGAACTGGATGACGCCAATATCAAAGTATCTAGATCAAGGACAACTGCCCGAGGATAAGAGAGAAGCTCGGAAAATCACATGCCGAGCACTTCGGTATGAACTTTATGAAGGAGTCCTATATAGAAAGTCTTACCTTCAACCGTTATTGCGATGTGTAGGACCAGAAGAGACGGACTACATCCTTAGAGAAGTTCATGAAGGATCGTGCGGCAGCCACATCGGAGCTAGAGCTTTAGCTAAAAAAGTTCTGAGATGGGGATATTATTGGCCAACTATGGTACAAGAAGCAGTACAGCTCGTTAAGAAATGTACGAAGTGCCAAATCCATGCAAATATCCCAAGGATGCCGCAGACCGATCTATGTGCTATGCAAAGCCCTTGGCCTTTTATGCAATGAGGCATAGACATAGTAGGACCACTACCACAAGCTCCTCGGCAAATGAAATTCTTGATCGTTGCCGTGGACTACTTCACAAAGTGGGTGGAGGCTGAACCATTAGCTACGATAACGAGCTCGAAGGCATTGGATTTTGTTTGGAAGAACATAGTTTGCCGATTTGGCATACCCCATATCCTCATTTCGGATAATGGGACTCAGTTCACCGACAAGACATTCAAGAATTGGTGCCAAGAGTTGAATATTCAACAGCGGTTCACTTCGGTCTCTCACCCACAAGCAAACGGACAAACGGAAGTAACAAACCGTATTTTGGTGAAAGGATTAAAAGCTCGGTTAGAACAAGCCAAAGGACAATGGGTAGAAAATCTTCCTCAAGTCCTATGGTCTTACCGAACTACACCAAAAACCTCCAACGGTGAAACTCCGTACAGTCTAGTGTACGGCACTGAAGCTGTAATTCCGGTTGAGATCGGCATACCCAGCCCCCGAACACTCAATTTCTCAACAGAACTGAATGATGACGGACTGAGAGCCGAACTAGATCTTGCCGAAGAAAGAAGAGAACTGGCCTGCATAAAAGCAGCCAAGTACAAGGAGCAAGTAACCCGGTATTATAACCAAAGGGTGAAAAAGCTGCAGTTTCAAGTGGGAGATCTCGTATTGAGAAACAATGAAGTAAGCCGAGCAGAAAAGCTGGGCAAACTTGAACCCACATGGGAAGGTCCGTATCGGGTGTCAGAAGTCCTGGGAAAAGGGTCTTATAAATTGACTCACATGTCAGGAGAACAAGTACCCCGAACATGGCATATTTCCAACCTCAAGAAGTTCCATTTGTAAGAGACAAGGTCCGGTCAGTCTTGTATCTAGTTCGGTCCTAGGGATATGTGCTTTCATGTTTCTATTTGTCCTTTATGCTGGTCGTTTTATAAAAGTCTAAAATCTTTTTCGTCTTTTTTATTTGTCTTTATGTGCGTTTAGTCTCTATGTGCGTTTTGTCTCTTATAAATATTACTGAGGTATATTGATCTTTAAAGGCTGATCCCCTTTTTAGATCATGTATTAAAGACAATTGTGAGTCCAAGCTTCTAAGGAAGATACAAGACCACAATTCAGCTTAAGAAACAAGCAGTTCGTCTGAAACGGACTGCAATAAGCCGAAAACCACTTCGGTCAACCAGGGAAAGTCCAATCCAAGCGATAAAACTCGCCAAATTAGGACACAAAGGGAAAGTCCAATCCAAGCGATAAAACTCGCCAAATTAGGACACAAAAGGAAAGTCCAATCCAAGCGATAAAACTCGCCAAATTAGGACACAAAGGGAAAGTCAAATCCAAGCGATAAAACTCGCCAAATAAGGACACAAACTAAGTCCGGTCAAAGAAGAGTTTTCTTCATAAGACTGAGGACGAGTCCGGTCAAAGAAGAGTTTTCTTCATAAGACCGAGGACGAGTCCGGTCAAAGAAGAGTTTACTTCATAAGACCAAGGACGAGTCCGGTCAAAGAAGAGTTTACTTCATAAGACCAAGGACGAGTCCGGTCAAAGAAGAATTTACTTCATAAGACCGAAGACGAGTCCGGTCAAAGAAGAGTTTTCTTCATAAGACCGCGGACGAGTACAATAAATGAAATAAAAAATCGCTGAACTGTAAATACGCAGTGATAGAAGCGAAATGAAAAAATTTCATTTATTAAGTCTTGTTCGGCATACAATTTCGCTGCCCTACGAGAAGGCGTTACACCATTACAAAGGACTATTCTACTGTCCACGGTTGCCAAAGTTGAGCCACCTATCCAAAAAATCCTCATGATGCTGAGTTCGGGTGTTCCGAACAGTTGAAGAATAAGTAGGTCGACGAGATGCTCTGATCGACCTACCGCCCCGTCCCTGAGTCCGGGAAGTTCTAGCACCTCGGCGGCGAAGAGTCTCTTCACGAAGCATCTGCTGATCTTGCTCACTCATAATCACAACTCCTCTACGAACTTCAGGGCGTTCTCGTCTTGACATTTCCGGTTGCTCCGGAGTCCGTTGCTGACTTGGAGTACGTTCTCGTCTTGACGTTTCCGGTTCATCCTGAGTCCGTTGTTGGTTTGGAGCAGAATCTTGAGCAAGTGGATTAGAGGTTTGAGTTGGAGTGTGAGCATCTGTTGGCGGGAAACGCCTAAGGAATCTCTCGATTGAGGGACGCCGGGAAAGAATAATGTCGTACCGAGAAGCCAAGCGCCGCAATGACTTCACAACTTGTTGGCAAGCCGAGCTCTCCAGCGCATTGTTCTTCCGGAGTACATGAAGCTCCTCCCACAGTTCATCAACTTGATTCTGAACTTCAGATATGGTCATTCCCCCGCGCCCGCAGATGAAATCCTCATATGCAGTCCTCTCAGCGATGACAGTGTTCAGCTCGGCATCCAGATCTTTCTTTATGGACTTTAAGTCCTTATTGTTGGACTCCAGCTCCACTAACCGAGCCAAGAGTTCGTCATACTTCACCTGGTCATCTATGGCTTTTTTCTCAGCTTCGTTTAAAGCCGAAGAGTATAGCCGCTTCCAGTGAAGTACCTCCAGCTCCTTAGAGTTAAGAATACAAAGCAGCTATGTCAGTTCGGCATTTCAGTTTACCGAGCAGGCAGTAAACCACAACAGGAGTAAAAGAGATTACGAAAAGCTATAAAGAAGACACGAGTGTAGAAAGAAGAATTTTTTCATTCACAAGAAAAATTTTTTACACAAGGAGGGCTTCAAGGCCATTTTACAAGGAGAGAAAGAAACTAAACTAAGAGAAGGGAGACGAAATCATACTCCGCCAGTTTCGTCTCCGGCTCCTCTGTGGGTTTCAGCCTCCTTCTCCTTGTCTACTTCGGCTTCAGCCTCGGCCTCCCTACTCCCTCCAGCCTGCTCGGTGCCCCCATCGCCGATCTGCTGCACCTCCTGCTCGGCATGCCCGTCGCCGGCCTGCTGATCCGTCTGCTCGGTCTCCTTGCCGGCCTCGTTTTCCTGCCCACCCTCTTCGTTAAAGATTGAAGCGGGTGAAACAGGTCCCAAGGAGGCAAAGATGGCCTCCATGTTCTCGTCCCGGTCAGCGCGGCAGTTACGGACTCTTTCAGCAGAGAGCAGGACCGAGGAAGAAGCAAGCTCCTCAAGGAGCGGCAGACTCTGGAGACGAGCTGAAATCTCTCGGCCATACAGCGGCAGGACGACTTCGGGTCCCTGCTCAGCGTTATCGGTCATCAATTTCAGCAGATCACCGATAAAGGCCGAAAATTGATTGCTCAAAAAGAGTTTCTCCGTGAAAACACGGAGAGCCTCCCCCTGAGCAACCACGGCGGCAGCCTCCCTCTGTTTAGATTGCTCTCTCTGGATGATGAGCTGGTTTTTGGCACGCTGAGCTTCATCCTGAGCCGAGATCCTAGCGGCCCTTGCCTTCCCAAAGTCTGCCCGAGCCTGTTCGGCCTGGTGACGAGCAGCATTCAACTTCCTCTGCATCTCAGCATAATCGTTGGACGCTTTGGAGAGTTCAACGGCGACGAGCTTGGAGAGCATATTGTTCCTCTGAAAATGGAAAAAGGAAAAAGTCAACAGATGGGCCACAAAAAATATAGGAAAAAAGCAAGGCCAGAAAATCAAGAAGAGAATTCACCTCTACAAAGTCCGTTGGCCATGCAAAAGGCTCACAGACATGTTCCGAAGGGGCCGCCAAGACAATGTCTTTCTCCGGCGCTCTTGGGGGTTTCTGAATCTTCTCCTTCCCCTTTGCCGAAGTCGACTCCGGCTTTTTTGGATCCGAAGAAGAGGTCTTCTGCCTTTTCGGATTCTTCTCGGCATCAGACGCCGAGCCGGTGGCTTTCTGTCTCTCCGGCTCATTAGATTCGGAGGATTTGCGACCGAGCTTGTTTAGCATGTTCACTGCCAAAAAGCAAGAAAACAAGGTTAGTCTTCGTCGTTAAAGCAGTAAAGCATAAAAAAGAAATCCTCACCCTCAGTCTCTTCGTCCGAAGACGAGGAATCGAACACGAAGTCACCCTTGACGAGCTCAGATTCCGAATACTGTTTCCTAATCATGGGAATCTTATTGAGCTCGCCCTCGAGCTCGTCCAACTGTTCTACCCGAGGATGAGGAATTACGGACTTCGGCCCTCTCCAGGAAAAGTCCGGAGCCGCTGTCCTATTGTAAAAAAAGAAACGATTTTGCCACTTCGGCCATTTGGTTTTACAGAATGCTCTGAAGGGCTGTAAAGGGATCAAGTAAAACCAGGATCCCTTTCTCTTAAACTGAAAGAAATTAAGGATTGCCCTCAGAGACAGATCCTTTTCTAGTCTACGCAGCTCGGCAGCAAAGGCCGATAAGTGCCTCCAAGAATTTGGAGTCACCTGACCTAAAGGAAGTTGAAAAAAATCAAGAAGCTCTACAAAGGCAGGGGGAAGAGGGAAACGAAGCCCGCATTCTAAGCAGGCTTCGTAAACGGTGGCATAACCCTCCGGCGGCGAGTTAGCCCTATGAATGTCGTCGGGAATCACCACTAACCCCCCAGGAAGAAAATATTTTCCGTGTAAGGATATCACAGTATCCTTACTCAAAATGCTGTGAAAATATTCTACCGTCTTCTCCCCGGACCTTTTCCGGCCAGAAGACCCCTCACCCCCCTTCCTACCACTACCTGATTCAGAAACAGATTCAGAAGAAGAAGACATGATTCTTACTCTCTGATGGTCGAAAGTCTGAAGAAAGTCTTGAAGAAGCGGAAGAAAATTTTTCGAAAAAGGGAGAGAATACAGAAGAAATAATCGCAAAAGTGTTTCCAATGATGAAGAAAGGAAATATTTATCGGATTCGCAAAGGCATTTCAAATCCGTCGCGCCGTTTCAAATCCCACTTTTTCTGGGTTCAACGGCCGGATTTACTGTCACATTTAATGCAGACACGCGCATGGCACGTCCCCTGACGTCAGCCTCCCCCTTACATTTATCCAAAATGCCGAAGTGATTCACTTCGCTTTTCGGGGGGGTGGTGATGGGGTACGAACTAAACAACTAAACCCTAGTTGCGAGCCCAATAACAGTGACGGCCCGTCAGCCCAAAACCCAAGAAAGAGTATCAGTTCGGCACAACCAAAGAGTTCGGTCACAGCCTATAGCTCGGTAAAAGCCGACCAATCGAGCTCAACTCTCAGATCGGCACAACCAAAGAGTTCGGTCACAGCCCATAGCTCGGTAAAAGCCGACCAATCGAGCTCAACTCTCAGATCGGCAAAAGCTGATCGGCAAAGTTCAGCAGTTCGGTCTCAGCAGTTCGGTCTCAGTATTCGACCGAACAAGGAGATAGTGGACCCATGCAGGATCTCCACGACCTCCACTACACCCACGATCTATTTAGTGGTATTAAGCAGTTATCAACCCCACTACCAGGGCTGCAAACCACGATCTTAGTTCGAATGTATAAATAGAACATAGATCAGATAGACGAGGGTTAAGCTCTCTAGATCCTGAATCTTATAGCAAATCAGTATTGTAATCTGTAAGCGAGACCAAGCAATACAAATTTGCCCTCTCTTCTTCCCGTGGACGTAGATTTACCTCAGTAAATCGAACCACGTAATTTCCCGTGTTGTGATCATTTATTACTTGCATTTATTCCCATCAAAAATTCGCCACATCATCAATTGTGCTTATCCCTTCCTTTCCTTCCACATTACTATAACTTCCTCGACCTTTTCTTGGGCTGTTTCGAAGCCGCCGCTGGCTCAGTGTCCCGACTGCGTTTCCCGCCAGCCAAAGGTGGTGGCGCAGCCCCTCTCTTCGGTGGCCGTCCCACATTCCTCTTTCCCGGGCTGCCCTTCTCCTTCTGCCTCGTCTCCACAACTCTCCTAGTGGCCGCCGGCTCCTTCTTTTCACCTCTCTTTGCACTCTCATTTTTCTTCCCAGTCGCACTCTCACTCGTCAACGGCGTGTTCTTCAATGCATCAACCAACACGCCTTTGTTTGGCGACGAGCCTTGCTTCATCCTACTCAAGAAGTTGGCTGCATCACGTTTCTTCGAGTCCGACATCGAGTGGCTCTTCTTGCTGTCGCCCTTTACCTCCACTTGCGAGGACGATGAACCTCCTCCTCTCCCCTCCTGCTGCTTCACTGACTCAGCCGGGGAGGTTTTGCTGGCTTGATTCTTGACATTCTTCTTAGAGTTGGCTGACGACGCTGCAGGAATTCGATCCCTTGTTCGTTTCTTGGTGATTTTAGGCTCCTCGGCATCACTAGACCATTGCTGTTCGGTGTCCTCCTCAGCCAGCTGTGTCTTCTTGTCCGTCCCTGAAGACGACGGGGTTGCCTTGGTAATCGAGCTGCGTTTCCGGCAGACGATCAAGGAGCCGGATATTGTCAATGAGGGAGGAGGCGAGGCCTTGGCATCTTCTTTCTTGGGCATTGAGCGAGACTGCAAAGAAACCAGCTTCACAGATGAAGAATCGGACTTGGCGTGTTTGTGAGAGATCTCATTGGAGATGAGACGTCGGATCTCTAAGGCCGCGCTAGACTCCGACGAGTTCTTGCTGAAGAACACGAGGGCGTGGTTAACGAGCAGCAAGAGATCGCGGTAGAACTTGGTGGCGGAAGCAGTGTACCAGCCTTCCATCAATCTGGTTTCAATTGTTTCAAGATCCATGTGCTGGAGAATCAGCTTCTCATCCTGCCACAATGGGAAACAAGTCAGTTCCGAAAAAAGATGGTATTCATGAAAAGAAGCAACTAAAATATTGTTTAATCTGATGGTGGACTATATAAGTGTTAATTAGCATTGAAAGTTAAGTTAAGCGGAAAAAAAATACTCTCTTCGTCCTAAAACGTGTCCCACTTTGACCCGGCATGTGTTTCAAAAAATATAAAAGAAAGTGGATTTAAAAAATAGTGGTACGTGGATCCTACTTTTATATACAGTATAATGAAATTGGAACACATAATGGGAGAGAAGAGAGTAACTAAAATATTTTAAATTAAAAGTAGGAGTAATAAATATAACGATCTGTCTATAAAAAATAGTTATTTTTTTATTTTTGTTGTCAACTAAAATTAGTCTCATTATCTACTTTCTTTTTATCTATTTTTAAAACATTATTTTAATAAATTTCTCTAACGAAATGAGACACACTACTCATATTATAATTACTGTACATTTTTTTCTCTAAAAGAGAAAAAAGAGTGAGTAATAATATAAGAGTAAAAATACTCATTTTTATAAATAAAATAAAGGTATCAATAATTTGTAGGACTTGAAAATTGACTGGTCAGCCAGAAAGCAGATATAGATAATGATATATCTAGATTTATTATGTACATAAAAAGAATAAAAATCAAATGCAAGAGATTGAATAATTTAACATATACGTAGTTACACTCCTCTTCAAGAAAAAAGAGAACCAAGAAAAACGAGTCCTTAAATTATCGTAAAGAATTATACGACCAATAAATCCAATGAGGATAAATAAAATTGAATAATTAAAATAAATAATGACCTGGATCCGGAGGCGGCGTTCGAAGATGGAGAAAGTCGAGCAAAGGCTGCGATTCGGCGGACAATTCTTTGACGGCACGAGATTGATCCTCCTGTTCACGCTCATCGCCACTGCTGCTCCCGCGCCGCACCTTATCCAGTGATGGAGTACGTACTAAACAAGCCCAACAGCAGTAAAGCCCATCAGCCTAAAACCCAAGAAAGAGTATCAGTTCGGCATGACTAAAGAGTATCAGAGTTCAGTTCGGCACAACCAAAGAGTTCGGCCCCAGCCTACAGCTCGGTAAAAGCCAACCAATCAAAACTCCGCTCTCAGGTCGGCATCAAGCTCTACTCTCAGATCGGCAAAAGCTGCTCGGCAATAATTCAGCAGTTCGGTCTCAGTATTCGACCGAACTAGGAGATAGTGGACTCATGCAGGATTTCCACCTCCACTACACCCACGATCTATTTAGTGGTGTCAAGCAGTCATTAACTCATGCAGGATAGTGGACCCATGCAAGATCGCCACGATCTCCACGACATCCACTACCTAGTAAATGGTGCTGCATGCCACGATCTTGGTTCAATGTATAAATAGAACCTAGATCAGATAGATAGAAAAAAGGTTCTGTTAAGTTCTCTAGAGATCAAAGATCAA
The DNA here is from genome assembly GCF_004379255.2 of Salvia splendens. Taxonomy (NCBI): domain Eukaryota; kingdom Viridiplantae; phylum Streptophyta; class Magnoliopsida; order Lamiales; family Lamiaceae; genus Salvia; species Salvia splendens. The sequence goes on from NC_056046.1 coordinate 17,181,418, forward strand.
ATAGCAAGTCTGTATTGTAAGCTGTAGAAAACAGATCAAGCAATACAACTCTGCCCTCTTTTCTTCCCGTGGACGTAGATTTACCTCAGTAAATCGAACCACGTAAATCTCTGTGTCGTGATCTGTATTTTCCTGCATTCATCATCATCAAAAATTCGCAGAACCATCACTGGGTGTAAAGAATGCCATTCGGTTTAAACAGATCAAGCTTATAAAAAGATGCCATTCGGTTTAAAGAATGCCGGAGCCACTTATCAAAGGATGGTAGACAAGCTTTTTCGGCACCTAATCGGAAAACAGGTTGAAGTGTATGTCGACGACATAGTTGTCAAAAGCAAAAGCACTTCGGAGTACGAAGACAACCTCAAATCCACTCTCGACGTGCTCCGAAAAGCCAACCTCAAACTCAACCCCCAAAAATGTACCTTTTTGGTAGATTCGGGAAAATTTCTGGGTTGTTGGGTTTCAAAGGACGGACTCAAGGCAAATCCCTCAAAAGTTCAAGTTATTCAGAACATGGCGATGCCGAAGTCCATACACGATGTGCAAAGACTAACTGGATGTCTAGCCGCATTGAATAGATTCCTTTCCCAAGCAGCCGAAAAGCAACTGCCGTTCTTCAAAGTGTTAAAAAAGGCACCAAAGTTTGAGTGGGGAGCCGAGCAGAAAAAGGCTTTTGACGAGCTCAAAAGTTATTTAGCCGAGCTTCCAATTCTCTCTGCTCCAACAGATGCCGAAGTGATTTTCTTATACTTAGCGGCATCCGATCACGACAGTGATGGTTCTGCGAATTTTTGATGATGATGAATGCAGGAAAATACAGATCACGACACAGAGATTTACGTGGTTCGATTTACTGAGGTAAATCTACGTCCACGGGAAGAAAAGAGGGCAGAGTTGTATTGCTTGATCTGTTTTCTACAGCTTACAATACAGACTTGCTATTTGATCTTTGATCTCTAGAGAACTTAACAGAACCTTTTTTCTATCTATCTGATCTAGGTTCTATTTATACATTGAACCAAGATCGTGGCATGCAGCACCATTTACTAGGTAGTGGATGTCATGGAGATCGTGGCGATCTTGCATGGGTCCACTATCCTGCATGAGTTAATGACTGCTTGACACCACTAAATAGATCGTGGGTGTAGTGGAGGTGGAAATCCTGCATGAGTCCACTATCTCCTAGTTCGGTCGAATACTGAGACCGAACTGCTGAATTATTGCCGAGCAGCTTTTGCCGATCTGAGAGTAGAGCTTGATGCCGACCTGAGAGCAGAGTTTTGATTGGTTGGCTTTTACCGAGCTGTAGGCTGGGGCCGAACTCTTTGGTTGTGCCGAACTGAACTCTGATACTCTTTAGTCATGCCGAACTGATACTCTTTCTTGGGCTTTAGGCTGATGGGCTTTACTGCTGTTGGGCTTGTTTAGTACGTACTCCATCACTACCCCCCCCGAAAAGCGAAGTGAATCACTTCGGCATTCTGGATAAAGGTACGGGGTAAGTTGATGTTTGTCCTCGGTCTTATGAAGTGAACTCTTCTTTGACCGGACTTGGTTTGTGTCCTAATTTGGCGAGTTTTATCGCTCGGATCGGACTTTCCGTTGTCCTAATTTGGGGATCGGACTTTCCCTTGTCCTAATTCGGCGAGTTTTATCGCGTGGATCGGACTTTCCCTTGTCCTAATTCAGGCAAGTTTTATCGCGTGAATCGGACTTTTGTTGCAGTTCGTTTCAGACGAAGTGCTTGATTCTTAAGCTGAATTGTGGTCTTGTATCCTCTTTAGAAGCTTGGACTTCACAATCGTTGGCTTATTGCAGTTCGTTTCAGACGAACTGCTTGTTTAAGCTGAATTGTGGTCTTGTATCCTCTTTAGAAGCTTTGACTCACAATCGTTGGCTTGTATATGTTCTAAGAAGGGGATCAGCCTTCGAAGAACAAGATACCTCAGTAACATTTGTAAGAGACGACACGCACAGAGACAGACAAAACACACAGACAAAACGCACAGAGACAAACAAAGACCAAGCAAACCAAAGAAAGCACATTGACCGAACAGGACTCAAGACTGACTGACCGGACTGTCTCTTACAAATGGAACTTCTTGAGGTTGGAAATGTGCCATGTTCGGGGTACCTGTTCTCCTGACATGTGAGCCAATTTGTAAGACCCTTTGCCGAGGACTTCTGACACCCGATACGGACCTTCCCATGTGGGTTCGAGCTTGCCCAGCTTTTCTGCTCGGCTTACTTCGTTGTTTCTCAAGACGAGATCTCCCACTTGAAATTGCAGCTTCTTCACCCTTTGGTTGTAATACCGGGCTACTTGCTCCTTGTACTTGGCTGCTTTTATGCATGCCAATTCTCTTCTTTCTTCGGCAAGATCTAGCTCGGCTCTCAGTCCGTCGTCATTCATTTCTGCTGAGAAGTTTAGAGTTCGGGGACTGGGTATGCCGATCTCCACCGGAATCACGGCTTCAGTGCCGTACACAAGACTGTACGGAGTTTCACCGTTGGAGGTTGTGGGTGTAGTTCGGTAGGACCATAGGACTTGAGGGAGATTTTCTACCCATTGTCCTTTGGCTTGTTCTAACCGAGCTTTTAACCCTTTCACCAGGATACGATTTGTTACCTCCGTTTGTCCGTTTGCTTGTGGATGAGAGACCGAAGTGAACCGCTGTTGAATATTCAGCTCTTGGCACCAATTCTTGAACGTCTTGTCGGTGAACTGAGTCCCGTTATCCGAGATGAGGATGTGGGGTATGCCAAATCGGCACACTATGTTCTTCCAGACGAAATCCAATGCCTTCGAGCTCGTTATCGTAGCTAATGGTTCAGCTTCCACCCACTTCGTAAAGTAGTCCACGGCAACGATTAGGAATTTTATTTGCCGAGGAGCTTGTGGTAGTGGTCCTACTATGTCTATACCCCATTGCATAAAAGGCCAAGGGCTTTGCATAGTGGATAGATCGGTCTGCGGCATCCTTGGGACATTTGCATGAATTTGGCACTTCGTACACTTCTTGACGAGCTGCACTGCCTCTTGTACCATGGTTGGCCAATAATATCCCCATCTCAGAACTTTTTTAGCTAAAGCTCTGGCTCCGATGTGGCTACCGCACGATCCTTCATGAACTTCTCTGAGGATGTAGTCCGTCTCTTCTGGTCCTACGCACCGCAATAACGGCTGGAGGTAAGACTTTCTAAAGAGGACTCCTTCATGAAGTTCGTACCGAAGTGCTCGGCACGTGATCTTCCGAGCTTCTCTCTTATCCTCGGGCAATTGTCCTTGATCCAGATACTGCAAGATCGGCGTCATCCAGTTCGGCGAGCTGGATACTGAATGTACCTCGGCTTCATCAATGCTTCGATGCATTAATTCTTCCGCCTTTGAGCTCGGATCTGAGGCCAACTTACTTAAGGTATCTGCTCAGCTATTTTCCGCTCTGGGAATGCGGATTATCCGAAAATAGGAGAAACTTCGGCTGATGCTTTGCGCTTTGTCCAAATACTTCTTCATTCTCTCGTCACGAGCTTCACTTGTACCCAACATGTGATTTACTATGACTTGTGAATCACAATGGACTTTGAGAGATTTGACGAGCAGACTTTGCGCTAACTGGAGTCCGGCCAGGAGGGCTTCGTACTCGGCTTCATTATTAGTAGTGGGGAATAGGAACCGAAGTGAGTAGGTTACCTCGTGTCCGTCGGGAGCGACAAGTAAAATACCAGCTCCACTTCCCATCTTGTTTGAAGCTCCATCTACGAATCCGCTCCAGCAGTCCGGCGGCTCTACTTCGGATTCCAAGGGCTGTGCTAGTTCGGCATTGGCAGAATTCTTCTGTTCGGCAATAACAGGAATTGCTTGATCGAACTTGGCCTCTGCAAGAAAATCTGCCAAGGCTTGTCCCTTGATGGCTTTCCGAGGTAGGTACTCGATTGAGTGTTCTCCCAGCTCTATGGCCCATTTGGCGATTCTGCCTGATGCTTCTGGCTTGGTCAAAACTTGCCGAAGAGGCAGATCGGTTAAGACGCATACCTTGTGAGCATAGAAGTATGGCCGCAGTCTCCTTGCTGCATTTACTAACGCCAGAGCAATTTTTTCCAGAGGTTGATACCTTGTTTCTGGACCTCTTAATGCTCGGCTTGTAAAGTAGATGGGAAACTACTTTAGGCCTTCTTCTCGTACAAGCACCGCGCTAATGGTTTGATCGGATGCCGCTAAGTATAAGAAAATCACTTCGGCATCTGTTGGAGCAGAGAGAATTGGAAGCTCGGCTAAATAACTTTTGAGCTCGTCAAAAGCCTTTTTCTGCTCGGCTCCCCACTCAAACTTTGGTGCCTTTTTTAACACTTTGAAGAACGGCAGTTGCTTTTCGGCTGCTTGGGAAAGGAATCTATTCAATGCGGCTAGACATCCAGTTAGTCTTTGCACATCGTGTATGGACTTCGGCATCGCCATGTTCTGAATAACTTGAACTTTTGAGGGATTTGCCTTGAGTCCGTCCTTTGAAACCCAACAACCCAGAAATTTTCCCGAATCTACCAAAAAGGTACATTTTTGGGGGTTGAGTTTGAGGTTGGCTTTTCGGAGCACGTCGAGAGTGGATTTGAGGTTGTCTTCGTACTCCGAAGTGCTTTTGCTTTTGACAACTATGTCGTCGACATACACTTCAACCTGTTTTCCGATTAGGTGCCGAAAAAGCTTGTCTACCATCCTTTGATAAGTGGCTCCGGCATTCTTTAAACCGAATGGCATCTTTTTATAAGCGAAAATGCCGAAATCGGTAATGAAAGCTGTTTTCGGAGCGTCACTCTCATCCATCAACACTTGGTGATATCCTTTGTATAAATCAAGAAAACAGAAAATTTCGAAGCCGATCAAAGCTTCTACTTTTTTATCTATATTCGGAAGGGGATAGCAATCTTTAGGACAGTGCTTGTTTAGATCGGTAAAATCTATGCACATCCGCCATCCTCCTTCTTTTTTCTTGATCATCACAGGATTGGCCACCCAAGAAGGATATTTCACCTCGAATAGTACATCCGCTTTTAGTAATTGGCGGACTTCGTCATGGATGACTTGGCTTCTTTCTGCCGCAAAGAGTCTTTGCTTCTGTTTTACTGGCCGGATTGAAGGATCAATATTTAACCGATGAGTGATTACCTCGGGGGGCACTCCGGTCATGTCCAACGGAGACCATGCAAAGACATCTTTGTACTCCTTGAGGAGCTGAATGGTCTTTTCCCGGAGTAGAGGCGTTCCTGCGAAGCCGATCTTGACCGTTCTGGATGGATCATCTTCGTATAACTGAACGGTCATTGAGTTCGGCTCTGAAGTGACTTCGGTCATCTCGCTTGCCTCTGACTCCGGTTGCTGTGATTGCTATGCTTGATGGTGCCGAACTGATTGCTCGGCACTTTTAAGCGCAATCTGCAGACATTCTTTTGCTCTCTTTTGATCACCTCGGATGACCGCTATCCCACCTTTAGTGGGGATCTTGATGGTGAGGTGATAAGTAGAGCAAACGGCCCGAACTGTGTTGAGCCAGTCTCTCCCCAGGATGATGTTGTACGGGGACCGAGCTTTCACCACAAAGAACTCGATCATCGTATTGGAGCTTGTAGGCGCTTTTCCCACCGTGATCGGAAGGCTGATAATACCTTCAGGGCGGGTGTCCTCCTGGGCGAAACTTTTCAGAGGAAGTGGAGCCGGACTGAGCCGAGCTGGATCCACTTCCATTTTATCGAAACATTCTTTAAAAAGAATGCTGACTGACGCTCCTGTATCCACAAATACTATGTGGATCAGTTTGTTTGCCACTCCGGCTTGAATGACAATAGCGTCTTGGTGAGGAGAGATGGCTGGGACGGGATCGGCATCTGAAAATGTAATCACTTCGTCTTTCTTCAGCCTTTTATGTGTTGGCTCCTCTTGATTAGAACCTCTGCGTTCTGCTTTTAGGGACGACTTAGTCTTCCCGGCAGGGAGAGCATCAATAGTCTGGATTACTCCATCATATTGCGGCTCGTCGTCGTCTTCGGGATCCTCATGCCTTTTCGGATCCTGAGGATTGCAGTTCGCACCTCTCTGCCTTTTGTTCTTTTTCGGCTGCTTGCTTTGGTATTTTTTTAACGTTCCTGTTTTCACAAGAACATCAATACCTGCAGCCAAATTTCGGCACTCCTCGGTATCGTGACCGTGGGCTTGATGGAAGGAGCAATATTGATCCTGAGGTCGCCGCGCGGCTGATTTCGTCATCCGTTTTGGTTTTTCGAACATATCGGAATGTAGTTCGAAAATTTCCGCTCTTGACTTGTTTAATGGTACGAACTGAGCGGGCGGCTTCTCAGGATTGAGACGTGGCCCCAATCTGCCTTGTACCGGTGCCCTTTGAATTCTTTCAAAAGGAGTTCGGCGAGGAAGCACCTGGCCGCTTTGATCGGGCTTCTTTTTCTCTTCTCGGGATGAGCTGTCTAAAGACCGTTTTCGACGGTCTGCCTCATCCGCACGGGAAAACTGGTCCGCAATGTCCCACATTTCTTGAGCTGTTTGCGGACCGCACTCCACGAGCTTTCTGTAGAGAGCTCCGGGCAGGATTCCATTTTGGAATGCCGAAATGACAAGTAGATCGTTGAGATCATCTACTTGTAGGCATTCCTTGTGGAATCTCGTCATGAAGTCGCTGATCTTTTCGTCGCGACCTTGACGTATAGAAAGCAGCTGAGCCGAAGTGATCCGGGCTTCCGCTTTCTGAAAGAACCTCCTGTGGAAAGCATCCATTAGATCTCGGTAAGATCTAATGCTGCCTTGGGGGAGGCTATCGAACCACCTTCTCGCGTTCCCGATAAGAAGCTCGGGGAACAGCTTGCACATATGGACCTCATTGAGACCCTGGTTCGCCATATTATACTGATAGCGTCCCAAGAAGTCATGAGGATCCACTAGCCCGTCATAAGTCATTGACGGTGTCCGGTAGTTCCGCGGCAAAGGAGTTCGGGTGATATCGTCCGAGAACGGAGTCTTTAATGCTCCGTACATGGCGAACCCGATATTTCTTCGGTACGGAGGAGATGGAGTTCTCCTGTGGTTCCGGTACCGAGGAGGAACAGGAACATGTCGGGGTTGAGGATTCTTTCTCCTGGAAGACACGTCACTACTGCGGTAGTGACTTTCATGTCTGGATGAGGAGGGAGAATCCGCCGTTGTCTTCTCCGGCTGTTGGCTCTTCTGCAGGAAGGTTAAGAACTCCTCCTGCTTCTCGGCCAAGAACAGCTTGACAGCTTCATTTAAATCGGGCTGCTGGGAAGACTCGGTGCGATGACTCCTGGAGTGGCTTGTTCCTTCTTCGTGAGAACCGGAGGTAGATGTCTCCCGAGGCCGTTTTTCAGACCTGCGAGCTGGACTAGCTTCCTCACGGTTATCACGAACGGTATTATGGGTGTTATGTGATCTGGTATGCATTTTTTTGGGGTGGAAAAAGGGTCAAAAATTCGCTTTATCACAAATTTGGTTCTTCGTTTCCCACAGACGGCGCCAGTGATGGTTCTGCGAATTTTTGATGATGATGAATGCAGGAAAATACAGATCACGACACAGAGATTTACGTGGTTCGATTTACTGAGGTAAATCTACGTCCACGGGAAGAAAAGAGGGCAGAGTTGTATTGCTTGATCTGTTTTCTACAGCTTACAATACAGACTTGCTATTTGATCTTTGATCTCTAGAGAACTTAACAGAACCTTTTTTCTATCTATCTGATCTAGGTTCTATTTATACATTGAACCAAGATCGTGGCATGCAGCACCATTTACTAGGTAGTGGATGTCGTGGAGATCGTGGCGATCTTGCATGGGTCCACTATCCTGCATGAGTTAATGACTGCTTGACACCACTAAATAGATCGTGGGTGTAGTGGAGGTGGAAATCCTGCATGAGTCCACTATCTCCTAGTTCGGTCGAATACTGAGACCGAACTGCTGAATTATTGCCGAGCAGCTTTTGCCGATCTGAGAGTAGAGCTTGATGCCGACCTGAGAGCAGAGTTTTGATTGGTTGGCTTTTACCGAGCTGTAGGCTGGGGCCGAACTCTTTGGTTGTGCCGAACTGAACTCTGATACTCTTTAGTCATGCTGAACTGATACTCTTTCTTGGGCTTTAGGCTGATGGGCTTTACTGCTGTTGGGCTTGTTTAGTACGTACTCCATCAACTTCCCTCCTCCTCTTTCCTCGATCTACTTGCCGAGCTCTGCACATCCGAGTTCTCCTTCATCGCCTCCGACTCAGTCGATCTAGCCACTGGTTCGGTCTTCACCTCCCGGTCTGGCTCCCCTATACTGTTCGAGCTCCCGTTGCACGAATCCTCCCTCAAAGATTTCTGATCCATCCTCTTCATCTAACTCGAGTGACCTGCATAAATCTGATCAGATCAGGAAACACGAAAATCGCCTCGCCTCGCCTCGTCGAAACAAAAAAAATGCCGCGACGTTCAGATCTCTCAACAATTGATTCAATCGTGTATGCGGAAATCGTAAAGGAGTACTCGATGTTGAGATCGTAACTTCTCGGCGGAGCTCGGCGACGCGCAATTTCCTGAGCTCGTCCAGCAACGGCCCGGATTCGTCGGCGTTGGATTTGCCAGCCTCGAAATCGCCATTCGTGACGACAAACCGCCGCTTTAGGTCGAGATACTTTGACCTGCAGCCGTGCGCGGAGAGGCAGAGGTTAGGGTTCGATGTCCTCTTCTGAAGCTCGGAAGATATGGAATCCCAGGAGGCGGTGCCGTGGTGGTTGACAGCGAAGGCGAGGAGGAGCTCCTCCCAAGTTCCCCAGGCGGCGGGGGAAACGTCGTCGTTTGTGTCAGGCGCGAGGCCGTCCGGTTTGGTCATGAGAGATAGTGGGGTTGGTTGGTTCAGCTACTGTGCGGTGCGTAACAGAGTTTCAATGTTGTGTTTCTCGTGCCTTTATAAATTTCTTTCTTATTTTTTAATAAAATTTCATCAATGGAATTAAAAGGAATGGTTCGATTTCTTAGATAAAATAATGACAAGATATAATCTTGAATTGAGTTATAAGATTATTTTAGTTTAAAGAGATTAGTTATGATTAATTATCTTATAATAATTTATCTATAATTGAATTATGGAAATTAAATCTCATAAATCAAATATATTACCATAAAGAACACATTATAAAATATTTTATTTGGCAATCATATCTTAAGTCTATCCGTCATTTACCTGACCTCTGGCTTAAATTTTAAAAAATATAAAAGGAAATAGATAAAAAAATTTAATTAAATGTAGATTTATACTCCCTTCTTTTCGAGGAAAAATGACTTATTCCTTGGACCGCATACGATTTTATACAATTTTATTAAGTGGAGAATAAAGTAAGAAAAATAGAATAAATTAGAGGTAAATGTGTTTTTATTTATAATAAAGGATTATTTTGGTTGCGACGAGAAGTGAGTCATTTTCAGTGTGATGAATTTTTTTTATTAATTTTATAATTAATACTACCTCCGTCCCTCAAATATTGTCCCACTTTGACCCGGCACAGGTTTTAAGAAATGCAATTAAAAGTGAGTTGAAAAAGTTAGTAGAACGTGGGTCCTACTTTTATATATTAGTTTTATAATAAAATGTGAGTAGGAATGAGTTAGTGGAATATAAGGTCCACTACCAAAATGGTAAAAAAGTGAAATGGAACAAACTTTCAGGGACGGACCGAAATAGTAAACTGAGACAAACTTTGAGGGACGGAAGCAGTATTAAAATATGTACGAACTGTAATAAAATACTAAATTCATTACTAAAAATAGCATGAAAAGTATGGATAAACTGAAAAACAACTAGTGACAATTATAGGGGACAGATGGACTATGCGCCGGTTTGTCGTTCTGGGCTTATTTCTTGGGTTTAATGGATTTTATGTTTTCTACTAGTATTATTTTAGTTTTGGAATTATGGTTGGATTTTTTGTTGGTAATAATTAGCTATGCTTAGGGGTTGTTAATTGGGCCTTTCCATGTTCAATTTCGTGTTATTGGATTCGTCAATCATCTAATGTTTGGGTTGTTATTAATTGGAGTATAAGTATATGTTTTAATTTGTTTTTTTAATACGTGAATTGTTTGTGGGTTTATCTATGGAGTAATAAAGGTAAGATATATTTGTATAAATTAGATATTGTGTTAGGATTTAAGATAAGAATGAAGAAATATACTCTCTCAGACCTAAAAAAAATAGACAAATTTGTGAATAACACAAGGTTTAATGTACAATTAGTAAAGTAACAGAAAAAAAGAGTAGTGGAAGTAATATTATTGTATTAGTGAATTGTAGTAGGGTCCATATTATTAGTGATGTGTAACTTATTTAAAACATTCTATTTTAAACTTGGTCTAATTTTGGAAGACAACTCAAAATGGTAAGACTAATCTATTTTTTAAGAACGTATGGAATATTAAGATAAACTTTTATATTTGGTGTTTGATAAATAAAATTAAGAATACTCTAGAATATAATGTAAATAAGGTGTGATAAAAAGACTTTCGTCATTTTAGTTTGTCCTATAAAACCAATCCATTTTTTATTTTTAAAATCTTTTCACCAAAAATCCAAAAATGACGGTACAAATTGAAATCGGACAAAAAAAAAGGAGCCAAGAAAATTATCTAGATTGTCGACTAAGTGGCTTAGGCTAAAAAATCAGAACGGTTATAACCTCAATTCACTAAGACGTCGTCGCACACACAATCGAACAAAATAGAGAAGCCCAACTAATAGACAGTGGCAAACCCACAAAAACTGCAATTTTATGGAAACAATTTATTACACAGATGGAACAAACTCAACAAAAAAAATACTCATGTGACGATGATGTTAAGTAATGAACGATTTGAATTTCATGATATTATACGTCTATATCGATATGCAACGTCTACCAGATGTAAGCTTGTCAAAGGTAATCTTACTAACAATAACTTGTCCTACTAAAGTAAGACCGGGAAGAAAAAGTAGATAAAGTATAAGAAACAATTTCCATGGAATGCATCTCCATCAACTATTGTATGTTACTAATAGTGTTTAGTTTCCCTGCCTGATTGCAATCTAACTGGAGTAAATTTCACTAAAATGACTTATCACCTCAAACTTCATCAAACATCTGAGCAATAAACACTGAATCCACAACAAAGTGGTACAGGTACAAGAGTACAATTAACCACACTCCTGAGCAACTGATAAAAAAATGGATAAGACTGAACCATCTAAAGCTTGGAGCATAAATGACGCAAACATCAACCATCAATCTTCACTACCAGAGCTGGCGTCATCGCTGCTAAAATCTTCACCACTGTCATCTTCAATATCAAGCTGCACGTGCCGTACCTGAATAGGCTCCGGAGCTTTCACCAGACCAGGAGGAGGGCCAGGCCTCGGCTGTTCCTCGACTCTTGGTGGAAGAGGGAGAGCATCCAGTGGGGGCAACGGGTCACCAGGCTTCCACCCGGGAGGTGGAGGAGGTAGCACTGATAGATCAATAGGCAATTCCACAGGCATACCAGGTTTCCATCCCGGTGGCGCAACTAGAGTAGAAGGGTTCAATCCTTGGATTGCTGATAAGCTTGCCAGTGGGTTGCTTTCCGCAGGTGGTGCAGCAGAGGTTTCAATGAGTGCATCGATGATTTTCTCTTTACCTTCTTCTGTTTTGGGCAACCCAATGTCCAGATCAGCGAAGTTATATAACTGTGATGCGCGCATCTGCTCATCTTGTGGCGCAGGAGGGAGTGCTCCACGGAGAGGACCTTGCCCAGCACCGAATTCTGGAGGTGCAAAGGTAGTGTAGCTAATTTTATGTGCATAGGAGAGTATATCTGATAGTTTGAGCTGAGTCTCAACTGTAGTTTTGGAGAAATCGTCTGCATCATCCACTGACTTCGTTCTTTTAGGGCGACGGTAGTCAGAATAATCATCAACAAGCATGTCAAGAACATGTTCGGTGTCCTTAAGTTTGTTGGCAAATGCAAGAAGAGAAGCATCTTTGGACCTGATGTCACGGGTGAGCTTCTGTTTAGCATCTTGAAGATCAAGTATCTCCTGGAGTTCAGCAACGGCTTCAAAGAGCTGAGTCTGAAGGGTTGTGAATTGGGCAATGATTTCTTTGGCAGATGAGGGAACAGAGTCTGCCTGGGCAGGTGTTGAGGACTGTGCTTGTGGAGAAAGGAAAGAAGGCAGAGAACCTCGAAATGCACTAATCCAATGTGGGCGATTGGGTGAGACTTCAAACAGTTTAGAAGCAAGAGATGCCATTTGAAGGAGAAGAGATTGAGCTCTGGGGAGAGGTGGTAAGAGAGGGAGCAGAGTTGATGATACGCCAGGAGTCGTTAACTGATTCAGTGGTTGGTGGGACTGTTGAGTTTGTGAGTTTTGAGACGAGAATTTAGGTGGGTTAGGGTTCTGAAGAGACGGAGAGTTGGGGTTTGGCAGGCCTAACCGGGCTGGGGACTGCACAATCTGGTGGGGAATACTTTGTAGCATTTTCAAATGTTTTTCCGTTACAAGAACTCCTATAAATAAGACAACAGTAAGTGCATGTTTCTAATATGGTCAAAAGGAAGAAGATAGATATCAATACTATTACACAAATTAATGTTCTCTTGAACTCCATCGGAAATATTAACTAAATCGTGTTATCAAACATTACCTACCAAGGAATTAAATAAACAGGATATCCAAATTCAGCATATATCAATCCCCTTCATATTCATCAGATATCAAAATAAGATGACAATTCATATTTGGCACCTAAGTACTTAATAAAGAAATGCATGACAATTGTAGTTCTAAATGCAATCACATAATCTTAATTTAAGAAATCACGTTCTAAAGTAGAATACACTACCTCGTGAGTCAAAAAGGTCTCGATCAGGTATACATCCTACTCCTGCACCCTAGGGTTTAGTGTATGTTACCCATCTTCCTTGGACAAGCCCTATAATTATCTCCCATTAGTATAAATCTTATGTCACATTCCATACAGAAGTATTTACTCATTTTAATTCTTTCATAATACGTTAAGTTCAAACTACATAAAAGTCTAGGACCAAAAACAATCAAATATTTAAACTACATATGTTGCTAGCAAAATTTGATTTCCTTTATGTATGGTGTATCATTGTACCACATGTAAAAGAAATTGAAGAACATGAAAGTATGTAGCTTCCACATCACAGAATAGCTCCTGGATGTACTGAATATGTAACACAAAAGAGAAGATAGAAGTAATATACATATACCAATAACCACACAGACATGTACAGAGCATAAGAAACTTTAACATACTTTAATGAGCTTTTATTTAAGAACAATTAGCATGGGTATTCGGTCAGGTAGGTTCTTAACCGAACTGACGTGTCAGTTAACCGACCAGGAAAAATCGCCGAAACACTAACCAGAACCGAGAAGGTTTCGGTTAGTGGACTAACCGATCGTTCTCGGTTCCTCTTCCCTGCAAAAAGAAAGTTGGATCGCTTGCTGGAATATACAATCCGATATTACTTCTCTATAGCTCGGAATGCTACAATACAGTCTATAGAGAGGAAGAGATATCATTGATTCATTGCAATGTGCATCAAATAGTAATTTATGGACATGGCATAATCGTTATATCTTTATGGTGTGAAAAAATGGGTTAAATTTCTATGTTATGCAACCAAATAGTAGTTTTGCATCAACATTCAACAGATTCAACATTCAACAGATTCAACATTCAACAGATTCAACACTCAACAGATTGCATCGTCTCACATCTGAGTCTCTCTGTGTTGTTCAATTAAAGATGCGAGATAGAGAAAACTGGAAAAGAGAAAAGGGGAGAGGCAGTACCGTGGAGGACTAGACCGACAAGACGACGCAGGCGAGGCGGTGGCGACGTAGACGAGAGAAAGGGAAGAGAATCAATGTAGGATTGGATCAGATTCAGAAGAGTATAATTTAGGGATTTAGTACGGTTTAGGGTTCTTTATATGGAAGCATTTGATCTGAGCAGCTGAGGATGAAAACAGGAATAGTTTATCAAATTAAAATGGAGAACAAATAGTAAATTAAAAATCAATTGATTTTTTAAGTTCATCAATTACGCCAAATGTTATTGGTTATAAATTATAATCACATCGCACTTCCCCGAATTGAATTGAATAAATGTGTTTATCGATTATCCATGGACTATTTACCATTAGAGCATCAGCAATGGCACCCTTCCCGGCGCAATTCCGACCGGCGTGCCGGAATTCCGCGGCGGACGTCCGCCATTGTGGATGGTATGCACGGATACGAAATTCCGCCGAGGACACCGCAGTTCCGTGGAATTCCGTCGCGACGGGGCGTGCGGACGTCCGCCATTGAGTTGCCTCCCACGGACGTCCGCCATTGAGTTGCCTCCCACGGACATCCGCGCGGAATTCCCGTTTATTGCATTAATTTTTTTTTTAATTTCTATATATACGGCTCGCTGAAATGCATTTCATTCGCACCACTTGTTTTAACTATTGGAGTTGTCGTCGTTGATGTAGTTTTTAATTATTGAAATGTTTTTTTAATTTGGTGAAATGTAATTTTCTTTTTTTATTTAATGGAATTTTTTTTCCCTATTTGTGTCGAAATTTTAATTCCGTAAATTGTTTAATTCAGGAAATTGTTTAATTTGTGAATTTGTGGGTTTTTTTTTAATTGTGGGAAGTCCTTCGGGAAGTCCCTGGGGATGTCCGCCACTGTGCAGTGGGAAATCCTTATGACGTGGCAGTGCAGTGGAAAGTCCGTATGACGTGACATGATGTGTTTTTGGGAATTCCGCCGGGAATTCCGCGCCACTACTGATGCTCTTAATCGACTTTAATTGATTCAATTAACTATTAATTGATAACTGTTTACCACTAAGCCCACTAATTAACGATTAATTGATAATTGTTTACCTTTGACAACTTTTTTTAAAAATAATTAGCCTATGCATATTAATCGTGTTAACAATACTAACATTCGCTTCGGTTCAGTTCCATAACATACTCCGTCTCGATTTCATCTTTTGTCAATTTCATTTTCTTTAGCATATTACTCCCTCCGTTTTACAATAAAAATCACATTTTATCATTTTGATCTGTCCCATAATAAAAATCACGCTTCACTTATCATAAATAGTAGTAGTAAGTAGTTATCATATTTCACTAACTCAATTCACTCATATTTCACTAACTCAATTCACTCATATTTTATTATAAAATCAATATAAAAAGTGAACATCACATTCTACTAACTTTTTCAACTCAGTATTCTTTATACTTCTTAAAACTCGTGCCCACACCAAATATGACTCCTATTGTGAGAGGGAGGGAGTATCGGTCTTGTGATAGTACTTCTTTCACCCTCTACATTTGCTTTGTAACATAAAAAAAAGTAAACATCATTATAAATTGGATTTGGCTGTTATATCCAATTTTTAAAATCACATGTTTATTATGCATTGCACATGAATCATCTCAAAAGACGAGTTAATTTTGAGCAACTATTTTTGAGCTTTTTGGCCTGATTAGCTGAACAGGTTAGCCCAAAATCCTGAAAGGTTAGGGTTGTAAATTTTAAGCCCGAAAAATGTACAACCCGAATCGCCCAGCATCCCGAGTGACCTGATTGACACCACTACATGACACAATATAAGAAACCTTAAGAAAAACACACCAAAAATTGTACATCCTGATGAACAAAAAACAAGCATCTCTCTCTCTGGCTCTCTCTCAACACAAACGGGCAAGATAATGCAAGCCTCTAACGGTTATTTTTAGATCAAAACTAAAAATCAAGTCTTTTTAATGTCACCCTGCTAAATAATGCTTCTCCTCAATTCTTTGGGGCTCTTGGAATGTCAAGATCCCGGAAGACGGGGCTGTCGACTCCAACTCCCATCGCGTTAAGTCCATTGTCGACATAGACAACAGCTCCAGTGATGGCCGATGCCAGAGGAGAAGACAGAAAAGCAGCAGTGTTTCCCACCTCATCTGTTCAATTCAAACATCAAGCATAGCATTAAATACAAGAATTAGAGACCATCTCACAAGTCCTATCGTTCGCCTCCCGTTTCTAGGGACAAGGAGGGTTTCAAACACACGCTATTTTCTAAACACAAAATGAGTAGCAGAAGAAAGCAACTCACCGGCAGTAAGCTCCTTCTGCAAGGGCGCGTTCTCTAATGAGTAGTTGATCATCATGTCAATAAAGCCGATGGCTTTTGCAGCCCGGCTACCTAACGGGCCTGAAACATGTCAACGTGTAACTATTGATTGTACGAACAGACTGAGAGAGTCCCAACAATGTTACAAAATAAAAATAAAAACACTTGCTTCAATACCTGCGGATATGGTGTTGACTCTCACACCGTGTTTTCGCCCAGCTTCAAAAGCAAGTACCTAAAACGAAGTGTATAGTTGCACAACATCATGGTGGTGTAAGAAGAGATGAATAAGGAAGACTAAGAAGTCGGAGAGCTAACTTGTGTGTCACTCTCGAGAGCAGCCTTTGCAGAGCTCATGCCACCACCGTATCTGCAAGAAAGGAATGATGTTATACAATGAAAGGAAGTAGTTTAGACTAATATCACACTCGAGAAATCAAGGGCATCCGTACCCTGGTATTATCCTCTCGGATGCAATGTAAGTCAAAGAAATCGTGGCACCACCTGCCAACAGGTTAAAAATCAGTAACAGTAATGAAATGAGTCGAATCAATCTGCAAAAATGATGCACATACCTGGATTAATGATGGGCAGAAAATGTTTGAGAAGGGAAACAAAGGAATAGCTCGATGCAGATATGGCTGCAAGATAACCGTTTCTTGATGTTTCAAGAAGAGGCTTAGTAACCTACACGACATTTTAGGATAAACAGTAATTTCAAGCACCTAAAAAATACTCCCTCCGTCCACGAAAGGTATGATCATTTGGTTCGGCATGGGTTTTAATGCATAATTGGTAGAGTATGAAAGAGATAGAAAGAAAAAGTTTTTAAAGTATTGTTAGTGCAGAATGGGTCCCACCTCATTAGAAATAAAGGAGTTTCCAAAATTAGAAAATTCATACTTTTCAGGGACGGACTAAAAAAGGAAATAGTTCATAGTTCAGATAGGAGTACTTTTCAGGGACGGAGGGAGTAAGTAAAAGACAGAAAATGGAGGGCAAATGAGATCATTACCTCTGGACCATTGGCAAGTGAATGCACAAGAATATCAATGGACCCAAAATCCTGTTTCACTGATTCAGCAACTTCCTGCAAGACAATACCGATCAAGTGGACTAATTATTTAACAACACAACTAATAGGACAAAAAAGTTCAGGTTCAGCTTCTAATGCCATTTTCTTTTTTAGGCAGGAAAGCATAAATAAAAAGGACATTCTTTATGGGGAAAATGAAGATGAAGAAACTGCAACAGGGCTAAGACCTTCACAGTCCAATTAGAAGAGCCAGCGTAGCGCTTATTTGTTTTGATCTGCACCGTGGTAAAAATAATTTAGTAGATGTGAGAAATTCAACATGTTTAACTCTAAAGTATCATGGATAAAATTCTTCTCACGTTTTCTGGAACATCCTCAGGAGAGTCAAAAACTGCATCCAATGGGTAGACTTTAGTAATTTCCATCAAAGAACCATCCGGCAGCCTAAAATAAAATGCCCCAAGACTGTCAATAGACAACCTTAAGGAAGATTAAGTATTTCTCAACAGACACAAGAGGTCATTTCTTACAAGCGTGACTCATCAAACTTTCCTCGTCGTAGACTGGTCTCAAAGATATTTAGGGCCTAAAATTGTTGGTGTTCATTAGTAATAAACAATAATTTCAGAAGTAAAGACGAATATGAAACACTAAGTTCATGTCCTTACTGGAACCCATGTCCCAACAAGAATTTCAGCACCTGCAGCAGCAAGAGATTTTGCAATCGCCCATCCATACCCATTATCATCAGCTATACCGGCAATAAATGCCCTCTTACCTGCATATGATACGATGTTTGTTACTTGTTAGTGACTAACCTAATTCACTAGACTAAATAATTCGTATTCGCATTGGAAACGAAGAGAGTCCATCAATATGAGATCCCAACATAGGGATCATGAAAAGAAACATTCGATGTAAAATAAAGATAAGGTCCAACCTCTCAGATCAATGGGCAATCCCGGCAAAGCTTGTTTATCACCTCCAGCAGCCATTGCTTTTACAGTATGCCTTTCGGACTTCGAAGCATTGCTGTGGCAGTTCTTATAGAAGGTCTGTGTGGCAGATAAAAACGTTGAACTCCTAAGCTTTGTCCAAGACGCTCCTTTGGTTTCATTGCCAAAGCATGCTATGCTCGATCTAGAACTTTGGTGGGAAGCAGAAATGCAGGGTTTTGCAACCATAAGTTGTGTGATACGAGTTGCTGCCGCAGCCATGTGCTTCTAAGTTAGAGGATGCTGAAAGGGTTTTCACAGATTCAGCTTCACTTCTTACATTTTCCCAAAGAAGTTACATCAACATGAACATCAGCAACAAAAGCTAGCATTTTATAATTTTGAGAAATACACAATTATTTAGTCTATCAATTTCCTTATTTTCCACAAACAATATCAACATCAAAACCAAACTGAAAGTAGCCTTTTCAATGTTATCAAATTGGAAATTTGATTAGCAATACATCCATAGCTAATTTTGGAATAGGAATAACAACATCTCGAAGCATTTTATACCCTTGAAAAAATCCCAAATCAAATTAGCCTATTAATGTCTTCACTTTCCACAAATGAAACGAAACCTAACCCTTCAATTGCAGCTTCTGAAAACAAATTAAATCCTTGATTCATGCATCGATCAACCAGTAAAACAAAATATTCACACATTTAACAACCAAATCACAGCATACATTTCCACTAAAATCAACAAAAAACTTGTGTTCCTTAGTCAACATCCAACACTAGGCAGAAATAAAAACCCAGCGCTCACAAGCAATGGAAGAAACGAGAGATTACACAAAAAAGACAGAAAACAAACAAACTCCGAGAAATGCAGATTACACGGTGTGAAAAAGCAGATCAAGTTTACACAGTCGAACCTACATTCTACCAGCCCAGTTTTCTTAATTACCTCTGCTGTAATGCTGTGGGAGAGAAAAAAATCCTTTCTTGCGCTGCACAATGTGTGAAATGTGTTGTGCAGAGAAGGTGTATGTAAATATTACTGAGGGTTCGATGAAAACAATGCAAGTGTAGTTGAGGATGTTGAGAAGCTTTGATAGTGCCGTTGAGTGAGCTGTTTCATTTCGGCAGATGCAGACCCTGTAAATTTACCATTTTGCCCTTGCTACAGAGATTAATAATTGATCAAATTAATACTACTATTAATCATTATTGCGGCAAAATATATATTCTGAGGTACTAATATCGCAATATAATTGCCGCGTTGTAATTAATCAGAATTATTCCCAATAGTTGCCACTTAATTTGCGGGGGTAAATACGTAACTCACACAAAATATTTCACCTTTGTTTCATATTAGTATAAAAAGTTTGAAATTTATATAAATCATACAAAAAGTTTCATTCATGTTTCAATTTAGTACATTCCGTTATATGTGTTTAAACGACGTTAACTCTTTATCTATTTGAAGTACAAAATGTTTCATCATTGTTTCATGTTGGTACAAAACGTTTTACGATTGTTTCATATTGGTACAAAAAAATTCATCATTGTTTTATAGCAGAGGCGGATCCATGAATTTTAGTTGGGGGTACGATAAATAATTATTGCTAATTAGGGTTTCAAAATTGTACCATTTTTAATTAACAATCAATTTTATTTTAGATGAAAAATGAGTTAAGTACTTTTTAGTATTACTCCTTCGATAGCTTCTATTACTATTTAAAACGAATCTTCTTAGACATTGACAATTTATTCCAATTTCTGCATGTTTCTATTATTTTAAAATTTTTAAAAATAGATAAAATAAAATAAATTAATGCATTAGAAACCGAAAAGTTAAAAAATAAATGCATTAGATAATAATTAAAATACTTTAAAAACATAGTGATATGATAAAAAAAATTAAATGATAAGAAGTAGAAAAGCTAAAAATTCAAACGTAATAATTATAATGCTTTAAAATCTAGTAGAGGATTAATATATATCAAAATACAAAATACAGAAATATCTAAAACAGTTTAGAAATTAAACAAAATTAAACAAGATTTTTCACTGGCAAAGAATCGAACTCCCGTGTCAAGCTTCGCTGAGCTGTATTCTACCACAACACCATTAAATAGATATATATACATAAGGGTAGGTGTGAGCAAAAAAATCAAAAATTGAATATCCGAACCAAACCAAATCGAAATTTTGAAATTCGATTCGGTTCGGGCGAAAAAAAAAACGAAACACCCAAAAACCGAATTATATTTTAAATATAATAATATTTTTATTCTATTACTTTAATATATTATATCATATATAATATATATTCTTTTAATATATTTGATCTAATATGTATTATATATTCTATTAATTTAATAGTATTATAAATATATTTATATTCTATTAGTATATAAAATAAAATAAATTATTTTTTTTTGGTTTTTCAGTTTTTTTGAAAATTTTGGATTTTTTTTGTTCGGTTTCTGAAGTTCAGTTTTTTATTTTTCGGATTCGGTTCGGTTTGGGTTTTGAACTAAATTCGGTTTTGAGAAAAAACCGAACCGAAACCCGAATGTTCACCCCTACATAAACATTCTAATTTTGGGGGTACACTTGTTTCCATGTGGATACGCCACTGTTTTATAGTCTGTGCATCACATAAGTAAAAAGTTATCGTCGTTTAAATTCATATAACGGAATGTATTAAATTGAAACACGAGTGAAACTTTTTGTATGATTTATGTAAACTTCAAACTTTTTGTACTAATATGAAACAAAGGTGAAACATTTTGTATGAGTTATGTATTTATCCCTAAATTTGTTTGAATTATTAGGAGTTTAATCATTTTCTTTTCCTTGAGATATCAATCCGTTATTATTCGAACAATATTTGACTTCTTATTTATTTGACAATAATATTATATTTTTGCCGAAAATTTGTGATGGAGAGGGAGACAATGAAATGTGAAATAGAATCTTGCAAATGGTACATATTCAAAGATACGATAAAGTATTGAAAAAATTCATAAATGTGGCGGTTACAAATTACTCCTAATAAGAAACAATTAATAATTTTTAATTATAAAAAATGTTGACCTATATGATTTTAAAATTGTATTTACAATGAATCATTATTCTTAGCTCCAAAACTTTCAATTAAGCTCTTAAATGCAATGAATTTTAGACGTTTTTGTAAAGTAACGCCCAAATTATTTTCTTTGCTGTGGTGATAATGTAACATAAATATACATAAATATAATATGGTGATAACTATAAGTTTATGCATGTTATGGCCATTGGAAGGAATAAAAATTGATCTCATAACTTATAAATACTTTAAAATAGGACAAAATTAATAAATATTTCAAAAAAAGGCCAAAATTTGCCTTTTATATAGGTATAGATTTTCTTTCTTTTTGTTACTTGATGGCAAGACGGTCGGCCAAGAGTGACTGATAAAAATAGTCTTAGGATTTTTTTATTTATTTTATATTTAAAGAGAATTGATGAGCATGTTAATTAATTTCTTAATTGATGACCTTCAACCTTTTAAAATTAATTAGGGAATTCTTAATTTATTTCTTGATCGAATTCTTAACTAATTCCTTATTTAATGTATAAATAATGCATAAATGTGTTATGAATTTTTAAGTATTTGTACTCCCTCTGTTTCAAAGAAGATGACTCATTTTTTAGACAGCACGAGATTTTATACAAATTTATTTTGTGTGTTAAGTGAATAGAATAAAGTAAGTGAGATAGAATAAAGTAGAGATAAAGACGTTTCTATTTTTAGTAATGAGTTATCTTAGTTAGAAAAAAATGAAAGTAAGTCATCTTAAGTGCGACAGAGAAAGTACTTTTTATTGTTTTAATAAGGTGGTTTTGTGTTATATGGTGTTATATATAGTCTCATTTTTCCATTTTAAAAGGAAAACCATGAATAGTGTGAGTTAATTGACCTGAGAAGAAGCCTGGGCAGAGGCAGGAGTTGTTGTCTGAGATGGAAATGGAGGAAAATGAGGATGTGGGTGAAAAAGGCCTCACTTTGTATTTGCTCTTATTGAGGATCTGGGCCGGGCAATTTGTGACAACAATGAGCCCATTCCAAAAAAAGGCCCATTTAAAACTTCGGTATGCACGCACGCACGCAACTTCTAATGAGTGAATCGGAGAGCACGTGACATCGCAACGGTCATCGATTTTTCCTCATCACATAAAATGAAGTGAAACTCTGTGATTCCGTCCATCCCTCTCTCTAGCTTCAATAAAAACCCTAGCTTCACTGTTTCAGTGGAGCTCGACAAATTAATTACCTTATTCTTTCTTCTCTTTATGTACTCTATATCGCGATTCACCTCTCAGAACTTCACAATTTCGCGAATTAACTGAATTATTGGTTTCTAGAGCATCTTGTTTCAGTTGTTTTTGTGGTTCATTCGGTGTGATTTTGATCTCTGAGCTATGGATACTCGCAAAAGAGGCAGAGCTGAATTTTCCAACGGCGGTTTTAAGAAATCTAAGCCAGGTATTAGCGCTTGAATCTCGAAAAAATGTTTATTTCTCTTTTCCTACCTGGATTTTTAAGATTTTTAGTATGTTAATTGCTTGGAAGAGCTGGAAATTGGTGATTTCCCGCGTGGCTGTGGAGGAAATATGTGAAGAAAGAATTTCTAGATCTGTTTAATGTGAATGATTATGATTATTCAGTCGAGAAAATCAGTGAGATCTACCGGTTAAATTATTTAAAATTTTTACACATTTAATATGGATGATTTTAAAGCAAATTGATACTATTATGGATTGTATTTATTATCTCATGTAGTTTTAGATACAGCTCAAGTGACATACCAACACATCAAATGCATAATGCTAGAAAACTGAGAAAAAGTAATTAATGTCTTGCAACAGAAATGGACTCCTTATCAAGTGGTATAGGAAGCAAATTGAAGCCATGCACGAAATTTTTCAGGTTCAAATCTCAACTCACTAAATGAATATCTGAAATTCTAATACTCCTATCCAACAACAGGCTGTAATGTGATGCCGAGGGTATTTCATGTAATATTGGAAATCTTCGTAACAATGAAGATGTTTAATAATCAATTTCTTTCTTGATACAGATTTTACCATTTCACAGTAATGATATCATTATCCAGATTTGATGTGGATGGACGCTTGATAACAGTGTTTTTGCATCCATTAACTCTTTGATGGACTGTTGCTTCTTTTTTTTCTTATATTTTGTTGCTATTTTATGCATCACCCAATTTGATTTCTGCCTATCTTAATTCGACACATCTAGCAAATTGGAAATTGGGGAAGTGCATTGATTCATCGGCTTAGTTGAGTTACTATTTCTTTAAGTATGTTGTAGGCATTTCAATCTCCACTTATTTGGTTTTTGTTGGAGATTCTCATTCAACCTGATTTATGTTTGAGGCTGTGTTGTTATTTTATTGATTGAAATGTTTAGTTGTTGGAAGCTATAATCTTTGGCTTTAGGGTTTCTTGTTTGTGTGGCAACAATAAATGGAAACATTCGATCTGTAGAAATTAGAATCTAGAGTTTTGTGGTACCTGTGTTCTGAATATCTGGGGAACTTACTACTTGCTTGATTGTTGATCTCTTTTGATCATGTCTTGTGCTTTAAACCTACATATAGTAATATACCATCATGGTGCTCCTACTATCTCTCTTTGTCTCTCAATGCATCGACAAGAATATTTTCCAACGACATAATATGGAAAATTTATATAGTCTCTAGTGACCTATCCTGAAAATTTATATAGTCTCGAAGGGAAATAAGGATGAGAAGCACTTGCAAAGAAATAAAACTCAAGCAGGGCTTTCAAGACTTTTTTTTATGAAATGCTTATAACTAGCTAATTTTACCTTTCAAGTCCCTTTCCAATGATTCTCTCTGCATTATGTGTTATTCTGTAATTTCATCCATATGAGATAAATTTTGGCATTCGATTTGGTAATCTGCTTGATAAGCACAAATGCACAATTATGTTAGTGGTACAGTTGATGGGAGTTTTTCTATCTAGTGACTTAGGTAGATGCTAATTAAGGTCCAATCTCTGTATTTCTTTTGTTTGTAGCGTCGCCGGTTGTCCCTTTGGTGAGAACTGCCACTTTCTCCACCATGTTCCTGGTGGCTACAATGCTGTTGCCCAGATGATGAACCTGGCTCCTGCTCCCACCCCACGACCAGTAGGCGGCCCCCCACTGCCTGCCCACCAGAACGGTTATGGCTCTCCGGCTGCTGTCAAAACCAAAATATGCAACAAATACAAGACTGCAGAGGGTTGCAAATTCGGCGACAAATGCAACTTCGCCCATGGGGAATGGGAGCTCGGTAAACCAATTGTGCCATCCCACTCCCACGACAATCCCCACCTTGCCGCTGGACCTATGCCCGGCAGGTTCAGCGCCCGGCCGGAGTTGCACGCTCCTGGACCCACAGCTAATTTTGGTTTAACGGCTACAACCAAAATTAGTGTAGATGCTTCCCTAGCTGGTGCTGTAATCGGGAAAGGAGGAGTGAACTCGAAGCAGATATGCAGGCAAACGGGGACCAAACTATCTATTAGAGACCACGAAGCGAATCCCAATCTCAAAAACATCGAGCTAGAGGGCACATTCGAGCAAATCCAGCAAGCGAGTGTGATGGTGAGGGAGCTTATCCTCAGCATTGGTTCTGGAGGAGCAGGTGAGCTGGGGAGAGGCGCGGTGGCTGCCTCCACTGGCAGGGGCGGAAACTTCAAGACGAAGCTCTGCGAGAACTTCGGGAAAGGGTCGTGCACCTTCGGAGATAGGTGCCATTTCGCACATGGCGAAGCAGAGCTAAGGAAAACAGGATAAGATCCCATCATTTTGTCATTTGAGGTTTGTGTTTTTCTTTATTTTAGAGTAATAGAACTAATGAATTGAATCTTGTAGCAGCTACGTAGGTGATTTAAGACAAGAGTGTAGCATAAGTCGCAGGTTTTATTTTACTATAAATTAAGCTTAATTATATATCTTATGCTCAATTTCCTATCCCACTTGCATTTGTGTGTAAGTTGTAGTAACATTATATTTATAAGCTCAGTTTATGATTTTCTGTTCACAACAATATATATATTTATAATAATCCGTATTCTCCTCTATATTATTTTATCTCTTACTTTACATTCTCTTCAATTTAATAATTTATTATTATTATTTTTTAAAACACGTGCATTTACATTCTCTTCAATTTAATAATTTATTATTATTATTTTTCAAAACACGTGCGGAAAAGAAAGGAGTTTTTTTTTTATCTTTATTTTGTATATTTGCTAGTCGGAGGTGCAGCAATGTAACTACGATTGCACATTGATTTAATTATATTGTGAATCAAATTATATTCAGCAAGATTTTTCGAAAAAGAATATCAAGTAATTATACATTCCAATATATGCAGCATTTATAATGCATGAAAATTAATCATTTTTCATACATACAACATGTATAACCATTTACTCCGTCGAATTTGAGAAAATAATAATAATAATAATAATAATAATAATAATAATAATAAATGTATAACCATTTCATTCATATTTAAAAAGTGGATCAAATTTTCATACATAGGAAGCCTTCTTGAGAACTTTATAACTTTCACTAAAAAGAGTCATAAACTGCACATTCCAGCAATCCAAACAAGTACTACAAAACCACAACCACAGTCCAACCGAAAACGAGTCGATTCTCATCTATCTCAGCCATAGCAAGTTCACATTCAAACAAAGAGAAATTAGAAACCAAAGACCAAGTTCCAAGTATAGGTTAAGAATGAGATCAATAGAGCGTTCCACACCAATTGCCTCACTACGATCACCTCCGGACTGGTGGTGCAGAACCTCTACCTGGAGGTGCTCCACGACCAGCAGCCTGAGCCTGCCAATGGGAATTTCAAGAATCAGAGGGAACCAAATCCGAGACTATTTACAATGACAACTTCAGTTTACAACTCAACAGTTGAAGACCATGACACCCTCATCATTGCAAAAAGGCATTAATGGTATGGGTAAATTAAACAGTATCGAAACAACATTCCATTTACAAGCATAAAGAAAGTGCATACCCTAGCTCGCATTGCAACAGCTCGTCCACGTCCTACTCCAAGTGACGAACCCTTGCCCTTTATTATTGGAAAGCAACAGAGGATCAGCAACATCAAGAATACAAAAGCCAGCGCAAAGAAAAAATATATAGTACCTTGATTCTAGATTCCAACCGCTTGAACATGGGAGCGTTCTTAAGCATATCTGGGATGACCATGAACCTGTAACAATCCACAACTAGTCACCTTTAAACTTATTTGGTACAAATACATACAGGATCCACAATAGAATATGGATCCACACCTGACTTTGCTGCCTCTAATGAAAACATGCTCGAGTTGCGAGACCTTTCCATCCTACAATAGGTTGAACAACAGCAATATCAGATAAGTGAAAAGAATTTAGTCACTGCAACAGCAAATATAAAAGCATCTACACACTAAGGAGATAATCACAAAAACCACCCTAGAGGTGATGAATGATCTAGATTTTGTAGTGCATTTTTTAAGATATCTAAGGTTATGAAAACTGCTCGATTATTTGTAACCAGGCCGAAATTCGATGGCATCTATGATCATACTAGTATTTGGGTATTTTTGATATCCTAACATCAATCACTTGAAATATATTCAGCATGATCCATTTCTGAAGATATATTGAAAGGATTATGAACTACATCTTCATGTAGAAATTAGAATCATTCAACCACTCCTTACTCTAACAATCACATAAATCGAATTATAAATAAGCAACTACGACTTTTTCTGAAGGATAAAAAGGTCTAACCTAATTACAGAATTGCCACTACCAGTTCACTCCTAGGGTTTATAATCTAACTAGGGTTTAACAAGCACCTCGCAACCGCAAGTATCAAATACACAGAATTACATCAAATAGAGAGAATTAAATTGACATAATTGAGAAATAGAGAAAAGGCAGTAGGAGAAATTAGAGACCTTGGCAGTGTAAGTGATGTTTTCAAGTTGGCAATTCCAGTTGTCCTCGCACTCGATCATACTTCCGCGGTAGAGCTCGCCGCTCTTGAGCTCCACCGTGACCACATGCCCAGACGCCTCGTGCAGCAGCTTCACCGGAATCCCTAAGCTCCGACTCATTTCTCTTCTTCTACTTTTCTAGGTATATATCTATAAAAATTACTAACAAAATGCAGCTAAAACCATATGAAATCGAGACTGGTAGTGGTAGGCTTTTCTATTGAGCGGAACGATGACTGAGAAGCCCAGATCTAATCTACCCGTGCGCTTATATTGGTCTGTTGAGAGAAGGGCAGACTTGTAAATTACTGTCTTTTTTGTCTTATTAAATTAATATTTTATATAATAAGGGAATTAGAACACTTAATAATATAATGCTTAATCAACTCTAATAATTTAATTAAATATCATAATTCTTACTTAAATAAAAAGTGCAAATAGTTTAAAACGAGTCAAAAAAGAAAAGTATGAATAACATTAGACCGAGGTAGTAACAAATTATTCTTTGTAGCAATAGGCGGCCCAACCACCGCCGTGCTGTTCGGCTGTTGGATGGGTGTCGATTGCATGAGGCTAGCCGAAAAGAGGAGAGAGAAAAGCCCGAGAGCTCGGGCTTGGGAGAGAGCGACTAGCCTATTGCGCGCCCGACCACCCAGTTGAACCGATTTTTCGTTTTTTATAATTTTTATTTCTATTCTATATATACAACTCACTGCACTTCATTTTTTTAATATTTGATAAGAGCAATAGCAATAGGTGGCCCTGCCACCGCCGTGCAATTCAGCGGTTGGTTGGGCGCCTATTGCGTACGCCTAGCCGAGAAGAGGAGAGGGAAAAGCCGGATAGCTCGGGCTCGGGTGACCGGTGCTGGTCGGTGGATGGGCGCCTATTGCGCGCCAAGAACCGCCGAGCCAAAAATTTTATTTTATTTTATATTATTATTTCTTCTATATATACGGCTCGTTGCACTTCATTTTATTGAAATATGTTCGAACTTTTTCCATTTTTTTCAATTTTTAATTTCGTGTTTGTAAAAAATTTGATAAATGAGAGGGCTAGGCTGGATTGTGGGAACGTTGTGGCATTGTTTGGGGTGTGATTATGTGACATGAGGCATTTAGGTTGGGTTGTTCCTATTGCGATTGCTCTAAACACCAATTAATTTCGTATTTGTTATTAATTTGATAAAAGGAATTAAATGTGAGAGCTAGGCTGGGCTGTGGGAAGGCTAGAGCCAATGGCGGATCCAGGAACAAATTATCGTGGGGTCGAACAAGATAGTAAATATTTATTTAAAATAATTGTTTAAATTAATTATTTTTATAAATATATTTTTTAATATAAATAATTCATGCGAGTATCGATATTCTTAAAACAACATACTCCACTTTCTTCGTCCCGTTATAAGCGAGACTCTTCTTTTGGATACATAATTTAAGAAAAAGACGTTTATGGAGCTAACTGAAGAAAGAATAAAATATGATCTTAGATAAAACAAAGATGCAAATAAATAATAAAGTAAGAGAGAACAATTATGTTATATTACGTATTTTGACAAAAAAATGACATACACATAGCATAATTTTTCTGTAACATACCAAATTTTTAAAGATTTAAAAAATTGAATATGAATAATAAGGTTGAAAATTTAAATTATAAAACTAAGAGTAGAAGAAATTAAGAAATATTTACTTTATATAAGTAGGTGGTTAATCTAGATAAATTGATTTGATATACTGTAAAAAAAATATTACTACTACTATTTAACATTAATTGATAAGATGAGAAAATATTTTTAATGGACTTCTAAGAATTAATTCAAATAAAGAAAATATTTCAAAGCCCATTTTACAATTAGATAACATATTTAAGATATTTAATCTTTTAAACTTAGTTAAATTTATTGATGCCGGTTTATTCTATTTCACGAGTGAATATAGGGATGAGAAAACAATGATGACATCTCCAATACCATTCCTCTTTCTCTTCGAAAACAAAAACCGCAGAAGGACTCTTCCCCTACAACTCCTTCGTTCTCGACAACAGTCTACCCATCCGGCTGCCTCACTTCCTTCCTTTCTCTCTGATCAGTCTTCTCATCATCACACACAACGTGAGGACGTGAGGTGGGGGCGGAGACGTGAACGCCGTAGGGTCGGGGGCCGAAGAAAGTAGCTTTCCGGTGCACTCCGTGGCAGGTGGTGGGGTCGGCCGACCCTGCCCGACCCCACCTGGATCCACCAGTGGCTAGAGCATTTGCTAGGCTTTGGGAAGGGCATGATGATGTGACATGAGGAATTTTAGGCTGGACTGTGGCTGAGTTGTTTCTATTGCTAATGCTCTTATTCTCTACTGTAGTAGATGTATTACCGTATTAGCAAAGTTCGAATTTTACTTTCTTTTTTAGTTTTATTAAAAGTGCCGATTTGTCTTTTTTTATTTATTTATATGATAGAAGATGGAGTAAGATGTTTTAGGCGATCCTTATCGAATTGTGTGATAATAGAACCTTTGTTTTATACACTAAAGATCTTTGTTGGTATGATTAAAAGGAATGAAGGTATTAATAAAATAACATTTTTTTTGCATTTTTTTTGCATTTCCATTTTATTTTCCCTTTCATTCCATCATGCCAAACAAATGAACCGAATATTATAGAAGTAAGATTCACATTCTATTCCATTATTATATTTAACCATGACAAGAAAGATCTTAAATGTTTATTCTATTTTTATGGATATAATAAAAATCATACTCCCTTTATCCTCTATTTATTGTTCACTTTTGTCATTTTCGCATGTCCCTTCTTTATTGTCTCACTCATATTAAAAATTAAATATAAAAATAGGAATTGTATCCCGCTAACCTTTTCAATTCACTTTCTTTATATGTCTTAAAACTCATGTCGGAAAGAACGTGAACAATAAATGGATGACGAAATGAAATAAATACATATCAATAATAACATATTTACCGATTATTTATTACACTAATTTTCATTCATATTATTCTGTGAGATACTTTAAAATTATCAGTGTTACTAAGGGCATAAATAACGCTGCAGGTCGGACCGCACTTGGGTCCCGGCCCGCGTCACCGCGCGATGGAGGAGAGAGATTTGCGGCCTGGGCCGCGCCCAGGGTCCGTCCTGGCGTTATATGTGCCCGGGGCCCCAATTTCTGAAGAAGGGGAAGAGAGAGGGGGAGAGGAAGAGGGAGAGGGGCGAGAGGAAGAGGGAGAGGGGCGATGGAGCCCCAATTTCTGAATTTTTTTTTTGCATTTGGTAGAGGAAGAAGAGGGAGGGGGAGAGGAAGAAGAGGGAGAGGGAGAGGGGCGACGGTTTTTACCACTTTGACTTTCTAATTTTTAATTTTTTTAATGTTCTAAATTTTAATTTTTTTAGTTTATAATTTATTAATTTTTTAATTTAAAATGAATTTCTCGTGCTATAATTGTTCAACATTTTCAATTTTTACAAGTAAAATAGGTTGAAGTTGTGAATAGTGCAATTTAATAGTTGTGGTCTGGTATGGGGCCTGCAGGGTTAGAGGAGTTGTGGCCTGAGACTCAAATTTAGGGGAATGATGACGTGGAGGGGACTTGGAACATGAATCCGGGCCAGGGTTGTGGATGGCCTAAGAGTGATATACTGAAATACATCCATTCAATTTGGTTAGTACTTAGTACATGGTCTATTTGTGAGACTCTAGTGATAGCAGGCTCATAAATTGGGGCCTGGTTGCGATTTTTCATACGTACAATTCGCCCCCATGTGTTATTGGGAAAAGAGGCGAGGTGCAGTCGCTCGGTGCACCGAGCCACGCCTAGAGGGCGGTTTGGTGCGCCAGACCTAGCAGGTACATGGACCATAGGAATTAAAAATATATATTTATCAAAATTGATTTTCTAAAAAAATTTAGTACTATAATCAGTTTCATATAGATATATGTAGATACTCTCCCACTCCTGAAAAGTATGAATATTTGATTTGGCGTGTATTTTAACGTATAATTAGTAAAGTAAGAGAAATAGATAAAGAGTAGTATAAATATTTTTAGTGGAGAGTGAACTCCACATCATTAATAGTGTAATATAATGGTATAAATTATAAATAAAATGATGTTCAAGGTTAATATGTTATTTTACTATTTCAAAATTAGAAAATTCATACTTCTCAGGAATAGACTAACAAGAAAATAGTTCATACTTTTCATAGATGAATGGAATATATTTTAATGTTTAAGCATTCATAATATATATTAAATCAAAGGAGTATCCATACATAAAAGGGAACTTGATTTCTTGAATAAGCAACTCGATGATATACATTACATTAAAGAGGGTAAATATTAAATACACAGCCTAATTTTCCATCATAAATACTAGTACTAGTATTTTTAGAGCAATCCATCAAATAAATACCTTTGCTAGATTGTTACACAAATCCAACCTCATATTCATTTATTCAGTCATCAGCATAATTTGTTTCCAAATACTCCCTCCGTCACACAATAGAGTCACTTTTATTGTGGACACGAGTTTAAGAAATATAAAGAACAATAGGTTAGAAAAGTTAGTGGAATATATGATCCACTTTTTTATATTGATTTTATAATAAAATATGATTGAAGTGAGTTAGTGGAATGTGAGAGCTACTTATCATTTATGATAAAAATGAAGTGTGACTCTTATTGTGAGACGGAGGGAGTATATAACAAATCAGGAATCAAAACTCCCCTATCGTCAATAAACCTCCATTCCAAAATCTGAATTCCAGTCACATTTTACAGAGCAAGAGAGAAATAGACAAAACAAGACAAAAAAAACCCTCTCTGCTTTCACTATAAAATTTGCCCCAATATCCCATCACAGTTGAATTTAACAACAATGAATTTTCAAGCCAAGTTGTTCTCCCAAATCATGACAAGATCAGTTAATTGTATTTGTACATCCATATAAGAAATTCAAGAACATGCATATGTCAACTGTTAGAAAATTACATTGTATAAATGGACGAGATAACTCAGCTGGATCAGGAAGGATAGTGATAGTGAGGCCCATGAGATGCGCACGCTTTCACCTACTGCTGTTTTGGTTGTCTACTAGACGCTTCTCTACCTCCTGTCGGAGTGATTCTAGCAGGGGTTGACTTTTCAGCTTTCGAGAACTGAATCAAGACCTGCATGAGGATTGTCACGATAGCTAAACAAATCGCTGAAAAGGTGATGCCTTTCCACGACGAGAAGATTGAGGACCGCTGGAAAACTTTCCATGCTCCCAAAATGAGCAGTATGGCCCAAGAACAGACCACCTGTCATTGCAAGAGACGAGAACAGGTTACAGCTGCTAGATAGAGGGTTAAGAGTGTGGAATAGAAGGAGATACTATCAAGTACTAATTACCAAAAGGGACTTCACCGGACGCCCAATGTCTTGCCGTCTTTCACCAAAGGAGCCCTCAGCTATGTGCTTGTCCAATAACTTATCCTGTTACGAGGATCAGAATATGACATTGATCAATTTTCTGATTAAGGTAAGAAAATGGAAAATATCAAATAGCAATTTAGTAGAAGTGAAACACCTTGGCTACAAAGGCATCTTTACACCATTGAGCAACTGCTTCATCTGTTTCTGGCAAATCCTTCATCAAGTGTCGCTTGAGGTGCACATGAACCTTAATAATACCGTAATAACATAAATATTTGAAAAGCACAAAAATCGGGTTCAATTAATATCCACAGAAGTAGTAGCAAGCTCTGTATTCGGTAATTACTAGAAACACCATTTTTCACACTGGACCAGTAGTTGCATAAATAGGGTCAAAACCACATAATATTTCCAACCACAAATCAACAAGTTCTAAGCAATAAGATTTACAGGCTTACCACCGAAGATTGTCCTTTAAAAAGTCTGAGCATGGTTGGTTGAGGAGATGCTTTGGGAATAGCAACCGTCACGTCATATATAGCAGGAACAAATGAACGCATATGACTTACTGCTGTTACAAAACCCTGAAAGACGGCCAAAATGAAACAATGCTGAACATATGGGACTTTGAGGAACAAAGACAAAAACAGCAATGAAGTCAGAAAATCTCAATATTCCACAGCCTCTAGACTAAAAAGGCAGTATCCACTGCTTAGTTATATAGGAGTAGTACTTAAAGTGAAGTAACACACAGAAAGAAGGGGTACTAAATTTCAGAAAGAAGCCAGAAATTAATACAAAATTCAATGTTCCATAAAGTATGGATTATCTTAACTGATGCGGTCACATAAATTTATTAGGGTATAACTTATAAGTGTATGGTTTCGTCTAAATACTATCTGTTTCCCCAATATTCCAAACATACTTGGAAACAAGAGCTATCCATAATACATCAATCTTGAAAGGCAATGCTGAAATGAGAAAGTGTGCCACATTAAATTTACAAAAATGACCAAACTGGCCTAGATATTTAATGAGACACATTTTGACAAACCATGAGAACTTCTAGAAAATGTGAAGCCTCCATTTGAGGAAATATGTTAAGTAACTAGAATCTCTGGAAATAACTTGGCTACAATGAATGCCAATTAGTTAAGAACTTAAAAGACGATCACAATAAAATTAGAAGAATTAAAGTTTCTAAGTTCTAAAATGTGAAATAAGTATGCTGGTTAGTATTAGGCTTAAGCATTGCAAAATGGAAATATAATGCATATTAAAAGAGGGTTGAGTTGTAACCTTAGTTCGAGGAATCAATACATTTTTTGGAACTGGCAGCCCAGTTGAGATTGCGTACTCTTGAGCAGCTAAAAGTTTTGCCTGCGTGAAGCGAGTCCCCTCAACAAAGAGTGCCAGCCAAAATGGCAGAGGAAAATCCCTTAGCCGTTGAAGTCCTGACTGCAGTAAATTTTAACCACTATCAATTAGGCAATCAAGTAAGGTAGAAACAGAAGAGAAAGAAACAATACACACAGAAGAAAAAAGTAAAATGGAATATGAATGATTGAAAACTCATTGCCAAATATTCAACCACTCAACAGTACCTTTAAGGTGCTTTCATCCTTTGCCCAGTTTCTTTCAAGAAAGAGATATTCAGAGAACCACATAGACCATCCTATGACCTGCTCGGAAAAAAATTACATTGTATATTTGAGCATGCGTTGTTGCACGCTCCAAAGAAAAGGTTGAACAGAAAGGATACAAGGAGCAAAATAGAAAAACAAGAACTTCTTAATTGACACGGCAGGGAAGATGGTTTTAGTCATATTTGACTGGCCACACTTGTTATGTGTACTTCAACTATTACAGTACTACGAAAGAGAACATAATTTATTACTAGTATATAATATCGGTGCAAATTCCGGCTATTCTTGGTGTAGTTCTTGGCCCCGAGTAATAAACTCCAGATATAGTGCCCATACGACCTTCATCTCATATATTTTAGTTTTATTTATTTAAAGAAAGATTCCTATTTACTTGCTGTCAGTCGTACTATAAAATGTCTTTAGCCTTTTGCATGTAGAATCATTTCATCAATGAATAAATGCATCAAAACAGTCTGTCTTATGACTCATATACAGCGTTATTAAAAGCGCGCCCTGGGGCTGCTCGAAGCTCTGCTGTAATCGCCCCAACACCACTGAGGGGCGAGCGACATTCATGGGGGGCCGGGGCGGCTGGGGCGAGAGAGGGGTGACGATGGGGCAATTTAAAATGAGAAGGGAAGAAGATGAACAAACTCCTTTATATTTGAA
Source organism: Salvia splendens (assembly GCF_004379255.2). Taxonomy (NCBI): domain Eukaryota; kingdom Viridiplantae; phylum Streptophyta; class Magnoliopsida; order Lamiales; family Lamiaceae; genus Salvia; species Salvia splendens. The sequence goes on from NC_056046.1 coordinate 17,216,459, forward strand.
TATAGACAACTTCTTAGGTAGTTTAAATGTAAGATGCAGGTTGCAGGTCTCTATAATAATTACACCCATACACATTCTCTTTCTCCGTCATAGGCACGCTTTTTTAATTAATAATTCCATTTTTTTCCTCTCTCTCTCTAAGAGGGTCTCATTTACTAACTAAGTACAAACGCACGCTCTCTCTCTCATAGACACTTTTCCATACTCTGCAGACACTTTTACATGCACTTAGATAGAAAAATACATTACCCATAATATTCATTATATTAGGAGCATCCACCTATGTATCTAAAGTACGCCGATTAAAAAAATACAGTAGTACATATTCAAAAAATGTTGTGGTGGATCAATACAAAATAATAGTGCAGTGTGTTATGCAAATTTTGAGTTATTAATGCACCCCGATTCGTGGTGGCGGTGGGGCGCACGCCCAGTCCCCCCGGGTGCACCACGCACCCCTAACAACACTTTCCATATACTGATCAGAAGACACAAAACAGTATTGAAAACCAACTTCAAGTGAAAGCTATGGGATTAATGTCATAAGAAGGTTATCATTAGGCACTTACAGGAAGGAGCTTTGACGATTTCTTCATAACAGCCAGAGTGCTACCAAGGCAACCTGAACGCTATCAAAAGATATACAAATTTCGGTAACTAATAGCGGCGTAATAAAGATGACACCAAAGAACCAGATGTGATCAAGCATATGTCAAAACTCTCAACCTAGCACTTTCTATGTTCAGCAATTACATATGACACAGGAATGTTTCTTGAGGGCACCGATATTCCAATAATAAAAAATGAGTGTCTCAGAATCTATATATCTGATTCATGGCGCATGCACCAGAATAGGTACAAGTGTAAAAGCATCTCTTGTATGCATTATTATCTCCAACTAGGTGAAATCCTTGTTGCCACTCAATTTGAAATAGCTTGAAATTTGAGCCAAATGCCAACTTCTAACAATGTACTGCTAAATTAATCTATGATTATACTTTTAATTGCTGATAATACAAAATGTATTCATTATATATGTGGATATGATGCATCAATTTCAAATAAGCGGGTCCATTTCTCTGCATTACATAATCATGATATTCATTGTTCAATGCACATGGGGAAAATAGACATAGTTCTCATACTAAATTGGCAGATGCATATAATCATTGTTTAGAAGGCAGATGGCAAACCTGAGCCAAAACCCATCCAACAAGCCAATCAATGTCACTCCTGTGGTTACACATGACGAGTGCATGTTCTTTACCTGGAAATTACCAATATAACATGACATGAGTGACTCAAGGAATATCGTGGTAAGGTATCCAGATTAACTACGAAGAACTAAGTGGGCTTACCCATTAACTGGAAGGTTTCAGAATCAGTGTACAGTTCAATCTGAAACCAAATTAGCAAAGGGACGTGAGGCAGACAGGTGGTTCAAATGAAAACAAACCGCTTTAATGACCCTTCATGCATAAACACAACAGCATGCTAAAAGAAAATATTTTGGGCGTTGAGATTTGGGTGGTATAGTGTAGGCTGAATCTGTAAGGCAAGAAAAATTTCCCATGTATAGGATTAAAACTGGTTACAATCATCACTAGCATAATTTTTACCTAAGAATCTCAAGAACATCATAACATGCTCAATGAGATTACATCTAACAAGTTAGACTCTAGAGAGCTCAATCTGTTGTTAGAGTATTGTTGGCTCAAAAGACTATCTTCCATCGCACTGCAACTACAAATTGTACTGAAGATTAACATCAAACTAGCAAGTAAACGCAGTAACACGACAACTCAATAAGTTACATCAACTGATATGCACTTCCACTGCAGATAGCAACCTATGCTGGAGCTAATAAGCTAAATTGAGTATTACTGGTGGGTTATATAACCATTTCTACAGAGGATTTTCACCTTGAGACCAGCCCACCAATCGATCAGCCACACAAGCTCGAGCCATAATAGCTCTGCAACCTGCCGGTTTATCCTCCGGTAAGTGCTCTTCGAAATAGGCCTTATTAGCACATAGCACACTGCCTGGAAAAACAGACACGGAAAGTAATTAAAAGGGGAAACACATATACACACACTCACACACTAAGGGAAATTTACTCAGGTTAGACCACAGTCAGCTAAAGGTTAATTTATAAAACAAAAAACAAATTGATTAAAGCAAGCAAAACTGCACAATCGTTGATTTGGATATCGCTGGCTCAAAACTGCACAAATAAAACCAGCTGAAAACTGCACAAAACTCAATTTCGATTTGGCTCTCATTGGCTGAAAAGTGTTGTAAAGTACAAAATCCCAAACAAGCAACCCTCAATGAATCATATTCATACAAAGCTGAAACTGTGAGGCACCTGGATTAGGTTAACGGCGAGTCCAGAACAGAAGAATAGAACGCCCAACGGCAAAACAACAATAGCAGCTGGGATAGCCATAAACGAGAATCAGAAGCCTCTCTCTCCGATTAGGGAGCGAAGGAAGAGGGCACAACTACCGCAATAAATATAGGGCATAAAATTGGGGGAACGAAAAGATAGATTAGAAGCAGGATTTCATTTCATCACAAAACTGTGTAAAGTTAAATCCGTGTGTATGCTGATAAATGCCTTTTCGTTGGAGGGGTATATCTCGTACGAAAAAAATTTACTCATATCCAAATATAAATAAGTTTTTAATTAATTTGTAATATTTGTGCTATCCTTAATTTATTCATCCGTTTGTGATTCGAATTAGGCAATTAACAATGTATTTTCTCAACAAAAATTATGACGTTTGTGTTGATATATTCATGTTACTTTGTTGACAATTTTTAATATAATGTATTGATTTAGTTCGCAAGTAGCACATTAAGATGTTTAATATTTGATCACCTGTATATCAACATATTTGGGGCATTACTGTTGAGATTGTCAACGGCACGTTGTGGGGTTTGGGTGGAGCTAAGAGCACCCACAATCGTGCTCTTGCCAGCGAGCACGGTTGTGGGCCCGACCCCACTTTTTCTGCATGCTCTTCGGCAAGAGCACAACACACACAGTTGTGCTCTTCCGCAAGGACGAGCACAATTCAATTTAAAATTCAATTAAATTAAAACATTTCCATAATATTAAAATTCATTAAATAACTGAAATAACATTACAAATTACAAATAAAATAAAAAAGATATAATTAAAATCCTAAAAATTTAAAATTACATAATTAAAATCCTAAAAATTACATAATTAAATTCGTAAAATTAAAAAAAAAAAACACTACTCGTTGCCGAATTTCGCTCACATGTGTTTGATTAAGTCTTCTTGTAGCTCAATGTGGGTTCGGGTATCGCGCATTGTGAGCCTTGTTTCGAGCCTCTCCCACACCGTTTTATGCCGACCTCGGCGTGGGGGAGACCTCGCGATTGAGCTTCCGGCTTCATTCTCGTCGTAGAAGCTAGCCGCCCTCGGTCCTTCGTCGGCTATAATCATGTTGTGTAAGATAATACACGTGTACATGATGTCGTCGATATTATTCACGTACCAGAGCCAAGCCGGGGCGTTCACAATGTTGAATCGGGTTTGAAGGACCCCAAAGGCTCTTTCGGCGTCTTTCCGAGCGGACTCTTGACGCTGCGCAAAAAAAACCCGTCTCGGGTCTTGCGGGTTGCTGAGCGTCTTCACGAAAGTCGACCACCTTGGGTAGATACCATCGGCGAGATAGTAACCTATGTGGTATGTATTTCCGTTAATGGTGAAGTCGACCGCCGGTGCTACACCATTCATCACATCATTGAAGAGTGGTGAAGAATAGAGCACGTTCAAGTCGTTGTTGGATCCGGCAACGCCAAAATATGCATGCCAAATCCATAGGCGGTAGTCGGCGACTGCCTCAAGGATAAGTGTTGGGCCGCCGCCTTTGTGACCCCTTAAGTGTTGCCCCCTCCAAGCAGTCGGGCAATTCTTCCACCTCCAATGCATGCAGTCAATGCTGCCAAACATTCCGGGAAAGCCATGGACTGATTCGTGAAAACGAAGCAACCGTTGGCAATCATCGGTGACGGGTACCCGAAGGAATTCATCACCGAAAGCTGTACGAATGCCCTCGCAAAAATTTTTTAGACAAAGGATTCCAGTGGACTCACCGACATGCAAATACTCGTCGAAGAGGTCGGCCGTTTGCCCAGTAGCGAGTTGTCGGGTGGCACACGTACACTTCTGCAATAGCGTGATACTTTGCCGGCCGACTGCATCTGGACCGGTTTGGAAGAATTCAACACGTGCGGACAATGTGTTGACAATTCGCATAAACAAGCGCTTTGACATGCGAAAACGGCGCCTGAAGTAATCTGTCGGAAACCGCGGCTGGTCGGCAAAATAGTCGGCAACGAGCCTTTCGTGGGCTCCCTCCCGGTCACGATGGATGTAGCGGCGAGTTGATCTAGTTCATTGAGGAGGAGGAGCGGGGGTATTCGCCGCGACATATGCTTCGTAAGCGGCACGATGTTGTTCGTAGTATTCTTGTTCTTCGCGCTCCACTTCCGCCATAAGATGGGTGAAACCCATTTGAGGTATTGAGTGAGAGATGAAGGTGAAGATATTTTGTATGAAAATTATGAATGAGAGATGATTTGATGTGATAAATGGATGATGAATGCGTGTATTTATAGATGATTTTGGGGAAAAAAGAATAAAAAAATACAGAAAAACGGGTAAAAAAACGGTCATATTTTTGGGATTTGGAAAATATTTTTATAATTAAATACCGAATTTTTTTAAAAAATAAAAATATTCAAAGGCAACGGCTATGTCGTTGCCCAATCGTAGCACGCCACGTCAGCTGCTCGCTGGCACGGACGTGCTCGATTCATCGAGGAGCGCCGTGCTAGTGGCGCGAGCGCAGCGGCGGACGACCTCCTCCGTGCCGCTGGCACGGACGGACGGACGCCGTCCGTCCACCGTTGCAGATGCTCTAAGTCCGCACGAATTTGTTTTTGAGTCACACTAAAAGACCTCAAACTAATTAGGGGTGGATAATATTTATATACTAATCTAACTTTTTGTTGAAATTAGAGAACCAAATTGAAACAAGAAGTTAGAGACCAAGAAGATGAGGAGCACAAAAGGGAATTTTATTCAAGGAATTGTAATTGGGATTTTCGTAGCTTCTCTCTTCTAAAAACAGAAACAACAATGGGCATTAAATCCCTAAAACAGATTCCAACACTTAGCTGAATCAACGGGTGAAAATTAAAAGATTCTAACTAATTTTTCATCCGACGGCTCCCGATCGATCACAAGATATGATCCAAATTCAGCTCCTTTCACTTGATTTAGTTTCCATCAGCTTTGAATAGACGATCAATACAACTTCAGCAGCCAAATCTTGCAATTCTCCACCTTGGCTGATCAAGTTGTCTCAAGACCCTTCTCTAGTGAAAAACGTTGTGCTTGGCCAGGATGATCGCGTTGTTGCTGTCACAGCCGATTGCCAATGACTCCTGCACCACCTTGAAATCTGATGCAATTCCTTTCAACCAAAATATTTCTTTCACTGTTGCTGTGTGTGTCATGTACTCAGCATCCTTCGTGGATAAAACCACCACCCCTTGCAAGTTCGATTTCCAGTTGCCTGCAGCTCCATACATAGTGAAAATATAACCCGTTTGTGACCTTCGATTATTAACATTTCCTGCGTAGTCACTGTCATAGTAACCCACCAATGCATTTTCCAAATAACTCTTCCTAACCGGTTCATCATCCATTGAATCCGAATTCAAATTGTGAATCACTCCTACATCAGATTCATTACTCAACTTAACATCCATAGGTGGGAGATCCTCTTCCATCCTGCAATCTGAACCATTATTACCAGTAACTGAGCAAGTTTGCACAATACAAGCACCTTCGGTGTCACTATTGCCTCCATGACCGGCATTAGAGACACCAGTGCCAAATCCAAGCCGAATCTTATCGAATCCAAGACATTTTCGAGTCTTGCTGAAGAATATCTTGCACCGCTCACTGGATCTTGTTCTGACACATTGAGATACCATTACAAAATCCTTGCCACAAGATGAAAGAGTCTGAACAAAAGCAGATTTCTCCTCATCAGTCCAATCAGTAGAATACATCTTCCCACAGCTCTCATCGGAGCATTCGTCATCAACATATAATAATACCTCGTTGAAGTCCACTCCATATTCTTGAGTGAACCCTCTAGCAACCAAACGAGCCTTGGATCTGATTTGCTCACCATCTGCAGATTCAATTTTCCTTTTGAACAACCATTTACAGCTAATGATCTTCCTGTCCTCCACCTTATCAACCAATATCCAAGTACCATTTTTGATAAGTGAATCAATCTCCTCTATCATTTCCTTTAGCCACTGATCCTTCTCTTCACACTGCATAGCTGCTGCATAGGAACTTGGTTTTGAATAATAAATCTGCTCAGCCACACATAAAGCAAAGTAGAGCATTTCTGAATCAAGGAACTTAGATGGTGGTCTGATGTTCTGTCTTCTGACTCTATCCCAGGCCAATTGGTAATTTCTCAGACCATCACCATCATTAGTATGACCTTCTTCCTGTCCATCCCCAGCTCCACCTTGAGCTGTGTCATCCCTGGTCTGATCATTATCAGAATCAGAATCAGTGTTAGCTCCACCTTGAGAAGTGTTTTGTAAAATTATGTTATCATTTGGAGTTTCTTTCTAGATTACTCATTGACTTCCAGATTTTCGTTGTCCTTGTTGAGTGGCATCACATTCTCCACAAAGATCACATCTCTATTCTTCCTAGGCTCAATACACCGCAGCCCATAATAGCCTTTAACTCCAGCCTCATACCCTACAAGAATCACTGTGGCTTGTAGATAGTAGAGATTTCCTCTCCTTTCTCCCTGCATAACCAATTCCCCATCTTTCCTGATGGTCATCTTCCCCTCAAAGGATTCAAATGAGCATCCCTTGCGTTCAAGCAACCCAAGTGATATGAGGTTCCTCTTAACTTCAGGAATCAACCTCACATCACTCAAGATTTTAATGGAGCCATCAGCCAGCTGCAATCTCACACTCCCAACTCCTTTAACCGAACAAACTTGATTGTTTCCAAGAACCACATATTCACCACTCATAGTTTCAGTAAATGACTCAAACCAATCTATGTTCGGACACACATGAAAACTACATCCGGAGTCAAGAATCCAACATACAGACTCACCTTTCATCATCACATTCAGCACCTGAGGGACATCATTCTCTTCCACATAATCAGAGCTGCTAGTCCCCTGCGCCGCTTCCTGCGCTTGTTTTTTCTTCCACGCGTAGCAATCCTTTTTCAAATGGCCCGGCTTCTGGCACCAATAGCAAGACCGTGTTTCCCTCTGCTCCGTGAATCCACTCTTGAATCCATCATCTTCTTTCTTGAAGTTCTTTTTCCCCTTAAATTTCTTGATATTCAGGCTCTCTGCGTGTGAATCGTGATTTCTGACTACGCCCTTTTGTAACTCCTTTGCCATGAGAGCCGAATGAACCTCGGAGAATGTAATCTCCTTATCACGACCATACAAGATCGCATCTCTCAGCTGGTCATAGGAGTCAGGCAGCGCATTGAGGGCCAAAATAGCCTTATCCACATCACTGACCTTAACATCACAGGCCACCAAATCATCTACAGCCTTATTAAAATCCTCTAGCTGCTCAAGAATCGATTTATCACCAGAAAAACCATAGGAATATACCTTTCTTTTCATGTATAATCGATTAGCTAAAGACTTACTACAATAGATCTCATCTAACCTTTCAAGAATCTCAGCAGCTGTCTTCTGTTCCTGAATTTCTCTCAAAACCTTATCACCAAGGTTCAAGATCACCGCACCATAGGCCTTGAGCTGCATCTCAGCCAGCTTCGCCTGTGCCTTCTCATCCAGAACAGGTGCCTTCCCTTTGCTCTCGGGATCTGGCTTCTCCAAGACCGCTGCGCATCCCTTCTCGATCAAAATTGCTTTAATCTTCATCTTCCATAGGCAGTAATCATTCTTCCCATCAAATTTGTTTGACTCCAAAAGCAACGCCATTTTCGAACAGATCTCCGACTTCTTCCAACGATTCTCCTCCCTTCCCACAGACGGCGCCACTTGTTGAAAATGGAGAACCGAATTGAAACAAGAAGTTAGAGACCAAGAAGATGAGGAGCACAAAAGGGAATTTTATTCAAGGAATTGTAATTGGGATTTTCGTAGCTTCTCTCTTCTAAAAACAGAAACAACAATGGGCATTAAATCCCTAAAACAGATTCCAACACTTAGCTGAATCAACGGGTGAAAATTAAAAGATTCTAACTAATTTTTCATCCGACGGCTTCTGATCGATCACAAGATATGATCCAAATTCAGTTCCTTTCACTTGATTTAGTTTCCATCAGCTTTGAATAGACGATCAATACAACTTCAGCAGCCAAATCTTGCACTTTCCTCACTCATCCCGATATGAGATGAGTTTGTAACCCAACAATTACCTCATACACCACCTTATATTATAATAGCGCATAAATTGTAGATGTTGGATGAAAATGACGAACGGCCCAGAATTATGCGATTTAGCCCCTAAAATCAATGTAAAAATTGGTATACTGACCTACACTGAACCATATAACTTAAAATCTGTATAATCATCAGTGATGATGTGGCGAATTTTTGATGGGAATAAATGCAAGTAATAAATGATCACAACACGGAAAATTACGTGGTTCCATTTACTGAGGTAAATCTACGTCCACGGGAAGAAGAGAGGGCAAATTTGTATTGCTTGGTCTCGCTTACAGATTACAATACTGATTTGCTATAAGATTCAGGATCTAGAGAGCTTAACCCCTGTCTATCTGATCTAGGTTCTATTTATACATTGAACTAAGATCGTGGTTTGCAGCACCACTCACTAGATCGTGGATGGTTGATAACTGCTTAACACCACTAAATAGATCGTGGGTGTAATGGAGGTCGTGGAGATCCTGCATGGGTCCACTATCTCCTTGTTCGGTCGAACACTGAGACCGAACTGCTGAACTTTGCCGATTAGCTTTTGCCGATCTGAGAGTAGAGCTTGATTGGTTCTTTTGCCGATCTGAGAGTAGAGCTTGATTGGTTGGCTTTTACCGAGCTGTAGGCTGCGACTCTACTCTTTGGTTGTGCCGAACCGAACTCTTTGGTCATGCCGAACTGATACTCTTTCTTGGGTTTTGGGCTGATTGGCCGTCACTGTTATTGGGCTCGCAACTAGGGTTTAGTTGTTTAGTTCGTACCCCATCACCACCCCCCCGAAAAGCGAAGTGAATCACTTCGGCATTTTGGATAAATGTAAGGGGGAGGCTGACGTCAGGGGACGTGCCATGCACGTGTCTGCATTAAATGTGACAGTAAATCCGGCCGTTGAATCCAGAAAAAGTGGGATTTGAAACGGCGCGACGGATTTGAAATGCCTTTGCGAATCCGATAAATATTTCCTTTCTTCATCATTGGAAACACTTTTGCGATTATTTCTTCTGTATTCTCTCCCTTTTTCGAAAAATTTTCTTCCGCTTCTTCAAGACTTTCTTCAGACTTTCGACCATCAGAGAGTAAGAATCATGTCTTCTTCTTCTGAATCTGTTTCTGAATCAGGTAGCGGTAGGAAGGGGGGTAAGGGGTCTTCTGGCCGGAAGAAGTCCGGGGAGAAGACGGTAGAATATTTTCCGAGCATTTTGAGTAAGGATACTGTGATATCCTTACACGGAAAATATTTTCTACCTGGGGGTTTAGTGGTAATTCCCTACGACCTTCATAGGGCTGATTCGCCGCCGGAGGGTTACGCCACCGTTTACGAAGCCTGCTTGGAATGCGGGCTTCGTTTCCCTCTTCCCCCTGCCTTTGTAGAGCTTCTTGATTTTTTTCAACTCCCTTTAGGTCAAGTGACTCCGAATTCTTGGAGGCACTTATCGGCCTTTGCTGCCGAACTGCGTAGATTAGGAAAGGATCTGTCTCTGAGGGCAATCCTTAATTTCTTTCAGTTTAAGAGGAAGGGATCCTGGTTTTACTTGATCCCTTTACAGCCCTTTAGAGCCTTTTGTAAAACCAAATGGCCGAAATGGAAAAATCGTTTCTTTTTTTACAATAGGACAGCGGCTCCGGGCTTTTCCTGGAGAGGGCCGAAGTCCGTAATTCCTCATCCTCGGTTAGAACCGTTGAACGAGCTCGAGGGCGAGCTCAATAAGATTCCTATGATTAGGAAACAGTACTCGGAATCTGAGCTCGTCAAGGGTGACTTCGTGTTCGATATCTCGTCTTCGGACGAAGAGACTGATGGTGAGGATTTCTTTTTTATGCTTTACTGCTTTAACGACGAAGACTAACCTTGTTTTCTTGCTTTTTGGCAGTGAACATGCTAAACAAGCTCGGTCGCAAATCCTCCGAATCTAATGAGCCGGAGAGACAGAAAGCCACCGGCTCGGCGTCTGATGCCGAGAAGAATCCGAAAAGGCAGAAGACCTCTTCTTCGGATCCAAAAAAGCCGGAGTCGACTTGGGCAAAGGGGAAGGGATGATTCAGAAACCCCCAAGAGCGCCGGAGAAAGACATTGTCTTGGCGGCCCCTTCGGAACATGTCTGTGAGCCTTTTGCATGGCCAACGGACTTTGTAGAGGTGAATTCTCTTCTTGATTTTCTGGCCTTGCTTTTTTCCTATATTTTTTGTGGCCCCTCTGTTGACTTTTTCCTTTTTCCATTTTCAGAGGAACAATATGCTCTCCAAGCTCGTCGCCGTTGAACTCTCCAAAGCGTCCAACGATTATGCTGAGATGCAGAGGAAGTTGAATGCTGCTCGTCACCAGGCCGAACAGGCTCGGGCAGACTTTGAGAAGGCAAGGGCCGCTAGGATCTCGGCTCAGGATGAAGCTCAGCGTGCCAAAAACCAGCTCATCATGCAGAGAGAACAATCTAAACAGAGGGAGGCTGCCGCCGTGGTTGCTCAGGGGGAGGCTCTCCGTGTTTTCGCGGAGAAACTCTTTTTGAGCAATCAATTTTCGGCCTTTATCGGTGATCTGCTGAAATTGATGACCGATAACGCTGAGCAGGGACCCGAAGTCGTCCTGCCGCTGTATGGCCGAGAGATTTCAGCTCGTCTCCAGAGTCTGCCGCTCCTTGAAGAGCTTGCTTCTTCCTCGGTCCTGCTCTCTGCTGAAAGAGTCCGTAACTGCCGCGCTGACCGGGACGAGAACATGGAGGCCATCTTTGCCTCCTTGGGACCTGTTTCACCCGCTTCAATCTTTAACGAAGAGGGTGGGCAGGAAAACGAGGCCGGCAAGGAGACCGAGCAGACGGATCAGCAGGCCGGCGACGGGCATGCCGAGCAGGAGGTGCAGCAGATCGGCGATGGGGGCACCGAGCAGGCTGGAGGGAGTAGGGAGGCCGAGGCTGAAGCCGAAGTAGGCAAGGAGAAGGAGGCTGAAACCCACAGAGGAGCCGGAGACGAAACTGGCGGAGTATGATTTCGTCTCCCTTCTCTTAGTTTAGTTTCTTTCTCTCCTTGTAAAATGGCCTTGAAGCCCTCCTTGTGTAAAAAATTTTTCTTGTGAATGAAAAAATTCTTCTTTCTACACTCGTGTCTTCTTTATAGCTTTTCGTAATCTCTTTTACTCCTGTTGTGGTTTACTGCCTGCTCGGTAAACTGAAATGCCGAACTGACATAGCTGCTTTGTATTCTTAACTCTAAGGAGCTGGAGGTACTTCACTGGAAGCGGCTATACTCTTCGGCTTTAAACGAAGCTGAGAAAAAAGCCATAGATGACCAGGTGAAGTATGACGAACTCTTGGCTCGGTTAGTGGAGCTGGAGTCCAACAATAAGGACTTAAAGTCCATAAAGAAAGATCTGGAGGCCGAGCTGAACACTGTCATCGCTGAGAGGACTGCATATGAGGATTTCATCTGCGGGCGCGGGGGAATGACCATATCTGAAGTTCAGAATCAAGTTGATGAACTGTGGGAGGAGCTTCATGTACTCCGGAAGAACAATGCGCTGGAGAGCTCGGCTTGCCAACAAGTTGTGAAGTCATTGCGGCGCTTGGCTTCTCGGTACGACATCATTCTTTCCCGGCGTCCCTCAATCGAGAGATTCCTTAGGCGTTTCCCGCCAACAGATGCTCACACTCCAACTCAAACCTCTAATCCACTTGCTCAAGATTCTACTCCAAACCAACAACGGACTCAGGATGAACCGGAAACGTCAAGACGAGAACGTACTCCAAGTCAGCAACGGACTCCGGAGCAACCGGAAATGTCAAGACGAGAACGCCCTGAAGTTCGTAGAGGAGTTGTGATTATGAGTGAGCAAGATCAGCGGATGCTTCGTGAAGAGACTCTTCGCCGCCGAGGTGCTAGAACTTCCCGGACTCAGGGAAGGGGCGGTAGGTCGATCAGAGCATCTCGTCGACCTACTTATTCTTCAACTGTTCGGAACACCCGAACTCAGCATCATGAGGATTTTTTGGATAGGTGGCTCAACTTTAGCAACCGTGGACAGTAGAATAGTCCTTTGTAATGGTGTAACGCCTTCTCGTAGGGCAGCGAAATTGTATGCCAAACAAGACTTAATAAATGAAATTTTTTCATTTCGCTTCTATCACTGCGTATTTACAGTTCAGCGATTTTTTATTTCATTTATTGTACTCGTCCGCGGTCTTATGAAGAAAACTCTTCTTTGGCCGGACTCGTCCTCAGTCTTATGAAGAAAACTCTTCTTTGACCGGACTTAGTTTGTGTCCTTATTTGGCGAGTTTTATCGCTTGGATTGGACTTTCCCTTTGTGTCCTAATTTGGCGAGTTTTATCGCTTGGATTGGACTTTCCTTTTGTGTCCTAATTTGGCGAGTTTTATCGCTTGGATTGGACTTTCCCTTTGTGTCCTAATTTGGCGAGTTTTATCGCTTGGATTGGACTTTCCCTGGTTGACCGAAGTGGTTTTCGGCTTATTGCAGTCCGTTTCAGACGAACTGCTTGTTTCTTAAGCTGAATTGTGGTCTTGTATCTTCCTTAGAAGCTTGGACTCACAATTGTCTTTAATACATGATCTAAAAAGGGGATCAGCCTTTAAAGATCAATATACCTCAGTAATATTTATAAGAGACAAAACGCACATAGAGACTAAACGCACATAAAGACAAATAAAAAAGACGAAAAAGATTTTAAACTTTTATAAAACGACCAGCATAAAGGACAAATAGAAACATGAAAGCACATATCCCTAGGACCGAACTAGATACAAGACTGACCGGACCTTGTCTCTTACAAATGGAACTTCTTGAGGTTGGAAATATGCCATGTTCGGGGTACTTGTTCTCCTGACATGTGAGTCAATTTATAAGACCCTTTTCCCAGGATTCTGACACCCGATACGGACCTTCCCATGTGGGTTCAAGTTTGCCCAGCTTTTCTGCTCGGCTTACTTCATTGTTTCTCAATACGAGATCTCCCACTTGAAACTGCAGCTTTTTCACCCTTTGGTTATAATACCGGGTTACTTGCTCCTTGTACTTGGCTGCTTTTATGCAGGCCAGTTCTCTTCTTTCTTCGGCAAGATCTAGTTCGGCTCTCAGTCCGTCATCATTCAGTTCTGTTGAGAAATTGAGTGTTCGGGGGCTGGGTATGCCGATCTCAACCGGAATTACGGCTTCAGTGCCGTACACTAGACTGTACGGAGTTTCACCGTTGGAGGTTTTTGGTGTAGTTCGGTAAGACCATAGGACTTGAGGAAGATTTTCTACCCATTGTCCTTTGGCTTGTTCTAACCGAGCTTTTAATCCTTTCACCAAAATACGGTTTGTTACTTCCGTTTGTCCGTTTGCTTGTGGGTGAGAGACCGAAGTGAACCGCTGTTGAATATTCAACTCTTGGCACCAATTCTTGAATGTCTTGTCGGTGAACTGAGTCCCATTATCCGAAATGAGGATATGGGGTATGCCAAATCGGCAAACTATGTTCTTCCAAACAAAATCCAATGCCTTCGAGCTCTTTATCGTAGCTAATGGTTCAGCCTCCACCCACTTTGTGAAGTAGTCCACGGCAACGATCAAGAATTTTATTTGCCGAGGAGCTTGTGGTAGTGGTCCTACTATGTCTATGCCCCATTGCATAAAAGGCCAAGGGCTTTGCATAGCACATAGATCGGTCTGCGGCATCCTTGGGATATTTGCATGGATTTGGCACTTCGTACATTTCTTAACGAGCTGTACTGCTTCTTGTACCATAGTTGGCCAATAATATCCCCATCTCAGAACTTTTTTAGCTAAAGCTCTAGCTCCGATGTGGCTGCCGCACGATACTTCATGAACTTCTCTAAGGATGTAGTCCGTCTCTTCTGGTCCTACACATCGCAATAACGGTTGAAGGTAGGACTTTCTATATAGGACTCCTTCATGAAGTTCATACCGAAGTGCTCGGCATGTGATTTTCCGAGCTTCTCTCTTATCCTCGGGCAGTTGTCCTTGATCTAGATACTTTGATATTGGCGTCATCCAGTTCGGCGAGCTGGTTACTGAAAGTACCTCAGCATCATCAATGCTTCTGTGCGGTAATTCCTCCACTTTTGAGCTCGGATATGAGGCCAACTTGCTTAAAGTATCTGCTCGGCCATTTTCCGCTCTGGGAATGCGGATTATCCGAAAATAAGAGAAACTTCGGCTAATGCTTTGCGCTTTGTCCAAGTATTTTTTCATCCTTTCATCTCGGGCTTCACTTGTACCCAACATGTGATTCACTATGACTTGTGAATCACAATGGATTTTGAGAGATTTGATAAATAGACTTTGCGCTAACCGAAGTCCGGCAAGAAGGGCTTCGTATTCGGCTTCGTTATTAGTGGTTGGGAATAAGAACCGAAGTGAATAAGTTACCTCGTGTCCGTCGGGAGAGATAAGTAGAATACCAGCTCCACTTCCCGTCTTATTCGAAGCTCCATCTACGAATCCAATCCAACAGTCCGGCGGCTCTACTTCGGGTTCCTGGGGCTGTGTTGGTTCATCATTGGTAGGGCTTTTCGGTTCGGCAATAATAGGGATTGCTTGATCGAACTTTGCCTCTACCAGAAAATCTGCCAAGGCTTGTCCCTTGATGGCTTTCCGAGGTAGATATTCTATTGAATGTTCTCCCAACTCTATGGCCCACTTGGCAATTCTGCCTGATGCTTCAGGCTTAGTCAAAACTTGCCGAAGTGGAAGATCGGTTAAGACGCATACCTTGTGAGCATAGAAATATGGCCGCAGTCTCCTTGCTGCATTTACTAATGCCAGAGCAATTTTTTCCAGAGGTTGATACCTTGTTTCGGGACCTCTTAATGCTCGGCTTGTAAAGTAGATAGGACGCTGCTTTAGGCCTTCTTCTCGTACAAGTACCGCGCTAATGGTTTGATCTGATGCCGCTAAATATAAGAATATCACTTCGGCATCTGTTGGAGCAGAGAGAATAGGGAGTTCGGCTAAATAACTTTTGAGTTCGTCAAAAGCCTTTTTCTGTTCGGCTCCCCACTCAAACTTTGGTGCCTTCTTCAAAACATTGAAGAACGGCAGTTGCTTTTCGGCTGCTTGGGAAAGGAATCTATTCAGTGCGGCTAGACATCCAGTTAGCCTTTGCACATCATGTATGGACTTCGGCATTGCCATGTTCTGAACAACTTGAACCTTTAGGGGATTTGCCTTGAGTCCGTCCTTTGAAACCCAACAACCCAGAAACTTTCCCGAATCTACCAAAAAGGTACATTTTTGGGGATTGAGTTTGAGGTTGGCTTTTTTGAGCACGTCGAGAGTTGATTTGAGATTGTCTTCGTAATCCGAAGTGCTTCTACTTTTAACAACTATGTCGTCAACATAGACTTCAACCTCTTTTCCGATCAGGTGCCGAAATAGTTTGTCTACCATCCTTTGATATGTGGCTCCGGCATTCTTTAAACCGAATGGCATCTTTTTATAAGCAAAAATGCCGAAGTCAGTAATGAAAGCCGTTTTTGAAGCATCATTCTCATCCATTAAAACTTGGTGGTATCCTTTATACAAATCAAGAAAACAGAAAATTTCGAAGCCTATCAAAGCTTCTACTTTTTTATCTATGTTCGGAAGGGGGTAGCAATCTTTAGGACAGTGCTTATTTAGATCGGTAAAATCTATGCACATCCGTCATCCTCCTTCTTTTTTCTTGATCATCACAGGATTGGCCACCCAAGAAGGATATTTTACTTCGAATAATACATCCGCTTTCAGTAATTGGCGGACTTCGTCATGGATGACTTGATTTCTTTCTGCCGCAAAGAGTCTTTGCTTCTGTTTTATAGGCCGGACTGAAGGATCAATATTTAACCGATGTGTAATTACCTCGGAAGACACTCCGGTCATGTCCAACGGAGACCACGCAAAGACATCTTTGTACTCTTTGAGGAGCTGGATGGTCTTTTCCCGGAGCAGAGGTGTTCCCGCGAAACCGATCTTGACCGTTCTGGATGGATCATCTTCGTATAACTGAACTGTCATCGAGTTCGGCTCCGGTGTGACTTCGGTCATTTCGCCTGCCTCTGACTCCGGCTGCTGTGATTGCTATGCTTGATGGTGCCGATCTGATTGCTCGGCACTTTTAAGCGCAATCTGCAAACATTCTTTTGCTCTCTTTTGATCACCTCGGATGACTGCAATCCCTCCTTTAGTGGGGATCTTGATTGTGAGGTGATAAGTAGAGCAAATGGCCCGAACTGTGTTGAGCCAGTCTCTTCCCAGGATGATGTTATACGGGGACCGAGCTTTTACCACAAAAAACTCGATCATCGTACTGGAGCTAGTAGGCGCTCTTCCCACCGTAATCGGAAGGCTGATAGTACCTTCAGGGCGGGTGTCTTCCTGGGCGAAACTTTTCAGAGGAAGTGGGGCCGGACTGAGCCGAGCTGGATCCACTTCCAGTTTATCAAAACATTCTTTAAAAAGAATGCTAACCGACACTCCTGTATCCACAAACACTCTGTGGATCAGTTTGTTTGCCACTCCGGCTTGAATGACAATCGCGTCTTGATGAGGAGAAATGGTCGGGACGGGATCTGCATCTGAAAACGTGATTACTTCCTCCTTCTTCAGCCTTTTATGCATAGGCTCCTCTCGATTGACGCCTCTGCGTTCTGCTTTTAGAGACGACTTAGTCTTCCCGGCTGGGAGAGCGTCAATAGTCTGGATTACTCCGTCATATTGCGGCTCGTCATCGTCTTCGGGATCCTTTTGCCTTTTAGGATCCTGAGGAGCGCAGTTCGCACCTCTCTGTTTCTTATTCTTCTTCGGCAGCTTGCTTTGGTATTTTTTTAACGTCCCTGCTTTCACAAGAACATCAATACCTGCTGCCAAATTTCGGCATTCCTCGGTATCGTGACCGTGGTCTTGATGGTAGGAGCAGTACGTATCCTGACTTCGGCGCGTGGCTGATTTCGTCATCCGCTTTGGTTTTTCGAACATATCAGAATGCAGTTCGAAAATTTCCGCTCTCGACTTGTTCAATGGTACGAACTGAGCGGGCGGTTTCTCAAGATCGAGACGTGGTCCCAATCTGCCTTGTACCGGTGCCCTTTGAATTCTTTCAAAAGGAGTTCGGCGAGGAAGCCCCTGATCGCTATGATCGGGCTTCTTTTTGTCTCCTCTGGATGAGCTGTCTAAAGACCGTTTTCGACGGTCTGCCTCATCGGCACGAGAAAACTGGTCCGCAATGTCCCACATCTCTTGAGCTGTTTGCGGACTGCACTCAACGAGCTTTCTGTAGAGAGCTCCGGGCAGAATTCCATTTTGGAATGCCGAAATGACAAGTAGATCATTGAGATCATCTACTTGTAGGCATTCCTTGTGGAATCTCGTCATGAAGTCGCTAATTTTTTCATCGCGACCTTGACGTATAGAAAGCAGCTGAGCCGAAGTGATTCGGGCTTCCGCTTTCTGGAAGAATCTCCTGTGAAAAACATCCATTAGATCTCTGTAAGATCTAATGCTCCCTTGAGGGAGGCTGTCAAACCACCTTCTTGCGTTCCCGATAAGCAGCTCGGGAAACAGCTTACACATGTGAACCTCATTGAGACCTTGGTTCGCCATATTATACTGATAGCGTCCCAGGAAATCATGAGGATCCACTAACCCGTCATAAGTCATTGACGGAGTTCGGTAATTCTGTGGCAATGGAGTTCGGGTGATATCATCCGAAAATGGAGTCTTCAGCGCTCCATACATGGCGAATCCGACATCTCTTCGGTATGGTGGAGATGGAGTTCTCCTGTGATTTCGGTACCGAGGAGGAACAGGAACATGTCGGTGGTGAGGATTCTTTCTCCTGGAAGGTGCGACACTACTGCGGTAGTGACTTTCATGTCTGGAGGGGGAGGGAGAATCCGCCGTTTTCTTCTCCGGCTTCTGGCTCTTTTGCAGGAATGTTAAGAACTCATCCTGCTTCTCAGCCAAGAACAACTTGACAGCCTCATTCAAAGCGAGCTGCTGGGGAGGCTCGGTGCGATGACTTTTTGAGTGGTTTGTTCCTTCACCGTGAGAACTGGAGGCAGATTTCTCCCGAGGCTGTTTTCCAGACCTATGGGCTGGACTAGCTTCCTCACCTTCATCACGGACGGAAGTATGGGTATTATGTGATCTGGTACGCATTTTTTTTTTTTTGGTAGAAAAGGATCAAAAACTCGCTTTTATCACAGTTTTGGTTCTCTGTTTCCCACAGACGGCGCCAGTGATGATGTGGCGAATTTTTGATGGGAATAAATGCAAGTAATAAATGATCACAACACGGAAAATTACGTGGTTCGATTTACTGAGGTAAATCTACGTCCACGGGAAGAAGAGAGGGCAAATTTGTATTGCTTGGTCTCGCTTACAGATTACAATACTGATTTGCTATAAGATTCAGGATCTAGAGAGCTTAACCCCTGTTTATCTGATCTAGGTTCTATTTATACATTGAACTAAGATCGTGGTTTGCAGCACCACTCACTAGATCGTGGATGGTTGATAACTGCTTAACACCACTAAATAGATCGTGGGTGTAATGGAGGTCGTGGAGATCCTGCATGGGTCCACTATCTCCTTGTTCGGTCGAACACTGAGACCGAACTGCTGAACTTTGCCGATTAGCTTTTGCCGATCTGAGAGTAGAGCTTGATTGGTTCTTTTGCCGATCTGAGAGTAGAGCTTGATTGGTTGGCTTTTACCGAGCTGTAGGCTGCGACTCTACTCTTTGGTTGTGCCGAACCGAACTCTTTGGTCATGCCGAACTGATACTCTTTCTTGGGTTTTGGGCTGATGGGCCGTCACTGTTATTGGGCTCGCAACTAGGGTTTAGTTGTTTAGTTCGTACCCCATCAATCATCCATACTAAATCGTATACAGATTTATAATAAATTTGTACTATAATGATCCATATTGATTTCATATTAAATATATATAGTGATCTACGCTCAATTGTATACCGATCAATATTATATCAATATGTATTTTGTATGTATAACAAAATTTCTTAATTCTAGTTTCATTTACAAAAGAAATTGACAATCTCATGAGACATTATAATGCAATTTATTGTTAGTGTTATCGGGAGTTATAATCACTGGACACCGCATCTTCACTTGAAGCACTACTATTAGGTTTGACGTTGTAACAAGCAAACACAAGTAGCTAGACGAGCAAACAATTCCAGCCTACAACCCAAAGAAATAATTAAATTTCCTAATCTTATATCAAAATATAACAATTAATGTCCACACAATGTCTCATTTAACCCTGATTCACATTTTTATAAAGCAAGCTGACATTCGTATTTTTAATTTCGATTTGATATTTTTATGAGGAACGTTGACATTCATATGTTTTAACCTCGATGGTCCATTCTCTAGATCCAATTATCCATATTAGGTAGTTGTCATCCACTAAAATAGGAGTAGAAGAGTAAGCCGAAAAGGATGTTGTCTACAAAGAAATTTGATCACAATAATTAATCAGTAAATAAAATAATATTGGGTTGTTCTAGATTTGGGGCACAAACCTATAATGACCACAATGGAACGTCCAAGATCGATTCCGTGCATCTTTTAAGTAAGAAGAATTGATATTTCTGGTTGAACGAGAGAGTATTGGGAAGTGTATGAACCTCGTGTTTGTGTTTGTGTCTGTGATTGTGTTTGTGTTAGCGTTGATATTAGTATTAGTATGTGTGTTTGTTTATATATATAAATGATTTATAGTCCACTGAAATAATTACAGTAATATTTACATATTAAGTTAGAAAGGTGAGTAAATCGCAATAAATTAATTTAAAGATATTTGTTGATCTATGGATGAATTAAAATGGTCGATGGTGTGAACGAATAATATTACCCTTTTTCTGTTTAACCACGGGTGTATCGAATCCGCTTTTGGCGGAATCCGACTAATCCTGCTTGACCGAGCTTGCGGATTAAGGCCGAAAGTCTCCCAGCGGTGCCGAGGTTTGAACCCATGACCTCAAGGTCACCACAGCTCCGCGCTGCCAATTGCGCAAGAATATTACCTATCAATAGAACATGACATAGATTTTGGAAAGGAAAGATATATGGTTATACAGTAATGCTATGCGGCCACAATGTGGCTCGCCACACGGTGGCAGTTTTGTAAATAGTTGAAACAAATAATATTATAAAATAATAGTTCTAGATAGTGCTCAAGTATTTTGACATAATCACCCTTATCCTTCCAATTTGAGAGAATACTCATTTAATTACAAATTTAAATTTGAAAACAATCTCTCTCTATACTAATTACAACTCCATTTCCCAAAAATAATTATTATCGGATCCTTAAAAGGGATGACATCAAAACATGACAATATACTAGTCATATGAAATTTGTAAAATAATACAATAACTTTAAACAATTAAACGTGATATAGTAATTATTATTATTACTATTATTATTAATATTTATTAATGTATTTACTATTGTCGTTGACTTTATTATAATAACATTATTTTTTAAATTATCATCCATTTCAAATGTTAAACTTTGTATTATACTTTATATCACTAAATTTATATTAACTTATCATATGCTATTAGTATTACGGAGTACTCCTATTATTTAATTATTGGTGCAAAACGTGACACACACTTTAGACCTATACAATTAAAAGAATTTAATTATAATATTATATTATACTACATTTACTTAATATTGTTAATTTTTATTATAAATAAAAATATGAGAACATAAGAGTAATAAGTATAAAGAGTTATCGAAAGTTGAGGAAAATATAGATGGAGAATTAAGGAAGGGGTAGATTAGTCTTGAAAAATTTGTACTTTCCAAGTGCATTAAATTTGGTTGGAAAATGTAATTACGGCCGGCCATAATATGGCCATTTAGCATCACTCATGGTTATAATTGTACACTGGGTTATAACTTAATCCGTACTTAATTAATACTTTATCATTGATAAGATTATTTTTGGGAATAAACATTTTAAGATAATGAAAATTAAGAAAATGAACTATGATTCTATGCAAACGTGTAAGAAGAATGACTGAACTGATTGAAAGAACATATAAACCCTAGTTTGTTGAATTCCAAATTTTGTTAAGACCGTCCGCGCCATTCATCGTCCGCCCCCACTGTGGGTGTGTGGCATAGGCCGCGGACGATAGTCGCGGCCTATGCTTCGGGCGCGACTTAAACCGCGGACGATGGCCATCGTCCGCGCCATCGTCCGCTCCATTGCGGACGTCGCGGACGATGGCACGCGGTTTCGTTTTTTTATATAAATCTCGTTTCTCATTCAGTTGTGCATATGAACATATCGACTATCTCTCAACATCCATCGAAAATGAATCCCGGCGAAGACACCAATAGTTCTAGTTCGTCTGATTCCGGTCGTTCGATTGACGAAGCATTAGATGCAGCCGTTGAAGAGGCCATGGCGGCATGCTATTCGCAAATGCAGCGCGAGAAGGCGACGGCTGCAGCGGCGGCTGAGCAAGTCCATCGTCCTATTCGACATAGGACGTATGTCCGACGCAACCACGAGGAAGCTCACAGGCGTCTGGTTGAAGACTATTTTGCCGATCAACCACGTTGGGGCCCGACTGTGTTCCGCCGCCTGTTTCGAATGTCGAGGTACCTTTTTCTCAGCATTGTTCGTACATTGTCTTCACGTGAAGAATACTTCACGTTTCGGGAGGACGGCATCGGGAAACCCGGCCTTACACCATTGCAAAAGTGCACGACTGCTATTCGTCAGTTGGCATACGGCACCACGGCGGACCTTTTTGACGAGTACCTCCTCTGTGGGGAGACTACAGGCCGCGAGTGTCTGAAGTACTTTTGTCGGGGGATAGTAGAGGCCTATGGCGACACATATTTGCGCAAGCCGACAGCCACTGATTGCCAGAGTCTGATGCAGATGCACGAGAGGGCGCACGGGTTTCCTGGGATGCTCGGGAGCATCGACTGTATGCACTGGCAGTGGAAGAACTATCCGACGGCGTGGAGAGGCCAATTCACAAGTGGATACAAGGGCAACCACCCGACGATGATCCTCGAAGCCGTCGCTGACTATCGGCTTTGGATCTGGCATGCTTACTTCGGCGTAGTCGGGTCAAACAACGACATCAACGTCCTCAACTCGTCCACCCTCTTCACCGACCAATGTAACGGCAACGGCCCGGCCATAGAGTTCACTGCCAACAGACGCCAATACCATATAGGGTACTACTTGGCCGACGGCATCTACCCACGGTGGCCAGTTTTCCTAAAGACGGTCAGCTGCCCGATTGGTGAGAAGAGGGTTTTATTTGCACAAAAGCAAGAGGCGGCGCGGAAGGATGTAGAGCGGGCATTTGGGGTGCTCCAATCACGGTGGGCAATTGTGAAAGGGCCGGCTCGTTTCTGGTACAAGGAAGTCATCGCCGATGTCATATATGCGTGCATAATCATGCACAACATTATAGTCGAGAGTGAAGGCGGAAGCATCACCGATTGGAATGACGACGACCGTGCATCTAGCTCTGCCGACACATCAACCGAGACACCCGATAGAGGGTTACCGTTAGGTTTCGATGAGGTTTTATCTAGGCAGGCCTCAATGTGCAACCAACAGGAGCATGCGCAGCTCATGAGCGACATGATTGAAGAAGTGTGGGCTCGTAACCGCCGTCGCTGAGTTTGCGTTTTTTATTATTTCGCATTGTAATGTATTAATTTTTATTAAATGAATGAAGTTTTTAAAATTCGTATTTTAAATGTATTTTTGTTTTTTTTAATTCGTATGTATTTTGTAAATATTACAAAATTGATGATGTGGCGCGCCATAGGGCGCGCCTTAGGGCGCCCCACTGCGGATGGCCTAATAATACTCCCTCATTCTCACAATAGTATGCATTATTAGTTGATTCTTTAGTTTTCAAAATAGACAAAAAAATATGAAACTGCAAGGGATATATAATAATAATAATAATAATAATAATAATAATAATAATAATAAAGAATTAATAAAATAATATAAAAATCTGCCAATTTACATTATTGACTCGAAGAGACTGCTTCGTTATTTACAATTATTTATACCAAATTTATAATATTTTGTAGTGTAAATATCATACCAAATACTCTAACTTTTTATAATATTTTTAGTGTAAATATCATCCCAAATACTCAAACTTTTTATAATACTTTAACTTAAAAGACTATCTAACTATTTTTTTATTTATAAAATTTGAGAAAAGAAATGAAATTAAATCCAAAAGTAAATATATTTTATTCAGAAACCCAAAATAAAATGGTTTTGGATTGGATGTCCTACTCCAATATCAGAATATCAGAATAAATAAGATACTTTTATATTTTATTGAAAAGAGGAATATCTAGCGACAGCGATGAAGAATCACATGAGAGTGGATGGAAGACTATATCTGCAATTCACTTCCTCTCTAACCCTCACTCTCCTTCCTCTCCACCATCACCTTGAATCTCTCCTCCTCCACCTCCTCCTCCTCCTCCTTATCCTCCGCCACGCTCTACGGCGGGTCCCACCCCCACCCCCAATTCACTCTCTCGCTTCCCTGCCACAAGCTGCACAAGGCGATCATCTGCTCCGCCGCTGCGAAGAGCGTCTCTGCCGTGATCGACCAAGGACTCGGTGAGTCTCGATCGGAACTGACCCGAATTGCAGATCTCAGCCACGTCTCCGGCGTGCTAGGGTGCCAATGGGGGGACGAGGGCAAAGGAAAGCTCGTTGATATTCTCGCGCAGCACTTCGACATCGTCGCTCGCTGTCAGGTCTGTCTTTCTGCTCGCATTTTACTTTTAGGTTCAATTCCGCTCGGCATTTCTAGTTTTTCTTCGAATTTAGGGCTTGTCGGTATGTGAAGTTTGCCAAAAGCTATAGTTTCGTTTGTTCCTGTATTGATTGTTGCTATTTTCGATACTTTGAATTTTAATTTTGTTTGTCTCTCACCAGCTAACAAAAAAATGTTTTGACTGTTGCATTTGATTTTATTGTAATTTTATGCGAATGTAGTGTATCTCACGGTTTGCATATCCAGTTGATGATTACAAATTAAATGAAATTAGAGGAATATGCAAAAGCTGTGTTTTTGATAATGTGCTAACAATCTAGTCCAGTGGAGTTAAGTTTGGCTAGTGTTAGGGGGTAAAAAGCTATACCTTATAGTTCGTGCTTCTGGTTTAGAGTTTCCTTTTTTTGTGAATTTTTTGGTTCCTCGTGGAGGAATATTATGTGAATTAAATAGTTGTTCTGTGTGAGGAAACGCCTCATTGATATAGTGATCAGCTGCATATACTATTTAGCATGTTATGCAAATGCATTAAAAGGTCTATTTACAATTTTAGGTGCACAATAGGACTACTCGACAGTGTCTTGCCATTTATTGCAGATGATATATAACGCTGGCGTAGTTTTTATTTGAATATATAGTGTTTTGAGTCTCATTAAAAGAAGATTGTGGTTCCATTTTTATGACCTGCTTTTTCTTAATTTGTCAACGCCATTTACTGTTAGGGTGGAGCTAATGCTGGCCACACAATTTACAATTCAGAGGGCAAAAAGTTTGCACTTCACCTCGTTCCCTCTGGAATTCTTAATGAAGAAACAGTCTGTGTGATTGGTAATGGAGTTGTGGTGCATATGCCAGGGTTCTTTAAGGAAGTGGATGGGCTTGAAGCCAATGGAGTCTCTTGCAAAGGAAGAATACTTGTGTTTGACCGTGCTCACCTGCTGTTTGATTTTCATCAAGCTGTGGACGGGCTTAGGGAAGCCGAACTTGCTAAGTCATTTATTGGCACCACCAGGAGAGGCATTGGCCCTTGCTATTCGAGCAAGGTTATTCGGAATGGCTTAATTAAGAGTAAGTGACTTGAGGCATATGGATACATTTCCTCAGAAGCTAGATATTTTATTATCTGACGCTGCCTCAAGATTCAAGGGTTTTAACTATACCCCTGAAATGCTCAGGGAAGAAGTTGAACAATATAAGAGGTTTGCTGAGAGGTTGGAACCTTACATTACTGACACACTGCATTTCATGAATGATGTCTTGTCTCGAAAACAGAAGATTTTGGTGGAAGGTGGTCAGGCAACCATGCTGGATATAGATTTTGGAACTTACCCTTTCGTAACTTCTTCAAGTCCATCTGCTGGAGGAATCTGCACCGGTCTCGGTATTGCTCCTAGAGTCCTTGGTGATCTTATAGGCGTGGTAAGCTTTTCTCGTATGAATTTGCCATAATTGTAGAGTTATCTTGTTCATGTTCAATACTTGTACTCTGAATTGCTGAATGAATTCTGTTGGACAATGGTGCAGGTGAAATCATACACAACACGAGTTGGATCAGGTCCTTTCCCAACAGACTTACTGGGTAAAGGCGGCGATCTTCTTAGGTTTGCTGGGCAGGAGTTTGGCACCACTACTGGCCGCCCTCGTCGTTGTGGCTGGCTGGACATAGTTGCACTGAAATATTGTTCTCAGATAAATGGGTTCTCGTCTCTGAACCACACCAAACTCGATGTATTGTCTGATCTACCCGAAATCCAGCTGGGTATTTCTTACAGGCTACCCGATGGCTCACCAGTCAATTCATTCCCTGGAGATCTTCGTCTTCTGGAGCAGATCCAAGTAAGCCCTCATCTTATTTTCTTCGGAATAAGTCACGCCTCTACAAACATTATTGCTTTTGTGTTTCCCTTTTCTTAGTTGGTAATTTCCTCTCCTCGGTTCTCTCTTGCTAGGTCGAATACGAGGTTATGCCTGGTTGGCAGGTCGATATTTCTTCCATCAGAGAGTACTCTCAGCTACCAAAGGCAGCTCGTGACTACGTAGAGAGGATAGAAGAGCTCGTAGGTGTACCCGTTCACTACATAGGCGTTGGACCAGGCCGCGATGCCCTCATATACAAGTAAAGTCTTTTCCTTGTGAAGAGTAAACTCTCCCTTGGAAATTTCTGCCACCCTGATTGAGGGCTGATTCTCTGATTTGTTTCATAAAAATCTGAAAAATGTTTGATTTGCTGACGTGAAATTTGTGTAGATTTCTCCTCAAATTTGTAGTTTGTATCGTCACATCCTAAGCTCCGTAATTAAAGACACGGTTTTCAATCAGCCTTTGATTGGAAATTAATTAGAAATCAACATAAAGATGCAAATTTGTAAAATATTGACTTATGTCCAAGAGACTAAGAACTTCCAATGTGGTAAAAATGTTAGCTAGCTAATATTTGTCTCATACTATAAAAATATATTGTTGAGTCTCGATTATTGATTTGGCATGTAGCCAATTTTACAATTGGCTCATTTTGACCAATTAGAACAAATGGAATTATAGAAAAATATTGATATCATTTTCTTGCAAAATGACTCAAAAATTTCAATGCTGAATATATTTTTATAGTTTATCAGTATGGGTTAGGCCCCATGGTTTAAAATTACCTTATTTTCTAAAATCAATTATTTCATGATACGTGGTTTTACCTTTTGTAGATCTCAGTAATCAATAAGGGTAACGCTTACATAGAGTGATTACCCACAAACACTCGATCTTCCAAGCTATATTAACAAAAATTAATAACAAAATTTGCTAATTACTAAAATATAATGAAGAACTAACTAAGAGCACCCACAACCGTGCTCTTGCCAACGAGCACGGTTGTGGGTCCGGTCCCACTTTTTCTGTCTGCTCTTAGGCAAGAGCACACAACACCCACAGTTGTGCTCTTCCGCAAGGACTAGCGCAAGAGTCCCACCATACTATTATTCAATTTAAATAAAAACATTTCTATAATATTAAAATTCATTAAAAAACCCGAAATAATATTACAAATAAAATAAAAAAGACATAATTAAAATCCTAAAAAATAAAAATTACATAATTAAAATCCTAAAAATTAAAAATTACATAATTAAAAATTGAAAGTGGGTAGAAAACGGATATAATATTTTTGGGAAGTGGGAAAATATTTTTTTTATTTTTAATCGGTTTTTTAATTAAAAACCGATTTTTTTTTAAAAAAATATTCAAATGCAACGGCTATGCCGTTGCCCAATCAGCGCCGGCCACGTCACTTGCTCGCTGGCACGGACGTGCTCGATGCATCGAGCAGCGCCATGCCAGCGGCGGACAGCGTCTCCGTGCCGCTGGCACGGACGGACGGACTCCGTCCTGCTCACCGTTGCAGATGCTCTAAAGTAAATGGTATTTTTAGGATATATGCTCCAATCTTTTTCGAACTTTGATGATTATTTTATGTACTAGTAACTTATTTGCATTGTGACTATGATCAATCCCGTTTTATTAAATTTATTCAAGTTTTTTCCATTTACAAATTTTATCCTAAGTTTTTTGAACTTGCATCAATTTTATCAACATGTATTCAGATAGTACTTGTTTCTAAGTTTGTTTTGGTTTGGGCAGAATAAAAATAGTCAGAATTAATAAGGACTGGCCTACCTTCATCAGATTATATACTAGTGTTCACTTTTTCAGATATGAGCTCTGTTTTAGTGTAAAATGAATTCCAAATTAATTAAAAAGGCGGTCCATTAACACCGAATTGCCCATATTAACCCTAAACGCATTCAAAATTTTCAAGTCCCCGCGCATTATCAACAAAACGCGGCTTTTTTGTTCAAATAATTCATTTTTTGCAGGTTTAAGTATACGTCCTCCAATTCGAATTCACACACCGAACGCGCACGACTGGAGCTTCAACTCGGGAGTAATCTCTCCCCATCCCCTTCGAATTTCAAAAGTATAGTGTTGGATTGTTGAATTTATGAAAGTGCTACTTCAATGTTATTTGGTATGCGATGACTTACCGCGATGGAGTTTTTTACAGCTTCGAGAGTTTCGTTATATGCCTTTTTGATTATTATGAAATTTGATTCGTTGGTTGGAGTTGTGTAGTGTTTTCCAATGAATTTAGCCGCTGCTATAGTTGTGTTTGTTTGGGTAAAATCGTTACCAAAGTGAAATTATGTGCTTCGTCGTATCCTATTATATCGAACACGTTCTTAAATTTGATGGGGTTCAATACATGAAATTTTTTGGCAGGTGTAATGGCTGAGTCACAACACGGTACCGGAGTTCGTATGAAAGGCATACAAGCATCTGAAGGTTTGTGTGTCGTTCGACTCTCTGTTTTATGCAAAATGGTGTTGTATAAATCAGTTATAGAACTTTTGTTTTACAATTGTGCAATTGCGGGCAGGAGCCCCGAGCTCTGACTCGTCGGAAATTCCGCAAGGGTGATCAAACTCGGAGGACGTGGACCGTTCAGGAAGAGGAAATCTGGGCTGTATCAATGCTCGAACTCCTTGCTAGGGGATGGAAATCCGACAATGGATTTCACTCAGGGTATTTGGGAAGGATTGAAGATAACATGCGTGTTGAATTCCCAAATACCGACCTCAAAGGCACGCCCCATATCACATCCAAGATAACAACATGGAAGAAGAACTACATCAGTTTGACAAAGATACTAGCGAGGAGTGGCGTGGGGTTCAATTCGGATGGAAAGTACATGATAGAATGCGATGATGACCAATGGGAGGCGATCGTCCAGGTATTATGTGTCAATTTGTTCGGTGCAACTGAGTATAAAATCCCCTATTTTTTATTTTTGCTAAGGGAGCACCGACTGAGTCATGCTGCATTATTGTATATTGTTTTGTTTTACCAACTTTGGCTGATAAGGACGCCAAAGGAATGCAGACAAAGCCATGGCCATTATGGGAAACGTGGAAGGCCATCTTCGGCAAGGATCGTGCGATCGGTGGAGGTGCTGAACAGGTTGATGCTGCTAACCTCCAAGGCAGCAGTGAAGTCAATGAAAATGACTACTACCCATTCTTTGAGGATGAAGAGATCAACAATGTGCTTCCAATGTCACAACAGGTAATGAATGAATCAAACAACTCGGGCAACAATGGCAAACAAACTTCCACTAACAAGTCTAGCTCTAGCAAGAAACGCAAGCACGAGGGTCCTGATGCAGCCCTTATGGAGTTCCTCGCAAATCTGCACTATGAGACTAATTCTAGTTTGGAGGTAATTTCGGCTAGGATCGGCTATGAATTTGACCTTGGAAAGGCAAGACAAGATGTTTTTGATAAGCTTTGCACGGTGGAATACCTCACACTTGCGCAACGTTATCAACTATGCAACATCCTAGGCAATAAATCTCAGGGCCTGGAGGTATTCATGGGAATGCCGGTGGGTGCACGTCTCGGATACCTGCTGATGCTAATCGAAGAGAAACACAATGGCTCTTGAATGATGGGGTTTATGATCTATATCATGGCTAATGTTCTTGTTGTTTTTGGTTGGTCTTCTATGTGTATAGTTCGCAGTAATGTCATGCATATTTTGTAAGTAAGCAGCGTGCTTGTACTAGCAAGTGAAACTCAGAAGCCTAATGTGTGACACATATTTTGTAAGTAGCTAGGGAATTAGCCTTTGAACTGCAACTCTATGTAATTATTTTGGGACTTTTGGTCAATCATATCTGCAAAAACTATGTATGTTAATACATCGTGCCTGCTCAGCATTTGGTTGCTCGTGATGCATACTACTCGCCATGTAAATATGAGAGTGTATGCTGCTATAGCTATAACAGACCGGCTGCCATCAACAAGTTCATACAAAAGCATCACCTAATATTCATATTTTTAGTTCATAAACAAAGCACCAACAGTCGACTTAAATACACCGTACATCAAAACAAAACACGGTGCTACACCTATTACAATACTAGGGGTTTTGTACGCCACCCAAAACGTAGGTCCGACAGAATGAGATGCAATTCTATGGCATTACTATATATGCTAGCCTAGCAGAGATTAGGACCTACTCATTACTATATAACTTAGTTAGAAATTGAGACGCCTGATGATATTGTGTGGCCACCGACGGAGTGGTGAGTTTGAAGCAACAGAACTCGCATTGGGGGATCGAGTAGAGGGGCCATCTTCATCTTTCTTCGCTGCACTGGCTTCACCAAAACCTGGCCGCTCTCAAGGCGAGTTACCAGCCTCCCATCCGGGCCAATGTCTATGAAATACATGCCCATGTCAGTGGTTGACTCCCGATCAGCTAGAGGTTTGTCATCTTTCGGAAATAGTTTACGTCGAACCGTTTGAGGTGGGAAAATAACCGGAGAGTTCACCTCTGCTTTGAAGCCACTAACCTCGTAACAGCTCGGTTCATCAGTAGGGATCACCTCGGTGCAGTCAGAAAGCACTATCACATCGACTTCTCCTTCCTTCTTGACGTCGTCCATCCCGTACAAGCATGCCAGCTGCGAGAAGTGGGGATCATCTCGGTGGTAGTACCCTGCCGCAAATGGAGTTTTCTGCACAATTATCATGGATAAGGAGTTGCACTCACAATGTATAACACAAAAAAGAGCATACTGACCTTTAGAATTTTCTCCCATATCTCATCGGTCGCACGCACCAACTTAGCCTCCACGTCATATGATGCGCCTTTGTAACCCACGACCGCCTTGAAGGTGTACCTCTGCTTCAGGAAGTCGAGACGTTGTTTAATGTCCACATCGGTCAACAGAATGGTGGTTTTAGTATGCACTCCGTGCCGTGCCGTCATCAAGAACCAAGTTGGAAAATCATCGAGCTTCTATTGGGTCTCCCTCTTCAGCTTGATGATCATGTTTAGGACAATCTCGTCGGTCTCCATACTGGGGTTTGTATACTAAAAGATGCTTCGAGCGTACATGTTATGAGAATAAATAATATAATATAATGGTTTATTATTGAAATATAATAAACAAGTCTAAGGATTCTTACTAAGAAGGTTAAAGTAGGGGAATACGATAACTTTCATGTGTTCACCAGTAGGGGACTTGACCAGATCTAATAAGAAGAAAAATGAGTTCACAACCTAGATAGGCACTGGCTACCTATTGGTATGGTTGCAGTGTTTGTGATAATTCTCTCTTACCTAAGAAGATATTAGTAACACTGGTGTGGTAAAACATTGAAAGGATCTAATACGAAATATATTCTTTATTGCTATCTACTGAAAGAATATACTTAAGAAAATTTAGTATTTTCTAGTCTACGATATTAATATCAATATTGTTTATTTAGTCAGACACCACTTTGACTTATCAATATAGGAAAGTTTGTACGTAACTCAAACATGGTATCTTAGTTGGTAGTAAATGAATAACATGAAGGTATTGGAATATTATTTCATAGAATTCGCGTGCCTAGTGTGGTATGATTAAATCCCCAAGAGGTGTTTGAAAAATGAATTTATTATTCAAAAATCTGCGCAGTTGGAATTTTATTCCACGAATAATAAATAAAGTTTCAAACTAGAAAACTCTTTGGAGAATTAATTAATTTCAAGCCACATAGCAAACAAAGAATTAAATTGATGGATCAAGATAATCTTAAATGCGGGAAATATTGTAAAATAAAATGGAACCCAAGTTCTTCATAAATTGGTGATTTAGATGGGAGTGCAATATTATTCTTTAGTGGAATAAAATAATATTCCATTGATAATATATTAAATCATGGGTTAATTGATTTAATTAGATATATATCTAATGGGTGAGCCCAATATCTAATCACTCCATGGATCCCCATTCTAGCCCAACAAGTCTATCTTATATAATAAACAAGTCTAAGGCTTCTTACTACTTACTAAGAAGGTTAAAGTAGGGGAATACGATAACTTTCATGTGTTCACCAGTAGGGGACTTGACCAGATCTAATAAAAAGAAAAATGAGTTCACAACCTAGATAGGCACTGGCTACCTATTGGTATGGTTGCAGTGTTTGTGATAATTCTCTCTTACCTAAGAAGATATTAGTAACACTGGTGTGGTAAAACATTGAAAGGATCTAATACGAAATATATTCTTTATTGCTATCTACTGAAAGAATATACTTAAGAAAATTTAGTATTTTCTAGTCTATGATATTAATATCAATATTGTTTATTTAGTCAGACACCACTTTGACTTATCAATATAGGAAAGTTTGTACGTAACTCAAACATGGTATCTTAGTTGGTAGTAAATGAATAACATGAAGGTATTGGAATATTATTTCATAGAATTCGCGTGCCTAGTGTGGTATGATTAAATCCCCAAGAGGTGTTTGAAAAATGAATTTATTATTAAAAAATCTGCGCAGTTGGAATTTTATTCCACGAATAATAAATAAAGTTTCAAACTAGAAAACTCTTTGGAGAATTAATTAATTTCAAGCCACATAGCAAACAAAGAATTAAATTGATGGATCAAGATAATCTTAAACGCGGGAAATATTGTAAAATAAAATGGAACCCAAGTTCTTCATAAATTGGTGATTTAGATGGGAGTGCAATATTATTCTTTAGTGGAATAAAATATAATTCCATTGATAATATATTAAATCATGGGTTAATTGATTTAATTATATATATATCTAATGGGTGAGCCCAATATCTAATCACTCCATGGATCCCCATTCTAGCCCAACAAGTCTATCTTATAAATAGAGAATGAGATGGGAAACCCTAGTACACAATACACAATTCACAACTCCTCCTCAAAACCCTAGCTGCCTTCACCGGTGATTTTTCTCTCCCTCTTGTCTAGGTTTTCGTGCCTTAGCACAAGGGAGATTAGGGTTCTTGGTTTTTGTTCTTGTTCTATCCTAATTTATAGGATTTGATAAAGACAATTTCGTGTTTTGTGTGGTTTTCCCAAGATTTTATTTCACCCTTATTGATTCTTCGAGATCCGCCCACACGGATGAATACTCAAGGACATGGGAATAGAATGGAAAATTTGTGGCCGAGAAATCAAGGATTACCGGGAGGATCAGCAAGCAACGTCAATCTTACGATGGATCAAGAGGTAACAATCGAATCTACATCAAATTGCATGTCTATGTGTTTATTTGATGTGTTCTCCGGGTAGATCTAATTTAATTGCATGAAAATTGGATTTAATCACATAGTCACCTAAATAGATCCGTAAGGACCTGTTTGATTTCTGTGTCTTCCGCTGCGGTAGTCCCAACACTCCAGGGTCCAGTTGCCGTAATATAGATACACAACTTGTTGAGGAATAAGCTTGGCGTTAGTGATGGAAGGAAGGGAATGCAAGTAGTGTGCCTAACCGTGATTTGATGCAGCTATTAAATAGAGGTTTGCACATTCATTAGTTTGAAAGACATTTATCTACTTCCATACGTCATTTCACTGGCCAAATACTCATTTCATATCACTGATCTTGGCGGATGGAATGTGTATTTATCACTTCTCACCTCCAAAAAATGCTACCAGCAACTTGCACAGACCCCATTTATGAGATTACGCGTATGTGGGATTATTTCCTCTTTTATCAAAATATTTGACTATTATATCTATATGAAGTAGGGTATTAGCCTAACGAAAATTATGTGAGTATTATATGCTAGATATGACATAAATCCACCTCATTTGACAAATAGATTTCTAAAAAAAGAAAAGACAGACCTCAATTTATAAATGGAAATTAGTGACAGTGTATCTAAATTCATTCACTACTTTAATTTATGGAAATTTATCCAAAAATATTGGGAGAAATTACCAGAATATATAAGAGAAGGTGGAGGGGAATTCTTTAACCTAATTAAATTTATTTTTTACATTGTTTCTTGATTAATGGTCTATTGTTGATTGATTCTTAAGTGATGGAATCATGGAACGCTAATTGAGTTTAGCACGGAAAGTCTATAATCATTTATAATATTTTAATTTTCACTTTCAATAATATTGATATCATTTGGAAAATTATACGCATCCAATTGGAAGATGTAGATTATTCCACTATCAAGATTAATCAAATATTGAATGTATATTAAAATATTATTATATTATATGAAATTGGTATATATATATTTTTTTCAATCAGCATACAATAATGGGGAATGCCTTTTTTTGGGTAATTAAGAGGAATTGATGAGATGTGTTAAACATAAATAGAGAGTGATTTTTTACATTACTAAAAAAATCAACAACAAAAATTCACTTATGGAAATCTATTTAAAATTTTCGAAATTACCAAAATAATGATCATAATCAGTTACAGGATTGTTTCCTAATTAATGTAATTGATTGGTAATTAATGAGATTATTGATAATTTGATATGAATTGCTCAGTGAGATTAATGAGGTGGTTTTGTTAAAATCCTTTTTTTAAAATTTTATGAACAATGGATTTAAGGCGCAACTTAAATAAATTGCATAATAAATTGCTCATTATATTATCTACGTTAATATGGATAGGGATTTCTTTCTCCAATGCAAAAATAACCATCGCAGTGGACATGTGATCATATATCATACACAAATACAAAAAACCTTCTGCTATATTTCCATGAGATAAATAAGTTGTCTGATAATATTATATAAGTATGTTTTTATAGATCAACCCAGCTTACCAATAATTACTCCAATTACAACCAAGAGGATGGCCATAAACCCGACGTGGACTAGGGTCTTCAAATCAAAGGGGTCATTCTTTGTACCCCGATGGCAACAACTGTCAAATTCGCCTGCAGACTTTGCATTTGTATTACGTTCATTAATCAGCCGTGATTTCTCACGGTGGTCGATTCATCTTATGGAGCTCTTCCTCGGGATATACTCGTCACACCACTGGAATGATCCTGCATGATTGAGATTGGCGGGGCACTTGAGATAGTACCGTCCTGCGTGCATAACATTTTTCCCTGCCTGACACAATTCCATCTTCCCCGCACCACAACCGCAGTCTGGTATGCCATCTCCCATGTCGATCTGTGGATACATTATTCAACAAAAAAGTCAACTATCAAATAGGGAAGTCAGGTAGTGTGACAAATGCCAACAGATTATATAGAAATAGGTTCACTGAAATAAAACATGTTGAAGTACACATTTCAAAAGAGGTCCCGACAAACATAATTGTTTTACATCTAAAACTATCTATTATTCCACATATTCATGGCTAAGGAGTCTCGAAACTGCGTCCATTCTGGAGTTGGATCAACATAATCTATGTAATCATGCGGGATATAATCTGCTTCAAGGATAGCTGTTGAGTTCTCTCCTTCAAACACGGCCTCTATACGGTTAGTATTCATCTCACGGCTAATGAAATTATGCAGAAGGAAGCAGGCCATGATTAACCTGATTTGTGTCTCAATTGGGTAAAACGAAACACTTCTTAATTGTTGATGTTTCTTTGATTACAACTGTGATACAAAGATACAATAACCGGGCGTAATACAACCCAAATGAAGAACGAAGATAAAAGTACAATAAACTGAATTGAAATAACAAAACGATAATCAAAACTTTAAACCGTAAAGATGTAAGCCGAGTCGAGGTGTCCTATTTCCGCAAGAAGAGATACGTCCCGGTAGTGCTCTCGGATTGACGTGTCGTCCCCAAAGATAAAACTGCTTCGTCTTGTTCGTTGCAGCACCGCAAACAAAACAAGCTCCGGCGAACTGGATGATGGTGAGGGTAGAGCTTTGACGGAAGACTATGCAGAGAGATGGAGAGAGCTATGCAAATGATATGCTTGGTTTGCAATATGATTGTGTAGAGAATGAAATGGATGCATGCCTTTTTATTGGCGCCAAGTCCACTCATTTGAATTGATGGAGTCAACACCCATTATGTGTGTCATGATAGCTTGATTGTAACCGTCGGGGGTTACAAGCCATTACTGACGTTACAAATGTCAACCATGGAGCATGAACCTGGACGGATGTATCTAGACACCTCTCACGTAGTTGTTCATTCCAGAGATGTATCTGGACGACCCGATCAATGTGCACGCATTCTATGAAGCTTTCTCCGTATGCCCATTTGCCACATTGTTTTGTCTACGTGTCCAAAATAGATAAATAAATAAATAAATAAATAAATTAATTACATATCT
Source organism: Salvia splendens (assembly GCF_004379255.2). Classification (NCBI taxonomy): domain Eukaryota; kingdom Viridiplantae; phylum Streptophyta; class Magnoliopsida; order Lamiales; family Lamiaceae; genus Salvia; species Salvia splendens. The sequence continues at coordinate 17,252,954 of NC_056046.1, forward strand.
CCATATATCATGACATACTTTAATATATTATTTCTCACTCACCGGAAATCGGTTTAGAGAAAGTAAATATACCACAATCATCTACTCGAAGCGTAGATCGATTATAAATTATTTAATTATTTCAAAATTAAATAATCCGTCACTTGTACGACCCAGTCCATTTGCGTTAATCGGACCACGATTCCAATAGTAATATCCCCCCAACACATCTTTAAAACAGCGAAGGCTCTTTCTATAACGTTCCTAACCTGGCTATGCCTCATATTAAACAGTTCATTTGGGTTTTGGGATGCACATTTCCTACTCCCCATTCCTTGAAGTGGTATCGAACCCCCTTATATGGCGTCAAGAATCCGTAACATCCTGAAATTGATGACAGCGTTATGATCAAATGTTAATAATGTGGGTCTAGTTCATGATTGCGTATAAACAAACCTCGGGCACAAGAGAAAGATTTTTCTAAAATGGACAATTATACCTTGGGGAACCCTTAGCCCGTCGTGGTGCGACACAACGGCATCCCTGAGCACCCAAGAGTCGCCAGCTGAACCTTCCCACCCCGACAGAAAATAAACGAACTGCATGTTGCGATCACAAACAACCAATGTGTTCGTTGCAATAGAGCCCTTTTTGGTACGATAACAGGGTTTATCACTGCTACTCACTAGGACATTGATATGTGTGCCATTGAGAGCACCGAGACAGTCCTGCAACAAGAAAAAGGTCAGCATTCAACCTGCCGAATCAGCATGCTATATGTATATTGGGTAGTATTGGGAAAAACCAGACCTTAAACCATTTCCACCGGTTGTCAATGCAATCATCAGGTATGGGGGTAGGCTTCGACAGTAATACACTATGGAGACTCAAAATAGCACCTAAAACAGTATTCACATAGTGTGATACTGTGGAACCTAGCAAAGCTGAAACGAATAACAAGATTTTTATTGTGATGCGCCAAAACGCCTACAAAATTGGCCACCTGCTCAGTGAGAATTCTACACAATTTCCCAAAAGTGTTGCGATCCATTCTCAAGTTATGCAAGCAGTCTGCATCGGTGACATGAAGGAGTCTGTCCAAGTACTTTATTTGATCCGGGATCTTAGAGAGTACGCTATACTGCCTCGCTTGTTCAACGATCCTTCGCCTAGCACGTTTTGTTCGGGCTCTGATGTAACGATGTACGAGAATTGTGCTCTCAACACGGTATAAAAACATGATGTCTTCAAGCATCATGTGTATTAGGTCGTAATTGGCAGCAGGATTTCTCATCCTTGTGGTGGCCTAACGACTTCATACAAATGTAGTACATATTTGGCATCATAAGTTCATAAGTAATCAATCACTATCAAACCTCATATACATGAAACTTAATCACCACTGAGACATCAAAATAGACTGAATCATCATGGGTTTTCTGTTTATTTTATAAGATAACCTTTGTCGGTGTAGCTGCAGATTCAGGGCTCAAAATTTGGCATGGTTATCACACAGAAAATAGGACTACTTCGACATGGGTCAAATACAGATGGACTATAACACAAGTATGAGCTTGCAACAATACAAATGCCTCTAATGCGAACCATGACGATCAAATTACTCACCGAAATTTTGCAGGAGCAGGTGGGGAGCTGTTTGTATCTGGAAGTTCCACAATTTCACTGTACCGATGCGTCTAGGGAGTTAAACCCGGGATCGGTTAATGAATTAGCAAAACCACATTCAAATTAGAGACCATGTCGTCAACAATTTAAAACTTGCAAAACTGACATTTTCCGTTAGCCCTGATTCTGTTATGCGGGAGATTTTTCTGTGTAGGTTTTCCGGTGACACTGAAAACAACCAATTGGCAAGGTGAATATGTATATTAATACCGTGGGTAGTCGTCGACATCAAATTTGGGAGTTGAGCACAAAAAGTTTGAAAAAATTAGGGCTCGTCGTTTTACCTGCGAAATTACAGTTGTAGAATGAGACCTTTTCTCGGCATAAGTCTGGGTTTTGGATGATGCGAACTGAGAGCTATGTGTGTGCCATCTTCCTCGCTGTCTAGGGTTTCTGGAGCTTCAATTGTGGTGGGGGAATGATTGCTGAAGGAAGGGGGAGTGTTTCAAAAACGAGAAGGGTAATTTGGGAAAGACATACCTCATCTCTTGATGACGTTCCCGATGGAGAATTAAAAAATATGTGGTTCCCAATTAATTAAAAATTGACATTTATGATTGCAACAGTGCGGCTTTGACATTTGTTCGGGTAATTAAGACAAACCGAACACACGAAATTGACCTGAATATAAGTCGTTTCTATCCATTCCGGACGCACCGAACGACTTCTAAAAGTTAAAAATTAAAGTGAAGTATTAATAGTTTGATGCATTACTTTTTCTTTTGAACAAAATAAACTGAAGTTTTCAACAGAAATCGTAGGATCCGCCCAGTTTCGCTGATTCTCATTCGGGTCAAGATTTCGGTAAAGATCTCATCTTTTTTATCATTTTGTAGCGTTTACCTGTGCTGGGCGGTCATGGCGGTTTCTGACAGAAAAACCCAGATGAAAATTTTGGGTTTATGCCGGTTGATTTTGATTCTTTGCTGTTATTGTTTAGGGCCAATACAATTGCAGATTTAATCACCATATATTCAGCTAATGAGAGTTTTGGATCGAATTGTAACCATTGTTTCAATTCTAGCAAGAATTCGAAGCTTCCTCGGCAGAATGAGTTGTCTATTTCACTACAGAAGCGTAATCAGATGTTGCCTAGGAACTTAGATTTATACCCTAAGTTAGGTCACAATCACATAGTCATTGTGTTGTATGTGCATAACCATCCTCAATATCTTCGTGTAGCCGTAGACAGCCTGTCGAAAGTCGAGGGGATTAGTGAGACTCTCCTCGTTGTTAGCCATGATGGTTACTTTCATGAGATGAACAAGGTTGTGGAGGGCATCATGTTTTGCCAAGTGAAACAGATCTTTGCCCCATTTTCGCCTCATGTGTTCCCCGAGGGATTCCCGGGTGTTTCATCGAGTGATTGTAGGGATAAGGACGATGCAGTGGCGAAGAAATGCGTGGGGACCCCGGATCAATATGGAAACCATAGGTTGCCTAAGATAGTGTCGTTGAAGCATCACTGGTGGTGGATGATGAACACGGTGTGGGATGGTTTAGAGGAAACGAGGCATCATTCGGGGCATATCCTTTTCATAGAGGAGGATGACTTCATTTTTCCCAATGCATACCGCAACTTGCAGCTTCTTGTGAAGCTGAAGCCTAAGAAGTGCCCAGATTGCTATGCTGCGAATCTGGCTCCGTCTGAGGTGAAGTCGAAGGGGGAAGGGTGGGGGAGTTTAATAACCGAGAGGATGGGGAACGTGGGTTACTCTTTCAACAGGACAGTGTGGCGGATGATTCATAGGAAGGCTGTGGAGTTTTGCTCGTTTGATGATTATAACTGGGATATTACAATGTGGGCTACTGTTTATCCTTCGTTTGGGAGCCCTGTCTACTCGTTGAGGGCACCTAGGACGAGCGCTGTTCACGTGGTTTGCATCAAGGTCAGAGCGATAATGCGGCCTGTATTGATAATGGTGTATTGAGTTTTGATGTCGAAGAAACTGATACAGTTGCTAATATCAAATCGGATTGGGGGCTGCACGTGTACAAGCATCAATCCGGCTATCAAGCCGGGTTTAGGGGATGGGGAGGCTGGGGAGATAAAAGGGACCGTCAACTATGTTTGGAATTCGCCAAACTGTATTGGACTTCAAAGGGCGGTATGGTGTGATTGGCTGTCATTCCTCTACAACCGGCTACATGTGAACGTTAACACGATGCTGTATTCTTTAGGGAAACAATGCGGATTCCATACTCTTCTTGAGCATATCGTTTGAATGCTCCTATATTTGCACGAGATGGCAAGAGCAGCTGCTATCCCATTGATCGTTTGTTATAGAGCAGAGACGAGCTATCTCATGTAAGTAACTTAATTCTACATGCCAAGTGTGTTTTAAATAAATATTTTTTCTTTTGCAATATTTGTTGTATTGTTTGTAATGCTCTAATTTTTATTAAGCAAGATTCAAATTTTGAATCCTATATTTTCTTACTAAAAAGCAAGAGAAAACACTAATCCATTTTTTGCAAATCACAAATGGTTAATCTAAAAATGGTATGCATCCTATCTTTGGCTTCCAATCTATCATAGAAAAAATCAGATTAAGAATTTCAAACATCCAAATTCCAGAAAGCAATGATCACCCTCATCCTCAACCACCCCATAATTCACAAAAAATTGCTATATTTGATCACACATAGGTTCAGTCTCACACCATTATTTGGGCTATAAGCCCTCAAACATTTTGTAATCTATGATTATCAAATTTCCAATTTGAAATACTTATTGAATTATTCAATGGAAAAGGTGAAAAAGTGGGAGCGAGACAAATAATTTTCAAGATTGTGGTTTTGAAGGTTTGATCTCTATTTCAGCTGGCATAGTTTATCAATTTCCCATCCAATATTTATTTATGTGTATGTGCAGATTAAATTGATTTACTTTCTTGTTTTGAATTACTCAGATGCTATTTGAATCTTGAATTTCCGAATCCTAATCCCTAACAGTTGTATGGTGAGCATTTTGAATTAATTTTGATTATTTTCTTGTGATTTGATGATGTACATTGTCTCAATTTTATTGGATTTATATGAAAAACTGTAGATTTAAGGAGGAGGAATAAAATGGGGGTTACATTAATGGAGTTTGGGAATCATATGAGAAAAGGTGTGATGTATCCAATTAGAGGGTGTTTGCATCATCCATTTCTTGTGTTTATTGTGTGTGGGATGATATACATTTCAAGGGTCTTTCCTTTAATGACGCCCTTGTTGCTTTCAGTCTCTCCGGTTGTAGTCTGTGTGGCCGTGTTACTCGGAACCCTATTGTATTACGGACAGAAGAGCATGCACGAGACTGAGAAAGAAATGAAGTCCAAATACGAGGGCGTTTCACTTGGAAATCACAAATTTATCGATTATAATGCTAGTGTTGTTGTTGAGAAGGATGAGAAGCATTTTGTTGAGAAATGTGGTGGGGGTGTTGAGAGGAAGTTGGACGTGGATTCGAGTTTGTTAGGGCGTAACCTAGGTGAGATTCGTGTAGGCGGAGACGGATTGAGTAAGGGGATTTGTGTAGGCGTAGATAGATCAAGTGAGATTGAGTCGGAGAGTAGCGAGAGTGGGGAGGAGAGCGAGGGGTCAGGCGATCATCGGGTGCACACGGGGAAGGGTGAGGGGTCGAGTGAGGAGAAGGAGAGGGAGGGAGAAGGGACTGGAGATGGTGATGGGGAAGTGATGGCTGATCACTATGCTATAATCTCTAAAGTGATGGGTGAGCTACTAGAATCGGAGTTGAAGCACGAGAAATCTGAGGGGGATTCGTGCGATTCCGAGGGAGGGAACGTAGAGGATCGCCGCGAGGATGATAAAGAAGGAGAGGGAGAAGGTTTGGCCTCAGGGTCCGAGAGCTTGTCTCCGGATGACGCCTTGATCGGGGACATAATACCGACGAGGCGGCTCCACCCCCTTTTGGACGAGGATGCTCCGCAGCCTGCTCAGATGTCACATGCCAAGTCCGAGACGTCCCTAAACGAGTGATCTCCAGGATCAAGCATCGGCAGCATTGTGTCGGCTGATGAGACCGATATTCAAGAATCGGAGGCTGTAGATGATGAAGACGATGATGACAACACGGAGGATCACACAAAGTCTGTCATCACTTGGACAGAGGAGGATCAGAAGAATCTGATGGAAGTTGGAAATTCGGAGATCGAAAGGAATCAACGGTTGGAGAGGATTTTAACTAGGAGAAGGAATCGGAGCATGATCCCGGAGATAAACTTGATGGAGTTGGAAAACTCCGATTTCCAGTTCCAAGTAGCTCCTATTTCCACAGCAAGACTGAATCCGTTTGATCTGCCTCAGGACTCAGTCCCCGGCTCGGCTCCTTCAGTTTTATCACAACGAAGCAAGAATCCTTCCGAGTTACCGGATGACTTGATTGAAGAGGATCTGAAAGAAATGGGGGGCGAGTCTCGAGTAGAGATTAAGCCTTCACTAACTCGACAACCCTTCCTTAGAAGGCGCGTCAATTTCTCTGCAATGCCCTCGATCTTTTCCCCGAATATGCTAGAGAGGCGGCCGGTGGCGATTGCAGATGAGTCAGGCTACTCACCGTATAAACGGCAAGCAAGCAGGAAGAGCTCCAGTTCGGAGGAAACAGAATCGGTTGGGTCAGTCGAGAATTTTGAAGACGAGGCAGAAGAAGATCCGGAAGATGATCATGAACCGGTCTCCAATGATGAAGATAGTGCTGATACAAGGGGGCCGGTGGACGATGTTCCGAACAGGGGGCCTGTGTACGACACTGACACAAGCCCAACTGCGGCGGCTAGACTGGATGTAGAGCATCCAGATGATGAAAGAATACAGGTAACTGATACATTAATGCCCTTTACTGGCAATGTCTCCTTCTCATATTAACCAATGCACACTAAAAATGTAGTTGGATTGCTCTACACTTGAGCTACTACTATAGAATTTATCATCCACTTCAACTTGGTATGATGACATTAATAATTTAATATGTAGGAAATTGACAATCATGTGAAAAATCATAACAATTGAAAGTTTGGTGTTAGAATTTTTTAGTCCAGGGTATAAAACATACCTATATTCTGAGTGAAAGTTCGTGTATTTAGAAGCAATTAGCCATTCACTAATAAATCTTAGCTCGGTAATGCAGGTGCGAGATACTCCGTCTGCTCATTAAGAAAAACGCGTTGAGCAACGCAGCATTGCTGCTGAAAACTGTTGTGAGAAAGGCTGAAAGGCTTGATTTCTTGCGTTTTCATATGGTATTTGCACGCAGTTGTTCGAATGCATGTTAAGAATTAGAATGCGCTGTCGTCGTTTGAAATGGTAATAGTCTCGCTTACGTGTGGCGTGGTATTTTCTACTTTGTGCGCCGTTGGTGCATGTTGAAAATGCACATAATACGCCCGAGTGTATTTTAATTAAAGTAAATATAATTGGATCGAATTCGATATATTTTGAAAATAGGAGATAGGATTGACATGGCCCTTGTGTGCAACTGATGATGATCTACTGTTGTCTGAAGCGAATTGGAAGGTTCCAGAGATCGGAGAGTGTGACTGCTGTGCATGTAAGAATTATGGGCAGAAGGGTGGAGAATTCTTGGTTGAATCTGAGGAGGGAAGCAAAGTGAGTTCGAAGATCCCTTCAATGGGAAATAATCCAGAGTGTTGTTACTTGTTAGTGAAGAATCTGTTCTTGTAAGATGAAGATGAAGATGAAGATGAAGATAAGAAGCAGCAGCATCGGTGGTGAAACTCTCTTCCATTTTTGGAATGTAGGGATTATCTTCGAAGCTTTTTTACTACATCGCACAATTTTATCGAAACGCCCGTGCGCACACAGGTGTGCGCAAGGTTGGAGAGAAATGTGCCGTGCGATATGGCTTTATTAGTGTTGTTATGTGCGGGTGTCGTGCGCTTCAGGAATAAAACATGAAATTCAAATCGAATTTGATATTTAAAAAAAAATTACAATAAAAAGGATGAATTGGAACATCAATGCAAAGTTGGGAAAAAAAGAATTGGAAGAGCATGTTTGTCCGTTTATCAATTTGAGAATGTAAATAAAAAATATCTAATTGTCGGTATATGTTTGCTAGTAGTCCTATTTATATAATTACAGAAAATAACTATTTTCCACTTTTTGTCACAAATTTTGAATTCTTTATTTTCAATAAGGTTACAAAAAAGAATGAAATAGTAACGTTTTTGCTTATATAAAAAATTAAATTCAAAATGCCAAAACTTGTGGTTGAAAATGAAGGAAGCAAGAACTTATGAATAAACCAATCACCAAAAACAAAACTTCCCAAAAAAATAAAAAATAAAAATTCAGAATGCTCCTCTACGGTACTGGCGCAAGATGCTCAATGAAATGCCCGAGAAAAGCTCCCATCACCGCGGGAAACACCATAGCTGTCTCAATCACGGCCGCCACCACGGTGCTGATGTTGTCGAGGTGGCGGCGCTAGCAGAGGAGACGCTTTCCAACGTTCCGCAGACGTTATCAAGCGTTTGCGGCCCCAATCAAAAGGATTGTAGGAAAATATATAAAATACAAAAGCCCAACTCGAAGAAAGCGGAGGCTTGCACGAATATGTGCACCTCCACTTGCATTCGAGGCGGTTTCGGGTCCCCCGGAGAAGGCCCCTTGAATATCCGGAGGTATGACTTAGATGCATTATGTACTTACTATAGTTTGGATATAAATAAATGTGATATTCAATACCTACAGACCACTGATTGTTTTCAAGGATGGTTTTCGAAGTCCAAAATATTGGTAAGCCTCTACTACATTCATCTCAATTTTGTTACTCCTTCCATTTATTTTAACACTATATATATTTCACTCACTAAAAATTAGTAGGCATGTTTTTCTCTACTTGTAGTATAATTTGACTCCCTCATTTTTTTAATGCTATGATTTTGTACAGTTGTCAGAATGCTCTGACATTTGTAACTTGATTGGTGATGGAGATGATGGCCCCAGATTCATTCATTTTCTTTAATTTTCAAGAATACAATTATTCAAATACTAAAGACCCCTTTTTTCTAAACATATGGAGATTTTATGATTTTAGTTCAAAATATTATCTTTTAAATTATTCGGTCTCTCACAAATAAAAACGGGTCACATTTAGTTCGAATTGGACGGAAATGGTTAAATTTAACGGTCAACGAATAATAATTGAATTTTGACCGGATTAATATTCAAGTAACTATTTATTATTATTTTTACAAATCAATTAATATTCAGCCGAGGAGAGCGGTGGAGAGATTCAATCACGACGCCGATTTCAGGTTCCTGCACAATTGCATTTCCGATCTCTTCGTGGATTGGTTGAGATCGGATATGGAGATGTTGAAATTGGGGAAATTGAACCGAATTAGCCTCGCCGCGAAATGGTGCCCCTCTCTGTATTCGTCGTTTGACAGAATCACGCTGCTGTGTAAGACCATAGCGAAGAAGGTGTTTCTCGTGGCAGAGTTTCCGGAGTATGAAAGCATGGAGGAGGCGTATTATGCGTATAGAGTGAGGGATCGGCTGAGGAAGGCGTTGCAGCTGCGGAAGGCGTTGTGCCGCTGCGGAAGGCGTTGTAGCTGCCGGAGGTTTACATCGGCGCCAACGATTGGGGATCTCTACCTTACAACAGAGTCGCTTCCGTGGCGATGAAAAACTACATGGAACTATTCTTCATTCATGATGAGGAGAGGTTTCGTGAGTATCTCGGGAGTGAGATCCGGCAAAGCCACTATTGCTGCCGGAGCATTGCTTCCTCACCAGATAATCGAATAGTTGGATGATGAACATGGCGGCGAAGTGGCGGAGCTGCAGTAGAGGAGAATGTTGGATGACATGGCGAAGATTGGGAAATTGAGCAATTGCCTTGCAATCAGTGATGTTTCAGGGAGAATGTATGAGATTCCGATGAAGGTATCGGTGGCACTAGGGATTTTGGTGCCGGAATTGAGCGAGGAGCCATGGAAGGGGAAGCTCATCACTTTCAGCGAAAATCCACAGCTTCAAAAAGTTGGAAGGGGAGAGTTTGAAATCGAAAACTGGGTTTGTTAAAACTATTAAAGGGGGTATAACACTGCTTTCCAGAAGGTGTTTGATGTGATACTTGAAGTGGCGGTGAAAGGGAAGCCGAAGGCGGAGGAGATGATAAAGAGGATGTTTGTGTTCAGTGATATGGAATTCGATGAGGCGTCGGCGAATCCATGGGAGACGGATTATGAGGCGATAGTGAGGAAGTATAAAGAGAAGGGATATGGAGAATGTGTGCCGGAGATTGTGTTTTGGGATCTCAGGGATTCGAGGGCGACGCCGGTGCCGGTGCCGGTGAACCAGAAAGGGGTGGCACTAGTTAATTGAATATTATCCGGTCAAAATTCAATTAATATTCGTTGACCGTTAAAAGGGTCTTTAGTGTTATTCAAAACTAGATTAATCAGTGTTTTATTTTTTACCCATGTAAATCCAGATATGTAACTAATAGACCTCATAATTGAGCTTATGTATCCAAAGATATCATGCACAAGAATGTTCTAAAGACTAATTATGAAGTTCACGTAATTCTTAATAACTCTGTATAATTTGAACTGATTTTATTTGATTTATAAGTAATTGTAATGGTAAAATTGAAAACATCCTAGTAATAAGTAAACAAATGTTCAATCATTAATCCTCTAGCAATCATAAAAAGCAAACACTCTTAATTAATACTACTAATTTTTTAATGACTGTTCTAGTGCTAGCAAGGATATTATTCATATTGTATTTCTTCCATATCAAACCACACATTTTCCTCTTTGCTTGACGATACCAAATTCTTATCGACTTAGAACATATTCTTTCATTATTACCAATTTGCTATGCATACAAATACTTGCGTTTCCAATTCAACTACTACTTTATCATAATAGAATATAATAATATCTACTATGCTTTCTCAATCCAGATACCTTATACACCTACATATACTATTACCAGTACTTATATCAAATTAACTGTTAAAATTTTAATGTTTTAAAATGAATATTAAACTTTATATTTTATACTATTATTTATAGTTTAATACTCATATTTTGCTTAATAGTAGTAATATGATTCATAAATTTTAGTAGTACTCATTTTGAAACAAGTCATCGATCATATTTTGATAACCATTTGTGAAATTAATCCCCAAAAATAAGAATTCAACGTTTCCATTAATTATAACATACTAGTAATATTTAGACCAACTCTGTTTGGTCCATATAGTTTCGGATGTTTAGTTTAGTGGATTAAACCAGACTTATTCTTGTGACATATTATTCGATTAAGGAGACCTAGCCAATAATTGATCAAATAACAATGTCACGTGAAATTAGTCTTGTCTCATGAGTTTTTTTAGCCTACGAAATAATCTTTGTTCAACTACGAAGACTTGGCCAATAATCGATCAAATAACAATGCCACGTGAAATTAGTCCGGTCCGATGAGTTTTTTCGCCTGCAAATTAGTCTCGGATAGTCCGGTCCGTACGCCCTTAAACAACTCGGTAAGCTAACGTAAATGAAATATGTTTAGAATAGAGAGGTTGATGTTAGCTTGCCGCTTTGAAGCCATTAGTGCTGGTCATGGATGGCCCAGTTCAGACCCCTTGTCCTGCCAGGTGCGCCACCCTTGATTGACGATAAATCCAGCACAAACATGCTGTTACCCGGTTTCTCTTGGTGCAACGTATTGCAGTTTATGAGGATCTTCTGGTCGATTTTTGAGACGGTGTGTTCCAGAGGCACGTGGACCGTCTCTGGAGCTTAAAAACGAGCGTACTGATTTCAATATTACGAGCAATAGATTCACATAGTTGATGGAATTAAAAACTCACCTGAGATATTGGTAGCTTTGGCACTCCCATCACTGAGCCCTAACAATTTCTGCAAGATTTGTGAGATTCAATTTCAGTATTATGTTGAAAATATGAACAAACATATACAGTGAAATAATAAGATTTCAATCACTTTGAGATTCTCGTAGCACGTCTCCAGATCATCATTGATCAAGGTATGATCAAAGAGCCCGGGCGAGGTTCCCTGATCAATCTCCGCCTTAGCATTCCGTAGACGCTTTTGGATCTGCTCTTCTGTCTCGGTCCCCCTTTATAATAAAACACGAACTTCATGTCAATAGCACGACAATTGATGAATAGAAAGGTAACAAGACTTGCCTACCTAGCACGAAGGCGTTTCTCAAGCTCCTCGAATGAAGGAGGGCAGATAAATATAAATATGGCCTCGAGAGAGCTAGCCCTAACCGATCTAGCCCCTTGAACATCAATGTCGAGAATGCATCTCTACACAAAATCACGAATCATACATTCAAATTTGAACTAAATGCTCGTCATTTCTCATCAATGAAACAACAATTTGATACCTTTCCTTGGTCGGTAACCACCTCAACCGACTCCACACTCGTCCCGTAGAGGTTCCCGTGAACCGCAGCAAACTCTAAGAATTTTCCATCCTGTATATCTTTCTCCATCACACCACGTTCAGTGAAATGATAGTGGACGCCATTCTGCTCGTTGTTTCTTGGAGCTCGGGTGGTGTGGCTCACTGAGAACCCGAACATCATTGGGAAGTCCTCCATCAGTTTGGCAATAAGGGTGCCTTTACCAACCCCCGAAGGACCACTTATGACAACGGGTATTTGAGCCTCACCCACCACACCTTTACTCCAAGCAACCACTTCACTACCTAGCCTAGCTCTCTGCTCTCTCACAAACGCAGTGTTAACCTAATTAAAAAGTCGAATCACGAGGCATCAAAACTAGACACAACATGTATACATACACCAAAAATCATCAGCTTCACACAAATGATGCTAAAAGGGAGACAGACCTCAAGAAACCAAAAGCAATCGTCTGAGGTCGAGTTACCCCTAATGACCAAAATCCGATCTCCATCCAAGACTATAGCCGAGTGTCCCTTTGACAGCGTAGGCCTCGTCCCAAACACAGTTGGGATCACCCTACAACACAATTCAAGATTCAAAGCTATGTCACAGTGTTCAAACTCAAGATAACTGCACCAACATCATAATTCTCGAGAGACCATTACCATTCGCTCGTGGATTTCTCAAAAATCCGAACTCCAATGGAGGAATCAGATCCATTTCCCATGGCACCAATGACAAACTGAATTAAAATCAAGCAAAGAATAAAAAGACCATTACCAAACAAGGACACTTGAAGCATAGCATTTCATTCAAGATAGTGAATCATCATACTGTTCTATTGCAGCCCATGTTGATGATGGTTTCGCAGCCCTTCGATTTCAAGAGAAGACCATTTGAAAAATCATCAGAAATGAAAGCTGGAGCTTCCCCCTGATCATACACAACACACACATAATTAAGCCCATTTTTCACAAAATCAAATTATCCCCAAATTGTTAAACCATGAACATGAGCCCTCACCATTGATAAAGGCAATCCAACCAATCAACAGATAATCTGTTGCAAGAGAAAACGTAAGAAGACATGATTACATCCACTGCTCACAGCTCTCATGCTCAGCAAAATGCATAAAACCTCATCACACACACACACACACACACACATATATATATATATATATATACACGATTGATTAAACTGAAAAAGGACAAAAAAATACTAAATCAAAGTCTCAAATAACAGAAGACCGAATTGGCCGCCACATAATTTGAGCAATCAAAACAATATTTCATCATATTCAGCTACAAAACCTCAAGTGAAAAAACATAGCTCAAAGAAATTGCAGAAAATCATTTTTTTGCCAGAAAAAAAAAAACTTTGAAAATTAAAATTTGCCACCTCAAATCCACCCGAAAAGCACTGGATCAGAACTGGTAATGCAATGGGGCGTCGAGGCTTCTATTTTATTCTATCTCTTCTATTTTATTCTATCTCTTCTATTTTATTCTATCTCCTTTTCCTTTCCCAATTGATTTATAGGGTCAATCAAAGACGTGATTTTTAAGGCAGGGGAGACTTGGGATTGAGAAAGTTTGTAGAGGTTGCAAGAAATTTTGAGAGGGACTCCCATTTTGGAAAGCAAATGCTATTTGTAATAATAATGAAGTGTGGCATAGAGAGGCGGATTTGCAGTCGTATTCACTGCAATTTGAGGGCGATTTGCCTCTTCTCTATCTAGATTCATTCTCTTTCTAGAATTCCTCCCTCTCTTTTCTTGCTTTTTTATTCTTTTTTTCGACAAGTTGGCCAGAAACGACGGTTTCCTTGAAATTTGACTGTGTAGAAAGTTATAAACAATGCTTAAAACATCTTATTTGGAATATCTTCAATTAGATGCAAAGGTAATTTATTTGACGTGCATAGTTAGTGCGAATGAAAAATATTGAAAAATGTCTGTTATTCTATACTCTATACACAATTTTTATTTAGTAATCCTAAGTTTTAGGATTTGAATCTCCAACCAAAATTGATTATACTTATTAAAGTAGGAGTACCAAACTATTGTTAACGGTATACTTTTTTGTAAGAGCATCTCCAATAGCAATAGCTCAGTCATAGCTCAGCCACAAACTCCTGCTGTCACATCATCAGCACTAAAACTCCTCATGTCACATCATCTGGACAAGCAATAGCCCAGCCATAATAAACAAAATTATAAAAATAACAATCACACAAAATACGGAATTCGACTTACGACACAGATACGGGAAAATGCAATAATTTCATTTAAATTTAAAAAAGGTACATTAAAAAAATTACAAAATTACAAAATTACAAAAAAAAAAACTAACGCCGTGCAGTCCTCCGCGCCCACAACTCTTCAATTAAAACATTTTGGAGTCGAATATGAGCTTCCACTTGGCGCATGTCGGCATGTGCTTGGAGGTGGTCGGCTTCATCGTGAGGTACCCCACTTCGTACGCTGGGGGTGGCCACGCCGTGGCTTGGACCGGCTTCATTATCGTCGTTGGCCCAACTAGTCAGTTGTACATCTTCATCTTCGACAATCATGTTGTGCATGATAATACAGGCGTACATTATATCAGCAATGCAGTCGACATGCCACAAACGCATTGGACCCCTAATTGCCGCCCATCGAGACTGGAGCACACCAAATGTGCGCTCCACGTCCTTCCGCCCCGACTCCTGCCGTTCCGCAAAGTAGGCCTTCCTCTCATCTGATGCACATCTGATCGTCTTCACAAAGACGGACCACCTAGGATATATCCCATCCGCCAAGTAGTAGCCTATATCATGCTGGTTCCCGTTGGCGATAAAACTGATGGTCGGACCGACGCCCTGGTACTGCTCGTTGAAAAGGGGCGACGAGTTGAGGACGTTGTTCGACTCGGCTACCGCAAAATATGCATGCCAAATCCACAGCCGGTAATCAACTACGGCCTCGAGGATCATCGTGGGATTCTTTCCCTTGTAGCCGGTCATGTAGAACCCTTTCCAGGCAGCGGGGCAGTTCTTCCACTCTCAATGCATACAATCAATGCTGCCTAACATACCCGGTAAACCCATGCTTCGCCCCGTGCATCTGCATCAACTCCTGGCAGTCTTCGGGGGTAGGGCTTCGAAGGTACTGATCACCGAATATTTCAACCACGCCCTGACAGAAATACTTCATACATTCAAGGGCAGTCGACTCGCCGATGTGGAGGTACTCGTCCCACATGTCTGTCGCGCCTCCATAAGCCAACTGTCTGATTGCCGAAGTGCACTTTTGAATACGTGTGTGGCCGGGTCTGCCAGCCGCATCTTGCCTAAAGCGGAAACACAGATATTGACGCTCCAAAGCGTCAACAATACGCATAAATATGGCCCTGCTCATCCTAAAATGCCGCCTGAAAATGTTGGCGTTAAACCGTGGCTCCGGTGCGAAGTAGTCGTCAAATAGCCTCTGATGTGCAGCTACGTGATCCCGATCAATCACTGCTCGGCGGTGGACAACGGTTCGAGGTCGAGGTACCGCCGGCTGCAAGGCCAGTTGTAACGCCGCCTCCAACTGTTCGTTCAAACGCCGTTCGAACTCCTCAGCATCCCCACCACTACTACCACCTGCGTTACTCATTTCACGTTGTTGATCTTGTACAGAAATTAAGATAGAGATAAAAGTCGTTAAAACAAGTGGTGCAAATGAAAATGACGTGCATATCGCGCATATATATTGTTTTGAAAATTAAAAAAAATCCCGCTCGCCGATTGGAGCTTGCAATGGTGGCCAGGAGATCGGCGAGCGCTCGGGAATCGCCGTGCGCTCGCCGTTTTTCTCGCCGATTTGGCGCTCGCCGGGTGCAATGGTTCGGCGAGCAGACCGGCAAGCGCCAAGAATCGGCTAGCCGGTGCGCTTGCCGCTATTGGAGATGCTCTATTTGTCTTTGTTTGCTTCAATACAAAATGCCATTGCAATAGAGTTTTGTGTGAGTTTTTTGTTTTTTCCCGATTGAATAAAAAATACTCCAATTTGATTGGGTCGAATAGACTGGATTGTAGGACAAAAAACATTTTCTATATTTTTCACGAAAAAATGAAATAATGTAGATTGTAGGACAAAAAACATTGTCTATATTTTTCATGAAAAATTGAAATAATTTCTCAAATTTGAGAATATATTAATTAAGGTTACAAATCGAACTTTTCTAAAGTTTAGGTTATAAATGATCGCAACTCTTTCACTCAATATTAATTGGCAGCCTAAATTGTTAGTGGGCGCCCTAAAGTCCGCCCTATAGGGCGCCCTATGCTCCGCCACATCAGCATTCTATCCTCCTATCCTTCCACTTGCAGTGGGACGCCCTAAAGTCCGCCCTATAGTTTTCACTACTATTTTGTTAATTAATTTTTTATGTTTTCAAATATGTCATGCAAAATTATAAAAAAACACTACGATTAAAGGAAAATCCTACATTACTAATTAAAAAAAATTACAAGAGTTAGAAATAAAAAACAAGTTCACTAAATCCTACATTACTAATCCTTCATTCCTAGCTTGCGGCGCAGATAATCGATCATCCACTTGAGGTATTCGGCTTTGCCCGGGTCCTCGCACTGCATGAAGGAGTAGTGCGTGTCCAACAACGTCCTCCGGTTGGCGGCCGCCACCAACACCGCGTAGGCATATCCCGCAGCCGAAGTCAGGGTCGGGGTCGGGGTCGGAACCGGGGCCATGGCCGCGCCCTATGAGGATGTCGCCATCGCCTTGCCCTTGTTCTTGGCAGCCTTGACGCCAATGGGATGCCGGGAGGATATCGGTGTGCCGGAACTCTCATCCTCGTACATCGGCTGGTTTAGGTCCATCGGAGGTGCGCCGCTGTCGCTGCTCGTATAATCACCGGCGGCAGTGTTCTTCGTCCTCTTCGCCGCAGCCGATGGGGGCATAAACCCTCCTTGGAACTTCTACTTGTCCTTCAAGAGGAGCCAAGAGTTGTAATGCTTGAAATCTCCGTACAATGAAATGTACGATGCAAGCGCTCTATCGCGCACATCAATCAAACTATCGCCGCTGCCCTGCTCCCTTAAGCACTTCTCGTACTCCGTCGAGAACAAATTGACCTGCTTCTTCACCTGATCCCAGTGCTTGCGGAGCTGCTCCCTATGGCTCTTGTAGGCGGCCGTCGGCTTGGCCTCGTTGTAGTGATCAGCGATGCGCTCCAAGTAAGCGATTTGCTTTTGGTTGTTGGCAAACACCGGGTCCTCCGAAATATCAATCCAACACTTAACCAAGACGATGGTTTCATCCGGGTTGTAGTTCGCCCTCCCTGGGGCTAACTCTTCATTCTTCTCTGGAGGCGGCAACTTCTTGGCCCTTTGCCTGTTCCGCTTCTTCTTGGTGGCGGAGCTCGAGGCGGGGGTGGCGGAGCTCGAGGTGGGGGCGGCGGCGGCGCGGGTGGGAGACGACTCCATGTCTGACAGCCCGTACGAATCCGTACTAAAATCGGGATCGTACTGGGTGTTGGAGTCAAATGGCCGGTATTCATCAGGGTCTGTACCCGGCCACCGTGCACCACCACTGAACATCGGACTATTCGAACTTGGGTAATCACCGGGATTTATTTTATAGTGTATGGAATAGTGAGAATGGAAGAGTGGAGTGAATGGAAGAGTGAAGTTGGGGTGTATATATATAATAAATTTTGAAGAATTAAAAAAAAGGAAAACGCGTTGCATCGTCCGCGTGACCCGCAGTGGGGCGGATGATACCGCGGACGATGCGTGGTTGAAGCCCTATTGTCCGCGGAAGAAGCATAGGGTGCAGACAATGGATGTGCCATCGTCCGCATGGCTACAGTGGCAGACGATAGTCTGCCCAATGCATCGGGCGGATTATCGTCTGCCCTATTGTAGAGGCCCTTAATTATCATTATTTTAAGGAAATTATATTTCTTGATTGGCGCCAATAAGTGCGGTCAAAGAAAAGTGGCATGGATATGACCATAAAGCTAGGCTTGGACCACTTTAACTACACAAATTGTTGCTGATACACATGACTTAGTCCATGTGAAGTGACACCCTCTTTTAAATAAAAAATTAGATTAAATAAAATACTTATAGCAATATCTTTACCTGCATTATCCAGATACCTTAAAAGTGATTGGTATCTGTAACTCTAAGTTCTATTTGGGAATTTAAAATTAAATCGAATTAGTTTTTGTAGCCGATTGTCCAATTAAAATCTTACGCCTTGCAAAAAGGAGTTTTTCTTTTGAAGATGATATCATGGAAAGTCGAGGAATAAATACGACTAATATGCACTCCATTGACTTTGGTTGACTACTAAATTATGAAAATGAATACAAGTGGCAAAGAGATAGGTACTATGAGAGATATTTATTTACATTATTTTATTTTGGAGGTGATTCTAGAAAGTTTATGATAAAACAAATAGTCCTATTTGTGATAATTTGGCCCGTTTGACATATATTTGGTATGTCCAATTAAATTCAAATAAACACGTAGTACTCCATCCATCTCATAAAAATGTAAAAATTTGGCACAACACAGAAATTAATACACAGTTGAAAAAGTAATAGAGATAGAAAGAATAAGTAGTTATAATATTATTAATAAAAAATGAGCCTCATCTTATTAGAGATATGAAAATTATCAAAAATAGGAGGTATCTTTATGTGACATTCAAAAATGAAAAATATACTGTATTTATTTTTATGGGACGAGGGAGTGAAATAATATTACAATAAATATTTTTTGTTCATATATCATGTATAATTTGAATGCAGCTTAGACTAGTTTATTAACAAAGAAGAAGAAATTGAAAGACGGCAACAAAACTTAAATCTTAGAATTGTGTACGAGTGGAAATTTTAAAATAAATTGGAAGTTAATGTATATCTAATTCGATAATGATTACTCTAAAATAGTACTAGTACTAAAGTGTCGGCTCGAAACTTCTAAGAAGGTGAGGTGAGGTGAGGTCAACAATATATATCAGTCACATTCGTTCATTGAATTGAGACACAATTTAATCCTATTTTGGGCTTCAGTCCAACTGGTTATGTGATTTCAATTATCACATCCCAAATTCATATTGCCCCATCATAAGATTATGGATATAGTCAAAATAAAGACAATTATAGAAAACACAAATTATATACAGGAACTAAGAACATCTTCATATATATATTTTTTTATCATTTAAAGAAGTTAGTAAATTTTATTCATTGAGGTATTTTAAAGATAAGAATGAAATGACAATTCTTTGGCATTTTCATTCCAATCTCTCCTTATTTCTTTGCATTATACCAAGAAAGGGATAGAAACCAATCCATGGAAAAAATTGATATCAAACTGACTAACAAGTTTAGAGCATCCACAATGGTCACCCGGCCATACCCGGTCGACAACCAAGGTGGCTCCGATGGGCGATACGGGTGGACACCGGAGCCTAGGCCTCCCGTCCCTTCCCAAACTCCGACTCCTCCATCTCGCGCCGGTGTCCGCACACCGTACTCACCGGCGGAGATGGATAGATTGTTCAAGGCGTACTTGGAAATATCCGAAGATGCAGTGGTTGGCACGAACCAATCCGGTGATCACTTTTGGTGGCGCGTCTCTCGGCGGTACAATGCAAACCGGCCACCGGGAACGATTGAGCGCAACGAGAGTATGGTGCGCAACTGCATCGGCCGAGCCAACGACGAAATTGGCAAGTTCAATGGCTATTTCCTCCAGGAGTCGCGGAATGCCGGGAGCGGCCGAAGCGAGGTCGACATCATCACTGCGGCGCTGAGCACCTACCAATCCATGAACGGTAAGTCGTTCAAGTACCTAAATGTTTGGCAGGAAACGAGGACGCACCCAAAGTATTTGGGAGGCGTAACATCCTCCTCTAGCGGCTCCTCCAAACGGTCACGGTCGGCATCCCTATCCGACGCCGGCGAAGAAGTGGCTAGCCAACTCGCCGAAGCTAACTTGGGTAGCCCCGACGCCGGACCAAGCGGTTCCCGACGCCGACCGCAAGGAAAGAAGAAGGCGGCGGCCGAACGCCGTCGCGCCGCGACTCCATCTGCCCCCGCTCCAGAACCCGCACCCTATGTTCCACCTCCACCCCCGAACAACTCGTTGTGGGCCCTTTTGGCCCAACTCAATATGGCCGATAGGTCATCTATGACCCCCACGCAACTTCAAACGCACGTGACCATGATATTGGGTCTCCAAAAACAATTAGGGTTGGTGCCGCCGGATGCGTAGTCTTCCTCGGGTAATATTAGACAATAATTGTGTAATTTTTAATTTTTAGGATTTTAATTATGTAATTTTTAATTTTTAGTATTTTAATTATGTAATTTTTAATTTTTAGGATTTTAATTATGTCTTTTTTATTTTATTTGTAATTTGTAATATTTATTGTGGGTTTTTAATGAATTTTAGTACTATGGAAATGTTTTTGTGTAATTGAATTTTAAATTAATTGTTCTCGTCCTTGCGGAAGTGCACAACTGTGGGTGTTGTGCTCTTGCCAGAGAGCAGGCAGAAAAAGTGGGGTCGGGCCCACAACCGTGCCGCTGGCAATAGCACGGTTGTGGATGCTCTTAACTATGCTTCGGAAAGTAGAACACACCTCACTTCAATTGAGATATGAAGAAACATAAAAAAAAACAACAATCAAATTCAAGTTTTAGATAAAAAAAATATGAGATGAATTCAAAACCTGCATCATTTTCAGCACAGAAAAAAAGGTGGCATTAAAGCTACAAAATCAATCTATAGAAAGCAATAATTCAATCAAAATAATTTTAAAAATTATGATTCATAGTATAAACACACAACTTGTGCTTGATCTCATCATAGCAAAAACTGAAAATCACAATAAAAAAAGGATTTGATTACAATAAAAATCATAACCTCACTAATATCCGTTAAGATAATTAACTTTTTCATCATAAGCCAAAGTGAATGAGATGAATCTTAAGAACGTGTGCTCAGAGAGCCAAGGGTTGTTTCGTCAAATACAAGATCAGAAACCCTAAGTTTGCTATACAATTTCACAAAAATAATACATAAAAAATAGCAATTGAGAGAACAGAATAACAAATTTGAGAAACGGAATTGAAAACCTATTTTTGTAATGGAGCTGTGAAGATGAGGAGCGGTTGAAGGAGAAGGAGCTGTATTTATGATAGGAATTAGTACTATCTGAGATTTTAGGTAAATGAATAAATGGGCTTTTTATGGGCTGCTATATCAGATTTATTTGCCAATATTTGAAACCCATAAGAAAGAGATACTACTCCTATATCATCAAATTAGGTGTATGGAATTAGAATTCACCTTCAATTCTAAATTAATATTTGGATTAAATAATTGAATTTCAATTCTAATTTTTCTCAATTCTCTATAAGAAAAGTAGATCATTCGAATTTTAAATAGTTATAAAATTGAACACCTTTACGCACTAAACACTGTCCCCTACACATAGACACACTCACTTCATATGAATTCCTTTAAATTCAATTATGTATATCATTTCTACCGAACAAAAGATTTGAAATAAAATTATATTCAATTCATTCAAATTCAATTATGTATAATTCTAATTTTCATGTACCAAACGGACCCTACTAGTATTTATCGATTTTGTTTGTATATATTATGACACCGTATACACCATTATATCATGTTATCAAGCAAAGCGATGTAATTACCGTGTCGAAACTTACTGCTAAGGCATCATCATATCATAACAAAAATTACAGTATATCAAAAAACAAGATTTTTTGACACAGTAAGTGCAGTGTGCCGATTTCAATACTTTCTTTCCACTCCTACACTAAATTTCATCTGAAACTCATAAATTTGGTGTGGATTGTCTTCCAAATTTGATCTTGAGCATGGGAATAATACACTGGCAGAGGGGAAAATTATAAGTTGTTACCTTAGCAAACTTCCTTAATCATACTTCCCTCTATCCCACAAAAGTAAAAATAATTTTTTTTATCATTCGTCCCATAAAATATCACATTTCATTTATGGAAAATTCTCGCAAACTCCTTTGTCTTTTTTATTTTATTTTATTTTTAATTCTTTAATCTTGTTTCCATATTTTTGGTTTAAACTAGAAAAAACATGGTTTATATTTCTGAAAATAAAACTTTTTTGAAGGAAAAATCTAAGCACTCTGTCTTTTGAATTTTAGTTGAAAGTGTTATTGTCAATTCCTTAATTGTCATAAAGGACTATAATGTAAATAAAAGTACGATTAAAATAGATACATTTCTTGATTTTTGCAAATACAATTCATGTCAATTTATCATCACTAAATGTATATGTACTTAATTTGCATTAATTAGTCATTGTTTTTAATGAAACTTATTGTTATCAATTAGATAAATGATGAGATACAGATCAAGCTTTAATTATTAATTAATAACCTTATACGCGACTTCATCTTTTTAATTTTAATTTTTCAATAAAAGAAGAAAATACAGTACTGATTTTCACTACTAAAACAAAGATGAAATTCTAAAGTTAAACCCAAGCTATAGGCTACTAACAAGGATTATTATAAAATCAAAGCAAAAGTCATTGTAGATATTGTAGAGGGTCTTCAAAACAAATTAATTTAGTTGACGTAACTCGTAAGAGATGTTAAAATTTAATTTATAATATTATAAATGTCGCTTTTTCTTAGGCTAGCAACCTTCGATAGAAAAAAAGGGTCCTAACACCTAAAATGTCAACTAAATCGTTATAAGTTATATATGGTGTTGAATTTAATCAAAACTATGGACACCATTCATAACAATCTCATAATTTCATTTGAATCAGAAACCCTATATTTGTTACTGATTTATATACATATGCCCTAAAAAACTCATTGCTATAGTAAATCTTTGTCGAATTTTTCCTAAAAAAAAAAACTACACGAGAAAACAAGTTTGTCATACCTTACAACCCCATTAAAATTACATGTGTATGCTATTCTTTTTTTTATAACATGCATATATTATCATTATAATAGTATAATATAATGTAATGTATATAATTGAGCCTCCCATTTAGGAGTCAAATCGCCGAGTTTGACTTGGTGGCCGGGCGTTCCTGAAAAGGTAATTCCAAAATAAATATGCTTCTAAATAAAATCAGCTTGCCACTTCATTTTCATTTATAACGTGATATAGTACTATATTACATAAATAAATAAAATAAAATAAAATAAAATAAATTCCAAAACTTTATTTTGCCTAGTGTGAAATTTAAATATTCATTCAAACATAAGAGTCAACCAAAATGGCTGGACATATTATGCAACTGAACTAAAAACAGTTGAGCAACCAAATGATTACTTCGTGGTTTGACTATGGTATGATTTTAAACTATATTCTATAAATATCTTATTTAAACATCATAATTTGACATTGTGATAAAATTAAAAGTTTAATTTTCATTTTTGCTGCAAACCTTTTAATTAAATATGTAAGTACATAGCAGTATGACATTATACTGATTTGTATTCATATTAAACTACTATTTTGGATTTCGACTCTAACCACAAAATTCTAATATTTCAAACAACTCGTATATGATCAAGTTAAAAATGAGTACAGCTCTATTTAGTTAAATAGGTTTAAATTTAGAATTTTAAAATTAAATAAAGTATTTTGACCCGCTACTTTAATTTTATTTCTATTTTCGAGTGTATTATACAATTAAATTAGAAGACTTAGGCCAACTTGTACTAGATTTAATTAATTGAGTTGTCCAAATTATCTTCTAGAAGTTAACAATATATTGAGAATATTTTATATACAAAAATCATGTAATAGGATTTTAAAAAAAAAGTAAAAGTAGTTGACGAAAAACGGAAAAAGAAAATAAAAATATTAATATACGGCGTAGTAGAAGGAAAGTGTCTATGGAATTTTATTGACTCTCTAAATCAGCTGTTCAAAAATGTTTTCAACACTCATAATTTCAGCATTTATTCAATCTCGATTTTCAAACCCTATCAAAAATTCCCCCAATTCGTAGTCTCCCGTTCTACGATAAAGAGCTATCCAATTTTATCTGCTTAGATTCAAAATTCCCTTCATTTCTTGATTGCATCGCAGCTCAGATTTTGTTTTGGGGCTGACTCGCGATTTTTCTCAGGTGTGCTTCGAAGCTTCGTTATGCTAGTATTTGTTTATTTAGATGTGAAAAAGATTGAAGTTTGGCGGTTATTGACTACTGTTTACTGCAATTTAGAAACTCTACTGGCTGAAAGATCGGGATAATTGACGAAATCTGAGATTTTAAGATTTAGTTGAGAAATTATTTAGCTCAATTAGATTGGGGTTTTGCATCCGGTTTGTTTGATCGGCTGATAAGCTAGGTTTTTAATCGATTTGCATTTTGCTGGACAAATTGGGGATTTCTCGTTAAACAGGTTGATTTTGGTTCATCTTCTGTAATGGGTAATTGTTGTGCTGTACCGCAAACCTCGGATGAGAAGAAGCCAAACCCTTACTTCGATGGGAAACCTGTTCCGAATGGTGGGCTCAAATCTTATGTGTTGGAGAATCCAACAGGGCATAACATAGATGAGTTTTATGAGCTGGGGCGGGAGCTCGGACGGGGTGAATTTGGGATCACGTATATGTGTACAGATAAGAACACTGGTGGTATTCTTGCTTGTAAGTCTATATCAAAGAAGAAGTTGAAGACGAGAGTGGATATTGAGGATGTTAAGAGAGAGGTCGAGATCATGAAGCATTTGCCTAAGCATCCGAATATAGTGACGTTGAAGGACACTTATGAGGATGATAAAGCAGTCCACTTAGTAATGGAATTGTGCGAGGGTGGTGAGTTGTTTGATAGGATTGTTGCTAGAGGGCATTATACTGAAAGGGCTGCTGCAGCTGTGACTCGTACGATTGTTGAAGTTATCCAGGTGAGGATTTTTGTGGCTGGGGTGTTTTTCTGTGACATTTTATTTGGAGTGCTATTTTCTTCTAATACATGATATCTGTTCTTCTAGTATTAGGGGTTGTGCAGTTTAGTTAGTATGAAGTGTTATAACATTTCTCTGAAAGGGTTGTTAGTAGAATGGATTGATGAATGCGGATTCAGTTTAATAGTATGTATCTCATTTAACTTTGAACATCTAGGTTTTTAGAGAAATTGGATTCTATTTGGTGTTATATTTTCTATATGCCATTGAGATGCAAAAAAAGTGTCTTATATACTAAGTGACTGGATATGATCTTTTGAGGTTGATGTATTAGTGCTTGTGTTTTTTCGTTTCTTGTTGCTATTCATTCGATTATGTGTTTGAGGAACTATAGAAACCCAGGTGGTTATTATTTTCATTTGGTCCACTATTTCATCCTAGATTTTTCTCTTTAGTGTGGGAATCTGTCTATGTGGCATCTACATTTTTGTTCTGCAAGCAGTGAATTGATCAAGTTGGGCTTCTTCGCAGAATTGTCACAAGCACGGGGTCATACATCGTGATCTCAAACCTGAAAATTTCTTGTTTAGCAATAAAAAGGAAACATCGCCACTGAAAGCTATTGATTTTGGGTTGTCAGTCTTCTTCAAGCCTGGTAATGCCTTTGCATTCGATTACTCATTGTAAAACCAGATATAAGGTCAATCTTTCATTCATAACTGATTCGTTAGTAATTCCACAGGCCAGACATTTGATGAGATAGTTGGAAGTCCTTATTATATGGCTCCAGAGGTGCTTAAAAGGAACTATGGTCCAGAAATTGATGTCTGGAGTGCTGGTGTGATTCTCTACATATTACTCTGCGGTGTTCCACCATTTTGGGCTGGTAAGCTTCCATAATATCTGTTGATGCAATAACTCCGTCACCCTAATGTGGTACTATATGATGTAGAGAAATTGACTGAATCCATGTATACTTAAAATGGTCGACATATATGGAAGTCTAAGATTCATATCATGTTCTTCATTCAGGCTCTTAATTTTCACTTAATTTTTACTTAAACTGCTCATGACTTGCAGAAACCGAACAAGGAGTTGCCCAAGCGATCATTCGTTCTAACGTGGACTTCAAACGAGACCCTTGGCCCAAAGTGTCCGATAGAGCAAAGGATCTGGTGAAGAAGATGCTCAATCCTGATCCCAAAAAACGGCTTACAGCACAAGAAGTTCTCGGTAAATTACAGTGTATTTGATGAGCTTTCTGCGTAAACTGCTTGATCCTCCCTCATGATTTCCTTGCATCAAATATGAAGCCTCTTGACATGCATAATTTTTTTTACTTGTAGATCATCCCTGGTTACAAAATGCAAAGAGTGCTCCTAATGTTTCTCTGGGTGAAACTGTCAGAGCTAGGCTCATGCAATTTTCGATGATGAATAAGTTGAAGAAAAGAGCTCTAAGGGTAAATTCTTGCTTTATAAATTGCAAAAGAGTTGGATCCATTGACTTGTATTATAACTTGAACTTGTGACATTCTCGCAGTTATCTCGTATTAAACTTCTCGTTCAAATTTCAGGTGATTGCTGAGCATTTGTCAGTAGAGGAAGTGGCAGGAATAAAGGAGGGGTTCAAATTGATGGATACAAACAACAAGGGGAAGATCGACATCAATGAGTTGAGAGCTGGATTACATAAGCTTGGTCATCAAATCCCTGAATCCGATCTCGTAGTTCTCATGGAAGCGGTAAGTGCCATTTTGACTTCAGAATTTAGATGGTTTATAGCCACGTTCTTTGCAAAAATCACATTCATTCTCTGTCAAATTGGTTGTTTCCTTTCTGTCTTGTCTTTCCTTTCCATAATACAACCAATCTTGGTTTATGCTGAAGTAACAATTCTCTCTTCTTTCAGGGTGATGTGGATAAGGATGGATATCTCGACTGCGCGGAGTTTGTTGCCATATCTGTTCACCTAAGAAAGTTGGGCAATGAAGACCATCTGCGCAAGGCCTTCGACTTCTTTGATAAAAACGGAACTGGGTATATAGAGATTGAAGAGCTGAGGGACGCCTTCGCTGATGAGGCGGAAGCTACCAGTGAAGAGATCATAAATGCTATTATTCAAGACGTTGACACCGATAAGGTTAGCAACACTAGTTCATCTCGTCCCGTTTCCATACGTTCCATATGGGGCTGTTTAGAGCGTAGAGCTTTAGAACTGTGAGACACGTATTGGGCGTACACTCTTAGTAATGAGTTAGATCGTCAATACATATATAAACAAACTCTAAAATATTCGATCCACATTAAAATATGGTCTTATATCATTTTGGTACGTCTAATCTATCATCTGAAACTAAGAGGATTGAATGTGCTTCTTGTATTTCTGCAGGATGGTCGTATAAGTTACGAGGAGTTCGCTGCAATGATGAAATCCGGCACTGATTGGAGAAAGGCGTCAAGACAATACTCACGAGAACGATATAACAGTCTTAGCTTGAAATTGATGGAGGATGGATCCTTAAACAAGAACCAGGAGTAGATAGATGAGAAGAACACTGACTTGCTTCGGCTTAAACAGAAAACCAACGATCGTTTCGTGATCAGTACGCAGGACTTACAGCGAAAAACTGAGTATGGTCTCGGCTCTAATTATTTTTTTTCTTTGATTGTATATGTTAAGATGGCTGGTTGTTGAGGATGACGATAAATAGGTCATTCACGTTCATGTTTACTCTGATTTGTGTGGTTTGTTTGTTGGTTGGTTGTTATTCTGGGATAAAGATTCACAGATATTAAGGATATTTCAATGTGTATGTTTCTGGTAAGAATTGTAATACCTTTTCCGTTGTATATAGACATATTATTCTCCAACATTCAAAATTCTAAAGGAGCACTATATTCAATATAATTAGAGTACTCTTGAATAATTGATTTAGTCAATATCTGTTGATGCCACACTACATATACAAGCTCCATATCTATACTTGACATAACATAGCTCACAGACCAAACTGGTCCTTGTATAAGAGGATGGGCTAATTCAAGAATCAAGACAGTCATATAAATATTTGTATGTGAAGAGGCTCACCTCAGTGAATGTGATCCAAAACTTCTATTCTGAATTGAGAGCCAAGAATCTAGAGATCAAACAATGAATGAAGTTCACCAGAAATCTTGGCAAGAGCAGACTCCATTGGCAAACTTGTGGAACCTAATTCTATCCCGAACGACTATTTCCCGATTGTACAACTTGCTTATAGTCTTTGTCACTTCATGGCAGTCTTCGCAGACCCTAAGGTTCTTCACTACTCTAATAGTTACAGGCGCCTTCGTCTTCAACAGACCATATGCAATGGCCAACCTCTCGCTGTGCTCCCAGAGAGCGTCCAGCTTCTCCCTGTCACCAAGATTCAGCAAAACAGACGCAATCCAAGGTTCATGCCCGCTGGCCTGAACCCTCCCCGACACTACGCGTATGAACTCGGTTATGGCCTTAGCTTCAGGATGGGACCAATCGCCCACCACAAACTCATGTACATGTCCGTTGATTTCAATGGAGCTGCACCCTGGCACAGCTTTGATTCTTTTGTCTCTCATCTGCCTTCTAACACTACTCATCTTAACCCAATCTGACATAGAAGCATACAAGCTCGAAAGCAGTATATAATTCTCTGCGTTATGTGGCTCTAACTGAATAAGCTGCTTTGCTACTTCCTCGCCTTTGTGGAACATCTTGTTCTTCTTGAAACTAACCACCAATGTCCGCCATATTGCTGGGTTAGGAGCAATGGGCATGCTTGCCACAAATTCGTATGCCTCTTCTGCCTTGTTTGCGCGACAGAATAGATCAACCATGCAGCCGTAATGCTCCATAGACGGCTCCATCCCACAGTTAAGCATGCTCAACCAATACTTCCTCCCCTCGGCTACAAGCCCACCATGAGCACATGCCGATAACACTCCAATAAGCGTCACTTGGTTAGGCTCAACCTGAAAAATATTCAAAACGCTGCATGTTACAAACTGCTCATGAAGAATGGGTGCCAAGATCTAACACAAGCTGAGACTACTTTGAACACTGAGCACATTGAGAGAGAGAGAGAGAGAGAGTATTTCAATCACAAGAAAGCACAAACTATTCATGAAGAATGGATGCCAAGATTGAACACAATCTGACACTATCCATGCATCAGCACTAACTGAGGCTAAGCAACTCAAAAATCTTGAAAATGGATCACAATTAGCTAAACCAACGTGGCAATAATCACTAACCATTAGCAAAAAGTTCTAAACTTTACCATTCTATAATCCAACAAACATCACTACAATAACTAACTCCTCTCCATTACCTGAGCTTCCCCCATTCTCTCAAACAAATCCAACGCCTCCTTCGCCATCCCCGTGATGGCAAATCCAACAATCATAGAGCTCCACGCCTTTGCATCCCTAACCGGCATCGCCTCAAAAACAGCCCGCGCCTTCTCAATGCACCCACACTTGGCGTACATACTCACAAGCGCCGTGCTCACCTCAAGGTCATTCTTAATCCCATTCTTATCAATAAACATATGCAGCCATTTCCCCAAATCAAGCGCCCCAGCCATTGCACAAGCAGAGATCACACTCACCATCGTCACCTCATCCGGCTCCACCCCGCCTTTCTGCATCGCCCTAAACACCTCCAAAGCCTCATTGACCTTCCCAACCCTAGCATAGCCCCCAATCATCGCGCTCCACGCCACCACATTTCTGTCAGACATTTCATCAAATACCTTCCGCCCCAAATCCATCTCCTCGCATTTCGTGTAGAAATTGAGTAACGACGTCTGAACAAACAGATTCTCCCCCAATCCAGACGCAATCGCGTGCTTGTGCACCTGGCGGCCCTCGTCAAACGCCGTCAGAATCGAGCAGGATTTGAAAACGAAGGCGAAAGTGAAGGTGTTCGACGCCGGGGATTTGGACCTAATCAACCTCCGGAAGAGGAGAATCGGCTCCGGGGAGGGGCTATGCTGCAGGAATCCTCGCATAACAGTGTTGTAGCCAAAGATGTTAGGGCAGCGGAGGTGGAAGAGGAGACGCTTGGCGTATTGGGCGTTTTTGTAGGCGGCGAAGCAGAGGATTTTGGAGAGAGAGAAAGCGTTGGTGGAGGGAGAGATGAGGGGATGAGTGAGAATTTGGGCGTGGATTTGATCGAGAACTCTCATGTTGGGACATTTTTTGATCAGTAATGCCAATCTCTCTTCTTCTTCTTCAGCCAGCTTTCCTCGTTTCAGCTCTGCTGATTTCAAAACTTCCTTCTTTTTCTTACTGTGAAACAAAAAGTTTAGAGATAATAATTTCGGTTTTAAAAGTGGACTTTCTCAATTTGTTATGAGCCCAATATCTGGCCCGGCCCAAATAAAACAATTGTGTATATAAAATTAACTTTTGTTATTGTAAATATACACTAAAATAGTTACAAATGAAAAAAATAAGATAAATGAGGTCTTACATATATATATTTGGCTTTGGTGGGAGTGATCAATTGCTAACTAATCATTTAATTACTAACTACAATTAATTTAAGATCATAAGATTTTAGAAATCTTGTGGTAAAATTTGCCACATGTAATTTTCGTTTTTATTAATTAAATTGAAAAAAGATAAAAAAACTATCAAATTAGGGTTTTGGATGAAAATGTCAATGCAATGTTTCGAAAATATCAACACAATATTTTGAGAATGCCAACGCAATGCTTTGAGAATGTTAACACATTGCTTATATTGACATTCTACATGTATTATATTGACATATTTTATATATTGTGTTGACATTTGTTGCTGTACGAAAAAATTGAAAATTTTTAAATTTTTTTTCAAATTTTGACATCGGAACATATGCAAGTGATATCTCGTTAGAATCCTTATGATATTATCTTTAATTTGATATATCTTGTGCGAAAAAATAATTTAAATCGAGAAACTTATATGAGTTTTAAAGTTATGAGATATTTTTCAAAAGTTAGTTACAACTAATTTGTTGTAAATTGACCTTAATACCCTTATTGACGTTTTTTGTTGATCGTATTGACATTTCGGGGCTTATGATCTAGGCCATTGATTTAAA
Organism: Salvia splendens; assembly: GCF_004379255.2. NCBI lineage: Eukaryota > Viridiplantae > Streptophyta > Magnoliopsida > Lamiales > Lamiaceae > Salvia > Salvia splendens. The sequence continues at coordinate 17,284,113 of NC_056046.1, forward strand.
TATCTAATGACTATTATTTAATTGTAGTTAGCAATTAAATAATTGAGTTAGCAATATAATACTCCATTAGCTCCCTGCTATTGTATTATTCTTAATTCATTTGAATTAATATTAATTCACGGCTAAAAAGCTTCTGAGGTTATAAATTATAGTAGTAGTAAGAAAATTAGGGCCAATTCACAACTGAGAAGCTTTGTGGCGGTGATCTAGGGGTGATAAAATGGGTAGTGAGTAATGGGTGATTTTCATTTCGACCCGTTATCCGTCGGGTATTGGGTACCCATTACCCGATGATAACGGGAAATGGGGTGGGATCGGGTAGGGTGTTTTAGAGGTTTGCGGATAGCGGGTATACCCGTTAATCCCAATAATACATGATATTATTAGTATTAGCCATATACCATCTTTTAATACTTCATAGAATCTAAGAGTTCTAAGAGTTCCTTTGAATCATTTTTATATTTCAACGAACATACAATGTGAAAACTCACCGAAACTAGCTATAAAGTGTCCCCCCACTTTTATTCTCAATCTATTCAACGCTTACCATCGATATTACTGTAAATTAGGGAACATTGTCAGATACTAGGGTTTTCAAATTTTCTATTTGGGTTTCGGGTCGAGTACGGGTACCCGCATTGTCGGGTACGGGATACCCAACACGGGTATCGGGTAATCCCGATATGTTGCGGGGCGAGTATTGGGACAACTAATTTGGTTAAAATTAGGTACGGGTACCTGACTCGTCGGGTGTGGATACCCGCGGGTAACCCATTTCGCCACCCTTAAGACCAAGTTTATCGGTCTCTCAGGTCGACCGCCACATCAGTAATGCATTTAAAATATATATATATATACAGTCGTGATCATATGATAATCCCTAAATATCGTAATAACCCTATAACCAAATCTGGACCACACATATTTCTAATCATGCGGTTGAGATTCAAACTTAGATATACTTCATAAAAAAAACGCGGGGGTAAAACTGTCATTTCCCTCATTTAATTTCTGAATTTCGCCAAATATCACGTAAAATGATAAAATGATAGGTTTATTGCATAGAATGATAGTTTTGAGATTCAAACTTAGATTTACTTCATAAAAAAAAGCGCGGGAGTAAAACTGTCATTTCCGTCATTTAATTTCTGAATTTCGCCAAATATCACGTAAAATGATAAAATGATAAAATGATATGTTTATTGCATAGAATGATAGTTTTGCCGGATAGAATGATACCCTGAGTTGATAAAATGATACTTTTGACTGACTGATAAAATGATAGGTTTATTGCATAGAATGATAGTTTTGCCGAATAGAATGATACTCTGAGTTGATAAAATGATACTTTTGACTGACTGATAAAATGATAAAATGATAGGTTTATTGCATAGAATGGTAGTTTTGCGGATAGAATGATACTATGAGTTGATAAAATGATACTTTTGACTGACTGATAAAATTATATATGTTAGGTTTATTGCATAGAATGATAGTTTTTCCGGATAGAATGATACTCTGAGTTGATAAAATGATACTTTTATCTTATAAATGTTAGGTTTACTGCATAAAATGATAGTTTTGCCGGATAGAATGATACTTTCAGCCGATAGAATGATACTTTTAGCCGATAGAATGATAGGTATTTTTGGTGTATAAAATGACATTTTTGTTTAATAAAATGATACTTTTACCTGATAAAATGATAATCTAAGCGGATAAAATGACAGTAACCTTATAAAAATGATACTCTGAGTTGATAAAATGATACGTTTACTGCTTTGTAGGTTTGTATATTATGTATTGTGCCGATTATATTAGGTTTATTGCATAGAATGATAGTTTTGCCGGATAGAATGATACTCTGAGTTGATAAAATGATACTTTTGACTGACTGATAAAATGATAAAATGATATATGTTAGGTTTATTGCATAGAATGATAGTTTTGCCGGATAGAATGATACTCTGAGTTGATAAAATGATACTTTTGACTGACTGATAAAATGATAGGTTTATTGCATAGAATGATAGTTTTGCCGGATAGAATGATACTCTGAGTTGATAAAATGATACTTTTGACTGACTGATAAAATGATAAAGTGATAGGTTTATTGCATAGAATGATAGTTTTGCCGGATAGAATGATACTCTGAGTTGATAAAATGATACTTTTGACTGACTGATAAAATGATATATGTTAGGTTTATTGCATAGAATGATAGTTTTGCCGGATAGAATGATACTCTTAGTTGATAAAATGATACTTTTGACTGACTGATAAAATGATAAAATGATATATGTTAGGTTTATTGCATAGAATGATAGTTTTGCCGGATAGAATGATACTCTGAGTTGATAAAATGATACTTTTGACTTACTGATAAAATGATAAAACGAGCGAAATTTAGAAATTAAATGAGCGAAATTTGGATACGTAAATTTTATCATGAGCGAAATGACATATTTACCCCCGCGCTTTTTTTATGAAGTAAATCTAAGTTTGAATCTAGACCACGTGATTTTAAAAATGTGTGGTCCAGATTTAGTTATAGGGTTATTACGAAAATTGAGGTTATCATTATAATGCACTCCTATATATATATATATATATATATATATATATATATATATAGAGTTGTGATCAATGTCGAACCAATTTTAAAGACCGAACTAGAGACCAAATCTGGGCCATTAGATCTAGTTTTTTTGATGAGATGTGTTGCTGTGTAAATTTTTCGGTCTTCATTACAAGCCCATTTTACTTCATTGTATAGGTTTATTACTTCATTCCGTACGTAATAACTTGAAACTACAATATGTTTTTACTTTCTTCCAGTAGGTTTTGAAATGATTCAACATATGTTTCATTTGAATTCATTGACCTGAGTTTTTACTTTATTTACATTAAAAAATGTAATTTATTCAAGTGCGTTTATTACTTCATTCTGAAACGTTATTACTTCATTGGATAAGGTTTTTACTTCATTCCAGTAGGACTTCAAATGCTTCTACACATACTGCATTCCAATAATTTATTACATCATTCCATGTGTTTATTACACCATATCAGCGGTGTGGCGGTGGTGATAGATATTGTAGAGAGAAAGAACGGCACGCGACGGCGAAACCGCATTTACGTACTGGAATGAAGTAATAATCCTACTGGAATGAAGTAAAAACCTACTGGAATGAAGTTAAATCTTCGTAACATGTTAGTATGACTTATTTACCTTCGGATGAATTAAAATAGGCTCGTGATGAAGGCGAAAATAATTGATAAATTTGTGTCTCTCATCCATAAAAAACTAGATCTAAAACCCTAATTTGGTATGGTTCGGTGGTTCGGTCTTTAAGAGTGGATTTGTGAATAATGGGACTATATATATATATATATAGAGTCCCATTATTCACAAATCCAATCTTAAAGACCGAACTAGAGACTAAATTTGGGCCCTTAGATCTAAAATTTGATAAATTAGATTAGATAATTAAGGGTTATTTTTCGTAGTTCATTACATAAATAATTTACTTCAATGCGGGGGTATTTATGTCATTTCACATTGGAGGTAAAAATTTTAGGGTTAAACCCATCCTAAAATTTTACTCATTTCACATTCTCTCCTCTGCTCCTGCGCTACTTCTTCTTCTCCAAATCCGATTCATCATCAATTGAAATCGATTCTGCATCTTCATCTCAGTAATCGATTCAACATCTTCATGACAGTTGAAATCGATTCAACATCTTCATCTCAGTAATCTCCAAATCTCCAGCCGATTCATCTCACTCCAATCGATTTCATCAGTTGAAATCGATTTCATCAATGATTCAGCATCTCGATTCGCCGAGTTCAACATCTACAGCCACCGAGTTCGATATCTACAGCCGACGAGTTCAAATCCGATGACGATTCAAAAATGACTCAAACACTCAACTCGTCTGCATCAGGTATACACTGTTTTGAAGCTTTGCATAGTTCAAAATTTTAATTTACTTCATCTATTTGTAAATTGGTTTATGATTTTTGTCTTATGAGTTTATCAAGCAGAGCGGAGGAAGGTCAACATAAGCTTCAAATATACTCATAGGCAGGTGGCCAAATCACAACTGGTCGAGAAAGCAAATCCCGAGGAAAGTTCCTCTGCTGGTCGGTCGGAAGCAAATATTGCAAGTCAAATCACTCCACTAGAAGGTAAAAATGAAGTGATACTATAGTTGTTATGAAGTAGTAAATTCATGGAATGAAGTTAACTGTGTTTTATGAATTATATTAACTGTATTGTATGAACAACTTAACTGTATTATACGTATATTTTGTGAATAATTAAACATGAATGAACTAAATAACCTATTTGATGAAGGTATAACCTCACGTAATGAAGTAATATAAATCGATTACTTCACAGTACTTTTGATATTTGAGAGAAAATGCATAAAAAAATGTGGCTGCGTAAATCGATTTAGTTTATTTCATGAGGATATTACTTCATTTCAAGAGGCAACTTCATTTGATGAGGCTATTAGTTTGGTGCTTGATTTTTGTTTTTTCGATTGTATGTTGTTAATGTGTGCTTCTAGTTCATTTCTGGACTCATTCGAATTATGTGGCAAAAATTAATCTGCATCTTCTTAATTTGATTTATTACTTCATAATTTGGAGACATTGCTTTGTGGAAATCAAATCGCAAGGAAAGTTCGTCAAATGTTCGTATAAATTTTATTAACTGTGTTGTATGCATATTTAGCTATGAAATAGCATTGAATGAACTAACTAACCTATTTGATGAAGTAGTGTTCATAGGATGAAGTAATTGTGTTGTATGCATATTTTGTGAAGAAATAACAGTTGAATGAACCAATTCAGCTATTTGATGAAGTAATAACCTCATGGAATGAAGTAATATAAACTGACATGTTTTGTACGTGTGTTTAGCTGTGAATTATACTTTTAATGAACTAAAGAACCTAAATCATGAAGTTCTAAACTATTTTAATGATGTAATATAAACTATGTTTCAAATGTTGAATTATTGTTATGTGTTTCTTGTATATAGGTGAAGAAAACGCTAGGGTCCTCCAACTCACAGCGGGGTGAGAAATCAAATTTGTGGAGCGAGATGAAGAGTTTCGGGAGATGTAGTTGAGGCACAGTGATATGCTGATGAAAACATTTGTGCAGTCCGTCCCCACTCCTAACAAATGGGTGGTGCCCAGAATCACGGCTCAGCCCATTGAGATGTGCTTGTGTGTCAATTTTGGATGATTTCTTGTATTGGACAAGTTTGTGTTTTTTCCTTTTTTATGATGGAGAGTTTGTATTAGTTATGGGATTTATATAGTGAGGATGGCGTGGTTTACAACTTTCACCTACTGTATGAATAGTTGACTATTTTAGAGAAAATTAAAACGGTTTTAGTTCACGCACAATAATAAACTACTATAATGAAGTAATAAACTACTGCAATGAAGTAATGAACCTACTGAGATGAATAATAGGTAGGTTCAGTCTTGACTTATGAATACGTTATAATAAAGAATAAAAATTTCATTAATGAAACAATTCAAAGTTCACGCAGTCTATTTGATTTAAAGTTTGCCAAATATTTAAATAAATTTAAATTCAAAGTGTAATGAAGTAATAAACATAAGAATGAAGTAAATAACTACTGGAATGAAGTACGAAACCTACTGGAATGAAATAATTTACTATAAGGAAATAAGCACTTCTTCTTCTCACAATTCTTGAATCACGCTGACCAACCTCGCCGTTTGGCACATTTACGGCTTTGCTTGGATATATCCTTTATTTCTTTCTCAAGGCGTAAACTTTTCGACTACTGCAAACCTTGGTGCTGACGACATCAGGAGGATGGACTTTTATTTCACTAGGACTTGCGAACCATAGAAATTCTAAATCATCTTTCAAGCCATAGAAATTCTAAATCGTCTTTCTCTCGTCACTTACCATTCAACAATGATATATTTAAATGTACGTATTTGATCAATATTGCCCTCAATAAGCTGAGCGACATTCTAAAAATGTGCTTGCAAATCATTCCTACTAGCCTCATCCACCACAACAATAACAACAAAAATAATCTTTCAACCAGAATTTAAGTTCATTCATCCATGTTATTACTTCATTTAAAAAGGTAATTTAGTTAATCATAAGTACAACCGATCACGTACTTATGCATACAATACACTTTATATTATCATTTCATATTAACCGACATTTGTTCATTGAACATGTTATTAATTCATTCATCTAGATATTTAGTTCATATTAACTAATGCTATACACAAACTTATGCATACAACACAGTTAAGTTCACGTTACTTCATTCAACCTGCGGATTACTTCATTCAGCCAAACTGTTACTTCATTATAGATTTGTTTATACAACAAACATAAAAAAATCGAAAAAATAACCACCGACAAGGTTCAACAAGAGATTGTTCATCAATGTTAAAAACATATATCAGATTCAGAATTGGCCATAATTGGCTAGGATTCAAAATTAGAAATTGGCTAGAATTGGCTAGGATTTCAGAATTCAGGCTAAAAACTTACCAGTATCAAAATAACATCCAATTTGGCTAGAATTTAGAATTGAAAAAACTAAATCAGGATTTCAAACAAAAGCCCTAGCATTTCAGAGAGAGAGATAGCAAAATTCTAAAGGAATTCACCAAATCCCACCGTTGATGCCGCCGGTGAAGTAGAGGCAAATCCTCCGGCGGCGGATCGAGATCGAAGCTCCGCATCCACCGCATAATTTGTCGGTGTCGTTCCTACTACATCAAGAAGCTGATGAATTTCACGTGTGGAATTCTCCATGGATGAGATTTAGAAGATCGTGAAAACTGAGACAAATCGCGATTGAAGCAGATCGCGATTGAGGCCATTATCCGGCGATCGTGAATTGAGGCAACACAATTGTCCGGTGATGAAGATCGATGAAGATTGAAGGTGATTGCGAGAAGGAGATCGATGAAGATGAAGGAAATTGCGAGAAGGAGATCATGAAGATTGAATAAGAGATCGGCGATTGAAGAATTGAGAGAAAAATTGAGGAAACACGTATTTTAGTATTTTATGTTTGTTAATAAATTGAGTTCCCAAAATACCCTTCAACAAGTTTTTTAGGGATAAAATAATAAAATAATGGTAAATTAATCCTAACCACAAGATTAAGAAGATGGATGGTCCTAATTTATTCTCTAGTTCGGTCTTTAAGATTGGTTCGACATTGATCACAACTCTATATATATATATATATATATATATATATATATATATATAGAGTCGTGATCATATGATAACCTCTAAATATCGTAATAACCCTATAACTAAATCTGGACCACACATATTTCTAATCATGCGGTTGAGATTCAAACTTAGATTTACTTCATAAAAAAAAGGCGGAGGGGTAAATATGTCATTTCCCTCATTTAATTTTTGAATTTCGCCAAATATCACGTAAAATGATAAAATGATATATTTTAGGTTTATTGCATAGAATGATAGTTTTGCCGGATAGAATGATACTCTACTTCATAAAAAAAGGCGGAGGGGTAAATATGTCATTTCGCTCATTTAATTTCTGAATTTCGCCAAATATCACGTAAAATGATAAAATGATATATGTTAGGTTTATTGCATAGAATGATAGTTTTGCCGGATAGAATGATACTCTGAGTTGATAAAATGATACTCTGAATTTTGCCAAATATCACGTAAAATGATAAAATGATAGGTTTATTGCATAGAATGATAGTTTTGCCGGATAGAATGATACTCTGAGTTGATAAAATGATACTCTGAATGATAAAATGATACTCTGAATTTCGCCAAATATCACGTAAAATGATAAAATGATAGGTTTATTGCATAGAATGATAGTTTTGCCGGATAGAATGATACTCTGAGTTGATAAAATGATACTTTTGACTGACATATTTACCCCCGCGCTTTTTTTTATGAAGTAAATCTAAGTTTTAATCTAGACCGCGTGATTTTAAAAATGTGTGGTACAGATTTAGTTATAGGGTTATTACGGAAATTGGGGTTATCATTATAACGCACCCCTATATATATATATCAATCCATGGGGTCTCTCTCTCTCTTGGACACAGGTCGGCTGATTGAGTTGAACTGACTGAACGGTCTCTCCTCCCATTTCACCACTCAACCAATGAGATTGTGCCAAATGGCAAAATTTCATTTCCTGATATTATTTTTTAAATAATTTATATATCTTTAATATATTATATTAAAAAATTATAAAAACTATACCAAAATTCATAATTTTTCTTCCTCTATAAATAGTGACCACATTTGCTATAGTTTTGCATACAAAAAAATATCATCTTTTCTCCTCCTATAATCCTTATTGTTTAATAGAATTTCATATTTTTTAGTTTCCTTTGTTGCTAACTATGGAGGATGATGAGAATAATATATTCTCTGATTATCTAAATTTCTATCATTCCCAAAACTTCAACCCTTCTCAAAATTTTAATCATTCTCAAGATTATTTCCCTAGCTTTGATGATTTTCCAAATTCTGAACAAGAAAATGTTCTTAAACTATATGAGCAGACAAGAAAAGAAAATCCAAGAATTGATGAACAAAGAAGTTTAGAGTCATTGAAACAGCGCTACAAACGACTCAACGCAAATGTCGCAAAATGGGTTGGTGCATATAAAAAAGCGCATGATCGAGCTACGAGTTGCCAGTCTAAAGAGGACATTGAGAAAGTCGCTCAACAACTGTATGGTAAGAGCAAGTTTACTCACCATAAGGTGTTTGAGGAGGTGATGAGACTCGATCCCAAGTGGGAATTGAAATTGAATAGCACCGGTTCAACGCGTTTCCAGCCATATGAAGATAGTCTTGAAGAAAGTCATGGGAGCTCAAAAAGGTCGAGGACTAGTGAAGAAGTAGGACCTCAAATTGACTCCACTCCTGAGAGTCGTTCTTCAACATTGAAGAGATCAAGCTAAGGCTAAGGCTAAAAGAAAAGGCAAAGAAGTTGCAACACCATCATATACAAGTCCTAATGATTTCACTGCAGCACTGCGTGAAATGAGAGTCACGCGTGAAATGGAATGTGATATTCAGGAACGGAAGATTAAAGCAGCTAGTGATATTCAGGAACAGAACATCAAGGCAACTATCCTTACTCCGCTGATGGCTAGGAGGGACTTAACTCCAGAAGAAGAAGATCTGAAACGCAATCTCATAGCAGAATTGTTTGGGAAGTGATCGTGGTCTATCTGTTTTCAATGTATGTTTCTTAGTATGTAACTTTCAACTTCTGTTGCTTAGTATGTAATCTTCAATTTCCGTTGCTTATTATGTAATCTTTAATTTCTGTTGCTTATGTAGCTTCCCATTTATGTGATAAGCCCTTCAATTAAAGCATGAATAGATAAATTGTGCTCACAAGTGGTGGAAGAATCCAATGACATCTCATGTGATCAAGAAAACTAAAGAATGACTAAATGACAAGTCATTAACTATCACAAGTGGTGGTGAAATCCAATGACTTCCCGTGTGATCACGAAAATCAAAGTATGACTACATGACAAGTCATTTCTATCACAAGTGGTGGTGGAATACAATGACAACCCATGTGATCACTGATGGGGTACGGACTAAACAAGCCCAACAGCAATGACGGCCCATCAGCCCGAAGCCCAAGGAAGAGTATGAGTTCGGCATGACCAAAGAGTTCGGAGGAGTTCGGCATTACCAAAGAGTTCGGCCTCAGCCTACAGCTCGGTAAAAGCCAACCAATCAAGCTCTGCTCTCAGGTCGGCATCAAGCTCTACTCTCAGATCGGCAACCAAAGCAGTTCGGTCTCAGTATTCGACCGAACAAGGAGTTAGTGGACCCATGCAGGATTTCCACAACTTCCAACACACCCACTACCACGTGGCGTCAACTCAGGCCACGATCTTAGGCCATGACCTACACGACCTCCACGACCTAGAGTGATGATGTAAGCCACGATCTTAGTTCAATGTATAAATAGAACTTAGATCTGATAGAAAGGGGTGGGAAGCTCTCTAGAGATAAAACACCATATAGCAAATAGCAAGTTTATATTTGTAAGCTGTAGAAAACAGATCAAGCAATACAATCTTGCCCTCCCTTTTTCCCGTGGACGTAGATTTACTTCAGTAAATCGAACCACGTAAATTCTCTGTGTCGTAATTTATTTTTACGTGCTTTTACTAACATCAAAAATTCGCGGAATCATCACTGGCGCCGTCTGTGGGAAGCAGAGAACCAAATTTGTGATAAAGCGAATTTTTGACCATTTTTTCAACCCAAAAAATGCATACCAGATCGCAGAGTACCCGTATTCCCGCCCGTGAGAACCAGGAGGAAGCCAATCCATCCCATAGGTCTGGAAAACGGCCTAGGGATAAATCTACCACCCGTTCTCATGGCGGAGGAACAAGCCGCTCCAAAAGCCGTCACACCGAGTCTTCCCAGCAGCCCGATTTGAACGAGGCTGTCAAGCTGTTTTTGGCTGAAAAGCAGGAGGAATTCTTAACCTTCCTGCAAAAAAGCCAAAAGCAGCCGGAGGCGAAAACGGCGGATTCTCCCTCTCCCTCCATACGAGACAGTCACTACCGCAGTAGTGTCATGTCTTCCAGGAGAGAGAATCCTCGGTACCGGAATCACAGGAGAACTCCAACTCCTCCATACCGAAGATATGTCGGGTTCGCCATGTACGGAGCATTGAAGACTCCGTTCTCGGACGATATTACCCGAACTCCCCTACCACAGAACTACCGAACTCCGTCGATAACTTATGACGGGCTAGTGGATCCTCATGACTTCTTGGGACGCTATCAATATAACATGGCGAACCAGGGTCTCAACGAGGTCCACATGTGCAAGCTGTTCCCCGAGCTGCTCATCGGGAACGCAAGAAGGTGGTTCGATAGCCTTCCTCAAGGCAGCATTAGATCCTACCGAGATCTAATGGATGCTTTCCACAGGAGGTTCTTTCAGAAAGCGGAAGCCCGGATTACTTCGGCTCAGCTGCTTTCTATACGTCAAGGTCGCGACGAAAAGATCAGCGACTTCCTGACGAGATTCCATAAGGAATGCCTACAAGTAGATAATCTCAATGATCTACTTGTCATTTCGGCATTCCAAAATGGAATCCTGCCCGGAGCTCTCTACAGAAAGCTCGTGGAATGCAGTCCGCAAACAGCTCAAGAGATGTGGGACATTGCGGACCAGTTTTCTCGTGCCGATGAGGCAGACCGTCGAAAACGGTCTTTAGAAAGCTCATCTAGAGAAGACAAAAAGAAGCCCGATCATAGCGATCAGAGGCTTCCTCGCCGAACTCCTTCCCCACTAAAGGAGGGATAGCGGTCATCCGAGGTGATCAAAAAAGCAAGTGTTTGCAGATTGCGCCTAAAAGTGCCGAGCAGTCAGATCGGCACCATCAAGCACAGCAATCACTGCTGCCGGAGTCAAAGGCAAGCGAAATGACCAAAGTCACATCGGCACTGAAGCCGAACTCGATGGTGTACGGCACTGAAGCCGTGATTCCGGTTGAGATCGGCATAGCCAGTCCCCAAGCTCTTAATTTCTCAGCAGAACCGAATGAGGACGGACTAAGAGCCGAACTGGATCTTGCTGAAGAAAGAAGAGAACTGGCCTGCATAAAAGCAGCCAAGTACAAGGAGCAAGTAGCCCGGTATTATAACCAAAGGGTGAAAAAGCTGCAATTTCAAGTGGGAGATCTCGTCTTGAGAAACAACGAAGTAAGCCGAGCAGAAAAGCTGGGCGAACTCGAACCCACATGGGAAGGTCCATATCGGGTGTCAGAAGTCCTCGGCAAAGGGTCTTACTAATTGACTCACGTGTCAAGAGCACAAGTACCCCGAACATGGTACGTTCCCAACCTCAAAAAGTTCCATTTGTAAGAGACAGTCCGGTCAATGTGCTTTCTTTGGTTTGCTTGGTCTTTGTGTGTTTCTGTGCGTTTGGTCTGTGTGTTTTGTCTCTCTGTGCGTGTCGTCTCTTACAAATGTTACTGAGGTATCTTGTTCTTCGAAGGCTGATCCCCTTCTTAGAACATATACAAGCCAACGATTGTGCGTCAAAGCTTCTAAAGAGGATACAAGACCACAATTCAGCTTAAACAAGCAGTTCGTCTGAAACGAGCTGCAACAAGCCAACAATTGTGAGTCAAAGCTTCTACAGAAGATACAAGACCACAATTCAGCTTAAACAAGCAGTTCGTCTGAAACGAGCTGCAACAAGCCAAAGATTGTGTGTCAAAGCTTCTAAAGAGGATACAAGACCACAATTCTGCTTAAGAATCAAGCACTTCGTCTGAAACGAACTGCAACAAAAGTCCGATTCTCGCGATAAAACTTGCCTGAATTAGGACAAGGGAAAGTCCAATCCACGCGATAAAACTCGCCGAATTAGGACGACCAAGTTCGGTCAAAGCAGTTAACCTCATAAGACCGAGGACAACCATGTCTAGTCAAAGAGGTTTACTGCATAAGACCACTTCGGTTAACTGGGAAAGTCCGATCCACGCGATAAAACTCGCCGAATTAGGACAAGGGAAAGTTCGATCCCGGCAACAAATCGCCAAATTAGAACACAAACCAAGTCCGGTCAAAAGATGTTTATTTCATCAGACCAAAGACGAGTCCGGTCAAAAGATGTTTATTTCATCAGACCGACAAGACGAGTCCGGTCAAAAGATGTTTATTTCATCAGACCAAAGACGAGTCCGGTCAAAGATGTTTATTTCATCAGACCGACAAGACGAGTCCGGTCAAAAGATGTTTATTTCATCAGACCAAAGACGAGTCCGGTCAAAAGATGTTTATTTCATCAGACCAAAGACGAGTCCGGTCAAAGATGTTTATTTCATCAGACCGACAAGACGAGTCCGGTCAAAAGATGTTTATTTCATCAGACCAAAGACGAGTCCGGTCAAAAGATGTTTATTTCATCAGACCAAAGACGAGTCCGGTCAAAGATGTTTACTTCATAAGATCAAGGACCAAGTCCGGTCAAAGAAGTTTACTTCATAAGACCGAGGACAAGTACGATGAAATTTTTTCGCTAAGCTGTAAATACAGTGTTAGAAGCGAAAACAAAATTTCATTTTCAAATCTTGTTCGGCATACAACTCCGCTACCCTACAAAATGGCGTTACGCTATTACACAGGACTATTCTACTGTCCAGGGTTGCTGAAGTTAAGCCACCTATCTGCAAAATCCTCTGGAAGCCGAGTTCGGTTGTTCCGAGCAGATGAAGAATAAGCAGGTCGACGAGATGCTATCCTCGACCCAACGCCTCTTCCCCGAGCCCGAGAAGCCCTAGCACCTCGGCGGCGAAGAGTCTCTTCACGAAGCATTTGCCGGTCTTGCTCACTCATAACCACAGCTCCTCTGCGAACTTCAGTCCGTCCTCGACTTGACGTCTCTGGTTGTCCCTGAGTTCGTTGCTGACTTGGAGTAGGGTTTTGAGCAAGTGAATCAGAGGTTTGAGCGGGAGTACTAGCATCTGTTGGCGGGAAATGCCTAAGGAATCTCTCGATTGGAGGACGCCGGGAAAGAACGATGTCATACCGAGAAGCCCAGCGCCGCAATGATTTCACAACTTGTTGGCAAGCCGAGCTCTCCAGCGCATTGTTCCTCCGGAGTACGTGATATTCCTCCCACAGTTCGTCAACTCGTTCCTGAACTTCAGAGATGGTCATTCCCCCACGTCTGCAGATGAAATCCTCATATGCAGTCCTCTCGGCGACGGCAGTGTTCAGCTCGGCCTCCAGATCCTTCTTTTCGGACTCTAAGTCCTTATTATCGGCCTCCAGCTTCATTGAACGAGCCAAGAGTTCGTCATTCTTCATCTGGTCAGCTATAGCTCTTTTCTCAGCTTCGTCTAAAGCCGAAGAGTACAGCCGCTTCCAGTGAAGTACCTCCAGCTCCTTGAGAGTTAAGAATACAAAGCAGCTACGTCAGTTCGGCATTTCAGCTTACCGAGCAGGTAGTAAACCACAACAGGAGTAAGAGAGTACGAGAGGCTATACGAAGACACGAGAGCAGAAAGAAGAATTTTTTCATTCATAAGAAAAAAATTTTTCTATACAAGGAGGGCTTCAAGGCCATTTTACATAAAGGAAGAAACTAAACTAAGAGAAGGGAGACGAAATCATACTTCGCTAGCTTCGTCTCCACCTTCTCGGTGAGGTTCAGCTTCCTTCTCCTTATCTGCTTCAGCTTCAGCCTCTGCCTCCTTGCTCTCCCCAACCTGCTCGGCGCCACCGTAGCCGATCTGCTGCGTCTCCTGATCGGCTTCCTTCTCCGGATGCCCGGCCCGCTCGACTTCGGCCTCCCGCTCCAGCGGCTCGGCCTCACCCTCTCCGTTGTAAGTCGAAGCGGGTGAAACGGGTCCCACGGAGGCAAAGATAGCCTCCAGGTTCTCGTCCCGATCAGCTCGACAACTCCGGACTCGGTCTGCAGAAAGCAGGACCGAGGACGAAGCAAGCTCCTCAAGCACCGGCAGACTCTGAAGCCGAGCTGCTATCTCCCGGCCGTACAGCGGCAGGACGACTTCAGGCCCCTGCTCGCCCTTATCGGTAATTAGCCTTACCAGATCACCGACAAAGGCCGAGAATTGGTGGCTCAGAAAGAGTTTCTCCACGAAAGCACGGAGACCCTCTCCTTGGGCAACCACGGCGGCAGCATCCCTCCGTTTCGTCTGCTCTCGCTGGATGACGAGCTGGTTTTTGGCGAATTGAGCTTCATCCTGGGCCGAAATCCTAGCAGCTCTGGCTTTCTCAAAGTTTGCCTCAGCCTGCTCGGCCCGGTGACAAGCAGCCGCCAATTTCCTCTGCATCTCAGCATAGTCGTTGGACGCTTTGGAGAGTTCGACGGCGACGAGCTTGGAGAGCATGTCGTTCCTCTGAAAATGGATAAGGAAAAAAGTCAACAGAGGGCACCAAAAATACAGGACAGAAGCCAAGCCAAAGAATCAAGAAGACAATTCACCTCGGCGAAGTCCGTGGGCCATAAAAATGGCTCACAGATATGCTCCGAAGGAGGCGCCAAGACCACGTCTTTCTCTGGCACTCTCGGGGGCTTCTGGGTCTTCCCCTTCCTACTTGCCGAAGTGGACCCCGGCTTCTTTGGATCCGAAGAGGTCTTTTGCCTCTTCGGATTATTCTCGGCATCAGGCGCCGAGCTGGTAGCCTTCTCTTTCTCCGGCTCCTCGAGCTCGGAGGACTTTCGGATAGCCTTATTCAGCATGAACACTGCCAAAAAGCAAGAAAACAAGGTTAGTTTTCTTCGTTAAAGCAGTAGAGCATAAAGATAAAGAGAAATCCTCACCCTCGGCCTCTTCGTCCGAAGACGAGATATTGAACACGAGGTCGCCCTTGACGAGCTCAGTGTCCGAATACTGTTTCCTAATCATAGGAATCTTATTGAGCTCGCCCTCGAGCTCGGCCAACGGTTCTAACCGAGGGTGGGGAATCACGGACTTCGGCCTTCTCCAAGGAAAGCCCGGAGCCGAAGTCCTATTATAAAAAAAGAAACGGTTTTGCCATTTCGGCCACTTGGTTTTGCAGAAGGCCCTAAAAGGCTGTAAGGGGATCAAGTAAAACCAAGATCCTTTCCTTTTAAACTGGAAAAAATTAAGGATTGCCCTCAGAGACAGATCCTTATCTAGCCTACGCAGTTCGGCAGCAAAAGCCGATAAGTGCCTCCAAGAGTTCGGAGTCACCTGACCTAAAGGGAGTTGAAAAAAATCAAGAAGCTCTACAAAAGGCGGGGGAAGAGGAAAACGAAGCCCGCATTCTAAGCAGGCTTCGTAAACGGTGGCATAACCCTCCGGCGGGTCGTTAGCCCTATGATCATCGTCGGGAACCACCGCCTTCCCCCCGGGAAGAAGATATTTTTCGTGTAGAAATATCACGGTGTCCTTACTCAAGACGCTGTGAAAGTACTCTACGGTCTTCTCCCCGGATTCCTTCCGGCTAGAAGACCCCTTATCCCCTTTCCTACCACTACCCGACTCCGAAGAAGAAGAAGACATTTTTCTTACTTTTTGAAGGTGAAGAAAGTCTGAAGAAGTTCTTGAAAGCGGAGAGAGAATTTTCGCAAAAAAGAGAGAGTGCAGAAGAAGCAGTCGCAAAAGTGCTTCAATGACGAAGAAAGGAGGTATTTATCAGATTCGGCGAAGATTTCAAAATCGACGCACCGTTTCGAATCCCACCTTTTCAGGATTCAACGGCCGGATTTTGCTGTCGCATTTAATGCAGTCACATGCAAGGCACGTCCCCTGACGTCAGCCTCCCCCGTACCTTTATCCAGAATGCCGAAGTGACTCGCTTCGCCGAAGTGATTCACTTCGTCTTTCGGGGGGGGTAGTGATGGGGTACGGACTAAACAAGCCCAACAGCAATGACGGCCCATCAGCCCGAAGCCCAAGGAAGAGTATGAGTTCGGCATGACCAAAGAGTTCGGAGGAGTTCGGCATTACCAAAGAGTTCGGCCTCAGCCTACAGCTCGGTAAAAGCCAACCAATCAAGCTCTGCTCTCAGGTCGGCATCAAGCTCTACTCTCAGATCGGCAACCAAAGCAGTTCGGTCTCAGTATTCGACCGAACAAGGAGTTAGTGGACCCATGCAGGATTTCCACAACTTCCAACACACCCACTACCACGTGGCGTCAACTCAGGCCACGATCTTAGGCCATGACCTACACGACCTCCACGACCTAGAGTGATGATGTAAGCCACGATCTTAGTTCAATGTATAAATAGAACTTAGATCTGATAGAAAGGGGTGGGAAGCTCTCTAGAGATAAAACACCATATAGCAAATAGCAAGTTTATATTTGTAAGCTGTAGAAAACAGATCAAGCAATACAATCTTGCCCTCCCTTTTTCCCGTGGACGTAGATTTACTTCAGTAAATCGAACCACGTAAATTCTCTGTGTCGTAATTTATTTTTACGTGCTTTTACTAACATCAAAAATTCGCGGAATCATCAATCACGAAAATCAAAGTATGGCTACATGACAAGTCCTTTCTATCACAAGTGGTGGTGGAATCCAATGACATCCCATGTGATCTCGAAAATCAAAGTATGACTACATGACAAGTCATTTCTATCACAAGTGGTGGTGGAATACAATGACAACCCATGTGATCACGAAAATCAAAGTTTGACTATAGGACAAGTCATTTTCTGTCACAAGTGGTGGTGGAATCCAATGACAACCCATGTGATCACGAAAATTAAAGTATGACTACATGACAAGTCATTTTCTATCACAAGTGGTGGTGGTGGTGGAATCTAAAGTTATGCCATGTGCTCACAAATGATAGTAGTGGAATCTTATGCTCAACAAATTGCTTCTATAAATTTACCTATATGCTTCAAGAAAATTACACACAAATCTTCTCACAATTATTGAGCCAACTCTCCCTAAAAAATGTCATCAAGTTCTAATTTTGAAGACAATGAATGGGAAGAAAAATTGTTGAACAAAATCAGCAATTCGATCAACTAATCGGGGATATAGCTATTTGGCCAACAACCTTTCCTTCACCACCTGCAACGCAAACGGCTAGAGCTAAAAGTAGATACATTGAAAGGAAACGCGAAGAGAGTCATGATACTATTTTCGAGCAGTACTTTGCTGAAGATTCAATCTATTCTCCAGATTTTTTTCGAACAAGGTATCGCATGCGAAAACCTTTGTTCGATAAAATAATGAATAAGCTCATCGACATCGACAACTTTTATATGCAAAAGCGTGATGCTACTGGTCGACTTGGTATGTCTGCAATTCAGAAATGGACAGCAGCGTGAGGATGTTGGCCTACGGGGCGGCGGCCGACTTGCAGGACGAATATTTGAGAATGAGCGCACAACGCATTCGCAAATCTTTCATCAAGTTCGTTGAAGGTGTAATTTCTAACTTCGGCGATGAGTACTTGCGAAAGCCCAACGAAGAAGACTTGACAAGACTTCTGCATATTGGAGAACAATGTGGGTTTCCACTTTCCAGGCATGTTGGGTAGTGTTGACTGCATGCATTGGGAATGGAAGAATTGTCCCACTTCATGGGCTGGACAATATGCCGGAAGAAGCGGGAGTCCGACAATCATCTTGGAAGCAGTAGCATCTCAAGATCTGTGGATATGGCATGCTTTTTTTGGAACTTCAGGTTCGAGAAATGATATTAACGTGCTTGATCAATCTCTTGTTTTTGATGATATTTTGGAAGGTCGAGCACCGAATGTCAATTACATAGTAAATGGCCACGAAAAAAATACGGGATATTATCTCACTAATGGCATATATCCTCAATGGGTGGCATTTGTCAAATCTATCCCAGGTCCACAAACTATGAAGCACAAGTTGTTTGCTCAACATCAAGAGTCCGTGCGAAAAGATGTTGAGCGAGCTTTTGGTGTTTTGCAAGCTCGTTCTGCTTTTATCAAATGTCCATGTCTTATTTAGGATCGTGATATTATGGAGAAAATAATGATTGCTTGCATAATCTTGCACAATATGATAGTGGAAGACGAAAGAAGCACGTATTCAAACTATTGTGATCCAACATAATTTATTCAAGATCGACTTGGACAAAGTAGTCGTGAGAATGAAGATGGAGACGCGAATAATGATTTCATATATTCTCGGAATAGGATTGTGAGTCTAGCTTCTTACATGAAAAATAAAGCCCAACTTCAAAACAGAGAAGCTCACAAAGCTCTGCTACACGATTTGGTTGAGCATATATGGGAAAAATTCGGCAATTGCAATTGAATGTCTAGTTTTCATCTTATGTATGAGCACCAATTATGTATTTTCAATTTCGTATTTCAATGATTGTAATTTATATTTTTTATTTGTTTGTTTTTATAATTTTTAGTTTGTCATTTATTACGTTTTTCTATAAATTTACAATAATAAGTATTTCATGTAATAATAATAGTATTAAAAAATAATATAAAAATAAATATATAATAGTGTGGTTGGGTGGTCATTGATAAACCATGAAAATATGTGTGGTTGAGTTGAATGAATATTAATGATGTGGAAGATGATGTGGAGGAGATAGAAATGAATTAAATATTAAAAAAGTAGATGGATTAGGTGGTTGCTGATAAACATGGTCTAATGTGATCCGTAAACAGAATATGGTTAATAAATTAGTAAAGTGCTATTAAAAGTAAAATTGTAAGAGTGGCCTGTTAAAAGTAAAGTAAAGTAAAAGTAAATAATAATATTGATATTGTAATTTGTAAAAATAAATATAAGTCACTAAGAAAAAGGCTGGAAAATAATCATTTCATACAATTTTATTTTTACCTTTTATTTTACGACATTCCACGAAAAAATAAGTACTTTGGCAAAAAATTATATCCTTTTTGCATCTATTTTATCTTGATGTTTTTATCTTTAAAATGGAAAGTGGCGTTTTTTACACTATACCAAATAATTTGTATCAACTTATTTGGTGAAATGTGAGCTGCAAAATTAGAGACTAATTATAAAGCATTTTAACTGGTAAATGTTTCTCCTTTGACTAATATCAATATGTTAGGGGCTCGAATCATCACAATCACTAGTAAATAAGGAATCATTACTAATTATTTTCAATAATAATAATAATAATAATTAGTATTATAGACTAATAACCATATAAAGTACTAGTATGTCACGAGAGAGGATACGTCCACGTTAATTAGATATAATACTAGTAAATTAGTATGCACTGAATAATCTTTTTCACATATGTATTCTTTGAGGACTTTTGCACGAAAAAAAAATATTTCGATTATCAAAATATATACTATTAACTATAGTGACAAATATACTTCTCTAGATTAATTCATGGCATGAATATCATTTTTTTAATAAGTTACGCAAGTTCTAATCTCGGGAAAGCAATTGTTGTTAATGCGTGTTAATCTATTATTACCATGTATTTGGAATATTAATAATGGCAATAACATTCTCTTTTGTCTATTCCAAATCCCTCAGCCGATAAACATTACCTTTTCTAACATAAGAAAATGCTAAAGCAATAAATACAGAAGTCAGCAAACTGTTAAACTTACATATCCTTTCGTCTAAATAAATATATGCCAACTTCTATAGTTTTTTTTATTGTAATTTTCATTATTGCAAAACAGTCAATATATATGTGTATTTTGGGCTGTACAAGTCCACATAACCAAAACGAACAACATGAATTCTCAGAATTTGGTTGAAATTTAGAAAATATTAAAAAAAAAAAAAAATCTCACACGTGTCTCATTTAATTTGCATTCGAAAACTTCAAGTAAAAAATGATGATATCATCATCTCCCAATTAATCCCAAAACTTGTATACATGTACAAGGTAGGTATGTATTTGTCACTATATATCCAAATTTTGTTATTACACAAACAAATTAATCATTTCATTTGGTATCTCCAGAAAAAGAGTTAGATATGTGCAATGCAAATAATCTTTTGAAATTGTTGATTGTGTATGTTTGTTTAAGCTCAATTTGCACCAACAGCCTCCATCACTATGATGATGATGATGATGATGATGATTTCCCAAACAATTTATTCCAACAAGAATTAGGGTATGATCTTGGCGGCTATCCCTTGTATATTAGTCATGCTGAGCTCACTATTCAAATCCAACCATGGAATTCAGACAGAAGAAGAGTTGCTAAGACTGCTAATGTAGTAGATTTTGGAGCTAAAGGTGATGGAAAAAGTGATGATACAAAGGTAATTAAGTAGCTAGCTAGTGTATTACTTTAAGTCTATGCATCTCAAATTGATTTTACAATTTTTACTTAATTATCAGGCTTTTCAAAGTGCATGGAAATCAGCTTGTTCATCCAAGGAAGATGTCACTTTTGTGGTACCAAACTACAAAAAATTTCTCTTGAAACCATCAAGATTTTCAGGACCATGCAAATCCAACATAACTATCAAGGTACATATTTATTAGTACTAAGATGTAGTACTAGTATATACTAAGATGGTGATGGAGAAATCAAAGTGCAGATAGGGGGAACAATCATA
Source organism: Salvia splendens (assembly GCF_004379255.2). Lineage (NCBI taxonomy): Eukaryota > Viridiplantae > Streptophyta > Magnoliopsida > Lamiales > Lamiaceae > Salvia > Salvia splendens. The sequence continues at coordinate 17,305,225 of NC_056046.1, forward strand.
GCATCGGATAATCGAGCCGATTATAGCAAAGATAGGAGACACTGGATTATTTTCCAGGGTGTTGATAATCTAGTGGTAGGAGGTGGTGGAACTATCAATGGCAATGGCAATATATGGTGGAAAAATTCTTGCAAAATTGACAAGTCTAAGGTGATGTGAAACTCCCTTTCTATTTCACTTAACAAGTTTCATTTCTTAATTAGATTGCGTGACATTTTCTATTTCTTAATTTTTTCTTTCTCTTTCTCAGCCTTGCAAGGTTGCTCCAACGGTATGTATACTTTTATTTGAATATGATACGATTATTGTATAATTTGTATCTAAATTGTAAAATTGGATGCAGGCACTAACCTTCTACGAGTGCACAAATTTGGTAGTGAAGCATTTGAGGATTGAAAATGGACAGCAAATTCATGTATCGATTGAGAATTGTAGAGATGTTGAGGTTTCAAGAATTGTGGTGAATGCCCCAGAAAAGAGTCCTAATACAGATGGAATTCATGTCGCAGACACTCAAGATATTATGATTTCTAATTGTATCATAGCCACTGGTATATGTAGTTGTAATTTTGATTGAATATACATATATATATATAGTGATATTTTTCATTATTTGTTAACAAAATTGTGTAATGATGCAAGGGGATGATTGCATCTCCATTGTTAGTGGATCAAGGAAGGTTCAAGCCACTGATATTTCCTGTGGGCCCGGCCACGGCATCAGGTTTGGACTCCTTCCTTAGTTATACTTAGACACGGATTTTATGAAATTGTTTAACTTATAAACGAAATTGGTGAAAAAGTTAGTTCTACAATGTCTGTCGCACTTTTATAGATTATTAATTTTATAATAGAATGTGACTTAATGAGGAACATAGCAAAATGTATATTTTATCAACGGACGGAGAGAGTATTATTTATTGAACCAATGACTTAAATATTGTGTTTTTGATTTTGAATTCAGCATTGGAAGTTTAGGGGCTGGAAATTCAGAAGCACATGTATCTGATGTTGTGGTGAACAAAGTAAACTTTTCTGGAACCACAAATGGTGTTAGAATCAAGACATGGCAGGTCTCTATCTCTCTGTCCTCACACACACACACACACACATCAACCAAAATACTAAGTTGAAACATATATATATATATATACAGGGAGGATATGGAAGTGCAAGCAATATCAAATTTCAGAATGCACAGATGCACAATGTGAAAAATCCCATAATCATAGACCAAAACTACTGTGATCAAGATGACCCTTGCAAAGAACAGGTGAAAATATGACAAATTTTTTTAGTAAAAAAATCAAAGTTCAATCTAGCTAAGTACCATTTCTTATAGTACTACTAATTAATTTCAGAAATCAGCTGTGAAAATCAGTAACGTTCTGTACCAAAACATAAAGGGCACGAGCGCGACGGAAGTGGCGGTCGATTTCAAGTGCAGTAAGAGCCATCCATGCCAAGAAATAGTGGTGGACAATGTGAGGTTGGGAGGGACAAATGGTGGCAAATCTAAAGCTATATGCAAGAACGTCCATTTGAAGAGCATTGGAACTGTTTCACCTCACTGCCCTTAAAATTTTAATGTGCTAGTATTAAATATAATAGTAGTATATTACTATATAGGACTAATTATTTAGTTATTGGTGTACATGAGCAGAACTTATCAAGGAAATTGTTCTTCATTTATTCAATAAGTAATAATGTATGAAAAGATACACTATTGTGATTTAACAAGTTATGAATGAAGATCTTTTTCATTAAACTAATACTTTCGCTTTAAAATAAGTTATCACTGTTTATAAATGAAAAAAGTTACTATTGATGCTGACATGTTTTTTAAACTTAATTATATTGAAAGTTTGGAAAAGAAAAAGGTCAAATTTGAAGCATCCAATTCTTGTGCCATGGAGAATGTTCGTATTTATAAAATTTTCATTTCAATGTACATATAAATAAACAAAAAAAATCATAGTTACACTTTGGAAACTAACTAGTAATACTAATAATTATAGTATCATTAACTTTTACAAAAATATAACACAATTGTATTGACATTGTAGTGAGGAAGTGGATCGTTCCACCCATATTGAATAAAAATTACACAAACTTAAAAAAAGACATCATCAAATAAATATACTACTAACATTCAAATTTGAATTATAATAAAACATACCAAAAATTTTCAAAGCAAATTTAACAGACCAATTATAAAACCACGAACATTTAAATTATCACAATCACACCATCTATTATTGGCCCAATTAATTAATATGAGTAAATGACTTTAAACTCAAATGATCAAGACTAATCCAATTTTTGAGGCCCACTTTCATCATGCTTCCCTATTCTTTTACTTTACTCATTTATGTTTTTCTTTCTTTCCTCTGTCTTGCTTTTTTTTTAAAAACACAACAGAATTTGTTTGATTGCAATTTTCCGAAGCTTTTGCGTTTGTCAACAATGCAAACTATTACCGGAACATCTCCAACCATTTAAACTAAACTCAAATTCATTTTAGTGTAAATATCACATCAAATATAATTTTACTCCAACCATTACACATTCTCAAACTTAAATGAATATTATCTATATTATGCTTTTATTACTCACAAAAATTGAAAATTTTTGAGTTTGGATTTAGTGTAAACCTAAAGATAGATATTTTTTTTTCCCAAAAACCAAAAATAGGATTGATTTTGGAGTAGTATAGGAGCTAATTACCTATCCCATTTTAAGTTTTAGTATACCCTTAGAAATGGTGAAAGTGCAAAAGTTTGCATTTTTTTTGTTGTGATTTGGATTATTCTTTACTAGAAAATTAGTTTTAGTACACGATTGCATAAAGTCTTAGTTTTGTACTAGCTATAAGGTCTTAGTTTTGTACTAGCTTGTATAGTAGTAGCTTGTATAGTATATTCACTCCGCTCCCAATACGTATCTCATTTTGATCTTGGACAAGATTTAAGAAATGTAAAAAAGAATAGATTAAAAAAAGTTAGTGATACGTGGGTCCTACTTTTTATATACTCTTGAAATGTGGAACTCATTACTAGAAGTAATAAAAGTGGAAAATTGGTACTCCATAATACGAGCCGGAGAGAGTACTTGGTAAGAGCTTCTAAAAAAAATTATTCAATGCCCTATTAAAGTAAATACTTGGACGGTATAGTTCACAATTAATAAAGTAAAAAAAAAGTAAAGGCCAAAACTGGTCTTGAACATATGCCCATTTTATGATTTTGGTCATATACTTTATCTTTTAAATTTTTACATTATAAACATTTCAACTCGGATCACAATTGGTCCTACACTAACAATTCCGTCAATTTTTAAACGGTTTTAACCCGAATGGGACTGTTAAAACCATCAAAATCGGGTTAAAACCGTTTAAAAATTGACGGAATTGTTAGTGTAGGACCAATTGTGATCCGAGTTGAAATGTTCAAGATGCAAAAATTCAAAAGATAAAGTGTATGACCAAAATCATAAAATGAGCATATCTTCCGAACCAGTTTTGGCCTTTACTACAAAAAAATACTTAAAATATTACTACAAATAAGAATGTACTATTTTTATTGATAGTAGTATTAACTATGAAGTTTACCTGATTACCTCATTTAAATGTAGACATCTTTAAGAAGTGAAAAAAAAAAGAGTAACGAATGGACTAAATATTTCCATTTTTTTGGCTATTGGAGAATTTTATAGTTTAAAAAATAATTAGAACTAAGATACAAAAAATTTGATGCATAATCCTTTCTCACTTCTTTGCTTCTTCATTTCCTGCTGGTTTTGGGTCCTCCTCCTTGGCCGGCGGCGGTGGAGGCGTAGGCACGCCGCCGTCGATGCAGCTTCGACACTTCCTCTCGACCCATCCCTCCACATCATGGTCGCCGCCGGAATGCTGTCCGCCGCAGAGACGAGCAATTATTCCGGCGACGACTGCAATGATCGTGATCGCCGCCAACACCACCACCAGAGTCTCAATCGAGCGGCGTGTCGAGTGCCCGGATTCTGCTTCCACCACCGGCGGCAGCTGAGCCATTCTAGTTTTGATTTGGAGAAAAAAAAAGAAAAAAAGAAAAAGGATTGTCTTGAATTGGGAGATGGAAGTGTGTGTGAAAACACAAATGAAATCGTTGATAACATTTCAAAGCTCAATAGCTGTTGAAAAGAAGCTTTGAACAACAAAGCCGTTGTGCCCACAATCACTTTTTCTCCTTTTTTTCACATTCATACTTATCATTTTCATTTTTTTTTTTGTTAAGATTAATATGCACTGCTCATACTATAAAAACATTCGAAATTGTGATTGTAATTGTCAAAATTCTAAATCCATTGGTAAATTCGAATTATCATTAAATTGTAAACTATGAATTTACGCCCCTATTATTTCATAGTTTTGTACTTTACACTTCAGAAAATTTAAAATTCATATATAAGTAGTTTGCAACTCCATGTCTGTAATATTTCGTTTTAATTAGAACTAATCAGAATCTGAACAAATTGTGTGGACTATTATTATCTCTTTGTACCATGTGAATATTAATCTTAAAGAGATAGTTCGTTTCATAGTTTTCTTAAAGTCATAACACAAAATTATATTAATTCGCAAATATATTAATACAAGTTGTCATCATAAATTCATGAATATCAATTCCTGACACAATGCCAGTTCCCGACTCAATATATTTTGTGATGTCAACTACTCCCTCCGTCCCACAAGATGAATATGCACTATTTCCTTTTTAGTCCGTCCCACAAGGATATGCACTTTCTAATTTTGAAAAGCTTTTTTCTCTCTAATGATGTGAAACTCATTTTCTACCAACAATACTTTCATTACTTTTTCTCTTTACCTCTCTCTTACTTTACCAATTTTATATTAAAATCCGTACCGAACCCAAAATGCATATTATTTGGGGACGAAGGGAGTAATATTTTTCCGAACCCAAAAAACTACAGATTTAATCATAAAATATAAATTAAAATTAATTTAACCAATTAAAATGTTTATACGAAAATAGATTCACATTTTATCCATCAAATTCAATTGTAAAATCGTATTGGACTTCATTTGCAGGACCAATCAAATTCAAAATTGAATCTAAACCTCTAAAAACCCAATTACCTAGGCCATAAACTACATTAGTAGCAATAATAAAAGAAAAATTTAGAAGTAAAATACAGTTCTCATGTAAAGTAGATCAGATAAGTTGACACACTAAGGTTAATTAATATGACTAAGATGAGCTCTTGACGTGTAGATATTTTCATCTCCATTCAAATTTATTTCATGGTAATTTTGAATTCATTGTATGGATGATTCACCGATCCATCTTATTATTTCAAGGTTTCTTAACCTAAAAACCCCAACATTTTGAACAAAAAATAAACAAGAGTTCATAAGGATATTTTGATTTACTTTATCTTGGCCACAAATCTTCCATTCAAACAAACTACTTTCCTCGGAAAAATATTGAATGGGAAAAATGCATTGTTGTTCATTATGATCAGTAGTCACAAAGTTTATGATAATTGTCAATAATTAATAAACTATATATATTGTTCATTTTGTTCTATTACATCATGTCTTTTCCTACCCCACTCCTTTGACCTTTACAAATACCTCCCGCTTTAAAATTTCAAACACACGCCGAAAATCCAATTAAATTATGATAAATTTAACATTTTACAATTAGGGTAAGCTAAATTTATACTTCATTTATATGTCAGTCATTAAAGGTCTCATTTGGCCATTTTGGAATCTGCACTAGTATTACATATCTTATTTCACTTTTACTCAACTTAAAAGTAGATTTTGTATTTTACCAATTCATTTGAATAATAAACCTAATAGGAGTAGTATATAAAAGTGACATTCACTTCCTCTAACAATTTCATCTATATTCCTTCACAGTTGTTAAAATTCGCCAAAAATAACATTTTTCTTCCATATTTCTTCACATCCATGTTACAAGTACTATCTCTTTGTCATGAAAAGAGATAAAATAGTAATGCGCCTCTCAACAACGGCAGACCCTTAAAGAAGAGGCTTAAGAGCATCCTCATCCGTGCTCTTGCCAACGAGCACGGATGTGGGCCCGGACCCACTTTTACTCCCTGCTCTTAGGTAAAAGCACAACACCCACATCCGTGCTCTTCCGCAAGGACATGCTCAAATGTCCCACCATTCTATTATTCAATTTAAATAAAAACATTTCCACAATATTAAAATGCATTAAAAATACCCAAAATACTATTACTAATTACTAAAAAATTAAAAATTACATAATTAAAATCCTAAAAATTTAAAATTACATAATTAAATTTATAAGTGGCCGAATTTCGTCCAAATGGATGATGAATGTGTATATTTATAGATGATTTTGGGGTTTTTTTTTAAATTTCAAAAAAAATTTAAAAAACGGTAATAAAACGGCTATATTTTTGGGAATCCGATTTTTTTTTAATTTTGGTATTATTTTCGATTTAAAAAAAAAGAAAAGAAAATGTCAACGGCCAATAGAAACGCGCCACGTCGCCCTGCTCAGCGACGGACAGGGGTGTCCTTGCCAGCGGCATGGAGGGACGGACGTCACCGCTGCGGATGCTCTAAGGTTTCTACTTTCTAAATTTATAAAAATGGCTAATTAGATTATAAATTTTACATATTTCTCAATTGTCCCACACAATTAAAATTTTAAGAAATTTGTCATATAAAATCATAATTTCAGGTTGACTTATGCATAAATTCAGCATTGTTCTACTCCTATATGACGATGGTAGATTTTAGATAATCATTTTTATGTAATTGAAGAAGATATAATAATGAAAAATACAAAAAATCACAATCGTTTACTCTTTAAACACACTAATGCAATCGACAGTTTCTTTTTATTTGACTTTCAAATGAAACACACCAATATATGACTGACTAGTTTTTTCTAAATTCTAACACACCAATAACATTATCGTTTTTCTTTTTTAGTAAAAGTATATGAAAAAAAATCATTGAGGAACCATGATGATATTGATGCCACCTTCTCTCATTCGAGAAATTTAAAATTGATTTTAGCATCCAGCCATATATAGACAGAGAAGAGAGAAGGGGTGGAGGAGATAGAGAGACAGATTCATAATTTACGCGAAAATGCTTGAAATTCGGTACACTGTTGGCGATCTTTGATGGATTACCAGCCTTCTGGTCTGCTCTTTACAGGAATTCATCCCAAGGTAAACTCACCAAAACTCCCTTTTATTCTTATCAACACCGATACGAATAATAAAGGGATGTTCAAAATATTCCCCTACTTTTTCTGCATTTCTTATTCAATTCTCTCCGCCAATTCAATTTCGCTGCATTTTGGAATGGGCTGATCACAATTCTTCTTTTGCTTGGGCGCCTCATACTTTTTTAATGCAGGAATTGCCTGCTCGATTTTGATACCTCCAGCTTTCCTTTCCCTTCTATATTTTTTGAGGTAGAGAAGGGAAAGAGAGCGCGTCAATTTGAGGGATTGTGGGAACAAAATGAGCGTTGTTTCCGGGGTTATCTCTAGGAAAGTGCTGCCGGCCTGTGACAACCTCTGCTTCTTCTGCCCTTCCCTGCGGACGAGGTCGAGGCAGCCGGTCAAGAGGTACAAGCACTTGATATCAGATATTTTCCCCCGCTCTCCGGTGAGTAATTGCCCAAATTTGAATTTGTTGCCATCATTGTGTTGCATTGCTCATTATTGAAAAGACAAATGGGATGAGAATTTGTTTTTTCTTTTGGTTGTGTTGATATATCAACACATTCAAGATTGAATGATGTGGTTTTGGAAAAAATGGGATGATAATTTGGTTTTTGGTGGTAAATCAACAATGTTGGTTCATGAGGAAGGGTTCTATTTGAAATTAGTGGGTATATATGATATGTGGCTTTGTGCATCGCTTCTCCGGAATTGGCTTAGCTATTGAACCTTTTTCTTTGGTTTACGTTGTAGGATGAAGAAGTGAATGAGAGGAAGATTGGGAAATTGTGTGACTATGCTTCAAAAAATCCTTTACGCATTCCCAAGGTATTGGTTTGGTTATGTAGGTTGCTGTCACTGCAGTGTACTGATATGGCAATCTTATCTAATATTTTTCGGAAGTTATAGTATGTGGTTCTGACTTCTGAGATAGTTTAGTAATAGAGTGCCTGCTTCTTGTCTCGTGCTGAAGCTAACTTACATGTGTATATAGTTTGCATTGAAACTAGCATGTTAATGGTTTTGTTTATCTTGAAATGACAGATAGCGGACTCCCTCGAACAGAAATTCTACAAGGAATTAAGAAATGAAAACTATCGATTTGTGAAGATTGTTATGTTGATCTACCGGAAATTCTTGTTATCCTGCAAGGATCAAATGTATGCCCACTGAATTTATTGTTTTGCCTCTGTAGTTTCTCTTGTTGGCAGTGTCTATTTTTATGTCTATCTCGGCTCTTTTTTAAACTAAAGACTTTTTGGGGAACTTCTATCAATAAAATTTATCCTATTTTTGTGTCAGGCCTTTGTTCGCAAATAGTTTATTGAGTATCATGTTCACCTTGCTGGATCAGACAAGCCAAGATGGAGTCTTAATTATTGGATGTGAATCTCTCTTCGATTTTGTAAACAACCAGGTTGGTACTGCTGTTTGGTTCTTCGTTTTTGCATAAGCTTCTGCGTAAGTCTTGAATTTGGTTTCCCTTTAATGGATAAATTAGGCTTACTCACAATTTTGTGCTTTCCAGAAAGATGGAACATATATGTTCAATCTTGAAGGACTAATTCCCAAGCTCTGCCAAGTAGCTCAAGAAGTGGGAGATGATGAGCAGACAGAACATTTACGGGCAGCTGGGCTGCAAGCTCTATCTGCAATGGTTTGTGTTTGAAATTCATTGCTTATTGGATGTATTCGAGTTGATATGACGTGAACCTGTATGTCTCCAATAACTTCTAGTTTAGTTTTTGATTCACAAACATTCAGGTCATACAAAGATTCTTTTAACATCTTTGCATCCATTGATTGTTTCTTGAACTCTTATTGACGGCCAGTTTAAATTTCTCATAATTATTTCTCAGGGATTTTATTATGTCTTTATCACTTCTCCTATATTTTCAATTGGATTTATCTGCTTTTGTGGTTGTCTTCTACAGGTTTGGTTCATGGGCGAAAACTCCCATATTTCAGTTGAATTTGATAATGTAAGCTTATGTCGTATCCCCTTATTTGATGCTGATATTATGAATATTTCATATAACATTTGCCACAATAGAGCATTCTACTGTTGGTTGGAGCAGTATCACTGTTAACTGTCTGATTCTTCAGATTGTTTCAGTAGTCTTGGAGAATTACAAAGGTCAAAGTAAGGAGTCCGGTGGTTCTGAGCAGAACGGTTGGGTTCAAGAAGTCAATAAAGCTGAGGGATACATCTCTCCTTCCGTAGATGCTGCAACAAAGGTTCCTTCTTGGAGAATCATTGTAAATGAAAAAGGACAACTAAATGTGGCTGCGTAATCTCTCGGATCATTTCCTATTTATTTATTCAATTATTATTATTAGCAGCTGAGCATGCGTGTAAATTGTATCTTGATTTACACAGAGAGGTTGCCAAGAGTCCACAGTTTTGGTCTAGGGTGTGCCTTCAAAGTATGGCCAATCTCGGGAAAGAAGCAACCACCGTGCGTCGTGTACTAGAATCTTTGTTTCGGTATTTTGATAGTGGAAATCTGTGGCCTGTTCAAGGCGGGATCGCTTTTCCTGTTCTCAAAGACATGCAGCTTCTGATGGATGAATCTGGTCAGGTTTATAGGGAACCCTTTTCCCTATGAATATCTGTTTTCATATTTTCTGCTCGTATTAAACTGATTGCGATGCTTGGACTAATTATCCTATTTCTATGCCTGTGCAGGGAGCACACATCTCTTGATATCAATATTAGTCAAGCATCTTGACCATAAAAATGTCCTTAAGCAGCCCGATATGCAACTCGACGTAGTTGAGGTTGTCACTGCTCTTGCTCGACTGACGAAGAAGCAGTCATCAGTACCTATACTCAGTGCTGTAAGTGACATCATGAGGCATCTGCGGAAAAGTATACACTATTCACTTGATGATGCAAATCTTGGAGATCAAGTTATCAAGTGGAACCGAAAATTCAACCAAGTTGTAGATGAATGTCTCACCGAGTTGACATCAAAGGTACAGAAATCCTACCTTTGTCACTGTGGATTTAAAATACACGTAGATTCACATTACTTATCGTTGTACCTGTTAACAGGTCGGAGATGCTGGTCAAATCCTCGATGTAATGGCTTCTATGTTAGAGAACATCTCGAGCATTACTGTAATAGCAAGAACGACTATTTCTGCTGTCTATCGGACTGCTCAAATTATAGCTTCTATGCCGAATATTTTGTACAAGAACAAGGCAAGGCGCTGTAGAATCTCACTCTCTCTCCTTCCCAGTCTCTCTCCAAAAGCTTTTAATTGACTGTTATTCTATCATTAGGCATTCCCGGAATCTTTGTTTCATCAGCTACTTCCAGCTATGCTCCATCCCGATCACCAGACGCGAATTGGAGCTCATCAGGTCTTCTCTGTCGTACTCGTTCCATCCTCTGTCTGTCCTCAGCCATCTTCTGATGCCTCTAGGACTGACCTCTTGAGGTCGCTCTCGAGAACTGTCTCTGTGTTTTCTTCATCAACTGCATTGTTCCAGAAGCTACAAAACCAAAGGACTCCTCCCAGGGAGAATTGCACAGAATTGAATGGAGACGAGCAAGGTGGAGTATTGAACAGAATCAAATCGACTTACAGTCGGGTATATAGCTTCAGAAGCTCACCGGCACCAGATGGTGATAACGGAAACAACTCGATTAAAGAAGCGGTAGGTCACCGTTTGTTTGTTTGCTCCCAAATGTTCTTGGTGTGGTCATCAATTAATTCTAAAGTTCAGATTTCCTTTCAAATTATCGCTTACACATTTATCTTATTTTCCATTTCAGGATGAGGTTCGTCTTAGACTGAGCAGCCACCAAATAACACTCCTGCTTTCATCAATTTGGGCACAATCTTTATCTCCTGAAAACATGCCTGAAAACTTTGAAGCTATTGCTCACACTTATAGCTTGATTATGCTGTTTTCTCGAGCTAAGGTAAATACTTTTATTGTATTTCTTGGCGAACTCATTACAATTGTATTTTTGAGGTATTGATTGAAGTAGAAATCATTACAAGGCTAAAGTATGTAACAACTGTGGCGTATAATCACAATGCATACATATTTTATCACATTAAAACTGTTCCAGAAGATTAATAAGGTCTTCATTCTGCATGATTAGTGACTTGGTGTGTTACTGTTGATGGCTAATATCTTTCTGCTTCATTTCAGACCTCCTATCGAGATGCTTTAATTCGAAGTTTCCAACTTGCTTTAACATTGAGAAGTGTTTCTCTTAAAGGAGGTACGGTACACCTATTAAACAACGTTCACATCCAAATATCGGACTACAAATATTTCTTGTGAATCTTTATTTTGCTTATTGATTCTCATTTTAGTTCCTTTGATCAGCATCTTTGATCCATTACGAGTTACTATGGGTCGAGTATCTATTTGCAACCTATTATTTTTCCACTACTATTAGCAAAAGCCAGTTCCAAATAAATTCACTTGATTTTCAGGCACTCTGCCAGCATCACGACGGAGATCTCTCTATATGCTGTCATCTTCTATGATTATCTTTTCAGCAAAGGTCTACAACATTCTTCCCCTCATCCCAGTTGTCAAGGCTGCAATCTCCGATAAAGTGGTATGCTACTTAGTCTCTAAATCTTGTTAACAGAGATTTCTTATGCGCATGTCTATACTGTAAAAGTCAACATTCAAATTCAATAGTTTTTGCATTTTTTTATCAGGTTGATCCATTTTTGTGTTTAGTTGAAGATTCAAAGCTGCAGATAAGTGATGCCGGATTAGAAAAACAGAACGTGTACGGATCAAAAGAAGACAACACTGCTGCTGTAAGGTGTCTTTCGGAAATAAATATCAGTGGCGAGCTGACAAAACAATCCCTTGTTTCTGTTATTGTTAGAAACCTAGAGAATGTACTCGAGGTAACCTCGTTGTCTGCTCATGAAAGGGCTTTGTTGTTCTTGATGTTTCTCTCTGATGGTTTGCGTCTTGGTGCTGTTTTCGTGCAGTACGAGGAGGTTGCCATAAGGGAACAGTTGGTCCAGGAATTCGTGCCAGACGACATGTGTACGCTTGGCAGCAGCCAAAGGTACAACGACATTGAAGAACATGGACGTGAGAGCAACGTTAAGGTAAAACTACTTCTGTTGGAATTTACACCTTTTTCGTAGTCTCTGACAGCTAACCAAGTTTCCTTTGGACATGCAGGGCATCTCAGGTTTCAGTATGGACGATGATGGACATCACGATCTCGACAGTCCACCCAATTCGAAGCTGACCATCGAGTTCCCCAATCTCCTCAGCGTCGATCAACTTCTGCAATCTGTAAGTTTGATGTCTGCTGAGCCGCGTCCCCTTTACGAAACCGCGGATGCATTTTGAGCCGTGCCCATTGCTTTGCAGATTTTGGAGACAGCCCACCATGTGGGCAGAATGTCTGTGAGCACGGGATCCGAGACGTCATACAGAGACGTGGCTAATCATTGCGAGTCACTTCAGCAGGGAAAGCAACAGAAGATGACTTTGTTGACCATAACTTCGAGAAATGCTGCAGCTGGAGCTGCTGCTACTAGCGGACTAGACAAATCACATGGTTGTGTACCTATGGTACGTCCATAGTATCCAATCGAAAGTACGACTGCATTTCGTCCATTTTTCCATGTTTAGGGGGTGTTAGTGAGTCGAGCTGAGTGATTAGGGTTTGATTGCTCGGGCTCATGAGCCGGGAAGTAAGTTGAGCTTGAGCTTAGGGCTGCTCGAGTAACGAGCTTGTGAGCCTTTGGAGTCATTATAATTACAATTCTAACTTTCTAAAGGATAGCTTTTAAAGTTAATCGTGTCCATCGATCGCTCAAGTTTGACCTTGATGACGCTGCTCGACCTTTCTCCGGTCGTCTTACTTTCCCTCCTAATATTGTGCAGGGCAAAAATGCTGACAAGTTATTGGGCGGGCCTCCAGTGCTATGCGCGACCGAGTATCAGAGCAATCCTGTCTCGTTCCGGCTACCATCTTCAAGCCCATACGACAACTTCATGAAAGCAGCCGGATGTTGATGAGCCGGGAAAAAAAGCGCATAGTGAAACACGAGATGTAACAACGTAACTTTGATCACGTACGCTTTCGACGAGAGAACCATGATGGGTGATCGGCATAATGGTGTGGTGGCACAAGGAGTATGAAGATTCATAGCCTCTTTCTCACAAACTGTGGATATTCATGCGAGGCTTTACTAGTTTTCTTTTCCTCTAGTTTAGACCCTTTTCATGTACAAAATCAATCCTCATTCATTTTTCCTTTTTCCCAATCTTTCATTATTATCCTTTTCATTTCATGTCACCAGGAAATGTATATATATATCCATTCATTTTTTCTCTATATTGTGATTATATCTAGTGCAAATTTGTCTACGTTTGAATTCGAGCATATTTATTTGGTGCTTAGACCATCTCCAACTATTTACCCTAAACTCAAATCTATTTTTGAGTATACGTCACATCAAAAAGTAGTTTTACTTCAATTATTTGCACTAAATTCAAAATTTACACCATTTTGAGAAATTTTTGTAGTAACACCATATTTTGTGTTGTTTTATCAAAAAACACCAAAAATGAGTTTGAGTTTGATGTATGGTTAGAAAAAATTTCTACACCAAAACTCATTTTTGGAGTATAGTTGGAGATGGTTAGGCTAATCGATTTTTATATACTTGTATGTGGAATTGTTTATAAATGTGAAACTTGTCAAAAGTAAATTGTATACTCCTAGTTTTAAAAACTGAGTACTAAATTTTAGGCGGATTCTGATGTTTTTTAAATAAATATTTAAAATGGTTTTAAAAATCATAAACTTTTCAATAGACATTTTTCGATAGATTTTGATCTCATGTGGTTATCCGTGAAATTCACGTAGTTTAGTTTGAATTAAGCATGATATGACTTCGTTTCAACGCCATAATTCTAGAAATTGATGTTGAACAATATGTGTCTAATAAGAGAAAATATGTCTTATAGATCTACGGGTTTAGAGAATTAACCAACCATTAAAAATTAGCATCAATTTTAAAGTTTATGATTTTTTAAAATAACTTTTAAAGTTTCATAAAAAAAATACCAACACTCATCCAAATTTTATGATTTTAAGACCAATAATCAAAGTTGCATGTTGAAAAATAAAAATAAAAATAAAAATAAAAATAAAAATAAAATAAAAGTAGATTGGATGATGTAGTAGACTAGTAGACCTGTTGAGATTTGTCGGGTCGAACGGCGTCGTTTGGCTTCCCTTATTCGCGATGCATATACAAGTAACAAATTCAATCGCCATTCTTCTACTTTTCCTAATACTACTATCTGGAAGATTCAGGTCTCCACAAATCTGCCGCATCCGTCGAGTAAGCTCTCTCTCTCTCTCTCTTAATATGCGTGTTGTTCGTGAGCTACGGTTATTTTTTTTCTGAATAGTCTGGAATCTGGACCAGAAAATTAGGGTTTTTAAAATTTGTTTTTTTCGGTGTTTGTATCTTGCTCCATTTTTTTTCTGAATAATCTGAGTCAGCTAGATTTGTGAACATAGAGCTGTAACAATTTTGATTTGGATTAGGGCTTTGGTTGGTTTGTTGGATTGAGGGTATCGCCATTCTTTTCGTGTATGCTTATGGTAATATTGGGACCGGTTTTTGGCTATCTGAAAATATATCAATGATACGACCATGCGACTATCCCAATAGGGTTGTTAATTTTGTGTGCTTTGTTTCAAATTATGAATATTAATTTGTTTGCAACTGTTAAGTGTTGGTAGTCTTACCTCTTATTCAATTACATCTAATCAGATAATTGTTGGTAAATGTGATAAGTGTATTGTTTATACAATGATGAGAGTTTCAGTTTCTAGTGTTCATGGATATGTAGCAATGCCCTTTAAACGCCTGTTTTTACTGTAATATTAAATGCATATTTCTCTGTGATTTCTTCAAGAGTACTATTGTTCTTTCACTCAACACAGTGATCTCATCGTATTGATATCTTTGCAAACGTTTTAGGTTCAGGTCTTCAAGGTAGTGTTGTGCCGTTCAATTTTACGGTCATTGCCTGTGCCTTTCTCCAACAATGCTTCTAATGTTAACTTTGCATTAAATTTGCATACGAAGATTTTAATTAGTGTCTGTGTTGATTTGACCGTATGTATCTAGTAAGCTTTTTTTAGGGGTATGTATCTGCAAGCTTGGTTGGGTATCAAACACAGTAGGTCAAATAACCATTTTCTGTTTGCTCGTTTGCATGTCACGTAGTTGCATTTTGATAATAATAAGTTTTGTTTGTTTTACTGAGAAGGTCTATGGTTTGGGTTCACATAGTCCTAGAACCAACCTAGAAAACATAAATTGGTTTCCTGTGCAAATCTGCTATTTGCACTCTCTCATCTGAAGCTTTATGTGATTGGTTAGTTCAGAAATGAGTGTTGGAGTCTCTTGTAACATACATTTGTTTAATTATGTAAATTCATTTTTGTAAGTTTTAAATATCTACATTAATTTAGATGAATTTGAGTTCATCTAGTATGCAGGCAGTTGAAATTATCCCTTTAAATCTTCTCCGGCAATCTTCATATTACTGCAACTGTGTGTTCGCCTTTTAATTGTGCTTGTTCTTACTTTGTTTGACTCGCAGTTTTGGGAGTGAAAAATGTCAGGCAAAGCCATCTTCTCTGCTTTTGTGGGATCCCTTGGCATTGCGTATGTGTTTGACTATCTGATTTCTGACAAGAAGATTTTTGGAGGTTTGTTCTTCACTTTCAATTCAGTTTGTCATAACTGAATTCGAGCTCAATTCAGTTTGTCATTAACAACTGCATTTCGACCTTAGGTAGCACTCCTTCTACTGTTTCGAACAAAGAATGGGAGCTGGCTACTGACAAAAAGATGCAAGCATGGCCGCGAACTGCCGGTCCACCAGTGGTGATGAACCCCATCAGCCGCCAGAACTTCATCGTCAAAGCCAACCTCGACGAGTAAATGCAGTCCTTTCACCTAGACCTCATATGCTTAAACATGGCATACAATTTGTAGAGTGAACTTTTTGTGTTGAAATTCTACTGGTTGGTTCGCCTTTGTTATCTGAGTGTAGATCTCCACTTTATATTGCTGAGTTTTTTCGAATAAGTTTTCTATGCTCGACGTATTTCTTGGAATTTATCTCATCGTTGAGAGAAATGATTATTATTATTTGGTCATTGATCATGCTTTTGAGCAGGTGATTTCTAATTTTAATCTTAGAAATTGTAGTAGTTAAACTTCCGACTTTTATATGGAAAATTTAATCTTAGAAGTTTCAATGTATATCTATTGTTTAGAGCATCTCCAATGCATAGATGTCCCACTAGGACTTCCCAAAAACATTTTCTGTCACGTTACTAGGACTTCCCATCCCACTGACACGTCACAAGGACTTCCCCTGTACAATCCGCCCTTCCCACTAGGACTTCCCGCAATAAAAAAAAACACAAATTCATAAATAAAAGCAATTTACGTTTACGGAAATAAAATTTCAACACGAATATGAACGGGAAAAATTAACAACTTCATTAAATTATAAAAGTATATAAATAGAGACTAAAACTCCCGAAATTGAGATTTGTAGAAGCAATTAAAAAATTATAACTCGGACGTCCGCGACGGACGTCCACCCGCCCGTCGCGCGGATATCCGAGGACATCCGACGTCCATACGGGACGTCCGTATGTGTTACAATGGCGGACGTCCCGGTCGCCCGTTGCGGAAGTCCGACCGGACGTCCGCCGTTAGAGATGCTCTTATCTAATTTTCTTAGGTGTTTAATAAATGGAAAAATCATAAGTAGTTAGGTGTAGTGTGACAGTGACACTGTACTTTTATGCAAATGCATAGAATATGTATGACGTTGTCGGGACATACACCTTTCATCAAATTCAAGTGTGCGGTCCACAATTTGCTAAACTCGTCACTCCCTTTCTTAATCTGTATTTTCTTCTTACCTGAAAAATAATCCAATTTTTTTGAGTGAACTAGTAGTCTTCGATCTTTTACAGCTGAACAAAAATAGTCATTGATCTTTTTTTAATAGTATTTTGGTACCTTGTGACGAAAATAACCATAGGTATCAAAGATGGGACTTTTAGGGCTTTAGGCTATGAAATGTACTTTTAGAAATTTCAATTAAATTGTACTATCAAACATGTGATCTTTGTTTGTGTAATATATATTGGTGTCACATCATTTTCTGCAAAAGCACTTGGGACGTCACTAACATTACTTCTTTATCACATGCATTTGCAGATATGAGCATGAGTTTGGTGTCGTCATATGCATTTTCCTGCGAAAGTAATTGAGATATCACAAGCATCAATTCTTTATCACATGCATTTGCAGACATGAGATTGATGCCACATGCATTATCCTATAAAAGTTATTGATATGTCACATGTATCACTGGAAGTGTGTGTATCACATGTCTTGGTGGAAATATGAGTTTAGTGTCACATGCATTATCCTATAAAAGTTATTGATATGTCACATGCATTACTTCAAGTATGTTTCATATGTCTTGGTAGAAATATGAGTTTAGTGTCACATGTAAATATATTTAGTTTATAATTAGCTTGTTACATTAACTACTCATTCCACCTCCAAAAAATATCTTTCAAGGAGAAGTGGAAACCCAATGATCATTTTGGATGTTGTTGCATACGACTTATGGATATGACATGCATTCTTTGGAATTTCAGGTTCGTGCAATGATATTAATATACTCCGTCGGTCTTCTATTTTGATAATGTCTAGAAGGTCGAGCATCATATGTTAATTACATAGTAAATAGTCATCATTATAATAGGGAATATTATCTCAGTAATGACATATACCCTGCATGGCCTGCATTTGTCAAGCCAATCACTTCTCCACAAACTCAAAAGCATAAATTATTTGATCAACACCAAGAGTCTATCAGAAAAGATGTTGAGCGAGGATTTGAAGTCCTACCAGCGCGTTACACATTTTTGCAAAGGCCATGTCTTGTCTGGGACAAGATTTTGATAGGAAAAATTTTGATTATTTGTATCATCATGCATAATATGATAGTAGAAGGTGAACGTGATACATATCAAAATTATTATGATTCTACTGAGTTTTTTCCAAAACACACCTACAAGTAGAGGTGCCCACGGTTCCGGAACCACCGGTTCCGGTTTTCAAAATTGCCGAACCGGAACCGAACCGCGAGGGTGTTTCACGGTTACGGTTCCAGTTCCAAAACCGCCGGTTTCGGTTTCGGTTCTGAATCGCCGGTTTTTTGTGGTTCCGGCTTGGTTTCACGGTTCTCCGACTGTTTTTCGCGATTCCGGCACGGTTTCAACCTGAACCTGAACCTGAACCGAACCATTTTTGAACCTGAAAACCGGAACCGAAATTTTTTGAACCTGAACCGAACCATGGTTCAAAAATTGACGGTTTCGGTTCGTGTAAATTCTCACGGTTTCGGAATTGTAACCGGCGGTTACGGTTTCGGTTTTAACCCCCGGTTCGGTAAACCTTGGGCAGGTCTACCTACAAGAGCACAAGAAGGAAATGCTGAAGCTTTTTGCTACTCTACTCAATGGATCGAGAGCTTGTTTCTTAAATAATAAATCAAGATCAATTCCGCAATAGATAAGCTCATATTGCCCTTTCAAGAAGATTTGATTGAGCATATTTGGCACAAATAATTGAACGTGCAATGTTTATCTTGTTTTAGTTATCTTTCTTAATTCACTTTTAATTTGTAGTTTGGTTTGTTTATTTTCTTTTATCTTACCACATTTCTTTTATTTGTGTATTTTATTATGTTGTACTTCAATTATATAATTGTCTAATAATTTTATTTATATATTTGAATTATAAAATATTTTAAATATTTTTATATATATTTAAATAAAATTTAAAATTTATATCAATTAAAAATATATAAAAGATAAATATTTAATTGGGTTGGGTTGGGTTGAGTTGGGTCACTAATGAAAGTAAAAGTTATATAGTAAGTTGGAGGTTATATATGTGGATGAGAGAGAAATGAGAATTTATTAAGGAAATAATTGGGGTTGGGTTGAGTGAAAGTCACTAATGATAGTCTTATAAGACATTTTGTGCCTTTTATCTATTTTTAATTAGTATAAACAAAAGAGAATCGTAGGGGTATGAGCTCGTCAAGCGATAAAGTGGTAACGTCTAAGGTCAAAGATTTCGGATTTGAATCCACTATGACACAACCTTTAAATTTATATTCATTTGCCCTTAAAAAAAATGTAATAATATGAAATTCTTCAAAAATATTATTTTCAATATAAAATGCGGCTTTCTCATATGAACGTGCTGCCAACATTTTCCATAAGAAAGGTATATGGAAATTAACAATGGTAGATTCTGCAATAATAGCATGCCTCTTTAGTGAAATTTCTTGATACAATGGTGATGCAATCACACCCCCTAAAATCAACCAATCTGTGAAAGGGATTGTTATGTGTTCTTGATCATCAAACAGAGTTGTCTTTGTCTTTTCTAATTAAGAATGAGCTCTCTCTAATCTTGCTTGATCTCTTGAAGCATCTCGACAACGTTCTTCATCTTAGGCCGTTTCGCCGGCGTGCTATCCGTGCAGAGAAGAGCTACTTTCAAGGCTGCAAGCATCTCTTTCCTACAACCAAATGATATAGTGCTTAGCCTTGCATCAAGAATCTGCTCTGGGGTTTCGCCCCGAGCAGGAGCCGAGTGCACCCACTTCACCAGATCGATCCCTTCCCCAAAAGCCTCGTCTACGGGCATCTGTGTCGTGAGGATCTCAAGAAGTACGACTCCATAGCTGTAGACGTTTCCCGGTGCTGTAACTTGCATTGTGTAAGCATATTCTGTCAAACAAGTTCAAGAAAGGGTCAGTATTGTTGTAAATGGATTAGCAAGAAATGATTTTGATCGATGTATGTACCGGGAGGGATGTATCCGAATGAGCCAGCAACGGCGCTGATGCTTGCTGTCCCTCTAGATGGATCTAGAAGCTTCGAGATCTCTACTTCACCGACCAATGGAGTGAAGTTCGAGTCTAGAGACACGTTGCCTGAAGAGATGTCAAGGTGGATGATGGCAACATGGTGGAGGAATGCCAGGCCTTCAGCCACACCGATGGCAATGTTGAGCCTCGTTGACCAGTCCGGTTTCTTGGTCTGGTCGTGGAGGTACTGAGCCAGTGTCGCGTTGAGGCAATACTGATGCAGCAGCAGCACAACATCCTCGAACAAGACAAACCCTATTGGCCTCATCAAGTTGTCATGGCATAGCTTGCTTAGCTTCTCGACCTCTCGTATCATCTTGCTCCGGTGGTTGATCACAGTTTTATCCATCGACCTCAGCTTTCTGACCGACAGTGTCATCCCGGAGGGCATGTCTGCTCTGTACAGAGTGCTGAACGTGCCCGTGCTGAGTAGATTCGAGTCTTTCATGGTTGCTCGTGCAACAGCATCAAAGTCTATAGCCTGCTGCATGTTTTCGACAAACACATTTCCTGCTAAGATCACGGGATTGGCACTAGCTTCTTCATCTTCAGCAGTCCCTGCATCTTTGGCAGCTTTCTCCTGCCTCTCCCTCATCATAAACAGCAACACAATCACCGTCACGGACAAGAACACAGCCAATCCCGAGCCAATCACAGCTAGTAAAATCTTGTAAGAGACTTTGTGATGGTAAGCATCGCGAGCAGAGTCATTGAGACCACCACAAGAAACGCTCAGAGGCTCACCGCAGAGCCCTTTGTTCCCAAGAAAGCTCGAATTGAAGCTCTTCTGAAACGGTTGGAATGAGGGTATCGGCCCACTGAAATGGTTGTTGGAGAAGTTAACCTCTATTAAACTCATCATCCCTTTCAATGCAGGTGGAATGCTCCCACTGAGCTGATTGCTCGACACGTCTAAAGAGACCAGCTTGTCCAGTCTCCCTAGCTCCTCGGGAAGCTGCCCATGGAGACGGTTAGAGCTCAAGTTCAACGCAATCTGCAGGTTCTTGATATGCCCTATCTCTGGGGGAATAGTCCCGGTTAGATAGTTACTTCCTAATTGCAACTCCAGCAGCTTCGTGCAGTTTCCAATCTCTCGTGGAATTTCCCCTCTTATCGAATTCTGGCTCATCAGCAAGAACTGGAGTCTTGATGCATTGCAGATACTCGTAGGAATGGTGCCATTCAACCGGTTATTACTCAAATCAAGCTTGTTTAAATTCTTGCCCCTCAAAATCGGAGTTGGGATATCTCCAAACAGGCTGTTCCCGGACACAATCAGCTCCTGCAAATTACTCAACGAGCCAAACTCCAACGGTATGGTCCCAAAGAAGCTATTCAAAGCGAGGTTAAGCAGCGTGAGATTCGAGCATTTTGAGAACTCCATCACAATCACACCAGATAGATTGTTATTGTTGGCCTCAAAATAAGTGAGACTGCTTATATTGCCAATCTCTCTAGGAATCCCTCCACTCAGATTGTTGTCACCAATTCGAACATTCGAAAGGCCTCTGCACTTCCCAATTGCCTCAGGGATATAACCACTCAGTCTGTTCTGAGTCAGAACAAGAGTTTCAAGCTTCTCCATAGCAAAAATGCTCTCAGGAATCGATCCCTCCAAATAGTTCGAATGCAGGTTCAACGACTGAAGCTCACTAACTAGGCCTAACCCATGAGGAATAACACCACTCAGTGCATTCTCATAGGCAGTAAAGACTCTCAAGCTAGTCAAGTTCCCAAACCATAAAGGGATAGAGCCACTCAACTTATTGGAATACAGCCTCAAATCTTGCAACTTCACTAGGCTCTCAAGCTCATCAGGGATCACACCACTGATCAAATTATACGAAAGGTTCAACGCCTTGAGGTTCCTAAGCCTACCAAACTCTACAGGAATCGATCCTTCAAAGGCATTGAATGACAAATCAAGAAACTCAAGCTCAGATAAGTTCACAAGAGAAGGTGGAATCATGCCATGAAACTTGTTGTATGAAAGATCAAGCCATTTGAGTGATTTGAGGTCAGAGATGAGAGTGAGATTACCTTCCAGCCCATGACTAGAAAGATCAAGCCTTTCCACAACTGAATTATTGGAGCTGCAAGAAATGCCAGGCCATGAGCAATAATCAGAGATATTCCCATTCCACACAGAAATTCCAAATTCCTTCCCAATTTCTAATAATGCAGCTTGATCACTCATGATCTGGGCGTTCAAAAGTTGAGACCTTGAGAGCAACCCAAAAAGCAAAATGCTCAAGAAACTGAGTAATGGCATTTTTTGGGTTGCCTTCAATTTGGGAAAAAAGGAAATTGGAACTAAAGATTTCTTAGCCTTATGTTACCTATGCTACCAAGAAGCCAAAAGGGCAGTAAAAAAAATCACTCTTTTTGTCAAGTCTTTGCTCATGGAAGGCATTACTACGGTGGAATGTCACTCATAGGTTAAAGACATGGTTTTTTTCAGTAAAGCTGAGCCTTGAAAAGCCATGAGGTATAAAAGATTCAAGAATTTCCACCTTTTCAGCGCTGCCCATTTCTAGTAAAGTTGAAAATGAAGGAATTATAAGAGTAAAAAATTGTTGATAAAAGACAGCCACCCCTAAAAAATGCAGAAAAGGTAACACTTTTGGTGGAAAAGGAACTGAAATTTAGAAGCAAACAAGACGAAGAGAAAGAGTGATGAATAAAATGCAGTTTTAATAGTACTAATAAATAAATTAACAATGATTCAAAAGGCTTAATTAAAACAATGAAGTGCAAGTTTTTGCAGGAGAGGGAAAAAGATAGTTCCTTGGATTTGGATAGCAGATGATGAAACAAGAGTGGTTGCAGTGTTTGGGAAATTGTTTTTCACGGGTCAGGTGTTTTGTGATTCTTGAAAGAGAGAGAGAGAGTGATTGTTGAGTGTTAAAAGAAGAAAGCTGAGTAATGTACGTATAGAATAGCAAAAGCGTCACGAGAAATAAGCAACCTATGAATATAGTCATGCTTAGCATAGGCCAAAACAAAATGGAAATTTATGCAAAAACCTAGGGTTTATTGAATCATCCCTATTCAAATTTGATATACTACTCACTATTGTGTTCCTTTTAATAGCAATAAATGTCACGTCGAAAGATGAGGAAAACACACCATTTACATGAATATGGTATGGACTATGTGGAGTACTAATTTAAATTAGCGTCAAATTTTAAACTGCCAATATATTTTAAATTGTATTTGTATTACACTCTTAAATGTCAATTATTGTCTATTTAATTTTTCCCTCACAAACAACGAGAGAGTATACTATATGTCTCATATAATCTATTAAAGTACTTAAAATAGGTAAGGATTTTATTTGGCCTGATATATTAAATCCAAACATTATTGGATACTTTTTATAATTATAAATTTTATTAGAAAGATTAGCATGTCCCTGCGCAAGAATGACATGCATAAATCAAAAAATAGAAATAAAATATACTCATAGATATATTAATCACCCGCATAAAACGAGATCTATGTATATTGGGAAAAATGTACTACGTTATAAATTTTATGTGAGCATCAATTTTGTTTGATGCACGTTTAACGTTGTATATTTATTTTATATTAGTATATACTATCTCCGTCACATGCTACTTGCAATTTTTCTTTTTCGATTCATCCTTTAAGTAAAAATTAGCATATTAAATCAAGATATTATTCTTTTATTGTACTTAAATACTAATTTAACTAAACTAATTACTCAATCCTTAATTTACGATCCAAAAAGAACAATGCGAGTAATACGAGGCGAATGAAGTATTTAATTTGATTTTAAAATATAAAAAATATTATTGATATTTTTCACTTTACAAAATATATAAAAATCAAAGATCGGTTCGTTTGTTTTCTTTATAATTTTAAATAAATAAATAAAATAACAAATTGAGCTTTTATTTTTATAAATTTTATAAAATTAAAAATATCAATAATATTTTTTATATTTTAAAATCAAATTAAATATATAAAATAAAACAAGCAACAATAAATGCATCAAAAGATAATGCTTAATTGTTTACATAACATAAATTGAGGCAAATGATTTTTCAAAACATCAAATTAAAAATATAGAAATATCAATTCCACAAACTACTTTTTTATATAAGCTCCCACCACTCCTCTACTTACCTATGTGTCATTTATATACCACTTTGGCAATGCAAATTTTACCATGGCAACGATATTTTACCTTGAAATTATACAATTTGCAATAATAGTAGTATGAATTGATTCAAGTGTGAATGAAAGCAATTGAAATGACGTAGCTATTGATGGGCTTCGAATTGTGCCATACCATACCTCGACAAAGTAGGCCATACACTTTGTCTCAATTATCTTTTTGTAACGGTCACCTCATTTTACTACTATTATCTTTATTTTGCATATTCCTAACTATTTTAATTTTTTTTCCAATAAAGTCTGATCTGATGAACTAAAGTCTAAAACTAATGGGTGGAATTTCAATAATTAAGATGACTACTAAAAATAGTGAATTATTGTTGTCGAATAAAAATTGCAGTTTGTCCCGCTGTCTTTGCTTATTTTCTTTTATTTGTGCTGTACTCTTTATATCCCTTTGTGTATATATAAAGTACTACTTCCTCCGTCCCATAAAGATTGTCTCATTTTTTCATTTCCGTTCGTCTCACAAAATTTGTCACATTTCATTTTTTTTACCATTTTTTGTAGTGGACCTCATATTCCACTAACTCATTCGTACTCACATTTTATTATAAAACTAATATATAAAAGTAAGACTCACATCCCACTAACTTTTTCAACTCACTTTTCATTATATTTCTTAAAACTCGTGTCCGGTCAAAATGAGACAATCTTTGTGGGACAGAGGGAGTAGGGAGTACTAATTTATGTCGTTTTCTTTTGATATTGTCTTCTTTAATCGGCTGCTTTTAGCATAATTAATGATTAGGTTTAAGGCATGAAGCAGTAGTTAAGGCATAAATTTTGTAGGAAACATGGAATTTGGCGGGAAAATAATGTTAACAATGATTGATGATGATGGTCATGATGGCCATACATCACCCTTTTTTAGCTTATTTCAAAAGAGCCAATCATTTCATTTAGGCTTTTCTTATATTTTTTTCCTTTTGTCCTGCAATATGTTCTAATTTAAATACTAGCACAATTACATGAAACATGTAGAAGATCAACCACAACCACCACATCTCCACCTCATTTGCAACTCTATCACGTTTCATTCCTATTTTTTTTATGATCATTTAATAAACAATTATATTTATTGCATATTAATTGCACTATTCATAAATCATATTTTTATAATTCATTTTAATTTTTTTAATTATTCATATTTATATATCATAATTAATTCATATACCAATATTTTAAAATATGAATTCAATTAAAATTTAAAAAGTGATAAAATTGAAAATTTTAAAAAAATACTAAGTACATCATTAAAAATAAATCCTATTAGATTGCTAACTAGTACTTCTTAAATTGATAACGACTACCAAATATAGTCCATCCGATCTAAAAACTAACGGCCAAGATCAATTTCTACACAATGTCAACTAGTTGTTGTAATAAAGTCAATCGGGAGTATAATTGATAGTTCACTCAATTAATTATAACTCACACATAATTGTCTCAAAACTTATAATTCATATAAATATCTCAATTTAAATGATTTTTTCACAAAATATATATCAAACTAAAGGTAAATTTATAAATATTTTAATGAGATCCCCGATTGCATATGTTTGGATAATAAAATTTGAGATGTTTATTGGAATTTTCAATATTGTCGATATTTAGGTTAATGTCAATTGATATGGAGTATCATATAATGTCAACTGTACCAGCAATAATGTCAATGATTTGTGAACTATTTTTCAAGTGTTAAAACAAATCTCACGAGCATACTCTTTGTAAAACCAGCCTATCAACGTAGTCAGTGATATATGATCTATTTTTTGAGTGTCAAAACAAGTCTCACGAGTATACTCTTGTATCTATAAATATCAACATGCACTAAAAAATAAAATGTCAACTTCGTTATGTTTAAATGTCAACTTCTTCAGTAACAATATCAAAAGACACTAGCAACAATGTCAACTTGTATCTATAAAAATATCAATTATTTACTAACAAATATAATATCAACTCTAATGTATATAAATGTCAATTTCTTGAGTAATAATGTCGAAAAATATTAGCAACAATGTCAATTTATATTTAAAAAATATCAATACACTAACAAATACAATGTCAAAACAAATCTCACTAGCATATTACTAGTAAAAAGAAATTAATTCCATCTTCGGACTCTTAACCTGCGTATTTTACAAGTACATGTCTAATATGAGTGCGTGCATCTAGTCCACACAAAATTTTACCATACTATTTGAAGTTCATTATTATGTCTCATGTGGATTAAATTGTTCACACGAGCTAAGCATTGTGTAGTATTTTTTCCACTTGGATAAGTACATTGACGTTGGATAAATTAATTAGGTAAATTCACAGCAAATTCATGAATATTTTAAAATATCACATCATATTAATAAGGATCACTGAGTAAAAATAAAATTTTCACCAGCTCCATAACAAACAAAATTCAACTGAAATAAATGTAGGAGTAAAGTACTATTTTGATCCTAAACATATGATTGAAATACGAAATTGATCCAAAACATTCATTTTTTTAAAATCGAGTCCTAAACAAATGAAATCATCGTCGGATTGATCCTTTTTTACGGTTCCGTCAAAAACTAATGGTCAACGGATGATTAGTGAAATCTTGACTAAATTAGAATATTAATTCTTGATTAATTAAAAATAAAATAAAACAGAAAATACAAAAATAAAAATTCTCTTTTATCTCTCTTCTTCTCTCCAGTCCCTCTCTCTATTTTTTATTTTCTATTTTATTTTATTTTAATTAATTATGGATTAATATTATAATTTAGTCAAAATTTTAGTAATCATCCGTTAACAGTTAGTTTTTTATGGAACCGTAAAAAACGGACCGATTCGACGACGATTTCATTTGTGTAGGACTCAATTTTCAAAAATTGAATGTTCTGGACCAACTTCGTATTTCAGTCATATGCTTAGAACCAAATAGTACTTTACTCATTATTTTTTCTTTCTCTCTAATTCTTGAACAATTATAGATTAAAATCTATGTTATACACAAATGAGATAATTTTTTTGAATAAATAGAATATTAATATTATAATTTAATGTGAGTGAAATGAATCAGTATCCAACATGGAATATCTTGTATTAGTAAAGTTCGACACATAATTAGGTACGGACGAAGAGGATATTATGTTAGACTGGCTAAAATTGCACACCGAACTCAATTTATTTATACCCCAATGCACCATATCCTACAAAAGACCCAAACTTCAGCTTCTTTATTAACAATGATGCATTTCTCCACATCGCAAAATTGTCCCAATTCAATTCGATTCTCCTCTACTTGTCTGTACGTGGTTTGAACTAAAAAACACAGAAAAAAGAGGACAAAAGAAAAAATAATCTTAAAACCATGTTTCTCATAAATAAGAGTCATTTTCAAGGACAGCTTTCATAGGATTTGACTCCACTAACCACTATTCCCACCAATGGCATGTGCATGATGTGATAGGTATCCACTTTATGTGCATGTCATCCATGTGTATGGCCCATAAAAGAAAAAAAGGGGCAAGGAAAAATTGCACTATGAAATCTCTATGTGATTGAGATGGGGCTCCCCCTTTATGGGACATACATCATGACACTTGTATCATGCATTGTCTCTCTTCTCCTTGGCATACCCGGTCCCCCCCCCCCTCCCATCTATTGTTAAAATGGAAATTAAGAACGATAATATAATTAAATATGTAGATATCAAGATTCGTAAGATGGTCACACAAGAAATCTACTTCACAATTTACATGATGGATACAATTGAATTTCATTGTAAAATACTCCATCTGTCTCACGTTACTTGAGGCGTTTCTTTTCGCCACGAGATTTAAGAAAGTTGTGTTTAGTATAAATAAAGTAGAAGAGATAATAAAGTAAGAGATAGGAGAGAGAGTAAAGTAAAAGAATGAATAAAGTAGATGTAATTAGATGTTTTGTTTTTAACCAAAAAAAATGACTCAAGTAACTTGGGACAATTCAAAATAGAATATGACTCAGAGTATTTTATTTTTTGATAAGTCTACTCACTTTATCTATTTATATGAAAAAGGCGATATACTTTTCTAAATATTTGAGAAGAGGAAATTATAAAATGTTTTATGTAGGTTTAAAGGCTTGAATTGGCCTTTGAGAATAGGCCATAGCCCAATAGTATTGAATCTTACACACTTATTGGACTGAAAAAATATACGAGCCCAATAGCTAACATTTCATAGTAGTCTTGAATCTTACACACTTATTGGACTGAGAAAAATACTGGCCCAATATAGCTAACAATTAAGGACAAAATGTTTTGAATCTTCAATTATTTTTGGAAACTCGAAAGGCTCAATATTTAGACGAAATTTTTCCTTTTATGTTTAATTAAGCCGAAAGCTTTAAGTTAGAGTGTCCACAGTGGTGCGGAACAACCACGGCACAGCCACAAAAATACTTCCACACCCACAAAAACTTGTCCAGTTCAATAACAGCCACGCCACCGCCACAAAACACATTATTTAATCAATTGTTGGTATATTTTAATTAGATTGGAATAAAAATGAGAGAAGGAGGTGTATCCGGCAGTTGTCCGCCGCACCGCCACCACTGTGGACACTCTTAGAGCATCAGCAATAGCGGACGTCCCGCAACGACGACCGGACTGCGCCGCCACCACTGTGGACACTCTTAGAGCATCAGCAATAGCGGATGTCCCGGCGGATGTCGGACCGGCGTGCCGGTCGTCCATGTGGGACGTCCGCTATTGGGTCTGGAGAGGCGGACGCCGACGTCCCCAGCAGACGTGAGGTATCCGCGGACGTCCAGATTTTTGATATTTTTTTAAAACTCTATATATACGGCTCGTTGAACTTCATTTCATTCGCACCACTTGTATTAACGAGTTTCTCTCTCTACTTTCATTGCTTTTGAAGATAAATGGAGCACGACAGTGATTCTCCCACCACGAGCAAGTCACAAACGCAGACGTTTCCCGTTGGAAGTGAGGGAAACGCCGACGGAACTGCAGGGATGTCCAGGATGATGCCCGGAATGGCGCCGATGATGCCCCAACCCCAAATGGCGGGGATGATGCCCGGGTACTACAATATGTACCCTTGGTGTGCAGGGATGGGTGGGATGATGCTCCAAATGCCCGGGGTGAGTGCCGCGATGACCGGGATGACGCCCTAGATGATGGGGGGAATGATGCCCACAATGGCAGCCGGAATGGGGGAAATGATGCCAGGGATGGGCTGGATGATGATGCCCAGTATGATGCAAGGCATGTCTGCCGCTACGGGGGGTAGCAGAGTGGGGGTCCCCCAATCTCTGGGGACAATGTGTATCGCCCCTACATGGATTTATTGTGTAGCGATTCCCAGAGTACTCCTCTGAAGACTCAGTTCACTGGCATTGAGACTTTCTCTTTTGAGGAGTTGGAGATATCTGCGATCAGGGATTCTCCCACTGAGATACCACCGGTGGTAGGGAAGGGCAAAGGGAAGGGCAAAGGGAAGGGCAAAGGGAAGGGCAAGGGCACTACCTCGTCCTCGCGTGCGGGGGACGGGGGAGGGGGGGAAGAGGAGGCCAGAGAGGGAAAGAGGACCGTCTGGAGCGAGGAGGAGTGCGTCGCGCTGGCAAAGGCCTGGGTCGGTGTAGTCGAGGATCCCTACATTAGGGCTAACCAGCATATCGACAGAATGTGGTGGCGCATTAGCCATAGCTACCTCAAATTCAAACCGCCAGGTGGGAAGCCTCACGATGGAGAGCAATGCCGGAAACAGTGGGAGCGGCTGAGGAGGGCACTTCGCCGATTTGCCGGCATCTACGAAAACAACGTCCGCACGGCAACCAGCGGCATGTCCATGGAGGATGTGAAGACTTTGTCCATGCAGCAGTACCCTGACAAGTCGAAGAAGTTCAGCGTCTTCAATTATTTGGAGGTCTATCTTGTGGTGCAGAATTCCGCCAAGTTTTGTGCGGGTGTTGAAGCTGGCTGGCCGAAGAGGATGAAGCTCAACTCCTCCGGCGAGTACAACAGCAGTGCCGGTTCCCACGACCTCCCCGACGCCGCTGCAGAGATCCTGACCCCTCAATCGTCTTCCCCCCGCCGTCACCCGGTTGGGCAAAAAAACCGCGATGTGGATGGCTAGGGGAAGCGCCAGCGGGTCCCACGAGGTCCAATCGGCAGCTGCTACCCAGCTCAATCCCGTGCTCACTCTCGCCCGCATGCAGCAGCACCAGAGCCTGCTAGACACCATAGAAAAGTGGCGGGATGCGAATGACCCCTTATACAAGTTGATGATGAAGGATGCCATCGACAGTATGAGGCGCGATTTGGGGATCCACCCCTGCCCGGGAGTAACGCCAAGAGTGGCCACGGGGACGACGAGGAGTGAGACGGTGGTCGCGTTTGTCAAAGCTTTGGGTTGTATAGTTTTTGTTTAACTATGTATTCTTTTTTAAAATAATTATGAATGTTTTTTACTATTTAAATAAAATCGTTGCATTTTCCCAGTATTCGTGTCGAAATTTTAATTTCGTAAATTGCATATTTGTGAATGTGTGAATTTTTATTATTGTGGATGTCCGCTGTGTTAGGATCGTCGACTGCAACATTAGTTTGATATTGTCCGCTTTGGGTCTAGCCCGCACGGATTTGTTTTTGGGTCACTCCCAAAAGGCCTCAAACTAATTGGGTTGGACAGGAATTATATACACCTTCCAACTTCCCTCACTCATCCGATGTGGGACGGGTTTGTAACTCAACACGCTGGGATGTCCGTTATTATGCAATTGGATGTCCTTATGACATGGCAGTGCAGTGAGATGTACTTATGACGTGGCAGGAAGTGTTTTTGGGATATTTGCTGGGACATTCGCCCCTACCGTGGATGCTCTTAGAAACCCCAATATAAAAGTCGACGTGGAACTTTGTTTAGAAGTTTTACATATTGGTAAATGACACTTTTACGAATGTGGCTATAAAACATTAAAAATATTATTTATACTCGAAGTGTATCATATCGTAGTAGTAATTTTTTTTCTGCTACCGACATTATTTTTTGGAATTAAATCAAAAAATTATTTATATGTTTGACTTTTGAGTGCTCAAACTAGTTCGCGAAAGTTCAGGGAAAGATAAAATTAATCCTCCCAAACAAAAGAAAGACTGATGCATGAATGTAATTAAATGGAAAATAGTTTCTAATACATATAAATATAAGTTACTCCATATAACATTATAATGAATATCGAGATTCTATTATTCAGTAGGTCACTATGAAAATATTAATATCGAATGCGATGTGATGCACATGAATGATGTATTATTAAATCATCATTATAAGATTAGTTTGTTAATATTTCCAAGCAGCGAAAATGGTGTGCGGTGGAATAATTAGAGGAACATGTAGGGCTAGATTTCCACGCACCAAATTTTAAAACTCTTTTTTTGGCCAATTTTTTATACATATCTTTCGTATATTAGGCTATATTTTTATGTCTATTACTGCTAGCAAGCAATCGAATTTAATTTTTATGAGATGTCAGATTATAAATTTTTTTATATTAAGGAATCACTTATTATACAAGTGAAGCAACTTAATTTTCGTAAATTTTTTCCCATATTTAAAAGTTTTAATCCGACTATGGTGAGATCTCTAGCTCATTCATTGTACACCAACTAGCTGTTGGTGTGTGTTCTGATCTAAGATCCCAGAAATTAAATGCCAAAACTATTTTTTTCCTGATCACCCACATATATAAGTTCCTTAATTTGAATTCAATAAGTAGGGTAGATAGATAAACATAACACGGTATGATCATATATTTTAGGTCATTTTTGGTCATATAACTCTAAATAGATAAGTTATTTATCCCGTCAAACTGCGGATAAAATATAAAACGGATCAACTTCCCAACTCATCTTATTTCTCAATATTTAAATAAGCAATGTGTAAAAACTGTTTCTACATCTACAGTAACTTTTTGCAAAACACCTAAAAAAGTAGTCTAGAATTTAATATTAAGTATAACAGATAGATGTTTTGAATCCAATTTCTCCTTAGAGCATCAGCAATGGAGGCGTCAAAACCGCGACGTCGATTTTTCGCCGACGCTGGTTCTGACGCCGAACCATTGCGACCGGCGTCGGCGAAATCGGCGTCAATTTCGGCATACCCATGCCGATTCGTGTGGTGATGCCGGTTCTAACGCCGATCCTCACGGCGCCATTGTAGGCCCCGGATCGGCGTCAGAATTACATTTTTTTTTCCAAAACACTATATATACGTGCTTTGGACGTCATTTTCATTCGCACCACTTGTTTTAACGAGTACTCTCTCTATCTTTCTTTCTGTACAAGATCAATTTAAGAAATGAGTAATGCCGGTGGTAGTGGTGGTGGTAGTGATGGGGACGCTGATGAGTATGAGCGTATGTTGAACTAAGAGCTAGATGCCTATACGAGTCGTGAGGTTGATCGATGGATGCAGAGTTATATGCAGCCGCCGGTACCTCGCCCACGACCAGTTGTCCGCCGTCGACAAGTGGTTGATCGTGATCTTGTAGCTGCACATCAGCGCCTGTTCACAGATTACTTCGCAGAGGAGCCACGTTTTAACGCCAACCATTTCAGGCGTCGTTTTAGGATGAGGCGGGACTTGTTTATGCGTATTGTTAACGGTTTGAAGCAGCGATATCTGTATTTCCGCTTCAGGCACGATGCGGCTGGCAAACCCGGCCACACCCCTATTCAAAAGTGCACTGCGGCAATCAGGCAGTTGGCCTACGGCACTTCGGCAGACATGTGGGACGAATACCTCCACATCGGTGAGACGACTGCCCTCGAATGTATGAAGTATTTCTGTCAGGGCGTGATTGAAGTATTCGGTGATCAATATCTCCGAAAGCCTACCCCCGAAGATTGCCAGGATCTGTTGCGGATGCACGGGGAGCACCATGGGTTCCTAGGAATGTTAGGCAGCATAGATTGTATGCATTGGGAGTGGAAGAACTGTCCCGCTGCCTGGAAGGGGTTCTACACGACCGGCTACAAGGGAAAGAATCCAACGATGATCCTCGAGGCCGTAGCTGATTACCGGCTGTGGATTTGGCATGCGTATTTTGGGATAGCCGGTTTGAACAACGACCTAAACGTCCTCAACTCGTCGCCCCTTTTCAACGAGCAGTGCCAGGGCGTCGGTCCGGCCATCAGTTTTGTCGACGACGGCAACTAGCATGATATGGGCTACTACTTGGCGGATGGGATATACCCTAGGTGGCCCGTCTTTGTGAAGAAGATCCGGTGCGCATCAGATGCGAAGAAGGCCTACTTTGCGACGCGGCAGGAGTCGGCGCGAAAGGACGTGGAGCGCGCATTTGGTGTGCTTCAGGCGCGATGGGCTGCAGTTAAGGGACCAACGCGTTTGTGGCATGTCGACTGCATTGCTGATATAATGTACGCCTGTATTATCATGCAAAACATGATTGTCGAAGATGAAGGTGTACAACTGACTGATTGGGCCAATGACGATGATGAAGGCGGTCCAAGCCACGGCGTCGCCGCCGCCAACGTACGAGGTGGGGTACCTCACGATGAAGAAGCCCTCCTCCAAGCACATGCCGACATGCGTCAAACGGAGGCTCATATTCGACTCCAAAAGGATTTAATTGAAGAGTTGTGGGCGCGGAGGATTGGAAGGCATTAGTTTTTATTTAGATTTATTTAATTTTTTTAAATGTATTTTTTTAAATTATTGTACTTTTTGAAATTTTAATAGTATTATTCAATTTTCCTGTATTTATCTCGTAAATTAAATTCCGTATGTTGCTACAATTGTAAATTAAATTTATATAATTGTTATTAGTGATGTGGATAGGCTATGTGAGGGCTATTTGATGTCCAGTTGCATGTCCAGATGATGTGGCAGGAGGATTTTAGTGCTGGATGATGTGACAGTGGGAAGACTATGTGAGGGCTATGGGAGGTCCTAGACCATTGTGGATGCTCTTAAAAAAAACTGTACGTACAAGTTTCATGTCTCTTTCTTCTTACATAGACATTCATTTTTCCAACAATATGTTCCTACACAAAAGGCAAGTATTTTTGTTTAAAACTTTTTTTCCAATCTACTTTTTTTCAAAATGAAAAAAAGAAAGAAAAGAAAAGAAAAGTGGAAGAATAGACATAGAGACAGAATGGTGGAGTATTTCTGCAAACAAGAATTCAACATAGGCCGAGATAATCACGGCAACCCATGATAGACTTAAAAGTTGAAAACCAAACTCATGTGGTAATTTGTGGGAAAAGGCACTAAAACATGGGAAAAAACTGCAAGAGTCAAACATATCTCCCGCCTAAATTCATGGGATTCAAACATGGCTCTAGTTTCATTAATTTTCCAGCTTTGGTAAGTGTTCAAGATTTATTATATACTATATATATATATACAAGCTTGATCCAATTCATTAGGCCATCCACAATAGGAATAGCCCAACAATAGCCCAGCAATAGCCCAGCCATAGCCTAGCCACTGCCACATCATCAGCACTAAAAATCCTCCTGCCACATCATAAATAGCCCAGCCATAGCCTAGCCACATCATAAATAGCCCAGCCACATCAATAGCCACATCACTAATAACAATTATATAAAATGACATAATTAACAATCACACAATATACGGAATTTAATTTACGAGACATATACGGGAAACATTAATAATACTATCCACATCACTATTAACAAATATATACAAAATGAAATAATTAACAATCACACAATATACGGAATTAAATTTACGCCACAAAAACGAGAAAATTCACTAATATTAATAAAATTTAAAAAGTACATTAATTAAAAAAAATTACATAATTAAAAAAAAAAACTAACGTCGTGCAGTCCTCAACGCCCATAACTCTTCAATTAAATCCTTTTGGAGTCGAATATGAGCCTCCGTTTGGCGCATGTCGGCATGTGCTTGGAGGCGGCCGTCTTCATCGTAGGGTACCCCACTCCGTACGTTAGGGGCGGCTACGCCGTGGCTTGGACCAGCTTCATTATCGTCGTTGGCCCAATCATTCAGTTGTCCACCTTCATCTTCGACAATCATGTTGTGCATGATTATACAGGCATACATTATATCAGCAATGCAGTCGACGTGCCACAAACGCGTTGGCCCCTTAACTGCCGCCCATCGAGCCTGGAGCACACCAAATGCGCGTTCCACGTCCTTGCGCGCTGACTCCTGCCGTGCCGCAAAGTAGGCCTTCTTCTCATCTCCTGGGCATCGGATCGTCTTCACAAAGACGGGCCACCTAGGGTATATCCCATCCGCCAAGTAGTAGCCCATATCATGTTGGTTGTCGTTGGCGACAAAACTGATGGCTGGACCGACACCCTGACACTGCTCGTTGAAAAGTGGTGACGAATTGAGGACGTTGAGGTCGTTGTTCGAACCAGCTATCCCAAAATACGCATGCCAAATCCACAGCCGGTAATCAGCTACGGCCTCGAGGATCATCGTGGGATTCTTTTCCTTGTAGCCGGTAGTGTACATCCCCTTCCAGGCGGCGGGGCAGTTCTTCCACTCCCAATGCATACAATCTATGCTGCCTAACATCCCTGGGAACCCATGCTGTTCCCCGTGCATCCGCAGCAAATCCCGGCAGTCATCGGTGGTAGGGCTTCGAAGGTACTGATCACCGAATATTTCAATCACGCCCTGACAGAAATACTTCATACCCTCCAGGGCAGTCGTCTCACCGATGTGGAGGTACTCGTCTCACCGATGTGGAGGTACTCGTCCCACATGTCTGCAGCGCCTCCGTAGGCCAACTGCCAGATTGCCGCAGCGCACTTTTGAATAGGAGTGTGGCCGGGTCTGCCAGACGCATCGTGCCTAAAGCGGAAATACAGATATCGTTGCTCCAATCCGTTAACAATACGCATAAACAGGGACCTGCGCATCCTAAAACGGCGCCTGAAAAGGTTGGCGTTGAACCGCGGCTCCTGTGCGAAGTAGTCTTCGTATAGGCGCTGATGTGCAGCTACGTGATCACGATCAATCACCGCTCGGCGGTGTACCACTGGTCGAGGTCGAGGTACCGCCGGCTGCAAGGCCCTCTGCATCCATTGATCAATCTCACGGTTCGTATAGGTCTCTAGCGCTTCGTTCATTATACGCTCGTACTCCTCAGCATCCCCACCACTCCCACCACTACCACCGGTGTTACTCATTTCTAGGTGTTGATCTTGTACAGAAATTAAGATAGAGAGAGTACTCGTTAATACAAGTGGTGCGAATGAAAATGACAGGCAAGTCGCGTATATATAGTGTTTCGGAATAAAAAATAAAAATAAAAATTCGCGCTAGGCGGTGCGCTAGGCGATCCGGACGCTGCAATAGCGCCTAGCGGATTGCCTAGCGCACTGCCTAGCGCCGCGGAACCGCCGAGCGCTAGGCGGTATTTTATCGCGAAATCCGCTAGGCGGTTGCAATAGATCGCCTAGCGCACCGCCTAGCGCCGACGCTCGGCTAGGCGCTATTGTGGATGCTCTTAAGACTAAGCTCATTTGTTTTCTTGATAGCTCTAATGGCCTATCCTACTCTTTTGTCCCTAGCCCTATTCATCCTATGCAACACCCTAGCTTTTGCTAAAGAAGCTCCTCAACATCTTGATGGTATGACATAAGCCCACAACTTAATGTTAGTTATTTCCATTATTAGTTTCAATTTAGTTTCAAGCTATTCTTCTACTAATGTTATTTGTTATTTCAAATGTTTCTATCACACCAGGACTACTACCAAATGGAGAGTTTGAAGTAGGGCCAAAGGGCAGCGCAGCTGAATAAAACAGTGATAATTGGGAAGTAATGGGTTATCTCCGGCCTAGTTGAGTACATCCATGGTGGGCCTCAGCCAGGCGGGTTCTACTTCGCCGTCCCACGTGGGTGAGGCTTCGGTAACACAGTACGTCAGGAATCTGAAGCCAGGCGCAAGCTACACGCTCACATTCGGGTTGCCGTCGCCGGGCTGTACAGCACCGACGGAGGGGATACGTACGCGCGAATTCCAGCGTTGTGAAGGTCACATTCCACAATCCCGGGATGCAAGAAGATCCAACCTGTGGACCTCTCCTCGACTCCATCGCTATCAAGGAAAAGCTGCCCCTGAAATTGACACCAGGTAAGTATTCAAACTTCATTTTCTTAGCTACTCTGACTCACGAGGAACAAACATCTAAACAACACAAATAACTGACTCGATAAATAATTCCCAGGGAATTTGGTGAAGAATGGAGGCTTCGAGACAGGCCCCCACGTCTTCAAGAACTACTCCACCGGCATCCTCATCCTCCCCATGCGCCAGGACCTGTGCTCACCGATCCCCGGATGGATCGTCGAGTCACTCAAACCTGTCAAATACATTGACTCAAAGCACTTCAACGTCCCATCGGGACTTGCAGCAATTGAGTTTGTGGGAGGCAGAGAAACAGCAATCGCACAAATTATTAGAACAGTTGAAAAGAAATGGTACGAACTAACATTCACCGTTGGCGATGCTAATAATGGATGCCACGGGACGATGACCGTGGAAGCTTTTGCAGGCGGCAAAAGTATAAGTGTTCCGTTCACATCTCAGGGAAAAGGGTGGTTCAAGAATGCAAGCCTTAGGTTTGAAGCAGTTTCAAACAGGACTAGGATTAGATTCTGGAATCCATTTTATCATACTAAGATTTATGATTTTGGTCATATGTGTGGCCCTGTTATTGATAATGTAAAAGTTGTTCCAGTTGCTTAACTTAGCAAGGGTTCTAAGAGTGACGAACTACCCAAAACAGCAGTATTTACATACCTGAATTCTATAAGGTGCGGCGGTCCGCCACAAAATAGTGGCGAGCAGATTTACCCTAATTTCCTCTCCAAGATTTACCATATTTTGCAACCCTTTTCCTTATTTGAGAGGGACAATTTTTCCCCTATAAATACCACTCAAGCTTCTTTAGTAGTATCCTCTTTTTGCAACATATTTTCTAGAGATTAAAAGTTAGAGTGCTTCATTGTGCAAGGAGTTGAAGAAGGATTGAAGAGCATCAAAGCTACAAGGATTCAACCTTTGAGTTTTATTTGCTTTAGTTTTATGTTCCAATTGTTTTACCTTCAATCTATGTCTTTAGATTATTACATCATGTGTAACTAAATTCATAGGATTCTAGGGATGTGTTAGTAACGACTTTGATTATACAATTCATTTTCTATTTAATATCTGTTTTATTTTTACTTTGTTTCTTCTCTAAGTGAATAATGACGCTTCATGATTGAGTGACATAATCTTGGATGATTTAATATAACTTGCTACATAATCGTGAGAGGAGGTTGGCGAGTTAGATCCACTTAGTAGACACTACAATTAGTTTCCTTTAAAACGGCACTGTTAATTGAGAGTGAGGACCTTTCTAGGGTCTTAGGAGCTTTTAGGAGTTACATATTTAAGATTGACAACCCTAAAGTTAGTAATCAACGTTTGTATCGTATGGGCATAAACTAGGTGACTCGTCCTATTAAAGTAAGAACTGTGCTAAGGTATTGTAGTTGGAACTTGTATAACCATAACTGTGAACGCACATCCCTGGAATTCCCTTATCTGTATACTTTTATCTCCGTGATTTATTTGCATCTAGTTGTTTATTGCTTTCAAATTGTTCTTTGTTTTCAAAATTCTCAAAATCTTTCGGTTTTCCAAATAGTAATTGAGTTTTAGTAGGAGGTAGCCAATTCGTGATTGTTTTCCCGTGATCGATATCTGGTACTGACCTTTAGCTATACTATTCCTACTTTGTATACTTGCATGTATTTATAGTGCTAATAAAAAGTGCATCACGAACTAAAGTGCAGATTCTTTTGGGACCGATGGAGTATATTGTTGATGTCTTTCATGAAATAATATCTTATTATTTTATAAAAATATGACATTGTTCGACTCGCCGACAAGGACATCCACGTTTCTCAATTGCCACGTCAAATACAATTTTATCGAAAAAGTCATCATAGAATAGTTGCAAAGAAATCCAACTTTATTCTTTTGTTGATTATCCCATAATTTGATTAAACTTCTTAATTTTTTTGACAATTTTCCCTCTATTATATTTAAGTCAATGCTATTGAGAAATAAGTCTATTATTAACATCATGCATGCAAGCAAACAAACAAATTAAAAATACACAATTAAATCGCGTCCATCCTGCAGGTCTCGAGTTCGAACCCTGGGTGGCGTAATTTGTCTTTCCTCCTTGTTATAGGAGTTGATTTGTAATTTCCTCCTTCATATATATGATATAAATATATGAAGTTAATTTAAAAAAAAAAAAAAATTAGCGTTGCCTATAATGACATGCAATTAAATACTACATTGTTTCAATACATACACACTTATATTTATTTTCTACATTCTCTCTCACCAAAAACAGAAATAATTAAAAATAGCAAAATTCACTAACAATGTGAGTTTGCAATGTTAAATATGTTATGCATGGGCTGTATGGGCCACAAACCACATGAATGCAGAAGCCGGCAGACAAAAAAGGCGAACAAATATCTGTTCATCTATCATTAAAGTCCGAACAAAATATATGTTCATTAAAATTATCTTAAAAAGGCGAACCCGATAAATATAAGAAAAGGTTTTAATGACCGAATAATTCAATCATAATATTCTTATTCTAAACCAAGTCATTTGTTTAAACCAATATTAGACTTTAGTATTCAATTTATTCTCCAAAACGTTTCCAGTTAATGTATTATATTGAGTTCGACTTGTTTGGCTGAGTTATTTATTGAATTAGTATTATCATGTAACAATTCATTATTATTAGTAAGTAAAGGAATTGTATCACTCTGCCTCATATGTCTGCACATACACATTTTACATTTCATAAATTACGACAAAGATCATAAACTAAATATACAAAATTACCTACAAATCAAAAACAGTATGTATTATCTTACATTTATTCCCCTCTTTGATTTTAAAGGAGAAAATAAGAGCATCTCCAATGGCGGACGTCCGGTCGGACATCCGCGACGGGCGACCGGGACGTCCGCCATTGTAGCGTTTCAACTCGGATACGGACGTCCCGTAAGGACGTCGGATGTCCTCGGACGTGCGGGCGACGGACGGGCGGGCGGACGTCCGCCATTGTGGCGTGGGTCGGACGTCCGGTATATTAAATTTTTTTTAAAACTCTATATATATGGCTCGTTGAACTTCATTTCATTCGCACCACTTGTGTTAACAAGTTTCTCTCTCTACATCTCTATTTTCAAGTATATCTACAATGGCTAGTGACAGTGATAGCGAGGATGAATTGAAGGTCGCTGTGGAAGGTGCGATAGATAGGCTGCTACACCAGAGTGAGCAGCGGCGGCAGCAGGCGGCAGTACATCGGCCGATCCGTCGTCGAACTATAATACCCCGTGACCACATTGCTGCACATATTCGGTTGTATCAGGACTACTTCGCTCCGCAGCCGCGTTTTGGGGATGCCTTATTCCGGCGACGTTTTAGGATGCATCGTCCGCTGTTTATGCATATCGTGGGTGCTTTAGAGAGAAGATACCTGTATTTTAGGATCAGGGAGGATGCAGCTGGCAAACCCGGACTCACGCCCTTACAGAAGTGCACTGTCGCAATCAGACAACTGACGTACGGAGGCGCGGCCGACATGTTCGACGAGTACCTCCACATTGGCGATTCGATAGCAGTCGAGTGTCCGCAGAATTTTTGCGCGGGCGTGAGAGCGATATTCGGTGAGCGGTATCTTCGGAGTCCGAGCCCCGAAGACTGCCAGAGGCTGATAGATATGCATGGGTCGGTGCACGGGTTCCCTGGGATGTTGGGCAGCATAGATTGTATGCATTGGGAGTGGAAGAACTGTCCCGCCGCCTGGAAGGGGATGTACACTACTGGCTTCAAAGCTAAACATCCCACGATGATCCTTGAAGCTGTAGCTGACTACCGGCTGTGGATATGACATGCTTATTTTGGAGTCGCCGGGTCGAACAACGACATCAACGTTCTCCAGTCGTCGCCCCTGTTCAATGCTCAGTGCAATAGCGTTGGTCCCACCATCAGTTTCGTCGCCAACGGCAACCAGTACAATATGGGATACTATTTGGCAGATGGGATATACCCAAACTGGCCCGTCTTTGTGAAGACAATCAAGCATCCGCTCGAACAAAAGAAGTCATACTTTGCGAGCCGTCAGGAAGCAGCACGCAAGGATGTGGAGCGGGCATTTGGTGTACTCCAGAGTCGATGGGCGGTAGTCAAGGGTCCTGCACGGCAGTGGTATATTCCCAACATCGGCGATGTCATGTACGCATGTATCATAATGCACAACATGATTATCGAAAATGAAGCTGCGAAACTGACTCAGTGGACCAATGAAGATGATACGGGTGCAGGTCCAAGTCACGGCGTGGCCACCGCGAATGTGAATATGGGGGTACCTCATGGAGAGGTCTAGCGGATGCGTGCATTTGCCGACATACGGTAAACAGATGCCCATGTTCAACTTCAGAATGATATTATCGAAGAGGTTTGGACGCGGAAGGGTTGATGTTAGTACTTTTTTTTTTGTTTTATTACTATGTAATTTTTTTTTTCAAATCATGTATGTTTTTTTTAAATGAAGTTGTTAATTTTTCCCGTTCGTATTCGTGTTGAAATTTTATTTCCATAAACGTAAATTGTTTTTTTGTGAATTTGTGATTTTTTTTATTGCGGGAAGTCCTAGTTGGAAGGGCGATGGGAAGGGCGGATTGTGAAGGG
This sequence comes from Salvia splendens, assembly GCF_004379255.2. Classification (NCBI taxonomy): domain Eukaryota; kingdom Viridiplantae; phylum Streptophyta; class Magnoliopsida; order Lamiales; family Lamiaceae; genus Salvia; species Salvia splendens. The sequence goes on from NC_056046.1 coordinate 17,347,503, forward strand.
GATGTCCTAGTGACGTGGCAGTGGGATGGGAAGTATTAGTGACGTGGCAGGAGGTGTTTTTGGGAAGTCCTAGTGGATGTCCGATTGGGACATCCGCCCACTGGAGATGCTCTAACAGATTGCTGCTTCTATTCACAATTTATGACATATTAGGGCCCGTTCGCTGTTCGCTGACCATTAGTTGGGCGTAAATAGGGTCAATTCCGAGTATTTATGTTGGTTTGGTTTTTAATAACGTTTTGCCCTATACTAACCCCCCGGCTCGCACTGTTGATGCAGCTTTTCTGGAAAAATAAATCACGGAAGGGATGTCATATTTGCCATCTGGTCCGCTACAGTTGACAAGATTTGGAAGCGAAATCACCACCGTGCCCCTGAAATATTTGAATTACCCCATTTCAGCTTTTTCCAATTTTTACTCTCTCATTTTTTGTCATTCAGCAGTACAGTGTGTTCTCTCTCTCTACTTGTTGCTTCCTTCTCGACACATCAATAATCAGCCGAAGAAGGGACCATTTCACACACCGGTAATCGTCTATGCTCGGCACCCTTTCATGTGGGCATATCGAACAGACGGCTTGCGATTTTAGGTTATAGGGTTTACACATATTGCAATTTCTTCTTCTTCTTCTTCTTCTTCCACATATATGTTTTAGTGTGTCTCACTTTCCGAAATTTTGAATACGTTTCAGATCCGTTTGGTTCTTGTAGTCTGTCGATTCGGACAACAGTTCAGGCAAAATTGAAGTAGATCCGGCAAAAAGGTATGCGGGTTTCACACGTTTGTCATTTAAGTTGTTGTGGTTTTGATTTTCCGGATAAATGTATGTGGTGAACTCACTTTGATGGGTTATAGATGTTGATTTATGTTTATGATATTTGGTCAATTTGTTGTTGGTATAGATGAGAAACTCCCGTTGTAAGTTTCAATTGCTGTGCATCCTCGTAGAGAACATAATGCAAAAGTTGCGTCTAGAAACCACAACATTAGTCCACCGATATTTGAAAAGTAAAAGTCACAGGAAGCGACTCGTTATTCTCGAGAACGCTCGGCGTTATAGTGTACTTAATAAGCTTCATATGCAAGTCAAGCGTATGGATCGGCTGGTTAATGTCACTGACTACGATTGGGTAGCTAATCTACGAATGGACCGGAACACCTTTGGCCGCCTCTGTCACCTTCTATCAAGCCGATGTGGTCTGATAATTGGAAAGTACGTTGGTGTTGAAGAACAAGTTGCAATGTCCGTGCTTGTATTGGCGCATCATCAAAAGAATCGGGTGGTGAAGTTCTAGTTTTGGAGGTCGGGATCCACCTTTTCGCATTACGTGAATAACGTGTTGGGGGTTGTACTGAGTTTACATGATATATTGTTGTCCACACCTGAGGCGGTAACGGCTGAGTATTTGGACGACCGTTGGAAATGGTTCAAGGTGTGATGTGTAATTGAGTCTAACTCATCTTCAAGGGTTTACATAACAGTGTCGGTTTACAATGTACTGAGATTTGTTTACTTTCATATGCCAGGGTTGTTTTGGGGCGCTAGATGGTACACACATTAACGTATTGGTGAGCAGTACAGACAAGCTACGTTATCGAACGTGTAAAGGTCAGATAGCAACGAATACTTTGGCAGTTTGCGATAGGGACATGCAATTTGTGTTCTTCCTACCAGGTTGGGAGGGTTCGACAGGGGATTCCCGGGTGTTGCGTGTTGTTGTAACACAACAAAGAGGGTTAAGGGTCCCGCAAGGTTGGTTATTAAGAAATTCATGGGTACAAGATCACAGTCTATCATTCTATCATTGCTTTCTAACTAAACCGTTTGCTTGTCTCAGGATGTTATTACCTCTGTGACAATGGTTACGCAAATAGTAACGGGTTTTTGACGCCGTACAAAAGTGTACGATACCACCTGAAGGAGTGAGGTCCTGGTAATGAGGCACCGCAAAACCCAAAAGAGCTATTCAACATGAGGCACACATTTGGGGACCCATACAATTCAATGAAGCATAGTGCAGAGGGTGTATGACAAAACCGTGTTCGACATTATTACCTAGGCAGATTTGGGTGATTTGGGAAGCCTTTAATAAATCTTTTGTTCGATAGATTGATGTGTTATGGAGTAATGTGATGTTCGACTACTCAACTCAAAAAGATTTACAATATCTATAGCTATGACCAAAGTGGGAGTGTGTATCGATGCATATGTTGACTATGGTGGTCACTAGTACATTTTTCATGATGGATTGTAGTAGTTAGAAGTCCATCACAAATTAAATGCTAATCCTAATGCTAATATAAATAGCACATTGGTTGGTGATCAACCCAAAGGCATTGGCTTTAACCATGCAACAATATAACTCTCTCATTGCCTTACATAATGTTCCGTTGCAATCTCAGTACTTCTACAACAGAAATCGGTCACCAAAAGTTGATGGAGTGCTCATCGATACCATGTTGCGGCTTAAGAAAGAAATCGGGTGGAAAGACGACGATTTTCCAACGAATTTGATGCATAGCGAGTACCGTCCCTAACCCAAAACATGCATTATTTAGTGTGTTAGAATATTTTATTATCATTGTATATTACAAATATTATTTGCATTAGAAAAATACTATACAAAATGACATTTTAATTAATTATGTCAAATTAATATAGTCGTACATATGTTGATATAAGTATACGTGTGTTATTTCTTTTTAAAATGTGGTTATATGTAGTGATCTTTTTTTTTTATTATTATTATTATTATTATTATTATTATTATTATATGTGTGATTCTTTTTATTGCTATATATGTACATATGGGGTACATATAATTTAGGAAATTTTTAAGTTTGATCAAATCTTAGCCGCCATAGCATTTTAATAAAACTATATATGCATGAAATAATATAATACGTGAGTGGGAGAAACAATGCTTGTATTAGGTGGACTAATTTAAAAGCTATGACTAAGCTATTTGAGGACACCTCCATATTGGAGGGAGTATAAGGAGAAAATAAGAAAAAAGAATTGGAAGGACGGAGGGAGTATAGAATCTAGAGAAAAATAAATACTATATCCTTGAGCTTATATAGTTAGGACTGAGAGTTGTGAACGAGGAGACAGAATAAGAGGTTTGGTTAGACTCTTTCTCATATTTATGTATAAATCATACTTTTAAATCTTACATACGTTATATGATTAATTGATATCTGTTGTCTTGGATTGAATATTTGGATTATATGACGTGAACCTAATATAGGTATGTATTATTTGATATTGATGGTGTAATATGATGTGGATATGTGATTTGTGCTATTGATATGTTTATCTATAGCATTGGAATTATTTGATGGAATATATGTATAAGTAATTGTTACAATGGATATGTTTGACGTATTGCATTGGAATTATTCGAATCATGAGATTAAAAAGGATATGTGACGGTCTTGCCCTGGAACTAATATACAATGGCAAAAGACGTACGGGTCATATACAATGATAATGGACCTACGGGTCAAAGAAAATATGCAAAGAGGGACCTTCGTAGAAAGGTCAAATCAAAGAGGGACCTTCGTGGAAAGGTCGAAATGCAAAGAGGGGCCTTCGTGGAAAGGTCAAATAAATAAAAGGGACCTACGGGTTGTATACAATGGAAATCCCAGACAGATACCAGGCTTGAACCGTCACATAATAATAAAAATGATCATAAAGATATGCATATGTATATGAAAGTATTTATGATATTTTATGTTTCTGGATATATGTGTTGGATAGAGAATATGTTCGTGTTGGCATTTTATTTCTTGACTCAAATTTGTGTTTATTTTAGTATGTATATACATCAAAAGGGTTGGGGTGTGACATAGCATTTCTCGGGAGATTCATGATAAGTGTGGATTGGCATTTACGGGTGCGTCACTCGTCATTCGCATTTGTTTCCTGTCCGTCCGACGTCGAACCTTCTACGAGATCATATCCGCAAGAGGTACCTACTGGAACAGGGTTGAGAACTTTGTGATTGCCGCCGACGCCGTTTGGGTTAAGATCATTGAGGTGCTAGCAAATCCCTAAACTGTACGTTTAATTTTTTTTTCTCTTCTTCGACAACGATATTAAATACTGCACCGTGTTGGAATTGTAGAACAACCCCTTTGCAGCGGCGTACTACTATCACGGGGAGGCCGAATATTACCGTCTCGGTAAGCTGTTCGGTGATGGGGAGGAAAGGGAGTCGCTGACGGTAAGTGTGCTAGAGATATCAAGTTCGGATGACGACATGGAAGTGGATGTCGACGAAGACGAGGTAAACTCTCCAGTTTTACCCCCAAACTAGGCGTGCGTCGCAAACTTTTTGTCGAGGAAGACGACGTCAATCCTTCTAAAGGGGCCTCCACTAATGAGCCTAGGACGAACTTCAACGACATTGTGGAAGGTAGAAACATCTAGACAAGGTTTGAAAGGGAACGACCTAACCCATGCACCCGCGCTCAGAACAATGTACTTCAGGGTTTAAAGCATCTATCTCCGTTCGCAAGTTCGTGCGCATCGAACTCGCCTTATAGCTAGGAGTTTGATCCCGCAAAATATGGGGACCGTAAGTGACTTGCACATTGTTGGTTCCAACTCGGTTTAGGGTTTGTTTGTGATCGCTGTTGCTACATGCTACAATCCGTAGGGTTGGTTTATTTTGGTCGTTATCGGAATTATGGTAGTTATTCTAATTAGGGTCGGGTGGTTAGAAGTCACGATCGTTTTGAACATGTATGTTTCTCTATCGATGTGTATGTCTTTACTGCAGTTTTTGTATGGTAAGTTACTCTATCGTTATTGCATATTTGCATTTGTGACATTAATGTACTCCATAACCTTGCCATTTATATTTGAAAATTAGGCTGGGAGTAACCATACATAATCCTAACATACATTACCCATTCTTGTTCAACTGAAACACGCCTAAACCATAACAACCACATGCAAAACGACCTTAACGTCAACAAAAGAAAACAAACTAACAACATCAATAATTGTAGACAACAAAAACAGCTTCAAATTGTAGTCAGTCAACCCTCTTCCAATAAAGTTAGAAGATACCCAAGCCGATCTGGTGGCGGCATTCCTATGAACACCTCAAGCCTCTGCGGTTTATCACCTAATATATTGCATAGTCGGTACTTCTGAGCTATGGTGAGTCCGTCTACCTCACCAAGCTTCTGAAACAGCGCTTGTCGGGCATGTCTAAGATCAAAATCGTACCCAATTTTCGACGAGAGAACTTCCAACCGTTAATTTGTCTCAGCATGTAAGTTGGCCAGAAAATCCATAAGCAATTCGTCTGAACTGCCTGCCTTACGCTTTTCACCCCCTGATTTGGCATTCACAGGCTGCTTGTAGCTTGTTCCCGAAATGATGTGATCGGCTATATTTTCCTCTTCGGGTGCTTCCGGATCAGTGAATGGGACTAAAACGAAGGGTGGATGCGAGTCACTCTCGTCACACTGACTACCTCCACCACCCGAAACGCGAAGTCGCGCAGCAGCTACGGAAATGTTCTCGGCACAGCCACCAATTGCGCGATCTTTTCCGAATATGATTTTCCAAGTCTCCCACAAAGGCCACGACTTATGGCGAATGAATTTCGCTTTCGGATCAACCTTTAAAACCCAAAAGAAGTCAAGAATGGGATATTACACAAATACAGTATACACAATGATATATGGTATGGTATCACCTTAACAACATGCTCCCACTGTTCATCATCGATGTAATTTTGTAATCTCCGTTCGAACTAAACCCTACACCGGCTCTATCCAAAATATTGCGCAAATTGGTGTAGCTTGTTTTCCATGCAGTAATTTTGGATATGACATGCGGCGTACCTTTGATGTCGGACGTCAAAATTCTTGGCGGATACTGTCCTCGCACTTCTGAAGGTAGCCGGTCCGAAACCCGTTGTCTGATTTCCAGCCCAGAGCAACCAGTTCGACCAAGGTCGCTGCCAAGATTTCTTCCTCGCGGTGGGACCAAAGCCGTCGAGTACGGTCCCCCTTTTTATACTTGCGACTGGGTTTCTCAGGAGGCACACCTGAATACAATTTGCTAGACGCGTTAACGATCCCAGAGCACAAGACTAAAAAATTTAAAATATGGAGGTCAATCCATAGGTACTTACCAGAAGGACCACCCCCTCCAAACGCTACGGCGGCCGATCCTCCCACGACATTCGACATATTAAGCTGCAAAACACAACGTCAAAATTAGAATGAGCCTTGTATGAACGGAGTACGAATTTATGGCTAATAGTTGCAACGAATAGGTAAGGAGATCGACTTACTACACTCAAAACCGACGTACCACGCTTCATGAGAAACGTCCAGCCAGTATTTAAAGACAATGCTTTGCCGCGAAATCTTGACATTCATTTTGGAGAGCAATTCAAAATTTTCGTTTCCGTTTGCCGCTTAAAGAATGAGGGTATATTTGGAAGAGTGTTCAAACATGGAGGACAATATGGTAAAAATTAAGCCATTTCTCTCTACAGCCGACCCTTAATTATGTATAACCAAACACCAACAATTAAATAACAGTTGGTGGGGCCACCCACATTTAATTCCAGTCGATTTTAATACACGCAATATGAAATGTGGCTAAGCGAACGAGCCCTAAAGGTGTAATAAGTTGCGATCATAGTAAATGCTCGCAGATTATGTAGCCACGCTTTAAAAATGCAAAAAAAAAATGATAAAAATATAAAGATAATTTTTTTTTGGAAAAGTAATGAAAGTTGGTTAGATTATGGTTAGTCTATCAATTTTAAAAATCAGCCAAACGTTATTATGTATGGATATATTGGCATTAATCAATCGGCTAAAATTCAACTACTTAAGTGAAATATGGTGTTAATATTTTTCAACTAAATAACGTCATTTTCTTTATAAATAAACAACATCTTTTAGAGCACCCACAATGGGGCGCCTGATGGCACGCCCAATGCGTGCCATCGTCCTCAGGCGGGCCCGATGGCTCCATTGTGGGTGCCCGAACGATGGCACGCCCTACGCCCACGCCCTAAGCTTCGGGCGCGGAAGAAGAGCGGACGATAGGCCATCGTCTGCGCCATCGGGTACCATTGTGGGCTCCGCAGACAATAGGCACGGACGATGGCACGCATTTTTGAATTTTTTTTTTCCGAATCTTGTCTATTAAAACCTCGTTTCTCATTCACTTGTTCATACGAACATCTCGCCTCTCTCATTTCTCTCATCTCTCACATTTCTACCTCTCTTACATACCAAAATAACCACGACGACGATACCACTAGTTCCTCGGAGGAAGGTAGTCCGACCGGGGATGCCTTAGATGTAGCCGTTGAAGAGGCCATGGCGGAATGCTTAGCCGAATTGCAGCGCGAGGAGGAGGCGGCGGCGGCGGCGGAGCGGATCCACAGGCCTATTCGACGTCGGACGGTTGTCCGACATGACCACGCGGCAGCTCACCAACGTCTGGTTGCAGACTATTTTACCGAGCAACCACGGTGGGGCCTGACTGTTTTCCGCCGCCGGTTTAGAATGTCGCGTTACTTTTTTCTCAGCATTGTCCGGACGTTGGAGTCACGTGATGAATACATGACGTATAGGGAAGATGGCGTCGGCAGACCCGGCCTTACACCTTTGCAAAACTGCACGGCTGCACTCCGTCAGTTGGCCTACGGCACCACGACGGACATTTTCGACGAGTACCTCCACGTCGGAGAGACAACAGGCCGGGAGTGCCTGAAGAGATTTTGTAGGGGAATTGTGGATGCCTACGGGGACACATATTTGCGCAGGCTGACTGCTGTTGATTGTCAGGGCCTGATGAAGATGCACGAGACGGTGCACGACTTTCCTTGGATGCTAGGGAGCATCGACTGTATGCACTGGGAGTGGAAGAATTGTCCGAAGGCGTGGAGAGGCCAATTCACTAGTGGATACAAGGGCAGCCACCAGACGATGATCCTCGAAGCCGTCGCTGACTATCGGCTTTGGATCTGGCATGCTTACTTCGGTGTAGCCGGGTCAAACAACGACATCAATGTCCTCAACTCATCCACCCTCTTCACCGAGCAATGCAATGGCAACGACCCGGCCATCGAGTTCACTTCCAACAGACGCCAATACCACATGGGGTACTACTTGGCCGATGGCATATACCCACGGTGGCCTGTTTTTGTGAAGCCGATCAGCTGCCCAATTGGTGAGAAGAGGGTTTTATTTGCGCACAAGTAGAAGGCGGCGCGGAAGGATGTCAAGCGGGCATTTGGTGTGCTCCAAGCACGGTGGGCAATAGTGAAAGGGCCGGCTCGTCTCTGGTTCAAGGAAGTCATCGCCGATGTCATGTATGCGTGCATAATCATGCACAACATGATAGCCGAGCATGAAGGTGGGAGCATCACCGACTGGAACGATGATGAAGGTGCATCTAGCTCGTCCGGCACGGCGGCCGCGCCCACCGCTAGAGGATTACCGACGGGCTTCAATGAGGTTCTATCTAGACATACCTCAATGCGCAACCAACAAGACCATGCTCAGCTCATGAACGACATGATTGAAGAAGTGTGGGTCAGTAACCGCCGTCGCTGAGTTTGCGTATTTTTTTTTAATTCGTATTGTAATGTATTAGTTTTTATAAATGAAATAAAATTTTTTCCCAATTTTTATAGTTATTTGAATATTCAAATAAAAGAAAATGCATAGGGCGCACCTTAGGGCGCCCCATTACAGGTGGGAGGGTAGGAGGATAAAAATGATGACGTGGCGATGCATAGGAATCTCCTAAGGGCGCCCCATTGCTAATTCTCTTAGCTCTTTGATAATAACACACGCATAATTTTTCATTTGCTAAAATTTTTTGTTACAAGATGAGTATAATAAACTTCATTATTTTTTCAGATTCTGCAAACAAACTAAAATTTTGATCAATTTTGGCTAAATATAAATATATCATAGTAAGCATTTAAAAGAAAAGAAACGGTTAGTAAAGCATGACAACACTATCTCTCCAAAAGTAAAAAAGAAAAAATATGAGAAGTGAATTTAAAGAAGAATTGAAAGGCGAAAAAGGATGCCCATAAAAAGAAGAAAAGCCAACATGGCTGGTGCTGCCACCATCACCGGACTACTCTTTCTCTCTCATTCACCTTCTTTCTCTCTCTATATTTATCACTTCCTCGTCTATCTCTCCTCCATTGTTGCCCAAACGCTGCCTCGAAAATATGCCATTGTAAAATAAAATTATCGTCGAATTTAGGAATCCTGCGATCAAAAACAGAGATGCAATCACAGAATCGCTGATTTCACCTGTGTAGATTACATGCAGCAATGATTCAATTACCTTTTCTCTATTAATGTGAATCATTTATCTCACTTGTCGTTTCATTTTTGCCACCACCTTTGCTTTTCTCTTTTTCGCATTACTTTTTACCTTATGAAAGTAGGAGTTTCCAAAAGGTTTTGGTGATTGGATTGGTTCTATTTGTTGCTTTTTTAGGGATTCTGATTATGTTTTCGTCCAAATTTTTTATCATGACTGTGATTGCATTTTTTGTTGATTGGAGGTATGATCGGTTGATTGTGAGATGGAAATGCTTTAAATTTCTGTTATAAGAAGTTACTTCATCTTCTGCAATAGATGTAATGTATATGGATGATCATTTATTGAAAAAGTGCTGAAGAGTAAGGTGATTTTTGTTAATTAGTAGTAGTATATGCTTGAGTTTGATTTGTCACCTAGAGTAGAATGATCATCGAGTTTAAAAAATAAATTGGTTGAGGGAAATGCCTTGACGGTGGAGTTGCAGCTTGATGTTTTGATATTGAATAGTGTGATTTGATTAGCTCTATTAATTGGTTTATAATTGAAATTTGTGAAAATGACAGCAAGTGTTTGAATATAATTGAGGCTTCTGTGATCAACATCGTGTTGTATATCTGACTACTTAGTTGGCAATGGTGGAGTCGGTTTCCCCCTCCATTGCCTTTTGTTAGTATGATATAACCAAGAAACTCGTAGTTGTTTTGGATGCTAGTTTTGTGTGGTAGGGGTGTTAGTAAACGCTGAAATATTTTTTCTGAATAGATATCATCACTTAAACCGAAATAACTGAATCTTTAGCATGAAAACTAAATTTTTTTGTAAAATTTTGTGTTGGATAGCTGTTTGAAGAATTTCTTTCGTTGCTTCATTTCAGCAATTGAATCTGCTGACGCCAGTTCAACCATCAGTTGCTCGGAGGAATCTAGTTCCCGTTCCACGACCAAGAACAGTATAACCTAATGTCTAACGCAGCAAAATCTCTGGAACCTGCTTTTCAGGGAGTTGGTCAAAAAGCGTATCCTTACTTATGGAGACAATTCTTGTTGCCTAATTAAGTGTTGTACATATTTGATGGTTTGTGCATCTTTATTTTGTCATTTATTCATTGTGAATCTACCTATCTTGTTAAACTTAATTCTAAGCTAGAGGGCTTGAGATATGGAGAATTGAGAACTTCCAACCAGTTCCCTTGCCAAAACTTGACTATGGGAAATTCTACTGCGGAGATTCTTATATCATTCTACAGGTTCGTCCGTTTTAAGCAATGTAGCTATTTCATAGAAGGAGAATAAATATTTAATCTAGACTTAATTCCATGTCTTTTGTGCCTAGACAATTGCTGGAAGAGGAGGCGGTTATCATTATGATGTACACTTCTGGCTCGGAAAGGATACTAGCCAAGTATAATTCTGTTTATTTCTATTGTTATTAGAAGCACTCAAGTCACGTTTTATTTTTCATACATGATGTTCCACATATTCTTAGGATGAAGCAGGGACTGCGGCTATCAAAACTGTCGAACTTGATGCAGTTCTTGGCGGCCGTGCTGTTCAGTACAGAGAATTGCAAGGACACGAGTCTGACAAATTCTTGTCATACTTTAAACCTTGTATCATACCACTAGAAGGTGGTGTTGCATCCGGGTTTAAGACACCCGAAGAAGAAGAGTTTGAAACTCGATTATACATCTGTAAAGGAAAACGTGTTGTAAGGTTGAAACAGGTAGGCAGCATCCATATGCTGACCAGTAGAATCGGTCTTGCGCCCGGGTTTAAGACACCCGAAGATTGGTTGATTGTTTATAATAACTTGTCTCTGTGTAATGCAGGTCCCGTTCTCCCGATCATCATTGAATCACGACGATGTCTTTATTCTCGACACTGAAAACAAGATATATCAGTTCAATGGTGCAAACTCCAACATTCAAGAAAGGGGAAAGGCATTAGAAGTAGTCCAGTTTCTGAAGGACAAGTACCACGAAGGGACTTGTGATGTTGCAATCGTTGGTGAGAACTGTTTTTCTGTTTCCAATTCTCACTTCTTTATCTATGTGTCTGTAATGATAATATCTGTTATTTGTATTTCCTCTGTTTTACAGATGATGGAAAATTAAAAGCTGAATCAGATTCTGGTGAATTCTGGGTTCTCTTCGGAGGTTTTGCTCCCATTGGTAAAAAAGTTATCACTGACGATGATGTTGTTGCGGATAAGACTTCCCCACAACTTTACAGGTAGCTGTTTAACAATATCTGTCGCAGTTCTTGATTGCAAAAGTTTCCTAAGTTGTATGCCCACCATCAAGTGGCATAAAAATGTATATGGAGTGTTAGAATCCATGTTGTCTTGTGTTCTTCCAAACCTTCTTCTTTTCCTCAATGTATTAATCGAGGTGTAAATGATTGTCCCGATTATTTACTGGATGGACTAATCTCAATGAATTGCTTTTCTTCTTCGCAGCATAAAAGATGGCAATGCTAATGCCATAGAAGGAGAGCTTTCCAAGTCACTTCTTGAAAATAACAGATGTTATTTGTTGGATTGTGGCAATGAGATATTTCTTTGGGTTGGCCGAGTGACTCAAGTTGACGAGAGAAAAGCTGCTAGTCAAGCTGCAGAGGTGGAAATCTAACCTCCCATATTCATACTATAATGTGGTTAATTTGATCTCTCAAAGCCAAGTGACAATTTCAGGAGTTTGTTATTAGCCAAAGTAGACCAAAATCAACACAAATAATCGGGCTTATTCAGGGTCATGAAAATCATGCTTTCAAATCCAAGTTTGACTCCTGGCCAGTGGCATCAACTACTGCTGTTGTCGAGGAGGGAAGGGGGAAAGTAGCAGGTACACTTTAGTCCTGAGCTACATAGATATATATTGACATGTCGGCAGAGGTATGAACTTCTCTACCAAAAAACTTTCAGCCTTACTGAAACAGAAAGGTGGTGGCGTAAAGGCAGCTACTAAAAATGCTCCAGTTGTCGAGGACATCGCTCCTCCTTTGCTTGAAGGAGGTGGAAAACTAGAGGTTTAATTTCATTTTCATGTTTGAGACTGGTATTACTTACTTTCTTACCTGAAGATGTTTTGAACTTTTGAGTGATATTTCCAGGTTTGGCGAATCAATGGCAGCGAGAAAACTGCAGTTCCAGCAGAAGAAATTGGAAAATTTTACCGTGGGGATTGCTACATTGTGCTCTACACATACAATCACCATGAAAGAAAGGAGGATTTCTACTTGTGTAGCTGGATTGGGAAAGACAGTGTTCAGGTACATTGCTTCTTATACATTATGTAAGCGATCTATACTCAATGGAAAATAATCTTTTAATCGTTTTACCAAACTCGACTCTTCCAATCCCCAGGAAGAAGTAGAGTCAGCTACTAGATTGTGTAATACAATGTATAACACACTAAAAGGGAGACCAGTGCAGGTAGCATTCCACCTGGTTTCACTAAAATTAGATACTTGTGAATTAAAAAGTTACGACATGATGAATCGTTTGGCAGAGCCGGATATATCAAGGGAAAGAGCCACCTCAGTTTATAGCCATATTCCAGCCCATGGTGACCCTTAAGGTGCCTCTCACTACTTGTCGTTGGAAAGTAACATGATCAATATTTTTTAACAAATAAAAAAGGAGTGTCAAACATTTCTTTGGCAACCTTAAATCTTTTTTTTAAGGGTGGAATGAGCTCTGGTTACAAGGATCGTATAGCTGAAAAGGGCGGAAAAGATGAGACCTACACTGCCGATGGTGTTGCATTATTCTGCATATCTGGAACTTCTGTGCATAATAATAAAGCTCTGCAAGTTGATGCGGTATGCTCAATGCGATTCTTAATTTTGAAGTTATTACTTTTCGACATTTTCCAAAAACCCGAGTTTCACGTTAATCAAATATTGTATGTCATTGGCTTCATCATGTGATCTGATCATCTTTATTTACTATGGATATCTCAAAGCTCTTCTGTCTTTGTAGGTGGCCACATCATTGAACTCGAACCAGTGTTTTGTGCTTCAATCTGGAACAACAAATTTCTGTTGGATAGGGAATCAAAGTACCGTTGAGCAGCAGCAATTAGGAGTCAAGGTTGCAGAATTTCTCAAGGTATGCACTTTACAAAGTTATGAATAATCATGCATAAGATGCCTTTATTTTTAATTGAATATTAAGTTATGGATTATTACTTGCTACAAAGATCTTGTCTACTTTGAATGGCTTATTATAGGGCTGGCAATTTTCGACACAACACGATAATCCGACACGAATCCGCACGAAATTATTGGGTTGAGGTCAAGTCTTATTGGATCCGTGTCCTTATCGGGTTGACCCATTAAGAACCCGATAATTTCGGGTTGGGTTCGGGTCGGATGCGGGTCGGATACGGGTAACCCATTAAGAAATAATATTATTATTTTTATTATTATTTAAAAAAATATATATTACTTTAATGTTTTAATTTCTTATAAATTAGGTTTAAATAGTATAAAACGAATTTTAATTGTGTAAATTAGGTTAAAAATTAAGGTTTAATCGTGTAATATTAGGTTTTAATCGTGTAATATCAGGTTCGGGTTGTTATCGTGTCGTGTCAACCCATATTATATCGTGTCGATAACGGGTTCGTGTCGGGTGCGGGTCGTGTTCGGATTTGAAGGTAGCAGGTCGGGTTCGTGTTCGGATTTACAGTTTCCTTAACAGGTCGGGTTCAGGTTAGGCCTTATTGGGTTGAGTCATTATCAGGTTGACCCGATAACGACCCAATCCGCACGACTTGCCAGCCCTAGCTTATTATATAAGATACATCTCGTTTTGCATTTGATGATATTAATTCCGTGTTTCTTTGTGAACCTAGCCTGGATCACCAATCAAGCACACCAAAGAAGGAACCGAGAGCTCGGTCTTTTGGGGTGCTGTCGGAGGAAAAAAGGCCCACACCAGTAAGAAGTCCGTATCCGAGACTCCCAGGGATCCTCACTTGTTTGCTTACTCCATTAATAAAGGTACCAACATTTCTGATGCAATTTTTATTCCTCCATGGATATATCTTGGAAGTAACAATGTTTTGCTTGTTCTAAATCATTTTCTTATGATGACATGCTGGCTTACGGAATCCAGGAAAATTAGAGGTACAGGATGTAAAAAGTATTTTTCATGATTCATGAAGTACCCTTGTAGCAATTCAAGGACTAAAAACTGTGTTTTACATGACAGGTTGAAGAAATATACAGATTCTCTCAAGATGATCTGTTAACGGAGGATATGTTGATACTTGATACACATGCGGAAGTGATTGTTTGGGTTGGCCAATTAGTGGACACAAAAGAGAAGCAATCTGCTTTCGAGATTGGACAGGTAGTACTAGTGATCATCATCTAAAATGTTTTCGATTGCTAAAGTCGTTCTTGAAGTTGTTCTCTCAAGAACTGCTTTATTGACTGCTGAAACTTACAACAGAAATATGTGGAGATGGCTGCCTCACTTGACGGATTAGCCCCAAATGTTCCACTTTACAAAGTTTCTGAAGGAAATGAGCCATGCTTCTTCACCACATATTTTTCATGGGATCCTGCAAAAGCAAGTGTATGTTACACATATTCATGGTTTTTCGTACTAAATGAGATCACAATGTGCTTAAAATTCTATAATTTCTTAAAGACATTTTTGTGCTTGTTCGTTGAAATGAGGGTTTTGTTTTCTTATTTTCCTTAAACAGGTATATGGGAACTCATTCCAAAAGAAGGCTTTGCAACTCTTTGGTTATGGCAATGAGGTAAATTTCCAGTTTATGCAATATTACATTTGATGAGGCATTTTGCTCAGTTTATTGTATTTAAATTTCAGCATTTTTCTTGAACTACATGTGCTTGATCTAAGCTGTGTGAAATTCAGGATAAGTCCAATTCTTCAAATAATGAGGGACCAACTCAAAGGGCTTCAGCTTTGGCAGCTTTGAACACTGCATTCAATTCTACTTCATCTCCGAAACCAGTCATAGCCCCTAGGGGCCAAGGGCAGAGAGCTGCTGCAGTGGCTGCTTTATCTTCTGTTTTGACTGCTGAGAAACGATCACCCGAATCATCTCCAGGTCGAAGGCTCAGAAGTCCACGTGCAGAATCTAGCCCTACTGGTATCTCTTTCTCTCTCTCCCTCTCCATCTTCCTCTCTCTCTAACTAAAGGTTCATTTGATTGAATACTGAATTACACCGAGGCAAAATGTTTGTTATTCTACAGCTCGAACTCCAAGGAAAAACACAGACGTTTCTGCCTTTGCGGAAGAAGCCAATGAAAATTTGGAAGGGAAGGATTCGGAGCTAGCTGAGCCTAATGAAGATGCTAATGAGGAGGAAAACGAGCAAGACGAGGGTGCCTCTAAAGCTGTTGAGGGTACATATAGTTATGAGCAGCTCAAATCCAAGTCTGTCCCAGGGATTGATTCCAAACACCGAGAGGTTGCTTACATAATCTTTGATCACGTTCATCTCTAACAAAAATCATCACAATGAGACTAATCCCCTTTGAACATGCACTGATTATTAGGCCTATCTTTCTGAAGAAGAATTCCAGACAGTGTTTGAGATGAGCAAAGAAGCTTTCTACCAGACCCCGAAATGGAAGCAAGACCTTCTCAAAAAGAAAGCTGAGCTCTTCTAGAAAACGCGCATTTCTCCCTCAGGTCTTCGTGCTTCATCTCATATTCCAACTGCACCTTATCTCTTACTACAACTACCTACGTACTTACTCATAAAGCTGCAAATTGTTAGGCATTGGTTTTGGCTCCTTTCTTTTGCTTTCAACTTTTCTCTGCATTTAACTCTACTTTCTTTTCTTTTCTTTTTCTGCATCCTTGTGATCATTTTTATTTTTTACAATTTACTAGCGTTTGATCGAAAGGGTGTCAATGTATTGCTATTACACTATTTATGAGACTAGAAGGAGTGCAGATGATATTATTTCACGAATTGTATGATATTTGTTAGTATTATTGATACGTTACTTGTGATTCATGGAAGGTGGAAAATACAATGAAGGTTTCGATTCATTACAGTGTATAATTTATTTTACATAGAACCCTGAATCAAACAATTTTATACTTAAGTTGTTTGAGCTCAGGCTTTGCTTTTAGCTCGATTCGTGTAATACTGGATGATCCTGTATTTGAGCTCGAGCCTGGCTCGTCTATATTAGTAAATTTGTGTTTGAGCTCAATCTCGTACAAGGCTAGAAGAATATTCGAAATGTGCTTGCGATTGACATGTGATCATTGATAGAAGCTTGCAAACATGTTTGTGAACAATGAACTAGGCCCATCGAAGCTCAAGCTTGGCTCAATAAAATTATCGAGCTCGAAATTAGGTTTGGGTCAACTTGTAAACTATCAATGAGCTTCAAGAAAGCTTGTAACGAGCTCAGGCTTGAATAACTAACGAGTAGCTTAATGTTCATTTACAACCCCAAATGCAAACAACAAATAATTTTGAACGAGCCTTGTCTCGCTGGGACCAGTTATTAATTCTATTTTTAAAGGCAAAATTGCATGTAAAATTATAAAGTTTGGCCAAGCTCATTTTAAAATTTGAATTACAATTCATGAAGTTTCAAAAAATCATAATTGTCCAATGTCCAGTGATTCAGTGAATGCGAAGATGATGTGAGACATGCATGTAATAAGTTTGGGGGAGGGCGAAGAAAGAAAGGAAGAGGAAGAAGAAAATTGGTTATTGTGTATTCTTCTTTTTTATATAAATTGAATTATTTATTAATGTTATTAGTCTCTAAATCCACTTCTTACTGAAGAACCACATAACTAGACTAAATTAGGATTTTTAGATCAGTTTTTTATGGATGAGATGCGCAAATGTATAAATTATTTTCTCCTTCATCACGAGCATATTTTACTTTAGCCCAGGGCAAATAAGTCATAACATATTAGGAGGATTTAACTTCATTCCAATATATATATATATATGGTCATGATAATCTACAAACCCTCTATAATACAAACTATACAAACTTTAGGATTTGACATTCCCCTAGTGACGGAATTTGTATTAGGCGTTGACATTGACATTTCCCCAGTAATAGAATTTGTATTAGGCGTTAACATTCCCTCCAGTGACAGAATTTGTATTAGGCGTTGACATTGACATATGAATCACATTGCTAACCGTTGATTACTTACAAGGAGTGTGTATGATTAAAGTTTGTAGTTTGTATTATAGACAGAGGTTTGTATTTGATCACACCTCTATATATATATATATATATATATATATATAGGGAGATGATCAAAATAAGTATGTGTTTAAATCCAGAAATGCAGACCAAATCTCAGCCCTAGGATTAGATGATCTAATGGTCAATAATTAACCAAAAACACGGAAGGTCATAATTAAGCAATTTTAGGTCATATTATAATATTTGGATTTAATGTCATACTAAGATCGTTTTAGGTCATGCTTTGTTAGCATGACCTACAAATTACCTAATTATGACCTAAAAGTGCCCTAATTATGATATTGTTCTGCGTTTCTGTATTTAAATCCAGTTTTGCATAGATCAAAACCCTATATATATATATATATATATATATATATATATATAGGGTTTTGATCTATGCAAAACTAGATTTAAATACAGAAACGCAGAACAATATCATAATTAGGTCACTTTTAGGTCATAATTAGGTAATTTTTAGGTCATGCTAACAAAGCATGACCTAAAACGATCTTAGCATGACATTAAACCCAAATATTATAATATGACCTAAAATTGCTTAATTATGACCTTCCGTGTTTTTGGTTAATTATTGATCATTAGATCATCTAATCCTATGGCCAAGATTTGGGCTGCATTAAACCAAATATTATATACATTTAAATCCCGAAATGCAGCCCAAATCTTAGCCCTAGGATTAGATGATCTAATGGTCAATAATTAACCAAAAACATGGAAGGTCATAATTAAGCAATTTTAGGTCATCTTATAATATTTGGGTTTAATGTCATGCTAAGATCATTTTAGGTCATGCTTTATTAGCATCACCTAAAAAGTAACTAAATATGACCTAAAAGTGCCCTACGTATGATATTGTTCTGCGTTTCTGTATTTAAATCTAGTGTTGCATAGATCAAAACCCGATGATCAAAATAAAATGCATTCATAATATATATATATATATATATATATATATATATATATATATATATATATATATATATATATATATATAATACTTCATTCTAATAGGTTTTTACTTCATTCCAGTACGTATAGACGGTTTCGCCTCGCGTACCGTTGTCTATCACCGCCTCCACGACGCTGACAACAAAATGGAATGATAGCCTAATTGAATGGTGTAATAAGCACATATAATGATGTAATAAACTATTTGAATGAAGTATATATAGAAGCATTTGAAGTCCTGCTGAAATGAAGTAAACACCCGTCAAATGAATTAATAAATCTACTAGAATAAATTATCTTTTTAAAGTGAGCAAAGTAAAAACCCAGTTCAAAGAATTCGAATGAAGCATGTGTTGAATTATTTCAAAACCTATTGGAAGGAAGTAAAAACATACTGTAGTTTCAAAGTATTACATACCGAAATGAAGTAATAAATCTGCCAGAATGAAGTAAAATGTGCTTGTAATGAAGACCAGAATAATTTATCTCGTCAAAAAAACTAGATCTAATGGCCCTAATTTTGTCTCTAGGTCGGTCTTTAAAATTAGTTCGACATTGATCGCAACTCTTAATATTATTGTTTCAATTATTATGATTTGGAATATATACTATTCCCCCAGTCCCATAAAAATATGTGCACTTTCCACTTTTGTCCGTCCCACAAAAATATGTATATTCCATTTTTAGAAAGTTATATCAATTTAATAATGTAGGTCACACTATCCACTGACACTACTTTAACTACCATTCTCTTCATCTCTCTTACTTTACCATAACATTCTCCTCCTCTCTCTTACTTTACCAATTTTATCTTAATTCCCGTGTCATCCCCATTACCCATATTTTTATGGGACGGAGGGAGTACTATTTATTATCATGATAGGAATAAGGCTACTAATTATTATGTTTATAGTATATAATTTGATAAAATTTTAATTTTAGTAACAAATATTATTATTAGTAGTAGTAGTAGTATTATTTATATCGTTGTTGTATCTTTCCATTTTCTAATTATTCGATAGTTAAAACAACAAACATGCAAATTGATACGAGAGTATGGCTAGAGGAATAGGGTAGTGGAAGTTTTTAAGGTGTATTGCAAAAATTGTGGGGAATGATGATGTGATAGAGGATAGATATGGCTCGATAAATAAAGAGAAGAGATCTACGTTGTGATTGTTTTATCATCTATAGTGAAACACATGTGTGGAAGTTCATTCTTCCATGTAAAACATGGCATTCGTTGGGATGAGAATCAACGTCCAAGCCAAACCCACGATAAAGGCTAGTGGCGCAAAATGAAGTTGTGAAGAGAGAAGCCACAAGGCATCCACAGTGGGGCGGACGATAGCGCGCCCGATGTCGTCCGTCACTGTGGCGTCGTCCGCGCCCTACGCTTAGTCCGCGGACGATGCAACGCATTTTTTTTTAATTCGAAATTAGTCTATTTAAACCTCGATTGTCCAGACGTTACAGTCACGTGATGAATACTTCCAGTATCGGGAAGATGGCATCGGCAGACCCGGACTTACGCCGTTGCAAAAGTGTACAGTTGCACTCCGTCAGTTGGCCTACGACACCAGCTCTGACATGTTCGACGAGTACCTCCACGTCGGGGATACAACAGGCCGCGAGTGCCTGAAGAGATTTTGTAGGGAAGTTGTGGAGGCCTACAGCGACACATATTTGCGAAAGCCGACAGCTGTAGATTGCCAGCCTGATGAGAATGCACGAGACGGCGCACGGCTTTCCTGGGATGCTAGAGAGCATCGACTGTATGCACTGGGCGTGGAAGAATTGCCCGACGGCGTGGAGAGGCCAATTCACTAGTGGATAAAAGGGCAGCCACCTGACGATGATCCTCGAAGCCGTCGCTGGCCATCGACTCTGGATCTGACATGCTTACTTCGGTGTAACCGGGTCGAACAACGACATCAATGTCCTCAACTCATCCACCCTCTTCACCGAGCAATGCAACGGCAACGGCCCGGCCATCGAGTTCACCGCCAACAGGCGTCAATACCACATGAGGTACTACTTGGTCGATGGCATATACCCAAGGTGACCTGTTTTTCTGAAGACAATCAGCTGCTCAATTGGTGAGAAGAGAGTTTTATTTGCGCAAAAGCAGGAGGCGGCGCGGAAGGATGTGGAGCGGGCATTTGGTGTGTGCTCCAAGCACGGTGGGCAATAGTGAAAGGGTCGGGCCGTCTCTGGTTCAAGGAAGTCCTCGCCGATGTCATGTATGCGTGCATAATCTTGCACAACATGATAGTCGAACATGAAGGTGGGAGCATCACCGATTGGACCGATGACGAAAGTGCATCTAGCTCCTCCAGCACGGCGACCGAGCCCCCCGCTCGAGGGTTACCGACGGGCTTCAATGAGGTTCTATCTAGACCATGCACAGCTCATGAACGACATGGTTGAAGAAGTGTGGGCCCCTAACTGCCGTCGGTGAGTTTGCGTATTTTTTTTGTAATCTGTATTGTAATGTATTGATTTTATAAATGAAATGAAGGTTTTTCCCAATTTTTGTAGTTATTTAAGTATTCAAATAGAATAAAATGCTTAGGCCGCCCCACGGCAGGTAGAAGGGCATGAGGATAAAATGCTGGGCGGTGATTAGGGCGGGCTTTAGGGCGCCCCACCGTGGATGCTCTAAGCCCTGAAATTTAATTTGGAAGAGGAAAAATGACAAATTAAGTGAAATGTTATAGTTTCTAGCACAAGAAAACATTATTACACTTATCGGAAGTTCATGCCACATCATTTTCTCGGCGTGCCAACTCAACTTACATTTTCCCAAGAAGTGAACGGAATATATCATTTGAATTTTAAAATGTACTACTAGACAAACTAAAATTGAATTGATTTATTCTTCACATTCAACTGCACCTTATCTTACTTGGGTTATGCAGAGTGCTTTTTTCCTTTCGACTGTAAAATACTCCATCCGTCCCGCACTACTCGCACTTATTTCCTTTTTGAGCGTCCCAAGTTACTTGCACTCTTTGCATTTGTAGTAAAAAATTTCACCTACAGCCGTCATTTTTAATCTCCGTACCGAAAAGAAAGGAGCGAGTAGCCCGGGACTGAGGGAGTATAAAATTTTCATTTCTTCATGATCATGAGAGAGAGATTGGTTGGTGGCAGAGCAAGGGAGATAGGGGGATAGGATCCCCTGCTGTGCTCAAATGCACAGCAGGGTGCTGTGCTTCTCACATACAATTAAAATAATAATTTATTAATTTATTTAATTTAATTTATTTATTTGATTATTTTATTTACATGGGAGAGGCACAGCACCCTGCTGTGCATTTGAGCACAGCAGGGGATCCTATCCGGGGAGATAGGTGGCAAATGAGAATTAGGCAGCCAGAATTTGAGAAGTATTTTTGTTCCAATATGAATAAGCTATTTTGATAAGTATTTCTAGCCCAAAAATATGCAGGGGTTTTTCTCAGCCTAATTGCGAGAACTTAAATTGTTTATAGGTACTCGCAAATAATCGACTATCATTGGAAAAAATATATGTTTGCGAGCACAAAACAAATATTATGCTTGCAAAAATTCTCGCAAACTATTTTTCGACCAAATATTTTACATTTTGATCGAAATTCTGCCAGAAAATTGGCGACAAATAGGTCCACAGTGATCATACTGAAGGCATGGCTATGCTGGACTAGTTTCTTCGAAATATTCTTTCGTGTTATACGAGCATCTCCAATGGCGGACGTCCGACCTCCAATGGCGGACGTCCGGTCGGACATCCGCGACCGGCGACCGGGACGTCCGCCATTATGGCGTGGCAAGTCGGATACGGACGTCCCGTAAGGACGTCGGATGTTCTCGGACGTGCGGGCGACGGGCGGGTGAACGTCCGCCATTGTGGCATGGCTCGGATGTCCGGTATTTAATTATTTTTTTTACTATGTATGACTATGTATTTTTTTTTGTTTTATTACTATGTAATTTTTTTTCAAAGCATGTATGTTTTTTTTAATGAAGTTGTTAATTTTTTCCGTTCGTATTCGTGTTGAAATTTTATTTCCGTAAACGTAAATTGCTTTATTTGTGAATTTGTGATTTTTTTTATTGTGGGAAGGGCGATGGGAAGGGCGGATTGTGCAGGGGAAGTCCTAGTGACGTGGCAGTGGGATGGGAAGTCCTAGTGACGTGGCAGGAGGTGTTTTTGGGAAGTCCTAGTGGATGTCCGAGTGGGACATCCGGGCATTGGAGACGCTCTAAGAGCATCTCCAGTGGGCGGACATCCCACTAGGACATCCCAAAAACACCTCATGCCACGTCACTAAGACATCTTCTCATCCCACTGCCACGTCACTAGGACATCCCCTGCACAATCCGCCCTTCCCATCGCCCTTCCCACTAGGACATCCCGCAATAAAAAAAATCAGAATAATTTAATTACGTAAAAACGGAAATATAATTTTGACACGGAATACCGGAAAGCAAAATACGGGCAAAAATACATATTCATAAAACATAAAAAAAACATAGTTAGAAAAAAAGCAAAATACATAGTCATTCAAAAAAAGAAAAAAACATAATCCAACATCCTCGGCTCACTCCGCGCTGTCCTCGTCGCCCGTGCCGCCCCCGTCGTCCCCTCCGCTAATCTCGGCGCCATCATATCCAATGGGGGGCATCCTCAAATCGCGCCGACATCCATCGATGACATCCTTCAGCATCCTCTTGTACAGCGGATCGGTCGTGCTATGCCACCTATGCATGGTCCGGACCAAGCTTGTCGTTAACTGCGCGCGGGCGAGGCGGTCGATATCTTCTTGGGGAGCAGGGGCCTCCGATTCGACCTCGAACGACCCGCTACCGCTGCTGGTTCCCCTAGCCCTCCGCTGCGCAGCCTTTTGCCCAACCGGGCGACGACGACGGCGAGAGTCTGATTGCGGTAGCAGGGAGACTTCGTCGGCTTCCGGGAGCTCGTGCGAACCAGCACTGCTGCTGTATTCACCGGAAGCGTTGATCTTCGTCCGCTTCGCCCAGCCGATTTGACTCCCCCACAAAACTTTGGGGAATCCTTCACCACGAGAAAGGCCTCCCACTGATCGAATTGTTTGAATTTCAAGGCTTTGTCAGGGTACTGAGCAAAGGCACGGTTCCGGACATCCTCCTCGGACATACCGCTGCTTGCCTGGCGGAGGTTGTTTTGGTAGAGGCCAGCAACTCGACTAAGCTTAGGCCTCAACCGCTCCCACTGTTTCCGGCACTGTTCGGGAACGCGACGCTTCGCCCCAGCCGGTTTGTGTGTGTGGTAGGCTTCAGCGATCCGATGCCACAGTCTGTCAATATGCTGGTTGGCACCGACATAGGGATCCTCGACTATTGCAACCCAAGCCTTCGCAAGCGCGACGTTTTCCCACTGGCTCCAGATCGTCCTCTTTCCCGTCTCCTCCTCATCCTCCTCCTCTGCCACCGTTCGTGAGGAAGACCCTGGGGCTTTCCCATTGCCCTTGCCACGTCCCTTCCCCCTGCCCCCGCCCACATCATCGGGCGTCTGCCTGACTAGAGATATCCCCAACTCCTCAAAAGAGAAAGTTTTTATGCCGGTGAACTGAGTATCCAGAACATAAGTGGAAGGGGTATCAGTAGACTGCGTATCCACAACCGGCCGATAGACATCGTCCGCTAGTGGTTCAGGGCCCCTGCCACCCCCTCCCACATGCATCATCCCCGGCATCATCCCCGGCATCATCCCAGGCATCATCCCCATCATATTTGGGGTCATGCCCCCCATCCCCATCCCCGGCAGCATCATATTTGGGGTCATGCCCCCCATCCCGGCTGCCCTGGGCATCATACCACTCATACCACCCATCTGTCCCATCCAATTGTACATATAAGGGGACATCATCCCACCCATTCCACCCATCTGTCCCATTACCGGAACCGTCGTCGCATTTCCGCTGACGTTTCCCTCCAGGTCGATGGGAAACGCCGGAGTCTGCGACTCGTTCGTGGCCGGGGAGTTTCTATCGTTCTCCATTAAAAGTAGAAATGAAATTTGTAATAAAAGAAGAGAGAAACTTGTTAACAACAAGTGGTGCAAATAAAATGAAGTTCAACGAGCCGTATATATAGAGTTTAAAAAAAATATTCGGACATCCGAGCGGGACGTCCGACCCTTGCCACAGTGGCGGACGTCCGCCCGCCCGTCGCCGGGACGTCCGAGGACACCCGACGTCCTCACGGGACGTCCGTATCCGAGCCTAAACGCCACAATGGCGGACGTCCGGGTCGCCCGTCGCGACGTCCGACCGGATGTTTGACCGGACGTCCGCCATTGGAGATGCTCTAAGGGCATTAAAAATCACCTCAAACACAAGCGAAAGGTGAAGCGTAGAGACTCAAATAAAAAATTTAAAAAGTGAAAATGCTAAATAATCTTCATTAATCAAACTGTTGATTAATGAAGATGTTGGTAAAATGGATTAAAAAGTTCGAGCCTCAGAGGAGGTGAAAATGCTAAATAATCTTCATTAATCAACACCATTATCCGAAACAAAGAAATACTGTAATAGATAAATCATCAAAACTTGCTGAAGCGAGGAGGTGAAAAACTGACCTCACTCCCAAGATAGCATCAAGAAGCTACGGCCGGGGAACTACACTACTTACCCTACATGTATCCATACTGGGGAGAGGAAAAGTCGAGAAATTAGCACGTACCGGGTGTGGATTCATTGATCAGGGACATCATCAAGGATGAAGGGCCCAAGCTTGCCCATTCTGAACAGTGTGAGGAATTTCTTCGACGCCATTGTTCGAGCCTCTGAGGTTTTATTGGGTATCTTCAGAGCCTTTTTCAGCGCTTCAAACTGTTGGTCTATAAGATCTCCAAACTCGCCCTCATCCTCCAAGCTTCCATTGAATTCCATTAGAGTCCTGCACAGCGCCCCTTGAACGCGTGTCACAACATCCTGCAAATTAGTCGAAAAAAGTAAGAATGATGACAATAGTTTCATATTCATCACATTCAACACTCCTTTACCTCAATGTAGACAACATCAGAATTAATACTAGGAGGTCTTTTCCGCTTTGGAAAAAGATTTTCAAGGCTGTAATCAGGTTTATCCTCACTTTCGAGATGCCTGTCAGTTCCTGCATCCATGAATCGCCTCCAATGAAGAGGAGTGCCCCGGCTGTTCAACACTGCTAGCAAGTATTGAGCTATCCGCTCCTCACCAACTACAGAGTCCTTCACTGAACCTGCCAAAGATAACAGTAAAGTTGATGAGACAATAGCTGCTATACGGAGCATTCCCACTTGAAGCTTCCACGATTAACTTATTCCTGAACAACTTTAGACGAGGTTGAACACTCTGATAGAATTTTGAATTTAATTCCACTAGTTTTGAAGTATTTTAGATATGATGAGTACAATAATGTAATGGCATGTTTCTATCCATATATGTAGAATCTTCAAAAAACCAAATCCTTAACAACAAAAAACAGCCTTGAGAAAGAAACACACACCTGCTGCAGCTAGCTTTAACCCCGTTTCTATATCTGGGATACTTGGAATCAACACTCCTGGTGTATCAAGAACATATATGCTAGGTTGATGCGCAATCTAGAAGAAGATTCAGCATAAAGTTAGGTCATTGAGAAGAGTAGTGGGCAGTTGCAAAATCTTGAAATCAGATAATAATGCTGGAATAAATATCTTAGTGACACAAACGGTCATGCAAATGATACGAATATGTACAGTGTACAAATCCAGACTTTGTGAAGCTTCTTAGCAAACTGTATGGACATAAACTATGGCGAGCAAAGAATCGCATAGTCTACCTTGAATCCAGCAATATCTTGAGTGACTCCGGGCAAGGGTCCAACTGTAGCTCGCTTTCTTTTCTCCTGCACTATGATGGAGCTTCGACCATCATTGCTTGCTTACCACAGCTTAAGAGTAAGGGAAAGCTAGAAATGGTAGTGAAAACGAAACCCCACCTGGAAACCGAGATGATGCTATTTGATGGATGGAATTGATCAATGCAGACTTTCCAACATTGGGAACTCCGACCACCAGAACAAGGAGGGTCGGCTCCTTACAGATAGCCTCCTTCATTTTGTACTCAACGAGATCTAGAAGCTTTTGCACATCAAACACAAGTCAGCAACGCTAGGAAGAAACTTACAACAATGAGGTCGAAAAAGTTACATTGACGAGAAGCTATGCAAAATCTTGATTCATTACACCATTTAGTTGTTTGATTGCAAGACATGGTTGAGAATACTTATAATTTGAGGAAAAACTAAACCAGCCTTTGAACAGAATGCTCCTAATTCGTATACACAAACAGAAAAGAAAACCAACCTTTTGAACAGAACTTCTGCTGTGTGCATTTATCGCTAAACAGTCTTGTTTGATTGAATCAAAGTACCGAGCCCATTTCTACACGAAACCAAAAGAGCAGAGGACAGACGCTTAACTATCATTTCTATAACATCACAAAATATATATAGTTCCAAACAGCCTAATGTGCACAGACCCGCAAACACACACACACACACACACACAAAGGATTGACACTTGAATCCCAAAGTATTACATGCATGATGTTGGGGTTGGCCAAATCTTTCTTATTGAGAGCAACAACGCGCTTCTTACCCGCCAGCAAAGGCTGCAGCTCATCGTTTTTAGATGACAATGGTATCTACACGAATTTAACAAGAGTTATGTCAGTAGTTGGTCACTCATAGTCATAATCAAGACATCATATCTACATTACTTAAATATCACAAAAATCTATTCTTTTACGGAAAAAAACCTTTTTGGGGCAAAAATTTAGAAAACAAACATTATAAACTCATAATGAGTTATTCATCTGAATCATCTTCATAGTAATTGCAATACTCTCATTCCCAAATTCAACTGATAGAATGACCTAATTTCACTAACATTACAAATACAGCTCAATTAACATCCCCAGTTCCAGAAAAACTTGATAACCTAAAAAATTACTATTAATTGACACATGGGAAAAATCAAACTAATCAAGCTCGATTAGCTTCGATGGCTTCAACAAATACAGCTCAATTAACGTCCTCAAATTCTCCATCGTCGTCGATTTATAAGCAAAAAATAAATGAATTTACAAAAATTAAATCAGTGAAGGTCGATTGAGCTGGATTGGTTCAACAAAGTAATAAAATGGGGAGAATTGTTACACGGGCGTCGCGGACTTCGATGACAAAATCGGAGAGTTTGAGGCGGTCGCGGATTGCCCTAGTGGCACTAGCCATGTGGCCGGGGAACCAATTGACCTTACCGCCGCCTTTGATGAAGCCCATTTCACCGACTAAGGATGCTTTCTTCACTGCGTTTCTCGACATCCCCAATTCTCTCTCCTCTAACAATGAATTAAATCAAATTTAGACCCTTTTTTGATCGATTCTTCCACTTTTTTGAAAGAAATCTCCTCTAATTTCACAAGAATTCAACTAGGATATATAGTTCCCAATTTTAATTCTCACAGTAATGGAAGATGAACATTGAACGATGTGAGAAAGAAAAATGGCTTTGTTTTCCACATGATCTCTTCATTGGGCTTCACTTATTCTTCAAACAATGGGCTTTTTCCTTTTCATTCTCTTTTAATTTATCAACTAAGCCCATTTCTCCATAACCCAAAAAGGTCCAACTATATATTACATGTGAAACCATAACACATGATAGTTAGCAGTTACAACTAAATTCTCACTATATTTCACTATTATATAGTAGTTATTATTTAATTGAAAGTTTAATTTACTTCACCATGGTGGCTGCTGCAAACAGTCTTGTGGTGTCGGAGAGATGTGACTTAACATCTCTAATCTATTTTTGTTGTGAGTTATGTGCACCTACTAATTACTATAAATAAAAAGTGATGATTATTTTGAAATATCGAGGTATATTTTTCATAGTGAAGCATTGTATTATATAGGTTATCACATAACGTTTAACTAAATTTCATGAAAAATGCCACTAAACATCATCAACTTCAAAACTATCATAAAATGAAACACCCACCATGTCAAACGCACAATTTGAAACTTACATTACCGTGTGATGCGACCATAAAAGTAACAATCGATGCAAAAGTAGGGAGTGTATGCTGGTGCAAAAAATATGCACAATGAGTGGCTCCTAGAGAGTGAAGTTGGTATGCGTAGGGACGAACAATGAGCGATTTCTACTTGTAAAGTGAAGGGTTAGATGAATGAATAAAAAACACGTAAGAAAGAGGAGGATTCTCAAGATATACACGTATGAGACTCAAATGTTATGAAAGCTACTTGTGAGAACTATTTTTGTCTTTTAGAGTTTAATACTTGTTCTTTTGTACACATTATTCTTACATTCTCTCTATTTTAATTATTTTATATTATTTTTTAAAAAAATGGTAAAAATGAGGCGCCTTAATTTATGGTGGGACAGATGAATTATATTATTAATTGTGCACTAAAATTTTGTGTCGTTCAGAAATGAAATTAATTTTTTTAGACGGAGGATATAACCTTATTGGTACGTTTCACTCAAATATTTTTTAAAAGTTTATATTATTAGCCGAACATATACATTCGACACGTATCTGTAGGAGTAATATTTAATTTGAAGGAATCTTAATTCTTATTTAAGGCGTTTTGTAGATCTAAGTTTATTTTGTTGTTTAGCCAAATAAGGGATTGTTTTCCATGTGCAAGTTTAGTGTTCCAAAACATCGTCATGGCTTATGACTGCTTCACCCACCACTTGGGAAATTGCTTGTGGTCTCTATCTTTTTGGATTAAAAAAATCATGTTTTACAAAATAATTGAGGTCGTAAAACAAACTTTAATATATAAAAAATTATTATTTCATGCAAGAACTACTATATCTTGGTTTCTAATTATGATGAATTTTAGTTGATCAT
The DNA here is from genome assembly GCF_004379255.2 of Salvia splendens. Classification (NCBI taxonomy): domain Eukaryota; kingdom Viridiplantae; phylum Streptophyta; class Magnoliopsida; order Lamiales; family Lamiaceae; genus Salvia; species Salvia splendens. The sequence goes on from NC_056046.1 coordinate 17,376,974, forward strand.
CCTCCAAAACTATACTAAAGTAGTAAAAAAATCAATTAACACAGCGGAATCAGTTTGATTGGTGCTTTACAGCCTTGCGAATTAGTAAATGGAGTTAAATAGAATAGAGATTTGTGAGAATAAAAATGAATTAAATTGCAGGCTGATGATTAAACAATAAAAGTATCTAAGTAAAAGCGTGATTAGATCAGTTATTGCAGTGAGATAGTTTGGTCTCCCAAAAAATATCTTCCAATAGATCTGCAGATATTTATAAATATCTTGGAGTTAGCATGTCGGTTAATTTGCTCAAACTTCAAAGGGTGATGTGTGTCGTCAAAAACAAAATATTGTGGTCGGAAGCAACACGGGGTTGGATATTCATGTTACATGTGTACGTATAATTCTTCCTCTTTAAATCCTACCTTTTCCTTCTTTTCGATTTCTTGCAGCAAAAAAAGGCGATTCTGTCGCCTTGGCAGCCCCCACACTCCGTCCCGACATCATGTGAGGGGATTCAATCAGGATACGCAGTAGTCCGTTAAGGGAGAAGCCTTAACCCACTGGCCCTAAATCAGGGGGAGTCCTTAACCCACTTTTCGATTTCTTGCTATGATTATTCGATCCTTTATGTATTTATGTGTGGGTATTTTCTCATTGAACATTGTCTGATCAGTTATTTATGGAGGATGAAGTTCATAAATAATGTTATAATTTGTCTTGCCCTTTTTCTTCTTGAATCTTGTGTTAGTTAGTTATTTTTCTTCTGTAATAATGTTTTTGTTAGCGCCGTTCGGTTCATTTCGTTAGACAAGATAATAATGAGATACAGCCACAATAGAATTTGTCTAGGATTAAATTGGCCAGAAGAATGAAGAGGAAATAATTAATCATGAGATACAATCTAATCTTAGCATTATGAGGGCATGCCAAGATATATATTATCATGGCCAAACTTTTGAAAAAAAATTGCAACGAATAAGCGATAAGATTACTTATAGTTTTTAATCACAAATAATCATGGCAATTGAACATGGCTTGTGTACTATTTATTAATCCGTTAATTTTGACTTTAAACACTTTTATGTTATATAAAAATTATGAAAAGAAAGTGGTATCTCTCACATTTACGATTTAACAATACAAACTTTTTTTTCTTTTACGTTTATGAAAATTTGAATTATCCATATTTAGCACTCTTTCATCGGGTAAACTCACAGTATATGCAAGCACGTGAAAATTTGATTATCCATTATTCGTATCTCTTAAATATTTGCCAATTGTATTTCATTAGCATAAAATATTTGCCATTTGTCTAAAATTAATCAAATTAATTAGTTTTATGGTCCATACATATAACATGTCATGACCCGACAAGACGATCTAAGTACTTTCACTACAACAAATCTAATCTATAGGTTGAATTTTTAAAAAAGAATTGCCAAAATTTATGACGAAAAAAAAACGTACTTCGGTTAGGAGTTAGGACACATATAAGAGTAGCCATGTCTCTAATTAAAAGCCAGTCACTAATAAATTAGACACTTCTATAAAGTTGCATCTCTAACTAAGCGACTCTTGCTACAACATTAATTAGACATCTATCGTTATATTATTAAATAGCAACGCATCAAATAAAGGTTTGAGAATGAAACAATAACCACACCACATAAAAATTCTGTTTATTCCCAATTTTAACAATGAACATTCACTAGGATTTAAAAAACTGATAATTCACTCTTTAGTTGACACGTTAATAATTTACCAAAAATAAACCTAAACTATTTACTATTACTAATGTATACTCCCTCCGTTCCGCTTTAGCAGTCTCATTTACTTTTGAGCACTCGTTTTATAAAAATGATAATAAATAGTTAAAATGGAGAAATGGTAAAGTAAGAGAGAGCATAATGTAACTCTTACTTTACCATTTCTCCATTTTAACTATTTAATGGAGTATCATTTTTATAAAACGAGTGCTCAAAAGTAACTGAGACTGCTAAAGCGGGACGGAGGAAGTACTATTTATACGAGTATTTTCCAAATCACAAACAGGAGTTCGAAAACAAAAAGACTTTTAAATTTTCAAAGACAGAAAAGAAAACAGTTACACTTTAGAGTTTAGTGATCCACAAATGAAGGATAACGTACATATATAATTGCTCATATATAATTTTAAATTTTATCCTGCAAAGATTTAAACTTAAAAGTGCTGATTAATTAATTAATCCATAACATCACTACACACTAACCTGTATTCTTGGAAGAAAACTGAGATACGGTACTATGCAGACATAGTACTCTATTATTGGGAAATTAAAATATAAGTATTTTACATAGATCAAGATATCAGTACTTATTTTTCAAATCAATTATAAATTGATGACCAGTTTAGCCTCTTATCGAATATTTGCAATTTTTAATTCCCGATTTCACGTATTCATCTTTACATTCCCATTTAAAAATTTCATGTCACGTGATATGAATTGAAGTCCTCATAGAAACACTTGATATGGTGTGATAAGAATTAAGCAGGGTCCCCGACGGTCTTGGACACGAGGGACTCTACGTGAAGAAGTTGGTGTTCATAATATCGATTATATGTCCAACTCATCCAAAAAGAATATTGTTTACCCAAAGACATGGTGAGGCAGCACGAAAGGACGTTAGGAGCACTTTTACGTGTTAACAATCATGCATCGGTGACATCGTGTATGGATGTATAATGCGCTATCTTGCATATTATGATAGTCGATTATGAATGAGAAAATGCAATTAGTTGCAACAATGGTTATTTAAATTATAATTCAAGAATTTGAATTCAGTTACTTTTTTATATTTAATAATTTGTTTTCAATCAACATATATCACAATTTTATTAAATATATGAAATTTGAGATTTAATTGGGTCCATCGCGTCGATCTAATAAGAACTCGATGATTTCAGGCTGAACTTGAGTTATGTCTTATTGAGTTTGGTCAATATCAGGTTGACGACTCAATTCTCACTATTAGTCAATCCTATGGACGAAATTAATTATCAACAAATAAATATTGGTGTGCTTTTTTTTCTTGATCGGTCGAATATTAGAAAGAACTAGTGTACTACATTTATTAATGTAAGAAACTACGAAATACATAGTGCATAGTCCCTTCAAAATTTAGCGAGAAGAAAAGGGTTGGAGTGCTAAGTTTCTAAAATAAAGTCGTTAACATTCTAACTAACATCTTAAAAAACATTAAACAAAATCTTCTTAGCTTAATCTAATTTTACACAAAGATCTTCAAATCCTAAGCAAGAAAATCCCGAGCTCCGGGCCGCCGTTGCCGTCCGGGTTGAGCATATAAAACGCCTCCGAGTCCCGGTTCCCCACGACCCGCTCGAACCGGGCCCGCATATACACCAGCTCCCCCTTCCCGTAGCACTCTTCCACCACCGGAATCACTCCCGCACCCACCGACACCCTCTGCACCGTGCTCAGCACGTGCCAATCCGTCTCGTTGCACTCCCGCACGTGCGCGGCCCCACACTGCCTCCCGTTGCAGTACATTTTCCACACCGGCTCCCCGAACAGCCGCGCCCCCGCCCGCCGCCCCGGCTTCTCGCACTCCAGCGCGATCCGCAGCCTCCCCGCCGACATCTCCTTCACGAGCGCGGCGGTCGACACCGCCAGCTCCACGACGAAGGACGGCGGGGATCTCGGATCGTACTGGACGGCGAAGCTGACGGCGCCGCGGCGGTTGCCGAATAGGGTTCCGGTGACCTTGCGGCCGAGGGAGGGGGCGATGGAAGGGGAGCGGGTGCAGGTGGGTAGGAGGGAGGAGGGGAGTGGGATGAGGGAGAGGAGGGAGCGGAGGAAGGAGACGACGGAGTTTTGGCGGCGGAAGGCGGCGGTGGGGGTGGGGCCGCCGTGGACGACGGTGCGGTGGTAGAGCTCCTCGGCGTAGTCGAGGTCGGAGATGTCGACGTAGGAGGTGGAGCGGCCGAAGGCGGCCAGATCGATGATGGTGGCGGTGCTTTGGGTGCTCTCGCAGCTGCTTGATCGGGAAATACTATTCATGTCGAAATATCTCATGCCGGCTAACTTTGTCTTTTGTTGAAATGTGTGTGATTTGGTAGGTTGATACTTGTGGGCATATATATATAAAGGGAAATTGTGGAGGGTTGCTCTTATTGTCTACAACTAGTATTTAAATACTCCTTCTGTTTGCGAATATAAGTCTCGTTTTTTCATTGCGGTTCGTCCGTGAATAATAGTCTCGGTTCACTTATATTATTCTATATCCGTCCTATAATAAGAATCCACTTTTGCCATTTTAGCCCTTCCCATAATTAGAGTCTATTTTCACTTTTACTATAAATAGTAAGTAGGTCATACATTCCACTAACTCATTTCACTCTCATTTTATTATAAAACTAATATATAAAAGTGAGACCTTACTTCAATAACTTTTTCAACTCACTTTCCTCTATATTTCTTAAAATCCACGTCGAGAAAATAAGGACTTCTATTGTGGGACAGAGGTATTAAATGTATATAGGCCATACATTCACGTAAGTTATTCTACTTATATTTTATTTATAACTAATATATATACGTGAGACTCGTATATTTCGCTAACTTTTTTTCACCTAACTTTTGTAACATTATTTAAAGTTGTGCTAGAAAGAAATGGGACTACTATTTGTAGACGTGAGAGTAAAAGTTAAGTAAACAATGTGAGATATTATTAGATGCAGCCAAACAAGGCGCCATCAAGGTTACACGTGCAGGAAACCCTAGACTGTGATATGCATGAGTCAAGCAAAATGAGGTTAAAATAGAGTTGGATTGGACCCCTCCATTTTCGTGATGGAGTATTATATGTAGATTTGGATTATGTTGTTTTTTTTGGGATAACTGCCTTAAAACTCATCAACTTTGTCTGAATTCCGGTTTTTCCCACGAGTTTTAAAATTGGCGTATAAAGTCACGAACTTTACATTTTGTCGCCGATTTCCCATGATTGGTTTTCCGGTAAAATGGTGAGCTGACGTGTCGTTTTTAAATGACGTGGCGTCTCGTGGCCGCTTAGATGGACAACATTTAGTGAATGTGAAAAAATTAAAAAAAAATTAAAAAATAAAATTAAAAAACAAATAACAAAATAGTGAATTCGGCTGAATTCGGATCGAGCACCGTCTGCATCCTCTAGCTCGCCGGAAAGGCGGCGAACGTCGGCGACAGCGGCTCCATGGTGATCACGTTTACTCTCCTCAATTTTTTCAGGCTCTGGCAATACAAACAGAAATTACTCACAAATTAATTGTTCCTCTCATACAACTTATCCCCAAAATAACGTCGAAATTTCAGCAGAAAAGGAAATCAATAGTTTTGAACCAACTGTAAATCAGTTCAATTCCTGCAATAATTTAGCCTGAATTACAAGTAAGAGGTCGAATTCAAGGGAATTACTTTCAACTGTGGCAAGGGCTTTGCAGTCATCAACCGCAGACTTCTCTTCCGCCGCGGGAGGTGGAATGAGAGGAGCTTCAACCACCTCTGGCTTTGGCGGTGGGGCCTCGAAGCAGGTCTCTGGCGCAGGTGTGGGGGTTCAACGCGCCTTATCAGCTCGAGGGGAGGTTGAGAGAGGGGCCGGGGCGGTGGAGGTCCAGAGCGGCGACGTCGTGGTCGCCGCCACTGACGGGTTGCTCGACAATCTGTTCCCCGAGGACATGGAGGCCGTCGTGGGGCGATGCCTGTCGGAGGGGCTGGAGCCGCAGATGGTTGTGCGTGAAACGACATCTTTTTTGGCCTTTGAAAAGGGATGAAACGACGTCGTTTTACAATTTTCCGATGCCGGACACGTCAATATTCAGGCATGCCACATAGGATTTTGAGCTGCCGGAAAACACAGGGTCGGGTCGGGTTGGGAAATACTAGACAAAATGCAAAGTTCGTGACTTTATACGCCAATTTTAAAGCTCGTGGGAAAAACCGGAATTCGGGCAAAGTTGATGACTTTTAAGGCAGTTATCCCTTTTTTTTGGGGGAGGGGGGAGTTATATAAAATATAATTATACGTAGTTGTTGTGATTAATCGAGTCTCATTTTTTTTCTCAGACGGTCGAAGAAACTAGAAGATAACTTGCGATGGATCTCTAGCTCTATAATTGATGCCATTGGCAGACACGGCTTAAGATGGGTGACTCAGCTTTTATTTTACTATTATAGTTACTATTTCACGAAACTAATGCAGTAATGTCAAGTAAGAGTATCATATCCATAATGTCTCTACTTAATTATCACAAACTAACTTCAATTACTATGTAGACAATCAAATTGAGTTTTTATTCTAAAACTACTACGTACTACTTCAATGGAATTAAATAAAAAAACAAGTAGTAAAACATAAGCAATTAAATCTGAGGTGAAAATGATGATATAAAAGAATATAGGATTCTAGGATCCAATATACAACTTCAAGCTATTACCCCACTTAAATTTGCCTTTACGTGTCGTTAGAGTTGTTAGGTTGGTCACTTAATTAGATTAAACCTTCTCCCTCTATGAGAAATCCGTAGATTAGAGATAAGGATCAAAGTCCCTTTTAAATGCATAACATCTAACTCCCAAAAACATTAAAACCAACGACCTCACACAAAACCTCAACTCTCCCGAGTTCTATAGATTAAAGAGTGAATTATTCTTAATTCTAGGTTAATTATTTCATCTTTCGATTAATTTAATTAAGCTTAGCACATTCAAGAGGTAGCTAATCAATTAAACGAAAAAGCACAAGAAATAATCCAAACAACTATAAGAGCAAGACAACGAAGAATTAATCAGATAAAAACTATGAAATTAATGCATCGTGATCACCAAGAGTTCTACAAAAAGGGGTTTAGTTCGTCATATTCATAGTTAAATTAATGTTTAAAACAATTTAACCAAGCTTCAATCTTCGATTCAAAGTCTTCAATCTTCACTTTTCGTATCCAAGAGTGTTATTGGGAGTGTAGGTGGTGTGTGTGGCGGCTATGAGTTAATGGGATTTAACCTAGACGTTTTTCCTCTCATTTACCAGTCAAAGATCGCGTTTCTGACATAATAAACGGATCCACCGAGTTTGACCTGTTAGGGTCAACAATAGGGTCAGAAATGACCCGGATAGATAGAGTTTCTGTCTTTTCACGCTTTGTGGAAGTGACCCGTCCGGGTCGAGATTACGTGGCGAAAATGACACGACCTGAGTCGAATTTTCTAGACATTGCAATGTTCATAAAACAACCTAGCAAGCCCGTACATCGGGGTCTACCACATTACGGGTCATAGAGGTTGCACGCATTTATTACTACCCTCGCGACTCGCGTTCCTCAGCAAGGCGATAGAAAAATGAAAAACTTGTTGGAATCAAGAAAAGGGATGTAGCATACATGTGTCCCGTATCTACATAGCCTCTTCTAGCTTTACTTTTGTTATTTCTCCATCTTCCCATAATATAACCACCCACCTCTCCTCTTCCCCTAATAGTTCTATCTCATAGACACTCTCCACTCATACTTCAAGAGCGTCTCTAGTAATGCCAGAGGCTAAAAGTCTTAGATTCGAGTCCATCATGACACGATCTTTAATTTTATGCTCATTTTTCTATAAAAAAAAGGGGAAAAAAACTAAAATATCCCAAACTAGCAAAAATAATATCAACAGAAAAGTATTACTCCCTTTGTCTCACTCAAGATGTCCACCATTTCTTCTTTGTTTGTCTCATCCAAGATGTCCACTTCCTATATTTGGAAATAAATCTCTCCTATTTCCTTATTAAAATATTCAACTATATTTTTCTCTCTACTTACATCCACCTAACAACTCCTTCTAAAATTCCGTGTCACTCAAGAATATGGACATTTTAAATGGGACGGAGGGAGTACTTTATAGGATTGGGCCGAATTTGTAGTTATGGCCTTCAGCCCATAATTTGGCACACATGAACCAATAATTTGAAGATTTTTAGGAAGATTTGATGAGTATGAAGTGTGTGCATAATCTTCTTGTTAAAATTATTTACAAACATAGTTCAATAACAAGAGTATACTAATTTACGGCAGTGACATAAGTGTTTTTTTACCTTTCAAGAACAGTGCACAAAACAAAAAGCCGCCGCGCGTGAGTATTAAGGAAGGAAAAAAGAGAGTGGAAATTGGATGTTCAGTTTTTTCCCACGTAGAATATATATATATATAGGAAATCAACATATTTGATGATTTAGGTTAAGAGCGATCTGTCGTGAGAATAAGGAGGGAAAAAGAGAGTCAAGTGTGATTTTTTTTTGTTTCCCACATAGAATATAAAGGATTTTAAAAGATTTGATTAGGTCAATAGACAATCTAAGAAATAAATGAATTTAATTAGATCAAATTTGTCATTGCATATTAATTTCTTATTTCATAACTTTCCTATCAAACAAAGTGGGCTTATTAGAAAAAAATTAACTAGGGTATCAAACATGTGTTATTGAAATCATATCTTTTCCTAACTTGACTTTAAATCTAGATCATTAACTAACCTAGGTATATCCCACATCACTTATCAAACGAGCCCTTTCTTATGTACAATTATTATATTTCAAATTTATGTCATTATTAAATTAATTTTTAGAAAATTAGTTAAGCTCTACATCGCAAAGATGAATACTTGTTAGCAATAATGCATGACATAAGAAGACTTAACATCAAATCGAAATAACCTAAAATCTCCGGAACTGGTATGAGTTACATAATTATGATGCAGAATCCATTATTTGAATGCTTCAAGAACATATTCATGATTATATTTAAGATTGTCCTAGCATAACTTGAGACATAATTAGATGCTTGATTTATAACTGAATTAATGGAAAAGTCAGTTTTACTATATTGGAATTCCATTCTTTAACCGTTCACAAATAGTGGACTAGTATTTTATGTGTTATCTGTATTCGCTATCGCTTACTTTGTTTCATTAGTTAAATCAACCTTCAAATTCGATGGTCTAAATAGTCGACAAGATTCATACAAATTTTCAATTAGGGTTCATTCGGTGCATGAGATTGGAATTGAATACAAAGGAACTGAATTATATTTCAATTCCAAATCATTTCTTTAGTGTGTACAATGTATGGAGGTACAATTTAAAATTTTAATTATATTTTTTTATATAAAATTCTAATTGTGAAATTATAATTAATTTTAAATCCAAATCTATACTAATCTAAAGTGTCAGTTTGTTGAAAAGACGTTTTTGCCCTTTTTGGCGGGAAACTTCAAAGCATATGTGGTTACCCTTTTGGTCATTTAAACAATGGCAAGATTGGAGAAAAATTGGTCCAATAAAATGATAGTTTCCCAAGTAAGCTTTGGAACAATTAAAAAGCAACATTGAATCTGCAAAAACAATTAAAAAGCAACATTGAATCTGCAAAAAAAGCAACATTGAATCTGCAAAATGAAACGTAGAGAGAGAAGGGTGAGAAGAAGAAAGAGGAAAGAGGAAGAGTGCATCGAGGACTTAAAAAAAGAGGGGGGGGGCCTTAGCTACTGGCCGACGGGTGGCTGGGCTCTCGATCGGAACCGGAGCTCGGAGGGGGGATCGATGCTCTTTTTCCCTCTGCCGAGGCTGGACGACGGCGACACCAAGCCCGGCGGCGCCGGGTCGCCGTGGAGTGACGAGAGGAGACGACGGACAGTGGGCGCATGGCACTGATGATCGATGGACGTATTCCTACCGTCGTGAGAGCGAGCCGACGGACGGTGGCTTCCGCCAAGGCGTCGGTGCCGCCCAGAGCGGTGGTCGACGGGCGGCGAAGGGGGGGATTCCGGTTTCACGTCAAGCTAAGGTTCCTACCTAAGTTGGAAAATTTGAAAGCGAGGCGAGAGAGGAGAGGCGGAGTCCGGCACGGTGGTGGTCGGCGATGGTGACTGGAAATGGCAGTGGCGATGGAGCTAGGGTTTCGCCGATCCTCAATTTTGGGGGAGGAATGGATTGTGGAGAAGAAAAGAGAGAGAGGCAGTCGACGACTGGGAGTATATTTTTAAAATTGGGCTACTTTTTTTTCTTTGTGTTAAATTGAATTGGACCACAAAAAAATGATGAACTTAGGCCTGGTTTTAATTTCGTTCGGGCCATCAAATTAATTCTTCATGTATTGTTATTTTGCCTTTTATTTGAGTTAAAATTGGAATTGTGCTAAAGAGTTTAATTTGCCTTCTATTTGGATTAAAATTAAAATTTTATTCATCATTGTAATAATTTCTTCTCTGAATTAATCTATAAACTAAATGGCAACACAAATATATAATTTAATTTTCATGCTATATTTATTTAATTAAACTATTTAATATTTCATCCTCATAAAAATAAAGACATTTTTTATATTCGATTAAATTGAATGACCGAAAGTTTTAATTATTCTTGAGTTTAACTGAATATTAAAATAATACTACTATTTTTATACGAAGTTGTAGTATGTCATTGAAGTGTGATTGCTCTATATATATTATACTCCCTCCGTCCCACATAATTCGGGTCAGTTTGACCGGGCACGGGTTTTAAGAAATGTTGTTTGACTTTGATTTAAATGAATGTAGGTAGTGAAAAGTGGGTCCCACCTTGTGTATTTATCTTGTATTTTGATGAATATCTTGCATTAGTGATGAATTGAGGATAATTAAATTTGGAAAATTAAGTTTTGTTAATTGTAATTAGTGTTTTAGTGTGCATAAATTGAAATTCAAAGTCCTCAATTGACAATGCTCCAGATTATACACATTCACTGCTTTTTCAAACCAAATTGCCTCTTCTATTAAACTCCACACACTACAACTTCTCAATGTATGTCTACTGATGATTACAACTGCTTGGAGGGAAATCTAAAATCAAACTAAACTTAAAACAAATTTTTTTTGGAGGGAATGTAGTAGGGTATGGCCAACTATCACTAGCTACAAAGGCATACCTACTAAACAAAATGAGATTAATAGAAGTATTGCCCTCAGAAAATTTTCATCATTGGGCAATGGAGTATGCTGCTGGAGGCAGTGCCGGAGACAGTGACGGAGATATCACCGGCGACAAAAACTCGCGCATTGTAGGAGTGGACACCAAAAATCTGATAGCTCAAAGGCTGCTACAACTGAGCCATGAAGGTAAAGTAGCATATGGAGGTTTTGTGAAGACAGCAAAGGACTTTGGAGTGAGCACGAAGACTGTGCACAGAATCTGGGCAGAGGCAAGCCACCAAATCCAGCTTGGAGTACCTGTGAGCATACAAGATCGTGTTAAAGGATTCAAGCGCAAAGATAGAATTCAGCTTGATTCAAACAAAGTAAGAGCTCTTTCATTCCTTGAAAGATCAACCATCCGTAAGTTGGCTGCCAAACTGGAGTTAAGTAAGAGTGCAGTGGGCAGAAAAGTGAAAGCAGGGGAACTGAGGCCACACACAAATGCTGTGAAACCCCAACTTACTGCCGCAAACAAGTTAGCAAGAATGAAATGGGGTCTCATTCATGTTCAGCCTCAGGTGCACAATGGTATGCTCAAATACCACACAATGCACAATGTAGTGCACATAGATGAAAAATGGTTTTTCATGACAAAGACTACGGATAGATACTACCTGCTGCCAGATGAGGACGAACCATATAGGTCATGTAAGTCAAAGCGGTTTATAACAAAGGTGATGTTTATGTGTGCTGTTTGCAGACCATACTTTGGAGAAGATGGGGATGTCATATTTGATGGAAAAATAGGCATCTTTCCATTCACAACAAAAGAGCCAGCACAGAGAAAATCCAAGAACAGAGCAAAGGGCACCTTAGAGACAAAGCCAATTCAATCAGTGAACAAGGAAGTCATGAGAGACTGCCTTATTCAAAAGGTACACTATTTTTGTTCCCTTTTCATAATCCAGAACTCACATAAGCACCCCTTATGCAGATCATACCAACAATCAAGGCTAAATGGCCAGATAACATAAGCAAGGACATATTCATACAACAAGACAATGCAAGACCCCACATCATGCATAATGATGCAGAATTTCAGGCAATTGCAAACACAGATGGCTTCACATTCCATATCATTTGTCAACCACCCAATTCCCCAGATTGTAATGTCTTGGATTTAGGTTTTTTCAGAGCAATACAGTCTATACAAGATGACAAGCTGGCTAGGGGAGTGGATGACTTGTTGAGCAATGTGCAAAGCTCATTTGAAGAACTTAGTGCACAAACACTCAACAAAGTGTTTCTAACTCTTCAAACTTGTTTAACAGAGATCTTGAAAGTGGAAGGGGGAAATGGCTACAAAACTCCACACATCAACAAAGATAGGTTGTCAAGGATGGGCATACTTCCACACACTCTAGAGGTTGAAGAACATGTTGTCAAGGCTGCAGTGGCATACCTCCAACAGAGTGAAAATGATGCTGGCACAGCATATGACATCTCACATATATGTAGGGCTGTAGGTTTATAATTTCAGTCATTAGGAAGCATTTTTTGGCAGTTGGGTGTGTAAGCCTCAAGAATAGGTGTGGCTTATGCTATCAACTGTTTTTTGACATCTTTTGTACAGCCTCCAAACCTACATGTATAGGGGTGGCTTCTAAAATCCTAATCCCTCAGAAAATTATCATCATAGGGCAGTCTCCTAACCTTGTAAAGGGGTGGCTTCTGAAACCTAATCCCTCAGAAAATTGTCATCATAGGGCAGCCTCCAAACCTTGTAAAGGGGTGGCTTTTGTAATGTCAGTGTATGGCTTTTGTAATCCCTCAGATCTTAGTGTTTATATGAACTCACAAATAAGCCTCCATACCTAACTAGAGGGGTGGCTTTATCATGCATAAAGTATCAGTAATATCAACACACAACAAATCATCACAAGGCCAAAGAGTATCAGCATGCAACACATCACAAGGAACAATATACAACCATCAATTAATCCAACAACCAGAGAACCCCCAAACAAATTAACATAGCCTCCAACCAACCTCCAACCCACACAATCACTCCAACAACCAAACTCCCCTCCCCCAAACAAATAACCACAGCCTCCAACCCACACAATAACTCCAACAACCATACTCCCATCCCCCAAACAAATTAATACAGCATCCAACCCAAACTGACCCAACCACAACCTCCAACCCAAATGACACAACCACAGCCTTCAACCCAAATGACACAACCACAGCCTCCAACCCAAACAAACACATCAAACACAACTGCCTCCAACCCAATGACACAATCAACAACACAACCAAATTGAGGGACAACATACTTAGATTAAATCTAAAAACCCAGGCAGCAAAATAGCAAGAATATGCCTCTCGAAGTCGGAATACACGATGGGGGCGGCTGTAGCTTGGACGTTGGTGGAGGATGGTTGCCCATTGTAGGGGGTGGCTGGTGGTGGTGGCCCGGCGTAGGGGGTGGCTGGTGGTGGTGGCCCGTAGTAGGGGCAACCACGGTCATCGTACACGATGCCACAGTGAGAAGGCCACACGTCTACGGGTATGAAGAGATCAGCTGGGGTTTCGGGGACAACGGTGTCAACTTGATCTCCGGCGTCGAAGGCGAACTCAGAACCCCATAGATGATCTGGGGTGTCTGGGACGACGAGATCGTCCAGATCCATCGATAAAAAACGAGTTGGAGAGTCGGGATAAGCATCCATCGATTTGTGTGGAGGCGGTCGAATTTGTGGAGGAACCCGTGTAGATCTAGGGTTTTCACAGCGAGTACTTGGAGTGGATGAGGAGGCGAGGTATGTGGAGACGGTGGGATTTGAGAGGAGAATGAGTGTAGATCTAGAGTTTATAGACGGTGGGAATGAGTAAATTGCAATGAGAGCCGAATTGAATGGGGGAGACGGTTGGGAGGCGAATTGAATGAGTGAGCCGGTGGGAGGTGTCTTCAATGGGAGAGAATTGAATGGGGTAGCCGAATTGAAGGGGGGAAGGTGGGAGGAGTAAATTCCACCAGAGGAGAATTGAAGGGGAAGAATAAGGAAGACGAAATGAATGGGTCATTCGAAATATGGGATACAGAATCAAAGGCTAATTAAACACTTAATTGCATTAATTGTGTGATTTGAGTTCCCTTATTGTAATTAGCATTGGTATGATTTTTTTGCCATAAATGGAAAGTTTGAAGTGGGACAAATTATGTGGGACGGACCAAAATGGAAAACTGGGACGAATTATGTGGGACGGAGGGAGTATATTTTAATGTGTTTTAGTTAATATTTATTTTAAAATTTATAGTTAATTAATTAAAATATTTTTTGAATTATCTAATATGAGTATATTGTTATTGTACGTTTCTTATTCCAATTTCTACTCTTTGATCTTTACTCACACATATTTTCTTTATTTGTATATTTATTATAATTAACTTATATTCTTTGATCCTTAGTTACACATATTCTTTTTGTCATTAATTTTATTGTTTTTACTCCACTTGGATCATAAATTAAAATTGTATATAAATAATACATTCATTAAGGAGTAGTAAATTCTTCATTTAGAGTGAGAGAAGATAAGTCCATTATTTTTAAATCTTCACATTGCTTTGAGTTCTTCTTTTCTATATTTTTATTATATTTTGTATTCGTTATTTGAAACTCTTATGTCCCGTGCATAGCACGGAGGTTAATACTAGTATTTTATAATAGCACAGTTGATCCAAAAATTTAAATTAGAGAGAATAATCTAAAACAATCCGAAAATTTAATTTTAAAAAAAAATAATTTAAACACCGAACTGAAGCGATTGGGTAGCACAACTTTTATTGCGTGAAGTACAAGCTCACTGAAATGCAGTAAACGGCTAAAACAGAGGTTTGGTTAAAACGGTGTGAGTGAAGTCGTATTCAAATTAGGGCTTTTGAAAAGCAAAACCCCTCCATTTTTCTACATACTCGTGCTCTACAGCAACCCAGCGTCCACAATGACGAGCGATGCCGACATGAGTGGTTGGACTGGTCTGCTGCATTCTTCTTCCAAGCTAATCGAACAAGCCGCTCCTTCTGCTCAGTTTCCGCCGCTTCAGGTATGAACCCCGATTGCTGTTTATATGTTTTCTCATTTCGAGATTTGGTCATTTAAACTGCTTTTCTGTTGTGTTTTGGCGGAAACAGAGGAATTTGGATCAGTTGGAGGCTCTCTCGAAGAAGCTCAAGGCCAAAACCCTGCGCGCCGAAGCTCCGTCACAGTCTATTGCGGCTACTAGGTATTTTCTCGTTTTATTTTTCTCGATGTCTTTTTGTATTATGTGAACTGATGTTTCTTTACCGGTAGTTGCAAATTGCGTGGTTTGTTCAAGTGGAGCTTGGTTTGATCAAATTTTAGGTTGGAAATATAAAAGAAGTGACAGAAAATTTGATGGAGAGCGGAGTTCCAAAATGCGTAGCATTCTAAGAATTTTGTAGAGTTGTGGTGTTCCGAAGTGGTTATTCCTTAGGCATTGGCAATTTGAAACCTGAGTTTTAAAATAAACAAGTTTTATGAGATTTTGTAGTATGAGTGAGGGAATGTAAAGTGACCTCTGTGTCAACGTTTTGTTGATCTTATCTCATAACTTTTTTCTTATTGTCATATTTTTTTGTGGGCAGGCTATTAGCTCGGGAGGGGTTAAACGCAGAGCAGCTAGCTCGTGATCTCAAGTCCTTTGAATTAAAGGTAGAAGAATTCATCCATCTGTATTGCTGTAAATTCGTGTATCGTCCTTCTGACAAGTACCTATTGAACTTAGAAAGTTTCCAGTTTCCATATTCTCTGAAAATTGGATGCAGAATAGCCAATGTTGATTACCAGAGTTACTATTATAAAAAAATACAATCTGTATACTCTATTACATGTTGGCTTCTTATATTCATTTTACTAGATTTATCTTGGATGTAGTACTGAATAGTTTCGTAAGAAGTTTTTCATTTTCAAATCATTACATCATATCTTTCATGTATTGCAGTTTTCACCATTCTCTTTCCTCTCTCCTCTCTCTCTCTCTCTCTCTCTCTCTCTTCTTTTACTTATATGATGTTAATTTTTTATGTTCATCTCTTTGGGTTTTTATATTCTCCCTGTAAAGACCACATTTGAAGATGTATTTCCTGCGGAGGCAACAACAGTTGAAGAGTATCTCCAACAGGTAATTTCATTCTTTTAAACATAAGCAAAATTGAAGCCTTAAAAGATAAAATAAAAATGGCAGATGCAAGATATCAGCGGACTTTCCTAATCCTTATAAACGAGCACAATATTTACTGAAATTCAGGTCCATGAAATGGCAATGCTGTCAGCTGTTCAGGAAGCTCAGAAAGATAATCTTAGAAGTTTCAATGATTATATGATGTCTGTATTGCAGGTAGGTCAATCGGCATTAGCTTCATATTTAGCATTCTTGATGAAATCCTCTTGTTGGATTCTTGAAATCAATTTGTCATGCGAAACTTATCATTTCAGGAGGACTGGCAAAAGGAAAAAAGAGATTTTCTTCAGAGCCTGAATCGAATTTCAATACTACCGAGAACAAATGTCCATGATTCGAGCAGTGGGGTTAGTCGCCAGGGTCAAATAGTACCTATGACTTCAAGCCCTGGGCTTTCGTCAGGACAATCTGGTGCCGAGCTGGCACTTTTGGCTGATAAACCCGTTGAAAAAAAGGCTGCAGCATATGCAGAAGTTGTGAAGAATCTTAACAGTGCTAGACAACATGGTTCACCCTTCAAAGTAAGACATGAAATCATAAACTAAATCTTTCAAGTTACCTGCGTAATTCCAAATAATCGCCAGTGCCTTAACTAACATGAAATTGGCATTGTTGAATCTGTCTTCTCAAGGATCATGAGACAGAGGGATTTCTCTCATACTTTTGTATGGCTACTTCAACATAGTGTAAAGTTAACTATGCTGAACTAATTATTTCTATCCTCAGCCTGCTGCAGCTTTTAAAAGTGCATATGAAAGTCTGAGAATGGACTCATCTGGATCAAAATCTGTCAGCATGCTGAAGATTTGGCATCTAATTATGGTATGTTTGCAAGTGGAAATAATCAGTACTTATTGATGCAAGTTCTTGTTTCCCAAGCCCAGACACAGAACCTCACAGTTTTTTTATTGATGCACACTGTTACTGGCAGACAGTAATGGGTGAGGACCCAAGTGTAAAACGGAGTGTTTCTAAGAGAATGTCTTTAGTGATTGGAGCTCGGCACCATCTGGAGTGGGGACATGAGAAGTATGTAATGGATATGATTCACAGTCATCCTGCACAGGTAAATTATTTCAATGTTTTTTTGTTGTCTGCTACTGTGTTTTAACAACATTGCTGCCTTATCCTCAGTTTTAGGCTGTTTGAACATACTAATTCTCATTAGGATTCCTCAATTACTAAATGTAAAATAATTGCTTGGTTATACCTTTTAGGCCTCCAGGTGTTTGCTTAGGTTGTGCATATCTTCTTCTCCAGTCATTTGGTTATAATTTGAAGTTATAAAAGAGTTTGTATTCTTTATGATTATAGGCTGCTCTTGGCGGGGCTGTTGGAAATCTGCAAAGAATTCGTGCCTTCCTTCGGGTTTGTTTGAGCTCACATCATTATAGTTGAACATATGTCAGTGTACATATGGATGTATGCGTCTTACTCTGCCTGTTTTTAAATTTCTACACCTTTTTGTTCTGCAGATGCGTTTAAGGGAATATGGAGTTCTTGACTTTGATGCTGGTGATACCCGTCGACAGCCTCCTATAGACACCACATGGCAGCAGGTTTATTACTCTTCTTGGTAGCATGAATATCTCTGTGAGAATCTGATTGTGAGTTGATGACCATCAGGGCATTGCATTTTGTATTTTTACATATCAAAGTAGTTATTCAAGAAACGGAGATTTTAAAAGAGTGATCTAGGAAGCCTCTTATTTTATTAGATCTACTTCTGATTGGAAAATTTGGAAAAGTAGCTACTTCCTTCAGGGTTAAATAGTGGCCTGATCTTCTTGTTTATGATGATACTAGAATTGTTCGGGCAGTAAACTTCATTACTGTTAAGTTATGGTGTGCACTAAGTTACTTCCCCTCTTACTCCCACCTAACTGAGTTGGTCTGTCAAATTTGTTAACAGATATACTTTTGCCTGAGAACTGGATACCATGAAGAAGCTCTGGGTGTTGCACGGACATCTCGTGTCTCCCAGCAATTCACTACGCTGGTACGAGTAGTACAATTCTCCTTCATTAATCATCTAGTCATTTTCAAGCTTATTAGCTTCTTTGTTTTGCTAGCTTGCTGAGTGGATTTCTACGGGAGGTATGGTATCAACAGAGACTGCAGCTTCTGCTTCAGAAGAATGCGAGAAAATATTAAGGATGGTTGATCGAGTTGGTCGGCCATCATATGACAAGAAAAAGTTACTCCTGCATGCTATTATATCTGGCTCTAGGAGGCTGATTGACAGGTTGCTTAGAGAGCTACCTACTATCTTTAATACAATCGAAGATTTCTTATGGTTCATGTTGTCTGCTGTACGGGAAAGCTCTGGTGGTTCCTCCTCTTCGGTTGTCCTCAATGGTGGAGTATCATCTTACAGTTTGGAGGATTTGCAGGCGTATCTAAATAAATTTGAGCCATCGTATTATACTAAGAATGGAAAGGACCCTTTGGTTTATCCATATGTATTACTTTTAAGCATCCAGCTTCTTCCAGGCGTTCTTCATTTGTCAAAAGATATCGGAGATAGTGGATTTAGTGTTGATTCAGTGCATATATCAATTGTGCTAGCTGATTATGGCGTCCTTCCTGAAGGTTCTGCGTCAGGACAAAAACTTGGAGTGATGGATGCCTTGGCTGAGGCGTCCAGCATCATTAGGCAATATGGGGCTGAGTATTTGCGCCATGGTTACCTTTCAATGGCATTAGAGTATTATGCTCAAGCAGCTGCCGCCGTGGGTGGTGGGCAATTGTCATGGATTGGAAGAGCTAGCATGGATCAGCAAAGGCAGATGACCCTGATGTTGAAGCAACTTTTGACAGAGATTCTTTTACGTGATGGTGGTATATCTCTTTTGCTTGGCTCAAGAGGTGCTGGAGAAGGTCAGTTGGGAAGATTTTTGACTGATGGACAGAAAAGACAAGAGTTTTTGTTCGAAGCTGCCCGACAATGTCAGGATGCTGGTTTATATGATAAAGTAAACTCTCTTTTAAATTTCTTTTATCCAAGTCTGACTTGATAAGCCTGCCCTTTAATTTGCCTCTGAAACTTTACATTCTTGGTTGATATCACCTTAGTAATTCCCAAGCTATTTCCTGATAATGCTTTCCGAACCCCTTGATATGTTCAGCTAACTTTACCTTCACCTTTCAGTCTATAGAGATTCAAAAAAGAATTGGGGCATTTTCTGCTGCGCTGGATACAATAAACAAGTGTCTATCTGAAGCTCTTTGTGCCTTATCACGCGGCACACTGGATGGTGAAAGCCGGATTACTGGACTTATACATTCTGGAAATGATATCTTGGAAACATTCAAGTACTACCCAGAAATCAGGTTTCTACTTCTTGCCCGTTTCTTGTTCCAGATCTAGAGAGGCAAACATTGAAGTCTCTGTCGGCTTTAATATGATAAAAGCATTTCATTTTACTTCTACATCTACCTTGTTTATGCTTTTAAAATTGATGATTCTGTTCATTGCGGCTATAAGTGGAATAATTGCTATGTTTCTACGTTCTGCAGTCCTCAAGAGAGAGCCACTGCAATTGAGCAACAAAACGTGCTGAGGCAGCTTGAAGCAATCTTAGCCATCCATAAACTTGCGAGGTCTGGGAATAAGCTAGATGCATTGAGGGAGATTGCAAGACTTCCATTTCTTCCACTGGACCCAAGATCTACAGATTCCACACCTGATGCCTTCCAAAACGTGTCACCTCATGTTGAAGCCTGTGTACCAGGCCTTCTCAAAGACGCTCTTAATTGTTTGGACAACGTCGCTGATACAGATGGATCTCTCCGTGCTATGAAAGCTAAGGTAAAAAAACTGTTTATGTTTTGTGTCGGCTGTACTGTTTGCTTCTGCAAATTATGATCGTTATTTCATTGACACAACTGAATTTTGCAGATCGCCAACTTTCTTGCCAACAACCTTAATCGGAGCTGGCCTCGTGATTTGTATGAAAAGATTGCTCGAAGCTTGTGAATTTTGTTGGTAGAATCTTGTTTATAACTTGTCCATGAGGATTAATGTGCATTTTTTGGTATCCCTTGTTTGAGCGGATTGGTTATTCTGAGGGTAGCGGCGATTCCTTTTTGTTCATTATATTAAATCCCTGGGATATCGAACACGAATTCGTTTTTGTCTACTTAACTCTGAAATTTGTGATCCAATTTCTAAAGAGTTATATTTAAACCAAACATGCCTATGGTAATGAGCTTATTTTCATTCATTACATAGAACTACAAGATGCCAATTTCAATATTTCCTACCTTAATAATAATGGGGAAAATGAGAATACCAACACTGGAATGAAACATGTACTCGCAAAGCTTTTGACACTTGCTGGTTACAAGAATCGCTATTTTGTACAATCTCTAGATTCACCAAATGAGTGAAAATTTAGTTCCTAATGATTAATTGGAAGAAGAAATATACACAGAGCAACCTGAATATTTTGATGTATTTGGGCAAGAGAGAATGCAACTGGTGAGGACTCTCTATTTGTTAAAATAAACATTATTGTAATGACACTTGAATGGGCAACGTGATGTTATCAAATTGGTTCATTATAAACTATTGTGATAAAGTGAGTTACATTAAACAAGAAACATTTTGAAATAGTTGAAGTATACTATTCAACTAGATTTGTATTTACTCATGATGTCACCAAGTACTGAGTGTGTCGCAGGGGGCACATTGAGCATGCCCATTGCCGCCTTATTGAAGTGCATTCTAGTTCTAGTTTAAGGGAAGAGTGACCTTGCACAAAACGGAAGTTATGAGAAGAAGAAGAGGGTTCACATATTTTAATTGCAGATCCTTTGACTGCTTATGAGAATTCAAAAAGGAAGGGAAAAAAAAAGATGAGGAAAGGTGATTTTGTAAATTGGAACTATAATATAACTCTTGACTATACATTATCAACTATATTTTTGGTATGGCAGCCCCTTAGAAGCTGGCAAGCTCCACCCCAAATAATAATCTGTACAATACTCCTATAATTATTTTCCTACCTTTCACTCATTCCCATGAGTTCGTCCCATCCTCCAATGCAGCAAACGAGACAGGCTCCTCAGCAGCAATGTTGCCGCGCTTGGTCCTAGGGGAGATCAGCAGATTCAGCGATACACTAAACGATGTCATCGTCTTGCATCCCAGTTTGTTATTCCTTGTTTTGTTCAGCAGCTATAGTTCTGAGCTCTGGTGTTGAATAGCTTTGAATGCAGGTTCAATGTTCTCATTCACGCTCTTTGTTGGCCTTTTCAACCTCTTTGGTCTTTGCTGTATGGAGTCCGTGTGCTGCGAGGGATCCTCATGTTCATAGTCTGGTATCGTTCGGTTTGGTGATGGTGAATCCATCTGTTTGGAGCCCTTCTGAACTCTTGCTTTCGGCTGTGCTTGCTTGTCACCACTGGGTTTCCTCTGCAAAGGCAACTAATACATTATTAATCTGCTATGAAATGATGAACTCCGAAAGTGGATTGTAAAAACCTATTATGTCAGTCCATATAAATTTTAATTTCATTAGATTTCAATGCTGGAAACTCAATTATCAATGGTTCCTAAATTCCGTGGTCATATCAAATTGAAGAAGCCAGAGAGATTATCACCTTTTTGCTGCTGGATTTTGTTTTTTCGGGATCTTGTGGTTCAAAGTCATAGTCCTGTGATTCAGCGTAAGCAAAATCCTGAAAAGACGCAGCTCCTTCTGCATCGATTCTGATGCCCTTAGCACCACTTTTCTTCTTCTGCCTATCTTTTGCCTGTTTCAAGAGCAGAACCCAATTTGTTTGAATATCTTCAACACAGGGTTTTATAGTGATGAGTTCAGTATATGAAAGAAAAAGCACACCTGTTGTGAGACTTCTTTTAGTTTATGCTCCAGTTGAGCATCATCGATCAATAATGATACGACGTCCTCAGGGGCCAAAAGGTCACCTTGGACATGACCGCCAGTCATCACAAGCTGCTGGACGGTGTTTTTCTGACTCGCTCTCTGAAGAATTTTTTCCTCTACGGTCTCTTTACAGATTAAGCGGTACACAGTTACCTAAGTGATGAAATGCATATATGCTTCAGTGAGAGGATTACCTAAGATGAATAGATAAATTGTTGACAGAAAAACCACATGTAGGTCTTACAATAGATATGTAATACTCCCTCCGTCCCCAAAAAATTGACAAACTTGTAAATGGCACGGGTTTTAATATGCAATTGGTAAAGTAAGAGAGAGATGAGAAAAAGTAAGGGAGAGAGGAAAAAAGGTAATGAAATGAGTGTTAATGGATCGTGGGGTCCACATCATACATAATGTGTAGGATTATTATTTGTTGAAAAACTTTCCATATTTAGACTTTGTCTAATTTTGGGGAACGACCCAAAATGGTAAAACTTAGAGACTGGGGGGAGGGGGGTATCGAATAGAAAAATAAATTGCACAACTATATTAAACTTTTATTTTAAGGTTTTGCTGCAGTAGGAATGCAGAAAAACAATTCCAAAAAGTTCAAGTGCATCTATGATAATCCACATAATCTGCTGATTATTAAACTAAAATGCGCTAAACTGAAAGAACAATAGAACATGAGAATGAAAATTGCAAAAATTTTAAGTGGAAAGCACCTATCTCATCTCCATGCGCTAAAAGACTTGTTTAGAAGTTTCAAATTTTGTGCATTTCTGTATTTACAGGGGCAAGAGGGACATACAGAGATTGGCAGAATGCCAGAACTATTAAGCAAAGGTTTCAGGAAGCATTCATTGAAGAGAGGGATACTAACATCCTTAGTTTGACCCAGACGATGGGCCCGATCCATTGCCTGTAAATCTAACGTTGGATTCCAGTCACTTTCATAAAATATGACAGTATCAGCAGCTGTCAAGTTGATTCCAAGCCCACCAGCTCTCGTGCTCAGCAAGAACACAAAGATATCACTCCTAAAAGCAATTGGCAGGTAGCTAAGAAAGGATCCATGAGAGGGGCGGGGGGGGGGGCAGAATAAAAAAGGCACATACCGGTGCTGGAAATCTTTCACCATGTCACGGCGATCCATTATTGTGGATGACCCATCAAGCCTCAAATACCGGTATTTTCTATAGTTCATGTAATCCTGCAACACAATTGGGTCAAGCTGATAAACCACTCTGTAACAGGTACAGATGATCTATGGTCATGAGGAAATATCATGATCCCCGAAAATAAGTTACATTTACCTCAAGGATATTCAGCATTTTCGTCATTTGTGCAAAAAGAAGAACGCGATGATTTTTCGCCCGCAGACGCTTTAGAAGTATATCAAGCGTTTGAAGCTTCCCAGAATCCTGGAATAAGTACAAGAAACCATAACATAAATCCACTTGAAACATGGGGCCAGTAAGAAGTACATGATGAGGAGAGGAGAGCATACTGTCAACATTTTTGCAGGGTCAAATGGTTGCATGGGTGGGCAAGATCCAAAGATCTTGTATGTAAGCTGAAGGGCAGGTTGAGTAATTGGTAATTCAGCATCAATCTCTTGTATTAAAGGGTGACTGTCAGTTGGTTTCATTGGGCCATTGCAATCAGATATTCGTGCAAATCCAGTAAATAACCTCTTTAACCAGGGGTCATGCCACTCTTGAGACATCTTGTATGCAAAGTTTCTATCAGAACAGCGGACATTTATCTGGTGCCAAAAGCATTCCCATAAGATCTCAGTTGAGAAACAAGTCATCAAAAGTAAAACCGCATAGGACGTATATGTGCGTATTTCTATGATATAGAAAAGTATAGATTTCTACTTACTGGTGGTGCTCTAGTTCTAGGGATGAATGAGTACACAGAATGCACAAGCTTGATATCGGATAGAAGCCTATCCTGGTAAGGCATGATTAGAGCCTCGAATGGAGAATCTGAAGGACCTGTTGCAAGCTTTCTTCTAAGAAATTTTTTCTCTGACCTACTAGACAGTAGCAACATTCGCGTGACAGCTCTCACTTTTTGCTTGCCAATATTAGTATACTGGATATCGCCATCATCACTTTCCATCAACAGGTCCAATATTTCGTCCAAATGTTGGCGATCTGATCTCATTATGGAGAATAATAACCTCTCCATAAAAGAACCAGTTGCCAGGAATGACAGTTCTGATGGCGATAGATCAATAAAGCGGGAGAATTCAAATGTTCCACTTCGTCCAGAATCCTTTTGGAGTGAAGAACTGGAGATATTTTCTGGTGAGAATATGTTAAATAACTTCTGAATTGACTCTCTGCTTAAACTCTGGCCAGCTTCTGAGTTGTGAGCCTTGGAACCACCAGCAGTCTCTTGGTAGACCAGTTTTGGTATCTACCGGAGTAAAATTCAATGAAAAATCAAAGAACGAAGCAGACCACATAGAAAAAGAAACATCATTAATCAGGTAGTAAACACAACCACAACATTACATTATTTTCCTACTACTGAAGATAGGTTTCCTAGAGAAAGGTGGGTGAGGCAAAACAAAAAAAAAGTCACAAATTTCTTGTTTAACAGTTTTAGCGAATTCTTTAAGGACTCAAAACTCGTAAAAGTAATCCTAGCAAACAAAGCACAGAGCTCCGAGATGACAAAGCTAGCAGAAGTTATTGAGTTTCCAAGTGTGAAGATTACATAACCACGTATTTTACTAATATATTAAATTAACATAGTATAACTGCACACTACTGAATACATAGGGAAGTTACCAGAAGGAAAAAAGTGTGTGCTGTTTGGGGTGGCGGGTATTACCTCGTATGCAATAAGGCTTCTGCCACCAGAATAAAAGACGTCTTCTAGCTCGCCGAAGGGAGGAGGGAGAAGAGAATTTGGAACATCGCCAAAATGAAAATACGTGCTTCCTTCATTTCTCTCAAATAATTCTGGATGATTGCATACCTGGATTGCAGGAGGGGCAAGGGGAAACCAACCATCAATCATTTTGGAATCAAATGATGGGAAAACCTACACGTTAACCTCCCTTTTACATCATGTGACTTGAATATATCTTCTCAGACATTGTTCAGAGTAAAATTTAAACATAAAATGTAATGAAACATAAAACATGTAGTTGTACACTTGTACTTAATCCCAACAGGACAACTCTAGACTAGCAATACAGAATCCCAATAATCAAGCGAAGTGCTACCTTTCTCAGCTGGATGACAATGTTCATCAGGTTCAGAATTTTTTTCTCACTAAGATGTCCACGGTTTCCGTCAAACAATTCTGCAAGGGATATCTTGTTCTTTATAGCTTGGTAAAAAGCTTGCTGCCGAGAACTTAGTTTACAGTGTACGGTAACTTCAGTTTTTCCTGTCAGCTCAGAGACCACATCCTTCTTAACCCTCCGTAGCATGAAAGGTTTCAGAATGGCATGCTGTTATCATCAAGTTTGAGACAGAATGTGAGAAGCAAAATAGAATTAAATCGTAAATCCAAAACAGAAACAATAGAATACAACATTTCCTAGGATCATTTTTTTATATCAGCACGAAATTCCAGCCACACAAGCAACTATAGGGTCTCGATATACATTAAACAAGATCACACACTTTGATCTAGAATATTTGCTAGTTGCTACCAACTCTAACCCTCAGCAAGACATCAAAATTATGCTTTTGCACTCCAAAAGCAGTGAATGTGGTTCTTACCAATCGATTAAGCTGGTGCTCATTTAATGTCCCACCATGCTCTGCATGACTCTCAATTCTGATAAAGTACAGGAGAATAATGAGAAGAAAACTTGTAGCTCATACAAACGACAGTGTAGAGGAGAAAGATACCCTTTTGAAAACCACTCATTGAATTGCTCATGGCTATCAAATAAAGTGGGCATAATAAAATGTAAGAGCGCCCACAGCTCAGCCATGTTATTTTGAACTGGAGTTCCAGTCAGAAGCAAGCGATTTCGGCAATTGAAACTGAGCAGTGTTTTCCATCTTATACTGTCATTCCCAACATTCAACATTGTCAATAGTGGCATATATAAATATCTACCTATATATGTGTGATTAAAAAACTTAGCATATAGATAAACCACAAACTTCAAGTAGCTGTACTAGTAAATTTTAGAAGAGGGACAGAGCTAGAATTTTAAAAATAAGGCGGAGAAATAATGTTTGTATTCATGAACATATTTTGATGGACGGAACTATAATTTTATACACAAAAAAATGAAAAAAATAAAATACAACCACTGAGGCACCACGGCCAGGGCTTGGCTCTGTCCCTGCTTCTAAGATTGTATACATCAAAGAGGAAACAAACTTTTGAAGAGTTTTTTGGTATATCCGTGTCTATATTGGGTCAGGAAGACTGGAACACATAAACGTGTATACATAGGAAATTGTAATTATGTTGTATATGCACAAAGAAATGTTATAGTTGAAGACTCAGACCTGTTGGAACTTTTGATAGCCTGGGCCTCATCCAACACCATATATTGCCATTTTACACGGCGGAAGTACTTCTCATCAGAAACCAGCAGCTGGTAACTGGTGATGAGAATGTGAAATCCAGCCTCCCTGACAAATTGTGCAGGCTCAGTGAAACAAAAGAATAGACTTGAAATTTTCAGAAAAGTCAAAAGTCAATGAGGGCCAACAGTTAGCAGTAGATTCTTCAGAGAACAATCAGCTAAATGAAGCACAGGGACATTAGAACTGGTGGATCACCTTCGATAAAGACGCTTTGGGTTGATGTTCTTCCTAAGCACTGTACGCTCCTGAAGACCACCCCAATATGGTAGAGTCTTCAGATCTGGACAGAAACGGCTGATTTCATCAGCCCAATTGTTCAAGACAGAAGCAGGTGCAACCACCAGAAAAGGTCCCCATATATTTTTTTCCTATAAACCAGAACCAGTTAGACAGAATAGAATGACTTCCAGCCAGAAACTTGTAAGAATAATTAATTACCTCAGCCAAATGAGCCAAGAACGCCATGGCTTGAATTGTCTTTCCCAGACCCATCTCATCAGCAAGAATACCATTCAAGCCCTGATAAGAGAAGAAGATGTGAATCAGATCCATCCGAGCAGACTTCTAAAACAGGGAGAAGACGCTAGTTACCTGCTCGTAACAATTCACAAGCCACTGAAGGCCTTTCAGCTGATATTCTTTAAGGGAACCCTTGAACATCTCAGGCGTCTGCACTGTTGATGCTAAAGGCATGGTTGACCTGAGATTACCATAGACAATTACTTGCATACATAAAAGATTTAGGACAGAAAGTTTTTGACGACCAAAAATCAGGAGTGGGGATTAGGAAGTATTGTCAGAAATAAAAAGAAACCCACGGGTGCAGTAAATCAATATTGCTAGACTCAGTGACCACACCATCTTGGAGAGGGGCCTCAGCTTCTCCAGCTAAACGTAGCTTTAAGCATTCATTATCAAATGCACTTGTCATTTTCTTCTGCTTTGAAACTGCATCGTGGGCTGCTCTTAGAGCTTCTCTTCTTAATTCAGCGGCTTCAGGATCATCTTCCTCCTGGTGCTGATCTTCTGAAAGAATTTCTTGGTCATTAGATTTGTCATCACCAACTGCTAATGCTCCAGAGGGCTCTGAGGTCTTATTCTGCATGAAGTGACTGTACAGTTCTGTCTGTGACAACAGAAAATTGAGCCTCTGCTGCTGCCTCTTAGCTTCACGAAGTTCTTGTTCTCGCTTCAGAGCTTCAGCAGCTTCTTTTTCCT
This sequence comes from Salvia splendens, assembly GCF_004379255.2. Taxonomy (NCBI): domain Eukaryota; kingdom Viridiplantae; phylum Streptophyta; class Magnoliopsida; order Lamiales; family Lamiaceae; genus Salvia; species Salvia splendens. Next base: position 17,404,873 of record NC_056046.1, read on the forward strand.
CTCTTTTCCTCATTTCCGCCTTCAAGAGAACAATTTCATAGGTTACAAAATCTGTATGTATCACTGGCTGTAAGTATAATTTTCACCAAAGTTTAAACCATATCGAAACAAGTTGTCACATCAAGTTTTGGGAAACTTCCATAATAGCGCTATACTATATTATGTGTTTCAATTTAGTTTCTAGGTAATGTGTTGAAGAAGGTTGCTTCTTGCTGAAAATAGAAATCAGAGTAAGAAAGTACCATCTCCTTGTCAACTCTCTTCCAAAACACATGCATGTCTCTAGCCAGTTTCCTTGTCCTGATTCCCGCACCCTTCATCAATTTGAGGGATCTGCTGACTTTCATTTTCACCTGGAAAAGAATCAAGATTGGTGTAAAGAAGGAATACAGGACAAGAATGTTAAGTTAATCTCTGCCGCAGTAAAACAAACCTCTCTTTGACATGTTTCTGAAACTCTCTTAGCATCAGTTATTTGCTTTCTGTAGAAGTTGGTGAAAATCCTGTGATGTTTTGGAATTTCTTTTCTTGCTATATTAACCCAATATTTACTAAACTTTTCCATTGCTTCTCTCTCAATTACAGAAGGGTCTTTCTTCACCTTTTGCTTCTTGGGTAAACCACGTTCAATAATCTGCACCATCTCAATTATCACCATGACTAACAATTGGAAATATACGAAAACAATATAAAGGTCGAGAAAGAAACTTTCCTAACCTCATATGTATCCCCCTTCTCCAAAACTTTTACATAATAAACCTGTAATATACCACCTTCTGACAGTATAGATCGCCTAATCCTTCCAGCTGCCCCTTCTGGAATGCCATCGGTTCCCATATCTATTTCACTAATGCTTAGAGAGAAATTCTCAGCAGTGTAATTGGTCTGCTGGGCTCTCAACCTTGCGTGAAGCGATTCATACTGAGGACGTTGATCACCCATCCCTGCCCTGCTTCTACGCTGAAACTTGCTTATAGACGCCATCATTGCAGCTAATGAACCCAAGTCAAGGGTACCCTTTAGGTAAAATTCCTCCACTTGGATATCTGACATACTTGGCAAACCTAGTGATGATGACAGCTTTTCATACGGAAGAGGAATCCTATATGTGATTCCATCCCCAATATCCAGAAAAGGTGGTTCAAGATTTGGTCTGAAATGTTTTGAACAGTTCACCAATGATGAGCCCAAATTAATCAAAGATTGGTAAGGTCAGTTACAAACTTGCAACATAGAAAACATTTAGTGACACATCTCTTATGTTACTTTTAGGAAATATCAAAGTATATTTGAAACCAACTAACAAGAAGGGTGAGCTCCTCGATCTCTCTTTCTTATATAATGGCATTTGTCTCACATAGCCATTTTAGTGGCTGAGTGTTCCTTTCCCTAATGATAATACTTGATCTGATTTCAGTGACTGAAATGCTACAGCCATACAACCTAACCTTGTCTGGTATTTGAATAATAGCAAAGTCCAAAAACATACAAGTACTTAATTGACATAGACAGAAAGCCATTTCGGGATTATGTTCTTTCTAAGAGTCTTCCGAATCTCACTCTCAATCATAGACAGACAATCCAACTCACAAAGAAGGAAAACATTGACTTAAGGCCCTGCTAGTTTTACTATTGATTTTCACACAGGTATACTAGAAGATAACATACAATCTTCAACAAGAAATTCTAAAATCCAAAGTACTATTTGAAGTCAGACTAAATAAAGAATAAGAGCAGTGCATCAGATAGAGTAATACATAAGGTGAGAAGCAAACCTTGAAGCACCATATTGCCGCCCGAAATCTGATTCATGATAATTTCCAAGTTTTTGGGAACTACTACTGTTTAGAAAATCTGAAGTTGATTCAAACTTGGAAAACCCTCCTCTGTTATCATTCATTGATTTCTGATCTTTAAGGGTCACATTACTTTTGATTGCCATTGTCCCAGTTCTTGTCGACGCAGGATTTTGGGGGCCACAATTGAGCCTCCTTTTGTACTTCTGAATATGATCTCCAAGCATTGCACGATACCGCTCCTCAGAAATATACGAACTGTGACAGCCTGTTTCTTCCTCGTCACTGCTATAAGCACTACGCCGCTTCTTTTTCGATCCCCTCTCCGATATTGTTCCATTCATGTCGCCTAAAGCTCCCCCTGATCAACAAAAAGCAAATCGCTCTCAAAGTTACGAAGAGAGACAGAGACAACTCCAACATGCATCAACTTATTTGACTGAACACCATACATGCAATGCCAACAACCGATATAAATACACGCTGTCCAACTCAAATATAAAAACCAAAAGGCAACAAAAATTAGAAAAAAAAAGAAGAGATTATATGTAAATTTCCTAATAAAACCGAATTACCTACCTTGGGCACCTCTGCTCTCATCCTGACTACTATTCCCATAATAATCAAAATCTTCATCTTGTTTCGGCAGTTGAAAGTTCATCAAAGGCTAAAAAAAATTACGAAAAAAATCAATACCAGTGTATTCAAAAAGAAAAAAAAGACACACTAACGTGCCTATAAGCCCAAGCCGAAATTAAACTAAGCACACGTAAAAGCAGTAGAAAACCCCCAAAACGCATTACTTTGACATAATTATTCACAAATCACACCCTTTCAAAGCAAAACCAAATCGCCACAACGAAATTCACACGCACAAATTGCAAATAGAGAGAAAATCAAAATTCGAAGTGCAGTGATTCCTCCGAAATCACCTCAAGATTGAAGAGATTTCCGTAAGTATACTTCCGGTTGGAGTCCATGAGCTCTGCCACTAAATTTACGGCGAAGAAACCAGAATCCGGCGATGAGCATTGGCGGCCAAAATTATTTGAAGAAGAAGAATAATGGACGAGTGGAAGAGGAGGTGGAGACGAACCCTAACCCTAGAGAGAGAAGGGGAGAGTGACGGTCTGACGGAGGAGAAGAGAAGAAGCGGGAGACAAAGGTGGAGTTGTGAATAGATCCTTTTTTTCTATCTTCTTCTTATCAAATTTCCTACTTGAATTCATAATTATACTCTACTAAATTTATTAATATTTTCACAATTTTTAATTTTACAATTTTGACAAAAATCAAAGATTAATTTTTTATTTTAATTAGGGAGACAAAAATCAAATGAAACTTTGATCTTTATAAAAATTGTAAAATTAAAAAAATGAAAAATGATTTTTAATTTATTATTATACTCAAACTAAATAAATACTCTTGTCGTTCTATAGTAGTGGAGACGTTTCTTTTCGGTACAGAATTTTAAAAAATTGTGTTAAGTGAGTTAGTAAAGGAAGAATAAAGTAGGAAATAAAAAATATAGAAAGATGAAGAGAGAATAAAATAAAATAAAAAGTAAAGTAAGTGAGAATAAATGTGTTGGTTTTTACTAAAAAGATAAATAACTTCACTACTATGAAACATATCAAAATGACAAAATACTCTACTAATATGAAACGGAGGGAGTAGAATAAAAAAAAACAAATCTAAGTATGCATTAAACAAACGTGATGGTTACTAATGGTACTCAGTATTGAGTATGTAACATACCATTTTCTCTTCACAAACATGTAACAAAGGTGACATGAATATTGTAACAAAACTAGCAAAGTTTCACGACTAAACCCATTTTCAATTTAATATATTTATTTAAATTATGATATTTAAAAAATTAAATTAAAATCACTAAAATGTTAAAAAATATATATATAATTGAAGTTAAATTTAATCAAATAAAAAAGAAAACACGTAAATTCTAATTTGTGTCAAATTCTAATTTGTGTAAATTCTAATCAAATAAAAAAGAAAACACGTAAATGTTAAAAAATATATATATAATTGAAGTTAAATTTAATCAAATAAAAAAGAAAACACGTAAATTATAATTTGTGTCTAAATTTAACAACAAAGTTTTCATGTTTTTAGCACTAGACCTCCATTATGTAGGATGTTTGTCATCGTAGTCAGTCATTCAACTTATCCTATTTTACAATAGTTTTCTTTCATCATAATAAAATAAAACCAATGTTTTAAAAACCGGACCGGACCGGACCTGTCGGTTTGATCGGTTAATATTTATATTACAACTAAAATATATGGTTAATATTTTTGATATATTATTAATTATATGTAAATTTAATATATTTTGTATATTGTATACTTAATTATATGTATTTGCAACAGTAAAACGGTTCGACCAGTGACCAAACCGGTTGGACCGGTTGAACCGTGAACCAGTAGCTTCGCCGGTTCGCCGACTGGTCCGGTTTTTAAAACATTGAATAAAACTAAGATGAATACAGGCATTGTTTTAAAAACATCACCGCGTCGACTAGTTCAAACCATTCGGCCTCAAAATGGTGCTTTATTTTATTTAGAGTAAAAGACCAAAACTGGTCCTAAATATATGCTCATTTTACGATTTTGGTTTTAGATATTATCTTTTGAATTCTTGGATCTCAAACATTTCAACTCGGATCACAATCGGTCTAACTTTTAATTTTTTCATCAAATTTTAACGGTCAATGTTTTAATCTCGATTTTAACCTAATTAAGCTGTTAAATATGATTACTAACTCCCTAATTATATATCCTTAATTATTTTAATAAGTTATCATTTAAAATACAAAACAAATAATATTAAAAAAGAAAATGAGAAATCCAAAACAACAACATCAATCGCTGAGGGGAATTTCCACCATCGCTCTGCCACATTTCCACCATTGGAGAAATTTTCCGTCCCAAGGGAATTTCTTGAATTTGGTCGGCAATCGGCAGTCGTGCCACAACAACAACAGGAAGACGTCTCCCCAATCCGATAAGAGAAATTCTAACGAAACAAAAGGAGCGACCTACGACGGTGATGCGCGGCAGAAGGAATGCGGCGGGGCGAGGATTCTGCGGAGGGGCCAATCGCTGAGGGGAATTTCCACCATCGCTCAGCCACATTTCCACCATCGGAGAAATTTTCCGTCCCAGGGGAATTTCTCGAATTTGGTTGTCAATCGGCAGTCGTGCCACAACAATAACAACAACAGGAAGACGTCTCCCCAATCCGATAAGAGAAAATCTAACGAAACAAAAGGAGCGACCTACGACGGCGATGCGCGGCAGAAGGAACGCGGCGGGGTGAGGATTCTGCGGAGGGGTCAATCGCTGAGTTGCATAGTTGCCAAATTGAACGGCGGCGATGCGAGGTCTGTTTCTCCGCCGGAGGCAGATGATATGACGGTGGGATGGATGAGGCCGGAAAGGATGTCGCTGCCGCTTCTCGACGTTTATGCCGGCTTGGCGTTTTTCAACTCGCAATGTGAGTTGTTTTGAATTTCTCATTTTTTAGTATTATTTATTTTGTATTTTAAATGATAACTTATTAAAATAATTAAGGACATAATTAGGGAGTTAGTAATCATATTTAACAGCTTAATTTGGTCAAAATTGAGATTAAAAACGTTGACTGTTAAAATTTGACGGAAAAGTTAACTTTGGACCGATTGTGATACGAGTTGAAATGTTTGGGATCCAAAAATTCAAAAGATAATGTGTAAGACCAAAATCGTAAAATGGGCATATGTTCAGGACCAGTTTTGGCCTTTACTCCTTTATTTTATTCAATTCCCACAATAAAATCGATGGACTAACGAGTAATGTCAAACTAAAGAAATCAATTGGATCGTTCTTGAATCGTTGACCAATCGAATTGATTTTTTTTTAAGATTTTGCAAAACAGATTTTAAATTTGTGGCTGCTGAGAGTTGATCACATGAGTAACATGAGTATGAACAATGAATGAAACACATTAACCACAACTAAGGATTTCAGGTTAGCCGTACTCAAATTACTAGTTACCAGATGCAGGCTAATCGAGTTTGAATATTGTCAGACAAAAAATTTACAACTCTAATCTTACATGTTTGGCCTTGGGCTAACCTAACGAGCTAATTGGGCTAAGCCTTTTATTTTTATAAATATAAACATTTATGAATATTAAAGATATTAATCATACTCCTATAACAAACACTATCACAAATAAGTACTACTAATAGAAAAAACTTTAAAAAAATACTACTAATAGAAAAAACTTTAAAAAAAGACATTGAATAAGAATAACGTTTTGATAAATATAGAGTTGTCTAAGACATTGAATAAGAATAATGTTTGATAAATATAGAGTTGTCTAATGATTTAATTATAAGATATAAGGACATATTATGATGATTGTAATAATAGTAAAATAAAAATTATTAACGACAAATTTTGAAGTGTGGTTTAGAAGTCAGAATATTATCTATAGTGGACTTGAATTTTTAATTTATTTATCTATTGTTATATGCTTTTAATAAAAAATAATGTTATATGGCGTTGATTATGATAATTGCAAAAAATATATTGTTACGTCAAATAGATGTAAAGAAAACATTCTTCATGGTGATTTGAAGGATGTGTCATACAAGCCTCATAGATTCATAGTGAAGGAAAATGAAAATCTTGTATGCAAATTGCTTGTATGATGTGAAACAAGCTCCAAAAGAGCGGTACAAGAAGTTTGATGGTTTCATGATGGAGATTCGCTATAAGAAATGCACACAGACATTGTTGATACTATAAGAGATTTGACAAGAATTATTTTATCATATTATTATATGTTGATAATATGTTGATGGTAGGAGTTGATGTAAAGATGATGAATGGATAAGCTGAAAAAATAATTATCTGAACGGCTCTCTATGACATATGTTGGGGAGACCAATTAGAATTTGAGCATGATATGGAGGCAGGAAAATTGTATCTTCAGCATGCTAGTTACATTTGAAAGGTCCTAGAAAAATTTAACTTGGATGATATGAAGCCTGTAAGTATGTCTTTAAGAACTAACTTCAAGTTGTCAAAGAAGGAGCTACCACGTCGAAGGGAAGAACATGTCGAGATGATAAAAGTTCTTTATACTTCAGAATTGACGGAATTATTTATGCTTTAGTGTGTACAAGCCTGCTACTGCACAAACAGTGGGAGTAGTGAGTAGATATGGGTGATTCGGACAAGCAACATCAGGAAGCAGTTAAATAGATCCTTCGAAACATGTTTTAAGGCCTATATTTGACTCGTTTTGAATAAATACCATGTGAATTATTTCTAACATTGATAAATATTTCTATATTTTGGTATCTTGATGTGTTTGTAGTGTTTTGATGGTAAAACGACAAAACATTATGAATAGATTCCATTCTCTTCATATTCCAAAGATTTTCATGTGGGCATCTCACACGCCTCAATCGAAGTTTTGTAGAGAAAGTTATAGTCATTTTACGAACGATCGATGTGCAGTGCAGTCAAAAGCTGACAAGATTTTGGAAGAAATTCAAAATATTAATGAGATCCAAATCTTTTATATTATATCAACCTTTTTCAAGCCTGTTAATACCCTATGACCTACATCAAATCATTCATCTTAGAGCTTCCAATGCATCTCCTACTTCGCACATACATTCTTCCATTTTGCGGGCAAGAGAAACTAAAAACTCCAAGATTAAACCTTCGGTTTTTTATTTCAATTTCTTTTGTCTAGAACTTTAATATATTATTTTACTACTTGTCTACTAGTAGCTAAACTGTAATAATTATAGAGATTTGAAAGTAACACTTATGTTTATTTAAACAAGGAAAGAGCTCTTGTATTTGATCAAGTAAAAACATGGAAAGAACTTGGGTCACGTGAGTAAAACTATTCCACTAATTTTTTAAAATTAATAAAGGCGACATTAAGCTAAACTTTCGACGTTCATTCGCGAACAAACTAAAAAAGGATAATAAATGTGGCTCGTCACAGATTAAGAAGATATGGTTGTTTAGGAATTTTCAGATTCCAAGTGGAAGATTTATGAGTAAGGAGATCAGACCCAATATATTTCCTATCATATCTCCTTGGAGATATGTTTCATGGTGTGATTAGAATTTGTGGTCTTTATTTTTTTTCCCTATACACAGAGTTGTTCTCTCATTGTAAATTGCATCCGAAATTTATAGTGAAAATTTCTGGCTTATTATCACCCATAATGTATACATATCGTATCAAACCAAGTAAATAATTCTTGTCTTCATCTTTTTTATATTTGTTATCCCAAAATATTCATTTTCAGTTGGATCGTGAGTGCGTTTAGAGGGAACATGAACAATAAAAGAAGGTACGCTGGTCACTGATTGTGGATTACAATATACTCGGAGCCGTCCCACTTTAGGAGTCCTGGTTTACCATTTTTTGGTGTCCCACTTTAGGAGTCCCGGTTGGAATATTCCATAAATAGTATTAGGCCCCACATTCAACGAACCTTTTTCCACTCACATATTATTATAAAACGAATATAAAAAAGTAGGACCCGCATTCCACTATCTTTTTTCACCAACTTTCCTTTACATTTCTTAAAACTCGTGCCGAACTCAACGTGACTCCTAAAGTGGGACGGAGGGAGTATTAAAAGTTTAAATAAGATATTTAGTTGAGAAATTTTGATTTCCTTTGGTAATATATTTATACGTCAAAATTTTGCTTTGACGCATCATAATATGAGCTTTGTACTTTAACTCAATAATTAGGCCAATTAAATGTACTAGAGCATCTACAATAGTGGATTAGCGACGCCCTAGCCACCGGCGTGCGGCTAGGCGCTCGGCTATTCCACTATTGCAAGCGGCCAGCTGAGAGGACGAGCGCAAAGTGCCCTAATGGTCGGGCATGCACGAGCTTGGCTAGCCGATCACGCGTCGTCTATTGCACGGCAAGTGAACGTCTAGCCGAAATATTTTTTTTAATTTTTTTCGAAAAAATCATATAAATATTAATAGTAATTTGGGCCGCCTGGTTATATTAGACCCTTAAATCAATACATAATACTACTAACAATTTATAATAACTTACCAACTTCACCATCTCGATTTTCAGAATGGATGGCCATGAGAAGGGAAAAACCAATGAGACAGGCAGTGAAACGATGAACGGAGCTCCTCCTGAGGCCGCCCATTCCTGCCGTGAATCAGTGGTGCCGCTGCGGCTGCTGGTAGATCTTCACTTCCTCCGCCTTTGGCTGAATAAGTGATCCAAAATTATAGAATCTAATCAAATGTTTTCGTTAGTCTAAACCCTTGCATGCATGCATGCCTATATATTAGATATATATGTCCATTAATGGGAAAAATGAGAGATTTGGACTCCTAAGATTGTGGAGAATGAGTCCAAAATCCCAATATTTGTGGGTCATGTAAAGGTTATGAATATTACTAATACTAATATTAGTCTGTTAAGGACGAAGTTCCTTAACGGTCGAAGTTTGCGTCGAACGTCGCGGGAGCTTTGCCCGTCGATCAATCCGGCGTCGAATTCTAGGGTTTGTGCGTTGCACCCGGTTGGAAAAAGAAGATGAGCGAGAGAAAGTATTTTATTTCTTGATTGAAATGAATAACAATGTCCACTATTTGTAATAATAGATACTAACTTAATGAGCAAGACAAAAGATATGAAAAAGATATACACTCCCTAAATATCTAACTAAATAATGCAACTAAATAATAATGCAAGATATGAAATATATATGAAATAATAAACAGTGTCACATATTGTTGATTTTGTTTTCTAGCTTCCTTGTTGTGCATTTTTCACATTATGTCCGTTTTATTGTTATTAAGTTAGTCACCATTCTTAAATGGACTATGATTGTCGTTTCCTATCTTTAAGTATTTTTTTATTTACAGAAAAAATATGTATATTGATGGATTTTTTTGGTTATGTACAACTAGGCTTGGGGATGAATAACTATAAATGCGCAAGAACCCTTTTTTTGGCTCTGAAGTTTAGTTTGTAAACATCACACACATTTTCACATGTACTGTACTATTCTTTATGAACACAATACTAAATAATTTTATATTTTGTTGATCATGCAGAAGAGAGAATGAAACTTTTAAACAATGACTCACAACTAACCACACAATACATTGTTACACAAAAAATAACATTAGTTTGTTATGCACATAAAACATAATAAAATCATTATCAAGGCAGTTATTGAACCCCCTCTAAATGCTTTTCGGATTTCCCCATCCAATATCTATATTCAAAGCTAGACACATAAAAAAATATTAGTAGGAATTCTACTAATACTTAGGGTTGGATGTAAAATAATAGTCTAACACATATCTAATTAAAAGAATGAAATAGTTTCATGTTACAATCGTGTTTTTGTTGCTAAAGTGCCGATAACTAAATTCTGCATTTTCTCATTGATTGTAAACATTACAGAATTTGTTTGATTGTTTCGAAAAATATCACAAAATATCTTGAAAACTTCTATCTTGAACTTCTTTTTTGGATATATGTGCATGCCCAATATAGTTGGAGAGATCCCATTAGAGCATCGGAGAGGTAAATGGAGATATAAAGTCATGTAACCACCATATTTACCTTATTTTTTTATGAAAAATCATACTCCCAGGGGAGAGGTATTTGAGAAGTTGTTATTCCTTATTCCATTTTGAAGAGGTATTTTACCTCTCCATTGATTTACCTTATTTTTTTATGAAAATCCATACTCCAAGGAGAGATGTATTTGAGAAGTTGTTATTCCTTTTTCCATAAAAAGAAGGTATTTGAGAAGGTATTAAATTTTATGTATTTTTAATACATTTTGTACTATTATTTTATTTATATTAATAATTTAGCTTTTTATATACCTTTTCCCTTTGGAGTGTGTTCCTTTTTGGAAGGGTATATTTCACTTTATGAGAAGGTAAATATATGATACTATATCTCTTTCATTCACCTAATTCCTTGTCGGTGATGCTCTTATAAATACAATGTCACACTCTGCTATTGGCTTTGGTTGTACTGGGTCACTACTAATTTTATTCAAATCCAATTCATCTATAAATCCAATGCATATTTAAATATCAATTTCTCATAATAAAATAAATATGAATTACTGTACAAAACAAATTTTTGGCATAATAAATAAAAAAGAAAACAATAAAAGTTTGAAGAATGAAGATTACCGATGATAATTAATCACAAAAAAAATCTCGTGCTCCTGCTGATGGCTTAAGAAGAAACTGTGAAGTTTCTGATTTAGGATTATGGATATTATTTTAAATAAGATTATGTTATGCTTAGTATTTATTGAAAATAAGTTGCTTAATTTCTAACGGAAAGTTTGTTCTTAAAGGTAATTGTCCTTTTTCTAATATTCTTCAAAAGCACCAAGCCATCATAAGTTTTGAGTATGTGTATTGAATGGAATAGGTAAAGCAACTAACACTCTCTCCATCCCAATCCCAAGATAGTTGAGTTGATTTTTTTCATCCGTTTTGAAAAAATAATAATAAATAATTAAAGTCGAGAGAAAGTAATATAAGAGAGAGAATAATATAGATATTATTCAATAGGTAAAACAATTAATACTCTCCCCATCCCAAGATAGTTGAGTAGCTTTTTTTTCACCAGTATTGGAAAAATGTTAGTAATAAATAATTAAAGTCGAGAGAAAGTAATGTAAGAGAGAATAATGTAAGAGAGGGAATACATATCTACATTATTCCCTCTTACATTATTTTCTTTCGACGTTAACTAATTATATCATTTTTCTAAAATGGGTGTAAAAAGGAAACAAGTCAACTATCTAGGGACGGATGATTATATGTCAACTACAATGTTTTTTGGTTGAGAATATATACATTAACTATTTTTGTAAAGTTTAATTCTTTTACTTTTATCGTTAAGAGGCAATGTGTTAAATTTGTAAACCCCTACTAAACTATTTATTTTTTTATTTATAGTTTTGAGGCAATTATATGAAACTAAATTTGTGAGACAAACCTATACTCATGTAATTCTTTTATTGTTCAATTAATCTTATGGGTCAAATGTCTCATCCATAATAAAGATTAATTAAAGTTTCGATGCCGTGGCGGAGGACGATATTTATTAAAATTACAATATTAAAGATACTAATCAGTAGTTATAAACAACTAAGCTTTATTGAAATTTAATTCTTTTATTCATTTTTTACATTACTCTATGACTACTGAAAAACTAGCTAGGTGGGCAGTGACGGATCCAGAATTTTTAATTCGGGGTTATGGCATATATATTGAAACTTTAAACTTTGATTGATCACTTTTCTTCCATTTTATTAGTTTTTATATGAATATTTTTATTAATTATATAATAAAAAAAATACTAAATCTTTTGAACATAAATTATTTGAATAAAGTTAAACTATTTCTAAAAAATAAAAAAATATTATCACTAAAAAATTGATAAATTATTTGTAATCGTATATAAATAGGAATATAATAATGATTCAAGAAAAATTCAGTTCTTTTCTAAACAAAAGAAATTTTTTCATAACTATAAATACTGCAAAGTCGCATATAGATAAAATAATATTTTCAAAATAAATAACAATATAATAACTACTCCACAAATAGAAAGTAGATTAATAAATTAAATGCAGTAGAAAAAGGAATACTACTACTTACTACCATCTAAATAAAATACAAGAAAATGAAATGCAAGAAGGAAGGACAATAAATAAAATGCAAGAAAACCAAAATATTATGCAATAGTCAAGATTCAAACCCTGGTTGTTGTTGAAGAGAACGAACAACACTCTACCGCTGGACTACTTAGGTTCATTTGAAATAACATTACAATATATACTTAACATATCAAGTTTTGGGGGTACAGTTATACCCCCTTGTCCTACACTAGATCCGCCAGTGTAGGTGGGTCGGGCAAGATCAGTCGACCCTCCACCAACTCCAGAGAACTGTTGGGAAAGGCTTCCCATTGATCGACCTCAAGGTAATTGCTACCCTACGCGTCTCTGATCGGCGCTGCGTGCTATCTATTGGAATCAAATTAATGATTCACATAAATCATACATGTCTAATACGATTGATAAATAAATATAAAGTGGAAGCTTACGTTGGTTCTGATTCATGATATTTTGATGATTCTTAAGTGTGAAGTTGATCTTCCAAGACTTTCATTGAGAATCATTTTTTTATTTTGTAACATTGATAGGAATGAGAATCTTTCGATGTATTTACAGGTTGCACTTGGGGATTATGACCCCGTATTTAGAGAACGAGTCCCTAATTTCATTATAACTCTTATTTTATCCATAAAAAAATACTCATAGGAATTTCACTGTGTATATATTTTTTAGTTAATTATTATGGAAAAAGATATATACTTATCATACAAATTTGATATCAAAGTTACAACAATAAAAATACATAAAAATATACGGTATAAAAATGAATTTATGTATTTTTATTCACACCTTGTTTTAACTGCGAAAAAGAAATACCCAAGTAACAACTTAAGAGTATATGTTAGTAAAATGTTATTCAAATTATTCAATTGTTAAATAGAGTAATCTAATTCATCAAAAAACGGCACATGTTGAAGCATTAAAAATTATTCAAAAGCCAATTGAAAACTACAAAAGATAGTGTTCGACGTTCAATGCATTTAAAAGCAGATGTTATTTTAGCTTTAATTAACTGAAAAATGTAACACAAAAAATGATACGAGGAAAAAGGCCTAATTAACACACACCTCTTATTTTTAATAAAGACAAGGAAGTTGTTATACATAAAAATTATGACATTTAGTTAAATTATAACCAATCGATTATAATTTATATCAATTCGGTTACCTAACTGATAACTAATTGAATATTCAACCCTACTTCTTTTTGATCTTTTACTGACTTTTTAATTTATAGTGTACAGTAAGCAGGTACAATACATGCATGAATTCCACAATTCTCATTCCCCTCTACTACTATGTACACTTACTATCTGGCTTCATTTATCTCATTTATTTCATTCTTTTTAATTGTTTTTTCCGCTTGGAATTTCGGCGTTGGCCCTCGGGAAAATCCTTTGCCCGGGGGCCAAGATGGCGAGGGGGTCATACAACATTTTCCTCCTCAAGAAAATCTCCCATTTTGCTCCAAAATGCTCCCTCCACTCTTGTGTGGTATTGTAATGAGGCAAATATTGTTTGATCCCCAAATTTGACTCACTAATAACTTTACAATCCGTCTGTTTCGCGCTAAAATGGCATCCAGACCGTCTTTCCCGGCAGAAGACGGCACTGCTGAGCTCAAGAACGCGACCAAATAGAACACATCCTCCCCAGGCGACAAAAGACGTCCCATTTTTCCATCTATGCAAATCAAATTCCAAAACAAGATATGCATCAAATTTGGAAACATAATATTATGATCTGTTGCTAACTTTCTTAAGTTGCTAACTCTGCTAACTCATCAATGCAGTGTATTGAAAATGTCAACACGATGACATTGAATTGTCAACATAAACTTAGTTGATATTTTCATATACTGTGTTGACATTTTAATGTGGTCGTGTTGATATTTTTAATACATTGCGTTGATGAATTAACAAGTTAGCAATTAAAGAAAAGTTAGCATTATATAGCACCCCGTAACACTTCAATATATGTATAAATTAGTACTACCTGGATTTGTTAACAGGGTAGATCAAAACAGGGCCATTGCTTGTATCCTTGACAATGTTGTGGAAGACTTCCTTAGCAAAGCCATGGATGCTGCTTCTCGGCATAAGTAGATTCAGCCACGGATGAGGCACGTCCCACAGGTTGTTCTCGCGGAGTTTCATCTCCGACGCGTGGACTATGTCTAGGAAGTCCACGTAGGAGACCTCGGACATGAACAGGGTTGGGAGAATGAAGCTCAACTTGGCTAAAAGACTGTCCACTTCCTGCATCAGAACAAAATTAAACTCGTGCACGAGTGAAATACGAAACTAATGGTATCGATGAACCTCACCCGTTCAATCTCGCCAACATCTTCTAAGTTGAAATACTTTGCCAGTTCCAAGCAGAACAGAACCCTTCCTTCGGAAGTGAACTGTTCTGCTTGGACTGGGTCCTTCGGGTTGAAGGAGGATCTCCAGTTGTTTAGCAGTCCGGTTCTGTTTATCACGACGAATCCTTCCAAGTAGTCAAGAGCGTCTCGTGAAGAGGATATGAGACGCTCTTGATCGTTGGTGAATGCGGTGAAATCAGAGTATAATGCTCTGATCCATTTCACCTTCAAGGAGAGGGATGTAATCATATAAATAAATCATATTGTTTCATTTTATAGTAACAAAGATTTGTTTTATCACCTTTGCAGGAGCTGGTTCCAGAGCGATTCTGGCCTCTGTGATGATCCCAAACTGGCCTAATCCGCCGAGAACTGCGTTGAAGAGATCTGCGTTCTGCTCGTCGGAGCACGTCACTACATCTCCCCTGCCTGCAGTTATTGCTAATTAGAAACTTAGTAATCCATCTATTTCCTAAAAACAGAAACTTGTAAACGTCACGGGTTTTAATGTAAATGGGTAAAGTAAGAGAGAAGAAGAATAAAAGTAGTGGAATTAATGTTAGTGGATTATGTGATCCATTTTCTAAATGTAGAGTTTCTATTTTTAGAAAACATACTAAAAAGGAAAGATTATCTATTTTTAGAAAACGGACTAAAAAGAAAGAATTTCTATTTCTATTTCTCTTTTTTTTGTGGGATGCATGAGATGATGGACCTGCGACGACGCGTAGCCGGTAGACATTGTAGATCTGAGGGCCGTGCCGGAAAGCCTGGCCGCTGATGCCGGCGTTGGAGAGAATGCTGCCAAGTTGCCAACGGTGAGGTGGAAGTAGTCGGTCCAAGATTTGGGAGTGAGGCCCCTTTTGAGGCTCTCATGGAGGATGTTTATCCATAGCTCACCGGCCGAGACGTCAACATAGGGGTAATGGTCCGAGGTGTGGAACGCCATCCCCAGGGATTTGTAGGACTCCATGTGGATGACCAAGCCATCGGGGGCCAGGGACTGGCCCTCGAGGGAGTGTCACGGCCACAGTGAGGTGAGAAGAGAGGCCTAGGTTGAATACATGTTTGATGATAAGGGCAATGTTGGAGGTGGAGTTTGGGTAAAGGACTGCTGTGGGCATGCGATGGTATCTATTGCCAAAGTCTTTAGATGCATGGTTGATGTTGTGGAAGCTTAGGTTGCCATAGAAAGGCATTGTGTAAAGTGAAGGGGGGTTGGTGGGGAGGTGGTTTCTATTGGTTGTGATATCAAGCAAGAAAAGTTGTGCTATTTTGAAAACTAGAGGTTTTAGTCTAAAGAGTTTGTTGAATTGTGATATGAAAATGTCTCTTAATTGTTATTGTAGAATTTGTAGTAGAGTTGGAGTCTCTTTCTCTCTAATGTATTGATGTTAATAGAGTGGTGAAAGATTCACAAGAAAATATAAAGGCGAGGTGATGTAGTAATGTAGGGCGAGAGGAAAAGTACTATTGTTCCTATCTTAATAGAAAATTACATATTTTAAAACTATTTATATAATTTGAAATTTTGCGCATTTGTTATATATCCTATTTATTGATGCTAACATAGTACTCCCTCCGTCCCAAGGAAGATAACCCTTTCCTTGGGCGGCACAGAGTTTTATGCAGTTATATTTTGTGTGTTAAGTAGAGAGAGTAAAGTAAGAGAGATGGAATAAAGTAGAGAGAAAAGTGTTTCCATTTATAGTAATGAGTCATCTTGGTTGGGATAAACTAAAAAAGAAAATGGGTCATCTTTAGTGGGACGGAGGGAGTATATGTAAAGATGAATATAACCTAACCTAATACTAATCCATCGTGTTATGGATACCCTTATATAGTTATATTGAACTTTTATTTGTTTGATAGCTTAGGGTGATAAATACTTGACCTACAATATTATGGTGGGAGTTTAGAGGCCCCATATCTTCTTTAAACATTATAGAGACCGATCATATAACTACTCCATGATATGTGATTTGTGACCCAAGATTTGGAGCCTATCATTTTATGCGTTAATGTATAATTTGAGTTTCCGATTTTTATTTTATTTTAAAAAGAGTTCCGGCAGGAGGTGAGATCTAAATAGATTGATTAGATTTAATGTTAGTTTATAACACATTCATGAATAATATTGCACTCGTTAAACTTTTACTATTAAATACGGAATGTATATTCTATTGAAAGTAATAATCATGCCACGTGGACCCAAAATGTGGGCCACAGAAAATTTAGTCATGTGATGAATTGATTAAAATGGGATAAGTATGTGTAATTTGATTCTTTGTGTAATTTGATTAAAGAATCAAAGGCGTGCTTTGGCTCGGTGCTCCCTCAAATGATACACAAAGATTAAAGAATCAAAGGCGTGCTTTGGCTCGGTGCTCCCTCAAAAGATCTCACAGCATATGTGGATGTCCTTGGTTTATGTTATTGCATGGTTAATTGGAATATTAGAAACAAATGGTTTTCCAGAACTTCAAATTCAACTGGCCGGGAGTTCGAGAAGAGACGTCTTTTGTGGTGAATGGGAATATGGATTAAAAGATGGTGCCCGGACTTCCTTTTTGCGCCAGGTCTGGTGATGGATAACTTGGATGATATTAGAAGCTGGATGAGTGCACGGAACACACGATAAGGTATGCTCGTGGGTTTGCGGCGACAAGTAGACCTTAATTTCTCTTTTTTTTGCATTTTGCCTTTTTTTTGTTGGTAGCTTTGTTGGGGCTATTTCTTGAGAATTGTGTCACAATGCCGCTTCGGATAGTTTGGTTCTGTTTATCAAAAGAAACTAATAGAAAATCATAGTTGTCAAGTAAATAGTAATATAGTAACAATACAATAAGTTACACAATTATTTTTATTACTCACAAAAATGAAAAACACATATAAAAAAATCACCACTCTTTACCGTCAAATTAGCAAATTGCATTTTATTGTCAAAGCTTTCTCATGTAACAATGGAGAATACAACTAAACAGATATTGAATCTTTTTTGTAAAAATTAAATATTAACTTATTGACTGTTTGAAGCTCAAATTAGTCGCCTTGTAAAGATGAAATATGGACTTATATTTTATATTGTGCTCTATAAAGAATTCAATAAAAAATAGAGTATATTGAGATATAGAATTTTTTTAAAACCACGATCAATTGCTGGAAGAATTGATATTGACTGTTTTTTTAGAGTAATTAATTGTATTAAATCTCTAATTATCTTTTATTATAATGATAAGTTGGACAAATTATAAACTAACTAACGGTGTTTAAAATATTTAACGGAATGTATTAATTTAAAACAGTAATATAACTTCTTGTATAAAATATGTAAACTTAATATTTTTTATACTAAATAGAAATAAAGGTAAAACATTGTGCATGAAATATGTAATTATATGGTGCCTCATTATCCCCAATTTACTAAAATATTTTGCATGAAATATGTAATTATATGGTGCCTCATTATCCCCAATTTACCAATTCACTCCACTTCTCAATTCAAACCAGGGATTCTTCTTTGAAAACAGCTGCGCATCTCTTCTTCTCTCTCACGCCGTCGCCGTCGCCGTCAGCCCTACGCACCAAGCCAAGTTCTCTTTCTTCTATTTCTTAGCTCATTTTGTGGGTTCTATTCGGCAGTGGCTATGAGTATTAAAGTTTTGATTTTTGAGAGTATTTAGCGCACTTGCATACATGTTTACTGAGGAACGATTTTGGTGGATTTGCTACTGTTGAGGCTTCTAAATCATGGGATGCAGAGGATGGTGTTGTGGTGGGTGATACCCTGCCACTCCTTGCTATCCCAAAGGAGAAGGTGGTGGTGGTGGTGGTGGAAGGCAGTTTATATAGCCAACTTCCTTGTCTTTTTTTCAACTTCCCTCTTTTGAGCTTGTTAATTAGGTAGGAATCCTGACTGAATCTGATCCTTCTATTTTGTGCACCAAGATGAGCTCCTTTAGTCTTTCTCGAAATAGGAGCTGGCAGCTTAGTCACTCACTCCTTTTTTACTTGTTCTAGTAAAAGCAGTCTAACTTTATTTTTGAAGAATGTACTCTAAGGGTGTCCAGTATAGGGGCGGCGCGCCTGCCGCACCCATTCCGATACCGCTCCGCCGGCCTATAGTGGAGGGAGCGTCCGCCCCGAAGCGGACTGCACTCCGGCGAGTTATATGCTAGGACGCCCCAGTCCCCGATCGCCGCGCCTATAGGCGCGCCGGCCGCCTCGATTAATTTTTTATTTTTTTTATTATTTTCAAAAATTCTACTATAAACACCACACCACCACCACCCATTTTACACCATTTTCAAACAATCTCCATTCATTCACTCTCTACACTTTCACTATCTAAAAATGCACGGTGGAGACGACAAATCACCCGGCACTGACGAATCGGGATATGACGGCTATTCTTCCCAGCCGTCGGGTTGGAGTCGAACTCCCCCTCCGTGGGGATCGAGTCCAACTCCTCCTCCATCTCAGCCGTGGAGGGCGAGTCCCACGCCCCAACCTTTTCAGAGGAATTTGAGTCGGTCGGCGTTTGGAGATTACAGACCCAACCTCGACGCGGTTAACCATCCGCGGCCGAAGACCCCTTTCCAATCCAGCCAATCTCCTTTCACCGATGCAGATCGAGACCCACTGGAGACGATGATGGATCTGCTCAGTCCGGGCGTACCGGAAACGTTGGCAGCACGCGTGGATATGCCCGTTCCGACGAGAGTCGGCCGGTCCGGTGGGACAGGTGGAAGCAGTGGCGGCGGGGGGCGGAAGAGGCGGCAGCGGCCCTGGCGGCTCGGGCAGCGGCCCTGGCGGTGAGGGCAGCGACGCCGGCAGCCGGCGGTGGACTGGCCACGCACTACACCAAAGCGAAGTCCATTGCTGTGGCACGGGCGTGGGATGCCGTTACATCGGACCCCATAGTGGGCACCGATCAGACCGAGGGGAGCTTTTGGAAGTGCGTCCTGTTGGCATACAATGAGTTCAAACCTCGAGGCGCCAGACCGCGTGACGGGGAACAGCTCCGCAAAAAGTGGTCTAGGATTCTGCATGCCACCAAGCGGTTCAGCTCCATATACGAGAACAACCTGCTCAATGCTGAGAGTGGCCGAAGCGAAGCCTACGTGAAGGCGCTGTCTATGGCCCAATTCAACATGGAAGGCTGGCCGAAGTTCACCATGTGGGAGGAGTATCTTGTTCTCGAGCACTGTCCGAAATTCCAGGCCATCTGTGCGCAAGAGCGAGCAGGAGCTCCTGGGGCGAAGCGTACTAGACATAACATAGCCGGGGATTACAGCAGCGGCAGCGGCTCGCAATCATTCGACCTCAACGACGAGCAAACCGAAGAGCCCTTCGCTACACACTCTAGGCGCCAACGCCCTCCGGGACAACAGGCCTCTATCCGAAGCGCTAGAGTGGCTGGAAGTTCCTCCCGCCTATCGTCGGCCGCGTCGGGATCGCGCATCCCGCAGCCCGCCCCTATACCGCAACCCATGGCCCCTGGTCCCCACGAGGTCTTGAGGGAGAACCTGTTGGTAGCTTTGTTGGGGCTATTTCTTGAGAATTGTGTCACAATGCTTACCCCTTCGGATAGTTTGGTTCTGTTTATCAAAAGAAACTAATAGAAAATCATAGTTGTCAAGTAAATAGTAGTAATATAGTAACAATACAATAAGTTAGACAGTTATTTTTATTACTCATAAAAATGAAAAATACATATAAAATCACCACTCTTCACCGTCAAATTAGCGAATTGCATTTTATTGTCGAAGCTTTCTCATGTAACAATGGAGAATACAACTAAACAGATATTGAATCTTTTTTGTAAAAATTAAATATTAACTTATTGACTGTTTGAAGCTCAAATTTGTCATCTTGTAAAGATGAAAAATGGACTTATATTTTATATTGTGCTCTATAAAGAATACAATAAAAAATAGAGTATATTGAGATATAGAATTTTTTTAAACCACGATCAATTGCTGGAAGAATTGATATTGACTGTTTTATTAGAGTAATTAATTGTATTAAATCTCTAATCATCTTTTACTATAATGATAAGTTGGACAAATTATAAACTAACTAACGGTGTTTAAAATATTTAACGGAATGTATTAATTTAAAATAGTAATATAATTTTTTGTATGAAATATGTAAACATAATATTTTTTGTACTAAATTGAAATAAAGGTAAAATATTTTGCAGGAAATATGTAATTATATGGTGCCTCATTATCCCAATTTACCAAAACATTTTGCATGAAATACGTAATTATATGGTGCCTCATTATCCCCAATTTACCAATTCACTCCACTTCTCAATTCAAACCAGGGATTCTTCTTTGAAAACAGCTGCGCATCACTTCTTCTCTCTCACGCCGTCCAACCTCGCCCGCCGTCACCGTCCCCGTCAGCCCTACGCACCAAGCCAAGTCCTCTTTCTTCTACTATTTCTTAGCTCATTTTGTGGGTTCTATTCGGCAGTGGCAATGAGTATTAAAGTTCTGATTTTTGAGAGTATTTAGCGCACTTGCATACATGTTTACTGTGGAACGATTTTGGTGGATTTGCTACTGTTGAGGCTTCTAAATCATGGGATGCAGAGGATGGTGTTGTGGTGGGTGATACCCTGCCACTCCTTGCTATCCCAAAGGAGAAGGTGGTGGTGGTGGTGGTGGAAGGCAGTTTATATAGCCAACTTCCTTGTCTTTTTTTCAACTTCCCTTTTGAGCTTGTTAAATAGGGAGGAATCCGGACTGAATCTGATCATTCTATTTTGTGAAATAGGAGCTGGCAGCTTAGTCACTCCTTTTTACTTGTTCTAGTAAAACCAGTCTAACTTTATTTTTGAAGAATGTACTCTAAACCCCTTTTTATCTTGATGTGGGCTGATTTCTCTTCTTGGTATGGAACCGAGATGGGTGTGGAGTTGTAGACTTCATGTGTAGGATAGGATAGCTTTTGTAAAGTATAAATCCTCATTTCCATTTTTAATTGCTAGCAAATCCTTAATTCTTGAGCTCCTAGGAATAATATTACTTGTAGCACTCTCTTTGTGCTCGGTGATGTAGGAAGGGAAGTCTCGATATGGGCGTGTATTCCCAAATACACATTTACATGTATGTATATTCCATACATTAGCATTTATGCATTTTTCAACATATCTCTCCCCTTAATATTTCTTTTACCTGGTAGAGAATCTCTCTTATGTACGCATGTACTATTGCATCTTCATCTCTTAGAAATAATACTCCTTGATTCCTCCTATTTTCTCCAAGCAAGCCATTCTCTAATATTTTTCTTTTGCATCCAATGTTCTTACTCTTCATTCTCCAAATCAAGTACTTGAAATTTCAAAGTCGGGATTACAACGAGAGTTCCACGATTACACGGCTTCTAATGGGACTAATTATACTACTAAATCCGATTAATCTTAATAAAAAGGGAACAAAAATTCGGGGCGTCATAGGTTCTACCATAAATTAATTTTCCGGGTGCTATTTCTGAAACTGCAAAATGCATTAAATGTGAAAAATCTAGGGGTGGGTCGATACGAGATATCGTATCGAAAACGATGTATCGTATATCGTATCGAAAATATCGATATGAAAGAATTTCATATCGTTATCGTATCGAAAGTTTCGATATATCGAACTTTCGATATGGATAATATCAATATCGTTATCGTATCGATATTTCGATATATCGTACCGAAATTCGATATATCGAATATACGATATATTCGAATATTCGATATAAAACGATATATCGAAAATATCGATATATATCGTATATTCGATATAAACGATATCTCGAAAATATCGATATATATCGTATATTCGATATAAAACGATATATCGCGATATAAGGAAATTCATATCGTTATCGTATCGAAAACTTACGATACGGTATCGTTTCGTATCGAAAACTTACGATACGGTATCGTTTCGTATCGAAAATTACGATATATCCAAAATCCGATAATTTTTCTATATTTTTCAATACGATACGAGCGATATATAATTTTTCCGATATTTTTCCCCAGCCCTAGAAAAATTCTACATCCCCAATCTCAATCCATATTAGTTATTACCATATATCAATCGGAAATCATTAAAGCTATAGAGCGGTCAGGCAAACCATATAATAACATTTCAATAAATAAACTTATTTATTACAAATAAATAATCATTATTATAACAAAGAAAAAAATCATTAAGGACATTTTTAATGCAAATAAGGATGTTAATTCGTGTATCTAAATATACCACAAATACTTCAAAAATCGTCCTTATTGTTGGCGTTCCCACTAAAATTAGAGGATGCAATGCAAATAAAGGCGTCCAAAAAAAAGTTAATTTATCTTTAATTTAAGAACGCTTTTTTTTCGTCCTAAATCATTGTTATTTTTTAAAATTTTCCAAAGCGAATAGTTGTGACTCAATTTTTGCATTCTTACATTGGTGAAAAAAGAAGAGGCGTTGGTGGTATCACTTGATTTTAGATTCAATTACTCACTCTAGGAGATTGAAATTTCAAATAAGTCGATATCTGTTTTATTTTACCCTTATAAATGCTTCACAGTTATTTTGTTTTTACATTAATAATATAACTGATCTAAAAATAAATGCAAAAAGTGTTATTTTATTTAGATATTTCTATAAAAAATATACTTGCTAAGTATTTTATCTATGTTTAATTTAATCAAGATTCATTGTACCTAAAATACACTTGGACCATCAAGATACAACATGATATATATGGAGTATTATATAATCACCATACGCTTAAAATGGACTTATTTGCAACTTTTAAATGTAATTACAAATAAATTTTGTTGATTTAATTACCTAATTGTGAATTGATGCTTAAAAAAATATTAAATATAGTTCATTTATAATGAAATAAAGAATATTGAACTTATGAGCTGATGCGTAAAGAATAGGGATGCTGCCATATAGTTTAGTAATTGAGAAATTAACCCCACGAATAGTTAGTATTAAGAGGATATTTAGTACGTAACATTAAAATTAATTCAGATAATAATTAACTAAATTGATAAGAAAACATAAAAAATAAAACAAGTAACAGAGCAAAAAAGGAAAAGCAAAACGAAAGAAACAAATTAGGTATGTAGCGTCCCTTAATTCAATAAATGTAAGGCAAAAATGGAGAGCTATTTATTGATGAAGTCTAAAATAACGGTCTAAGAATATCGATATATTCATTGTGAATTAATATTTACTTAATTGGTCAACTTCTTTTCCTAAAAAAACTCATTTGGCAATGTGGCTACATATCCAGTGTAAATATCCACTATTAAGAAATGGCAAATATAATAAGTTAATAACTAAACTTTAATGGTCTTTAAAATGAGACTATAAATCAGTGGTCTCGAGAATATTTCAATTAATTTGTCACAATGAAGAGATCATCAAAGCAACACCTTATTCTAATGGCAATAGCCATGCTTTGCATCCACAATGCAGGTTAATCCCTTTCTCAACTTTTATAGAAAAATCAAATAAAATAAGTACTAACTATTTTTTTTATGGGTAAATGAATTTAGATGCTAGAACGGGAGTGTGCTATGGCACCCTTGGCGACAAACTACGACCACCAAGAGAAATTGTCAATCTAATCAAGGGTAAGAACATTGGTCACATTCGATTATACAACCCTAATCCAGCAATCCTCGAAGCACTTCAAGGCACCAACATCTCCGTCATCGTTGGAGTGCCCAACAACGAGATCCAAGGTATCGCGACAGATGGATCTGTCGCGACATCTTGGGTCCAAAACAACATCCGCAAGTACCAATATGTCAACTTTCGCTACATTTCTATTGGAAACGAGATGAACCCGTCAGACAACCCCAACATCGCACCCTACATCCCGGCAGCCATGCAATGCATCTCTGATGCCCTGGCTGCGGCCGGGCTTCGGAGAATCAAGGTCTCCACGGTCCTAAGCATGTCAGTTATCGGAGTATCCTACCCTCCATCGGCCGGGGCATTCCTACCCGAATTCCGCGAATCCTTCATCGATCCAATTATCAAATTTCTTCTCAAAACACATAGCGATTTTCTAATTGATGTGTATCCATATTTTGCATATGCTAGTGACCCCACCAATATTCCTTTAGACTATGCATTATTTACTTCTAAATCGGTTGTGCTTAGGGATGGACCATACCAATACCAAAACTTATTCCATGCCATGGTCGATTCCGTTCACGCGGCTCTCGAGAAGGCCGGTGGGCCCAGCCTCAAGGTTGTGGTGACGGAGACGGGGTGGCCCACGGCCGGAGGGACGGAGACTACCGTATCCAATGCATTCGCTTATAACTCAAATTTGTTCAAGAGTGTGAAAAGGGGAACCCCTAGAAGGCCAAGGAAGACTTTGGACACTTACATTTTTGGTCTCATTGATGAGAATCAGAAAACTCCCGAACTTGAGAAGCATTGGGGAATCTTTCTTCTTAATAATGTCCCTAAATATCAAGTATCTTTTACTCCATAAAATGTATAACGAAAAGTGTATTGTGTTTGATTTCTTCAAGTTTCTATAACACATTATGCAATGTGATTGATTTCTTCAAGTTTCTATAACACATTATGCAATTTTGCTTATTAATTTCTTCCCCCTATCCATCTCATGATTAATTAGCGTATGTAGCTTTTGGGATGTAAGAGCATCTTCCATCATTTATATTAAAATTAAATTTATTTTAATATATATCACATCAAATATTTATTTTACTTAAATTATTTTTACTATAAACTCAAAATTATAAGAATAGTATTTATATTATGGAGTTCGGCTTGAAAAACTCAATAACTCGAGTGAATCTCAATCCAAGCATGGAAATATCCTATTCTGTTGATAAAATACCGTCATAAATATTTTAAACGTAATCTCGTCATCCCTTAAAAAAATGTCAGTTCCGTTTTGCATTAATTTTAATACTAATATTGAGTAAATGTGTTGGTAAGTGAAAATTAAGGTACATATTTATTAGATGAGTATATTTAATAGTGAAACTTAAGGCACGTATATGAGAGATAATAATGTGGTAAAAGAGACCAAAATTCCAAAACAGAATGAATAATATTTGATATATAAATTAAAATGACAAAATAGATTATATTTTAAGACACTACATCCACAATCAGGGATGTCAATCGGCCAATCCTATTCAGATTACAGACTAATCAGACTAGAATTTTTTTATTAGGTTAAAAATTTACAACCTTAACCCTAAACGTTCGGATTTCAGGTTAGCCCAGCAGGATGACTATTAATTAATTATCTTTTTTATTTATTAATTGTAAAAAGATTCTATATTTCTTATAAATAACATATACACATTCACATCATCAATAAAATCAACATTGTAAATAAAATTATACCCCCCGTTCCAACTAAGTTGAGTCAAAACTTTTGGGCATGAAGTTTAAGAAATTGTGTTGAAATGTTGGAGAGAGAAATAAAGTAGGAAATATAAAGAGAGACTAAAGTAGATGATAGAATAAAGTAAGAGTGATTGAATGTTTTGTTTTTTATCAAAAAAAGAAATGACTCAACTTAGTTGGGACATCCCAAAGAGCAATATGACTCAACTTAATTAGATAGGACGGAGGGAGTACTTAGTACAACTAAAAATAGAAAAATAAAAATATACTAAGATGGATATGAGAAAAAGTATTACATATGTAAGAAAATAAGGAATTATATAATTATTTCTTAAGCACTTACTCATATAGAAAAATTTTATTTATCTATTTCCTTTTTAATTTGAGACGGTTATAAACTTTCGCACATCTTTCACAAAAGTATATTTTTCAGAGAGAAACGAACAAGAAAATGTTGAGGAATGATTCGAATGAAAGTGAAAATTTTTATTTTTGTGTAGCCTAACCCGTCAAACTAACCCGTTTAACCCTCCAGCCTAAACGGGGCTAGCCCGATTTTTAATCATGTTGTAATTTTTCGACCATAACCCTCTAATTTTAGCAGATTAATCGAGTCAGTCTATCCTATTCGAATTGAACTGACATTCCTTTTCACTATGGATGTCCTCTCCCAGTTCCCCATGTCGCCAATTCAATATGATATCTTTTTCGATATCATATCTCAACACCGCAAAGCAAAGAGTCCAAGAGCATCCACAATGGGATAAATCTCCCTCTGAGGAAACTGTCGCACGTCTCTTTCATGTCTTAGACCACAATTCCCACAATGGATGCTCTCTCCCACGCCTGAACATTACCTTACACTCTGCATTCAAAACCCATATAATTAAATATACATAATGAGTCCTGTTAGGTTGAGATTTTTGGGCCTAATTAAGAACTAAGATGCATTTTCAGCCACCCATTCACAATTTTCGCGTGATGTCAACTACAGAGACATTATGTCAACTACGATGTCAACAACAAACGTTATTTATGTCAACTATTATGTTAACAACAACATTTTACAAATAATTAATGTCGACGACCTATATTATTTATGTCAACAACAACGTTTGACATATAATTATAGATATATATAGTTGACATGGATTATATATGTAATTGACATGGATTGTACACATAGTTGATATTATATGTGTGTAGTTGACATGAATTGTATATGTAGTGGACATAAATTATATGTGTGTAGTTGACATGAATTGTATATGTAGTTGACATAGATTATATACGTAACTAACATTAAAAAAGGGAGATAGCTAAATCTTGAAGCAACTAATTCCCAACTGGGGAATATCACTAAACACCTAGAGTGCAGCATGATTAAACTTGATTCCCCAATATAGCTCACATTCAACACAATTGATAAT
The DNA here is from genome assembly GCF_004379255.2 of Salvia splendens. NCBI lineage: Eukaryota > Viridiplantae > Streptophyta > Magnoliopsida > Lamiales > Lamiaceae > Salvia > Salvia splendens. The sequence goes on from NC_056046.1 coordinate 17,432,628, forward strand.
TCAAACCCTAAAACTTCCAATTCCATAAACGAATCAATAATTAAGCTTGCAAAAAGTTCAAATCCTATAACAAAAGCAAATTTTGGAAAATTAATCTCTCAGATCAGTTCACATCCAACACAATTGATAATGCAAAGCCTAATACCTCCAAATTCATACTCGAATCAACAATTAAGCTTTGCAAAAAGCTCAAACACTCAACATAATCCTTCGCTCCAACTGAGAGAGGTACGATGGAGAAGACAGAGAGCAGAGGAGGAGAAGTATCATCCAACGCCGATTTTAAATTCTGGTAAACATCTTCAAAATTTAGTTTCCGTTTTATTTCATGCAATAAGTACAAAAATTTTACCCAACTTTCATCTCTAAATTTGTACAATTCATTCATGAATTCCTTTACCTGCCAGAAATCGAGAACGGAGAGAAAAGGAACCCATCATCCTCATTCAAGCCAAATTTGCCACACCTACGGTTGGATGTGAAACGATCGGCAGCGTACGAGAATTCTACGACGACGACGATGATGATAAATATCCAGATCTGAGGCACTCGCTGTTCGAGGAGGAGGAGAAAGAGCTAGCGGAGCTGCTGGACGATCCGAATTCGTCGATCTCGGCCATAGATATGGGGAAGAATTCCAAGGAGAGTGGCTAGAGTTTCAATCGGGAAGAATTCCTAATTAAAACATAAAATTACAATTCTGCCCTTTTATAATTATTTAATTTAAAAATATTTTGTATGTGGCAAATTCTGGATCACTTATTTAATAATAATGAATGGTTGATAATGGATCTCAATTGTCAATTAGGTTAAAAAATCTCAATTGATCATAATCCTATATATAATTAATTATTATATCACAACTAATAATTTAAATTAAAAACACAATAAAAATTACACAAATTAATAATTATATTTTAAAATAATATAAATATAAAAATTAATAACTGAAATACAAAATAATACTCCTTTTGTTTTCCTGTAATTCACTCGTTTTAAGATAATGATAATAAATACCAGTTAAAATGGAGAGAAAGTAAAATAATAATAATTATTATTATTAACAATAATTATTTAAATATTTTATTAATTAATATTAGTAATATTTTTTCTAATGTTCGACCCTCGGCTTAAGATTTGTAGATATTCATGGTACTACAATTAATTTCTCTAATTTTCGCAACTCAACATAAAATAACTTTATATTTTTTTTGCCGAAAAGTTTAATCTAAATTTGAAGAAGGCTAGTCATTGTTTTCTGGTAAGTTTCTCATAATAATATCTTGAAAATGAAATCTCGTATAGTTGACTAATTAAAAGCAACCGAGATTGTGTGTGTGTGTGTGTGTGTGTGTGTGAGGCAATGGGAAGTCCGTCGTCGGATGATTTCTCTGTGATGGTTCTGGCGTCGGATCTATGCATCGACGCCCGACCCTTTCTATCCAACCCGCCGCCACCGGAAGAGGAGAATTGGCACGACTGCCCCTCCAATTTTCCCTCCGCCGACGATCAAAGCCTAGATTTTTCCGACCTCGATTCCCTCAGCTTCTTCCGCCGCGAAAATGGCTCTGATAAGTCCGGCAACCGTATCTTCCGCATCGTTGGAAAGTATTTTCCTGGTAATTCTTACTATTATCCATGAAAATTCAATTTCTTAGTTTTAGGGTTTTTCTCCGCTATTTTTCTTTACAATTCGTCTTGCTATTTTTAGGTTAAATGTATCGTCAGCTATGGAATTTGTTTATTGTACTTATTGATTGATGGAGAAAGGGGGAAAATGTATTAATTCATTCCATTACGGTTTATATCAGTAGATTTTGCTGGATTTTCGGTTGAATTGATTCTCGTAGTAGAGCATAGTATTTTGCTGGAGAGACGATCATGGTGGTGTGGAATTGGGGTCGCCGGGGCTACGAACGACGACCGGAATTACACCTACGCAAATAGAGTGACCTGAAGGAGAAGATAGAACAGGGGGAAGGGAATTTTGCATTAATTCAAAAGCATGAGTACAAAAAATGAATTCAAAACAGCTTATATAGTAACTATATAACAACTAACTAACACATGCCGTGTGTAGATTCAGCTTCCATCACGCAACTCGCGTGTGCATGCACACGTTTATTTCATGCAGCCACCTCAGCATTTATTTCTCTACTCTTTCATGCACCAAACATCCCCCCCTCAAGTAACCTTGCCCTCAAGGTTTGAAATGAGGAAACCTTTCCTTGATATCATGGAGAAATTCCCATGTCGCGTCCTCAGGAAAAGAGTTCGACCAATGCACCAACACCTTGGTCGCGGGTTGATTGCCTCGTTTCACCAATTGCCTATCTAAAATCTGAACCGGTTCCAAGAAGGTAGAGTTACCAGCCACTGGCAGAGTACCATGAAGTTGAGAGAGCGAGCCAATCTTCTTTTTCAGCTGAGACACATGAAAAACAGGATGAATCTTCGCCTCTGGAGGAAGCGCCAACTTATACGCTACCTCGCCAAACTTATCAATCACCTTGAAAGGTCCAAAGTACCTCGGACTCAGCTTATGGAACTGGCGATCACGGAGAGTATTTTGACGATAAGGCTGGAGTTTTAAATACACCCAATCGCCAATAGCAAATCGCCTATCCGAACGATGTTTGTCGTGTTGCTGCTTCATACGACGTTGAGCGCGGCCAAGATGGAATTTAAGGACGTCCAACATAGCCTCCCTAGCCAAGAGACTCTCATTAACATCATGCACCGAAGAATCACCCCTGAAATATGGAATATGGATCGGAGGAGGGTAACCATAGAGAGCTTCAAAAGGTGTAGTTTCAATCGCGGTGTGGAACGAAGTGTTATACCAGAATTCCGCGAGACTCAACCATTTGCTCCAGTTAGCCGGTTGATCTCCACACATACAACGGAGATAAGTTTCCAAACAACGATTAACAACCTCCGTTTGGCCATCGGATTGAGGGTGATAGGCCGTAGACATATGTAATTCGACCCCCTGCAGTTTGAAGAAATCGGACCAAAATTGGCTAAGGAACACCTTGTCTCGATCGCTAATGAGGATAGTAGGAAGACCATGAAGCTTAAAGACGTGATCAAGGAAAGCTTGAGCCACTGATAATGCCGAGTATGGATGAGTGAGACACACAAAATGAGCATACTTGGTTAAGCGATCAACCACGACCAAAATAGCAGATTTCCCGTGAGAGAGGGGAAGTCCTTCAATGAAATCGAGGCCAACTTGAGACCACGCAGCCTCTGGAATAGGTAGAGGTTGCAGCAAGCCGGGAGAAGCACTGTTGTCGTACTTAAACCTCTGACAAATGTCACACTCGCGAATGAATTGTCGGATCTGTTTCTCCATATTCGGCCAGTTGAAAAGAGAAGACAATCTCTTATAAGTAGCTAATATACCGGAGTGGCCTCCCGAACTAGAGTTGTGGAAGAGAGTAATGATCCTCAGACGCAAAGTTGCATCATTTCCCACAACCAACCGCCCTTTTCTCCTCAATTGGTTCCCCATCCAAGAAAATTTGGAATTAAGAGTAGGCTGCTGCCGTAACTCATCAATGAGCAGCTTAAGGGAAGGATCCGACTCCCATGTAGCCTGAATGGAAGGATACAAATCCGTAGAAACCGTGGTGATGGCCATACAAAACACCTCCGAGGAGTGCACCCGAGAGAGTGCATCCGCAACTACATTCTCCACTCCGTGTTTATATGTGATCACAAAGTCGAAGGCCATCAATTTGGAGAGCCAATTGAGTTGCCCCGGTGTAGTTAACTTCTGTTTCATTAGATGACTGAGAGTCTTGTGATCCATGCGAACTTCAAACGGCATAGCACCCAAATAATGGCTCCAATACGTAACCGCAAAGACTATGGCTAGTAGTTCTTTGTCATAAACCGAGAGAGCCTTATTTTTTGGAGAAAGAGCTCTGCTTATAAAAGCAATAGGATGAGTATGTTGCATCAAAACAGCTCCTATACCATAACTACAAGCATCCGTTTCCACAACAAAAGGAATAGTGAAGTCAGGTAAAGCAAGTACCGGGGGTGAAATCATAGCTTGTTTTAAGGCAAGGAAAGCTTCATCCGCAGCAGCATTCACTGGAACGCATCCTTTTTCAGCAGGTCTGTGAGAGGTTTGCATATGATGCCATAATTCCGGATGAATTTCCTATAGTAGCCGGTAAGGCCAAGAAATCCCCTGAGCTTGGATACATCTGAGGGTGTTGGCCACTCCTGCATCGCCTGTACCTTCTTAGGATCAGTAGCCACCCCCTGAGCCGAGATGATATGTCCCAGATATTCAATATGGTTTTTAGCAAACTCACATTTGCTAGCCTTGGCAAATAAGGAATGTGAGTGAAGTTTCTGAAAAACCAACCGAAGGTGCTCAAGATGTACTGTCATGTCTTTGCTGTAGATCAAAATGTCATCAAAAAAGACTAAGACAAATTTCCTCAAGTAAGGCCGGAAAACATCATTCATTGGACTTTGGAAGGTAGCCGGCGCGTTTGTGAGACCAAATGGCATCACCGCAAACTCGTAATGGCCACTATGAGTTTTAAAAGCAGTTTTAGGAATATCTTGCAGCTCCATTCTGATCTGATGGTAGCCAGATCTCAAGTCGATTTTAGAGAAAACCGATGCTCCTCGCAGCTCCTCCAAGAGTTCATCGATGAGAGGAATAGGATATTTATCCTTGATAGTAACCTTATTCAACCGTCTATAATCAACACACATGCGCCACGTCCCATCCTTTTTCTTGACTAACACAACCGGGGAAGAAAAAGGACTACAACTTGGTTGTATAAACCCCTGTCGCAACAGATCAGAAACTTGCTTCTCAATAATATCCTTTTGCAAGGCCGAGTGTCTATAAGGCCGTGAGTTGATTGGGGTAGCCTCGGGTAGCAGGGAGATTTTATGGTTATGGGAACGCATGGGAGGAAGAGTTGTAGGTTCCACAAAAATAGACTTATGCGCCTCCAGAAACTCTTGAATCTGAGGAGGAAGAGGCTGCTCT